>NC_072896.1:48722500-49347500 GCF_027943255.1 Anastrepha obliqua | reverse complement strand
GCATGAATTTGAGAATGTGCATTTATGTGAGTCTGAACATGTGACTGCTTTCTGTTTACTGCTGCTGTAGCAACCATTAATTTATAAATGAAAATGGATGCCATTTCAGGAATTGTATTGCCCGTTAAGCTTTCTACCTACGACTATATCTACGTACATGGACGAGTATATGATGAAATGTTTGCCTTTGGCTACATGAATACGAAAAGCACATGCAAGTGCTGCTTTTGTTGTGGACCGTTTTCTTTACTTCGTTTGTGAGAGAACTCGGAGAGAGATGTAACACTCAAAATTACATATCAATTAAAAGGATCTTATTTGAAGCATTCATCGGTAGACTTGCGAAAACGAAATTACATTCAAATGTATGCGGGCATATCAGCAAATATTCTGCACGGAAACCCTGAACTGGAGACCAAATTTCTGGTTTAGTATCACGATTTCACCAAAGGCACAATTAAGCGCTGATGAGTGGAACCAACCAGCTAAAAAGCAGACGAGGCCAAACTTTCTACTTTAGGAAATACTCCGGACAGATAATAAATTGACATGTATCATGTCGATTTTAAATCCACTCTTAATGGCACAAAGACAAGCTGTCGCTAGCGTTGGCTCAGCAATGCAGGGCTAGAGCTGGCAGCCCATAAAATGGAGGATAAGAGCACGGAAGAAAAATATGACTATGAATCTTCCAGTTGGTGAGCACGAGATACGGACAAAGGAGGCAATAAAATACCCAGAAGTAGTGAACGACATAGCATTGAGCTTTGAGCAGTCAATAACAAAACCGCGCCTGTAATGGGTGCTCTCACAAAATTACTACCCAATATAGGTGGTCCACAAGGGGAAAGAAGACGATTATTAGCAACAGTTGTGGAGTCGATCGAGGTATAGACATAATAACGTCCACTTGCACACACAGGCGGAACCCATTACGGGTTTCATGCGCATATAAAATGGTATCAGACGATGCAATGCGTGTTGTAGCCGAAAAATTACTAGTTGATATTCACGAAAGAGAGCTTCGCTTCTTTAAAGTGAGCAAAGAGCTAAACCAAAGGCAACAGGCAAAGTTACCGAGAGAGAGCGATCGAAGTACGAGCGGCAAAGAAGGTGGGAAGAGTCACCTAAAGGCATGGACGTACAAGTTAATATCACATCTCGAGAAGTGGGCGAAAAGAAAGCATAGAGATACTGAATATTACCTTACGCAGATACCCACCGGTCACGACTGTTTTATGGAATATTCTCTACCGGTTTCAGCTAGCAGATATTCCATTTTGCCCTAAGGCAAACGAAAGCGCGGAACATGTTGTTATTCAGTGTCATCGATTCGCATGAGAACGTGCAATACTTCAAAGAGTTTTGGGACACTCACCTTGTCTGATGAATTTCATATGGGGCAGGTGCTCTTCCAGTGTTAAGTGGGAGGCGGTTCGAGTATTTGCTATGACTTCAATTGATTGAACGGGAGCGCAAGGCCTAGCATTAGCAGCTACAATTACAAGAACGACATGAAGATGAACGGTTTCCAGATAGGACGACGACAAATGCCGAACTTAAGTCAATCACTCACAGTAACATCAGAGAGAAGACAAAACGATAGTTCGTAAATATTTCGCTATCGGAAATTATCCCAGACTCCATTCTCTCTAGAGCCACTCATGAAAACAGTGGGAGGAGTGGATGCTATTGTTGGCGTAAAATATCCATACGTCCACAAGAGAGGAACCTGGACGCAGGGACCTGGTTGTATCAATAGACATAAATGCGGCTCTACCCTGTTGAAATGCTTACAGTGGTCCTAGGAGGAGGAACATTATAGTATTAGTGTTAGGAGCTTACCCCATATGCCACCAGTGCGACGGCGCCTTTGATAAGGTTTCTGACATTTTGATTTTAACCTCCGAATGCAATGGCAAACCTCCGAATTTATTTCTGCTATGAAAAACTTCTCATAAAAAACTATTTGTCGTTCGGAGGCGGCATAAAAATGGAGGTCTCTCCATTTGTGAAACAACATCAAGATGCACACCAGAAATAGGAGCAGCTTATTTATTTATTTGTTCATTATATAATGAACGGCGTGAATTTGAACCCTAGCGATACTACGTGAAACAAAAAAAGGATGCTGCTGGCACTCAGAAATGATGACCAGCACAACAACTTGATTTCCTCTAGCTTAAGAAAGAAGTCAGAACGTACTGTCTAATGAAGAATAAGAAAAAAACGTACAGTGGCTTTTGTACTTACGGCACTGTAAAGTATACAGTTACAACTCTGAAGATGGGAAAGACTTTGTCTGCTAAGGAACCATTTTAAACACCAGCAGCAATGCCAGCCTTGAGGTCAAGCCAAGAATAACTTTTGCGGAGGTTGCTATTTTGTTTTCGATACCCTAACCACCTTTCTTGCAAACCCTGACCCCTCTCTTTCTCGACCAACAAGATCATGCTAAAAAAACACTCATATTTGCAGTACATACATTTATGTATATGTTTGGGACAAAAACGTAGACTCTGGAGAAAAATGAAACTGGGAGCATTCAAAATAAATATTATGAGCAATATCTTGGACCTATGTGCGTTGATAATGTGAGCCCAAGCAGTTGGAGTGTTAAACTCTGTGATTTTTACTTATATTAGGAATGGTATTGAAAAGAGGTACTGCCAAATGCATCATCCGATTCCGTACTCATCGATACACAACGAAAGTATAGATGTCTGTCAACACATTGAAAGCACCATGCCCGTTAAATTATGGCTGTATATACGCTTTTAGAGGTAGAACAAATAATCTATCCTTCCTTTAAAAAAAGTGTCAACTATGATTCTAAACTTGGAAAGGCTGGACTAACAAACTTTTACTGGATTTTGTACTAGACATTGCAGTCTTCGTTATCATTTCAGGAATCTAGGATTAATAGAAACAAGCATTTTGCGAGCTGGGCGATGAAGAGCCAGAGTATGCCGTCTAAGAATTAATAGCTCTAGGAAGACAAAGACTCTTGCATCTAGATGAAGTAACCTTAAATCTATTAGTGATACGGAACAAAAAGCATAAGAAAGTGCTCAAATTAACTAGAAGCCTACCTTTTCAAGCTCGCGGTCAAGCACATAATCCAAATCAAAGGTCGCAGTACAATATGTCACTATTACTCAATAATTTCGCGCACAGCCTTGTTATTTTATGGCACAATAATTGATTTTTCTTAACCTTCCCAATTTCTCACGGTTTTTTTTTAATAGCAGAAAATGATGGCAGGAAAATGTGAATGGTTTAATCCCACTTTTTTACTGAGATAAGTTTCTAACGCTTTTGTAAATAGCATTAATATCGCTCATAAATGAAAATGTTCTGAGTGCGTTTATGGTAAAATATGTCAAACCTTACAATGGAAACGTCAGGCAACGCCTAGACTAGAAATATAAAAAGCAACGCGTGAATTATTAATTACCTTAGCATCCATTGTTATTTCAAGATCTACTTTGCAGGTCAAATTTTGTGTATTTAAATTTATTGTCGATATAATATCGATCTTTAATAGCTCACCAGCCATACACAATTTTTCAATATGCTGCAAAACCACAAATTAGTAAGTGAATCTCTGTAGCCGGCGCTGCTGGTTGTAACAATCTTGTTTTCTGCAAGACAAAGAAGACAAATTTACCAGCCACACCGCAACTACAAATTCAACACCAAGCGGTGACTGGCTAGGCCTTCATTTTCTGAGCCTTAAATTCTGAAATTTTTCTTGTTGACGTATCCGTCGAGATGAAAATGAGCTTGATCCGAAAATCTGATTTTTCAAATATTATATAAGCGTCGCCATTTTGCAGTTGCTACGAAGCCCATAGATACAAACATATATACCTATGAAATGAGACTTTTTTCAATTTCAAATGTTTATTAACAAGAAATGGTTACAAACTTAATCTTCAAAATAATAGCCATCGCTAGCGACACATTTTTCCCATCTTTCAAGCAATTTGTGGATGCAGCGCCAAAAAAATTGGCCGTATTTGGCCGCAAACCAATCATCGAGCCATTTTTTGGCTTCTTCGTGAGAATTAAGCGCTGCTCGGAAAGTGCGTGGCCCATCGATGCAAACAAATGATAATCGGAAGGCGCCAAGTGTGATGAGTAAGCCGCATGCACCAGCGGTACCCAAACGTACGTCTCCACCAATTCCCGGGTCGCTCTTGTTCGATGTGGCGGTGCATTCTCATCAAGAAAAATTACTTTGTGACGCCGATCGGCATATTCTGGGCGTTTTTGGTGTGTAGCGCTGTTCAAACCGGCCAATTGTCGTTGGTAGCGTGCATCGTCAACTGTTTCACCTGGTTTTAATAGCTTGTACCAAATCATACCACGCTGATCGCAGAAAACACACATTGCCTTGCAGCCGAAGCGATTTGGTTTGGCCGTTGTTTTTGCCTTGTGGCCGGGCGAACCAGACGATCGTTTACGCTTGGGATTGGAGAAATATACCCATTTTTCATCACCCGTAACGATTCGATGCAAAAAATACTTCTTTTTGAACCGGGAGAAGCGTTTTTCTTCAATTGATAACAGAAAATCAACGATGCCCGCAAATCGTAGTTTGCAGGCACGAAATTCGACAGTTTTAAGAGCGACAAAAATGCATTGTTGTATGAAACGTAATAAACAATAAACTGAATATTGTTGACAGATGACAAACGAAAAAAACAAGACATTTGGGAAAGTTTAAAAATACTCCCCGACATCTCGCCCAATACTCCTTTCCAAAATTTAGACTGTTTCTGCCATACATAATCCACTTGTGAAGTACAACAATACAGACAAAATTATAAAATCACATCACATTGAAAAGTTTTGGATATTTGTTTACATACTTATTTTTTAATTTAAACAATTTTTTTTATAAAAATATATGCTTCATTCTATTTATATAACAACTACCATATTAATCCAAGTTTCCAGGTTTTTACAAGATCTATAAAATCTCGACAAATTTTAGTCAATGTCGTGCATTGGTTATACTCGTGTGGAGAAAAATGTTCGTACTGTAAAAATTATCAAAATTTAACGAGCATTTTGAGTCAATTTAAAGTTGTACGTTACATACTACCAGGGTTGCCTCTTTTATTTTTCGATCAAATACAGTAAAATAGTGGTTAAAAGGACTTCATTGTTTTTCAAAATATTCTTCTTGGCAAACAATTCAATTCTGCATTCACCTGAACCAATTTTCAAACCACTTTTGCCACTCAGAAGTGCATATCGCCAAAACGAGCTGTTTAAAGGACTCAACAGCTTCTTTTTTGATATTCGTGAATTAAAAGGAATCCCTTGACGCCCATTAATTCAATTTTTTAAGTTCTCAAAAACTCTACTGTGTGAGCCAATACTTAGGGGATTGCAATATCTTGGTAACGGCGGCTAGTTTTCTTTAATTCTCCAAAAACTTCTAGCTTGTCGCCCTTAGAATTGGCAGTTTACTGTGGGACTCTGTGACATTGTATTTACCGAAAAAACATTCGGCCATTTGATTTGAGGTGCTTCTTCCGCGAACAACTTTTATTGGATTATGCCAATTAACCTTTTACAAAATAATAGACGTAATTTGAACTACCGTGGATGAGTTTCTTCAACATTATTTTACACCAATCAACTCGAATCCTTTTTTGAGCCTTTGGACAGTTGTTAAATTATGCGGTATCCAACGAAAAAAAAAATTTGCAACTAATACGATATGAAGATCGTGCGTTATCAATTGACGTTCTTGGGCGGCCTGCACGAAATTCATCCAACAAGAATCGACAACGTGACCGTGGAACTCATTGTACCAGCGTTTCACAGTGGCTAAGTTTCAGTGCACTCCCGTCTCGATAATCCACGTCGAAATTAGTAAATTTAGTTAGGTTGCCAAGAAGTAGCCTCACGTAGGCCGAATCACCCTTAATACCAGTCGAAGCGCATCATAATAAATCATCGCACGCATAAACTTCGTAAGTCATCATCACAATTATCAATTATTAGAGTTCCAAAGGGTCACAATGAATTTCTTCTTTTCGGGTCTGTTTTCAGATAAGGCGCATGGCACGGGTTTCTGGCTCCAGCAGTCGTCCTCAAGCGTTCACTGGTCTTCCTTGTCCGCGGTTTCGTTGGGGTTTTCAAGCAAGGCCTGCGTTCCGCAATACATGACCGTCCAGTCTCATTTTCTCTTTTGAGTGAAAACGTTATAAGCTAAAAAATACAAAACTTTTCGATAAAAATATCGAATTATAGCCCATCACACGTTGTGTTGCAAAGGCGCAAAATGTAAAAGGCAACCCTAGTAAACTGTGAGCCCTGAATTTTTTTAAAGATTTTGAATAAAAAGTATGAAGTGTTGATGAAAATGTTGCAGGAAGTTTGAAACTTGGATTTGTATTACTGAATGAAATACATAAATTTTTGTACAAAGTATTGTAATTAAAATAATTTTAAAAAATTTGACAAACATTTGGCATCATGATGGAAAGAATAATGAGATGGCGCCCATCGTGGTACCGTTACTTTGCGCTCAGCGAATTTAACAATGGGTGATGTCGTATTAGCACCAGTATGGCCAGATTACCATTTTCATAACTTGATTGAGCATTTTTTTGTTATTTACTCTCGGAGTTTTAGTTCTTTCTTCATAAACTTTTTCTAGGCTGTTCTAATTAAAATGTAATGTTTACAACTTTGTAAGATATAATTTTTTTTTAATTAGTTAAATAATTTACTCAGTTTTATTTAGCTTTACTATTACTATTTTATTAGCTTCACTACTTACCAGATGTTAAAATGGTTGCATTGCCGGGAGATTGTGGTCATTGTTGGTGTTCTTCTGCTTTCAGCAGTCAAATCTCTCTCGCTACTGCAGTGTTGCCTAGCTTTGGATATCAAAACGCACTAAAATGCCTATTTAAAGAAAGTAAAACACCACAATTTTATTGAATTACTTAAAAGGCTTTGTATGCGTGACAAATCGTCTTTAAAACGTGCGTTTTAAAATAAATGTGTTATGGATATGTACAATTTAATTTATGAGTTTTTTTTGTTTAAGAGAAACTCTTTTGTTCAGGAAACGACTTTTATGCTATATTTCAGGTTGTGTAACAAGATAAGGTAACCTTTTCGTAAAAATGTCGTTATGGTTTTTTCAGTATTTTCTGGTATTTTGTTGCTTATTTTTACTATGAATACACCTCTTGATGCCCTGCGTCGCACTAAGGATTGAGGACTGGAAGAAACGATTACACCTTTATAGTTTTAATTCGCATTCAGTAAATTCAAAAGCTTTTTTAAATGTGTTAAAAGGTTTTTAATGTTAAGAAGAGTTGAGCGAAGAAGATTTCATATTCTAACAAAACCTTAACAGGAGCAAAAAATTAAATTTTCAAAATATCAAATTTTATAAGAACCAACAAATTTTCATTAACACTAAAATCTTCTGACATTTTTTAACCTTCTTTTGTTTAATAATATAGTTTTTTTTACCTTAATTTTCGGTAGCTTGAAATTAAAAAAAAGAAACAAACACCAAACTTAAAAATTATCGCATTGTGTTATAAAAAAGCACTAAATTTATTGCGAAAAGCAAATGTTTGGCAACACTGCACTCAGCTAATGCGACGTCACACACTCTCTGATGGGCGCAATCTTGTTTCTATCATTCATGGGCTGCTTCAACTCGTTACTTATGCTGCTCGTACACCTGCAACACTCTCTTTATTCTCGATGTAGACTCTCTTCTCAATGCAGACTGCTGTTGTTGACTGTAGATTAAAAATTACCAATTACACGATGTGATAACACGACGAGAACATCAAAAGAGAATTCGCAAAGTTGAAACAACAAAAGTCTCCCTTTATAAACAGGGCCTAATGAAACTCTCTTGAAAGAGAGTCAGCAGCGTTGACAATAGTGAGTTATACCAGTTTTATGAGGTATAACCACACTCGCTAGGGGCGAAACTTACTCGATAACTTTGTTGTTGTTTCCACATACACATTTTTCTTCAAGTGAGCAGAGCCCATAGGTAGCGAGCATAGAAGGCGCCTAGTATATCGAAAAATGGAATCGAAGGCGCCTAATATAAAAACTATTTCACTTAAAACTAAACTACCTATGAGAGTCACCCTGTTGTACTCATAATCTCGTTGCTAAGTGCATTTACATACATGTGTAAGTGTATATGTGCTCATGCAACTTTTATTTACATCCACTAATGTACATCTTTGCAAACATGTAAGCTCTTGCAATATTACTTTTGGCATATGGCATTGGCATAATTTTGAAAAATGTTGCAAAACTAGTTAGGATTATGCTCAACTCTTTGGTAAAATGCTATTGTCTTGTTTTAATGAAAAAGTAGTAGATTGTGGTATGAAAACCTCAGGAAGCGCACAGTGCCACAGATGCAGGAGTGGGTTGCGCTTTAAGCTTCGTAGTACCAAACCTTTTCATATAACTGAGTTGAAGGCCTGCTTGCGTCAAACTAAGGCAGTTTGAATGAGTTAAGCATTAGGAATTTCTGCCAACATTATGCATTCACGTGCATACACATACGTATACAGACGCATGTGTGTTATATAGACCACTGGCAGCAGCAAAACAAAGCACGGCTTAAAATTTTAGAAAAAATATTCTGTTATTAGCATATTTTTAGTATTTATTCTTATTAATTCAGGCAGTGCATAGAGTAGCATGAGCGTAAATACTTAGATTAATACGGCCGCCGTAGCCGAATGGGTTGGTGCGTGACTACTATTCGGAATTCACAGAGCGAACGTTGGTTCGAATCTAGGTGAAACACCAAAATTAAGAAAAACATTTTTCTAATAGCGGTCGCCCCTCGGCAGGCAATGGCAAACCTCCGAGTGTATGTATTTCTGCCATGAAAAAGCTCTTCATAAAAATATCTTCCGTTCTGCTTGAAACTGTAGGTCCCTCCATTTGTGGAACAACATCAAGACGCACACCACAAATAGGAGGAAGAGCTCGGCCAAACACCCAAAAAGGGTGTACGCGCCAATTAGTGTATTATTATTTTGTGTTTTTATTCCCAAATTTGATAGATTTTTTTACTATAATACCGATTTTCGGTTAAGCTTTCGGAGATATAAATTTATACACCGGAAGTAATACGTAGACTACCAGAATACTGCTCTATTCTTTACAAACTAGAGTAGTGTCATAAGCCTACTTCAAACTCTTCATCTGCTTTCCACCAGCATTCACAATAACAACCCAGAGAAATGGTGAGAGAACACCACCTTGCGGAGAACTGCTACTCACCTGCCGGCGGATAGAAATGTCGCCCAATCTGCTATTTTGTCGTTAAGCATTCTATAGATAAATCTTTTCAGGACGTTATTTAAAGCCTCCTCAATGTCGAGGAAGGCGCCCACCGCAAACTCTTTCTGATAAAGAGACTCCTCAATATCTTTTAAAATTGAATGCAAGGCAAATTCCACCGAGCTCTCTTACAATGTTGGGTAGTCAGTCTCTCAAGGGTTTGGAGTAAGTAAGATGAGAGGTATGAGATATTTTTATTCCCTTCACTCCTCGAAGGAGCATATGACTTCTATAAGGATTTTCCAGCATACGCGATGTTATGCCGTAGCTTTAGCAGCATACCAAGTGGATTTGATTGAATTTAGATTGTTCAGGGTGAATCTTAGCCAGTTGTGTTTTGATCGACTATGCCCTACGCTTGCGGATTTCAATCCAAGGCCACTCCGTAATGCTGTGTGATGGTTTCCAGAGCGGAACCTATCCGTCTCCAGTTCCAGCATTTGAGTTGACATAATATCGGCTCCTCGTTGGTTTGCCCCCAAAGTTCTTCATTGCTTATTGTGTTTGGTCAGAATACTCTGATAATTATCGTTAGACATTTGTTGATGAAGGACTGTAGCTTTTGTATTACAGCCTTTTATGGAAACCAAGTTTTGCTGCCATATAGTAACGTTGAATACTCTGAGTTTGGTTTTTTTGAGATTTCCAAAACCTTCCGAATGCGGCTCTTAGTTTACCCAATCTGGTGCTGACATCCTCCTCCTCAACTGTTATAGTGCAGCTCTCATTGCCTTAGTTTTTGCGATGTTTATATCCAAAGTTGAGCTTGAACGACCAACTCCGTGAGCAAAAATCAATTGATCGTGAAATATAGGAACGTAAATGGATATGGATTGGGACCAACCTCTCCAGGAGTCGATAAAAACCAAGGCGCATTTATTAAAGGTGGTAGCACTAGAGCAACAACAACATTTTGATTGTTACGGGAAAGTAGAAAACAAAAAATGAATTCGCCTTTTTCGATTCTGTGCTGACAGTCGCATCAACACGGCGAAAGATAAAAACCAAATTAGCTGATTTACCGATACCACTTTTAATAGATGCGCCATGGTGGAAACCCAACACGGTCCAAGATCAGGGTAAAAGCAAAAAATCTTCACCACTGACAATGTTTTGTTTCGGCACTATGCGCCTCCAATAGGCGCGATAGCAACAAATTATAATAATAATAAAACAATATCCGTGGAGAATGAGAAATTTTATTTAATGGTTAGACAATTACAAAAAGGATCACTTTTTGCTCGAATAAATGGACTGCAGAATACTTCATTCAAGATTAGCGTTTTTACGGAAAAATCAAATCTTCAAATGTTTCTTATTTTTACCTCGGCGGCTATGTTAACAAACAGAATAATCGGGCTCGGAAAATACGCATATCGTCATTGAGAAACCGATGCGTTTTCAATGAGAGACTCTGGTGCAAACTTTAGTGAGGCAACAAAATTCGGACCGTTTTTTCTTTCGAAAATGAGCGAGAAGCCGCCATTTAACCCTATTTGCATTTCGACAAATTGAAGAGGATTACATAGATGCATTTTTGGTTCCATACGACTGTCGATATTTTGTGCACTGCCTTCCAAAGTTGACTAATCGGCCGAGACAGTGACGTTAATTGGCTGCCTAGAAGCTGTGATTTGACTCCATTAGCTTATTTTTTATGTAGGGAAGTTAAAAATAAATGTTGCGCTTACCATTCAGAGGAAACTCAGAAGTTGAAATATACCATGGAAGTTGTGAATGGGGAGATAAATGCCGAAACTCTCGAAAATATTGACAGAATTAGATCGGCAGAATGGGCCACCGTAAACCAGCCGGGAAGAGCATTTAAGTGAAATTATGCTCCGTTTTTAATACCTGAATAAAATTTCAAGCGCTCGTTGCGCCGCCCTGTATCTGAAAGTGTATGGTTTTTGTAATATTGTATTTATATAATTTGCCAGCGATTTGAAAATGCCTTTTATTTTTCCATGAAATAGCTTTTGAATTTAATTAATTCACCAAAAGTTAGTTTAAAAAAAATATTAAAATGTGTGAACGAGTATAAGTATTTGTTTTTACATCTCAAAGCCAATAAATAGTTTTAGACGCTTCTGGTGTAATTTCATTAATTAATCCATTTCCATACATTGTTCTTCTATTTTTCACACAAATTGTAGTTGTAAATCAACGCTATGAGCCGGAAGTGCAAAATCCAGGTGGCTTTATTGGCAGCAACGTATTGATTAAATGCAATATACCTTCGTTTGTAAAGGAGTATGTAACGGTAACGTCGTGGCTACAGGAACCTAATTTCAATATATACCCATCCTTGGAGGGAGGTAAGTAGGCATACATACATACATACGCACATATTGTATTTACATAACCTAATTGCCTTGTTTTGAGAATTTTCCTCTATTTGCCGAAGCGAGATTTATGTAGCTCGTAAAATCATTTAGTTTTAATAGAAGTGTATTGCGTGCTTTTGTATCAATTATTTGTAATAACTGTCTTTTGCCTAAAAAAATTTCGCAGAAAATGACTTTTGATTTTGAGCGGAACCTGATTGAATTTCATTTGAAAAAGCATAGAAAGACTGATTGCGAAAACCTGGTGTTGAAAATAAACAAAAGAAATTTGCAATCAAAATGTTCTTTATTTCTGACATTATTCTTGATATTACATAATAAAGGCACACTCTGGATCCACGGTGTACAGAATACCAAAGGAGGCGCTTTCCGAAAAGCGCTACTACATGTTTTTTTAGGTTTTTGACAACCAGTTGACGTCATCCCTTGAAATAAAGAAATGGAAGGGAAGTTACGTCTTTGTAAATATTTAATAAATGACTCGTTAACATTGTAATTTTTAGATTTGTGATTTTTAAATTAAGCAAACTAATAAAAGCGAAGTGCCGCGAGTTAAATTGTGAAAGCACAAATTGTAAAAATACCTCCAAATGCAGTTTGTTTTGTTTTGCTAAAGCCGCTGTGTCGAGAAAGTGTGTGTGTATATAATTTCTTGTATTTGGCAGTTTGCATTGCCTTTTTGCTTACTTTTTCTCTTACTCTTGTTGGAATAATCGCAGTGAGGACGTCACAGCGAATTCAGAAAGCGCAAAATATCACACTCGCCTTAGATCAATGAGGTTGTTAAGCATGAAATACTACTTACATATTGAGGCAATAGGATACAATTTAAAGGTTTCGGCTTGCAACTGAAGTTCCAAAAATTTGTATTTCTCTAAAAGTAAGGTCCCACATTGCAAAAGCTGTGGGGATCCTGCAGAGAAAGAAACTGTTGAACACCTTCTTTGCAAATCTCCGCGTCTGGCGGTTAGGCATCTGAGGTTTCTTACTGTGCCTTTTGAGGATACTCTGAGGCAGGTCTCCAGCCTTGATCCCTTTTCTTTCCTCCGCTACATCAACAGCACTAGATGGTTTTTCTTCCTTTAAGTTTTGTTACTTTTTGGCAAGTAATGGTCTACATTATGGTATCAAAACGGCAATCTAGAGGTACTTGTATCATACCCGTGGTACTCTTCTCATCTAATCTACTTACCTAAGGTCATATAATTTCATACAATTAGTTACTACTTTTCTTTATTTCCCAGATAAAATTGCAGTCAAAATTCTATTTTGGAAATGCTATTGATGGTCGAAATCTTAAGATAAGTAAGGATTTTGAATTAGAGAGATGAGACTACTGACGCGTATCGAGGAAATGTTTTGTTAGTAGCATCTCTTGGAAGAGCACACACCAATTATTAGCCAGATCGGTCCATTTCTTTGCGTTTGGCCTTCGTTTGAATCGGGGTAGTCAGGTGGTTTTCATTCTCTATCATGACAACGCTCCAGCTCACGCTTCAGCACCTGTCTTCACAAAATGGGATTCCAACTTCTTTCACTTCCCCCTATTCTCC
This sequence comes from Anastrepha obliqua, assembly GCF_027943255.1. Classification (NCBI taxonomy): domain Eukaryota; kingdom Metazoa; phylum Arthropoda; class Insecta; order Diptera; family Tephritidae; genus Anastrepha; species Anastrepha obliqua. The sequence continues at coordinate 49,334,227 of NC_072896.1, read as the reverse complement.
AGGCTTGGTTCCCTCGGAAAACTATTTATTCTCCAATTAAAAGAAATGGCTGGCAGAAAAAAGATTTCATTCAAACGTGGAGGTGGTTACAGAAACGAAAGGCTATTTCTCAGGCTTAGACATATCCTATTATTCGGAAGCGGTCAACAAACTAAAACAGCCTTGGGCGAAGTGTATACGCCTAAAAGGAGACTATGTCGAAATTTAAAAAAACGTTTACTCCAAGCAATAAAGAAATCTTTATTTTTATACGGACTTTTCAAATGACCCTCGTACTCTAGCGTTACAACAAGTACTTACAATTCATGCTAGTACTTCGCCATAGCTACATTTTTCATTGATTCACTACTACATTGATTCAACCGCATAGAAAATAACTCGAAAAATTATGGGGGTACCATTGGGAAACTTGCAGGAGTTACTAAGCATAGTGTAAGCTGTGCAGCGGGGTCTTTCAAAAACTACAGAAAACAAACAGAAAGAACTTTTTAAAATTTCAGACTATGGTCGGAATCTCTGTACTTCATCTGATCGGCTCAAAAGTTTAGATATAGTGGATTTTTTCATAATCCTACTTTTTAGAAGGTGTCCCGTTTAAAATTATTGTTTCTCATACTAATTATGGTGGCCATAGTATAAGCAATAGCTAATTTTTGTATTATATATAATATATTTTCCTTTAAATCCGTTTGGAGCGTAGGGTCAGAATCGCTTTTCCAAGCTTTGTTGCTCTTCTGATTGAACTTTAGCAGATTTTTGCACACACCAAGCAAATGCAGTTTTACGGACCGCTAAATGGTGTTTCTGCCTTGTTCGGAGTTTTCAATTTTTGGTATACGACTTTTAAAGTAATTCACGTACGGGTTTGCGTGTGTTTTAACGTTTCGGTGTTGAAAAGTAGTCGATTTAAGGAGCCAGTTTTGTTTGTAGCCGTAAATCTCATCCTAGCTTTTGCGATTGCCAGATTCCATTGCGCTTCTGAAAGCTCGGATGTCCAAAGAGACTTCTGCCTCAAGTTTTGCTGTTGCGTTAATTATCTATTTGGTTTGCTGTGCTGTTCTTTGAAGACCACTAAGTAGCTTTATGACGAAGCTTATACGGAAATATTTAGCTGCCAATCAGGAGCTTATTGTTGTTGCAGAGGTGAACCAAGAGTCCACCATTTTTATTCAGATGACTAGTTGCGTGTTTTCCCATTACATGCTAAAGGCCCGATTGATGCCACCAACCTGAGCGTTAAAATCACTCATCAATTACAACGTCCTTTTTTTGATGGAAACGAAATGTGTCGCAAGCTAACTGTAGAAATCGTGTTTTTTTTTATTTTAGCTGAATATTTTTTATATCAGCAGAGAAAAGGAAAGGTAAAAAGAAAGATGTAGGTGCATATAAGCAAATATTGGCAACAAAGTAATATAGCAGTTTATTTCTAAAGCGCGGTGTGTTTCTGATTATTTTGATTTTTTGTATTAGGGCGTTCCAAAGACGCACCACAACGACAAAGAACTGACGTTCTGTTACTAGGCAACTGTATTTCATACTAAGTAAGATGCCGCCGTAACCGAATGGGTTGGGATTGCGTAGGCTCGAACCTCTTTGCATGAACATCAAATAATTGAGCAAGTTTTTTCTAATAGGCATCGCCCCTCGGCAGGAAATGGCAAACCTCGGAGTGTATTTCTGTCATGAAAAAGCTCCTCATAAAAGTCATTTGCCGTTTGCAGTCGATTGAAAACTATTGGTCTTCCAATTCTGGAACAATAACAAGACGCACACTTCAAATAGGAGGAGGAGCTAGCCAGATACCTAACAAAAGTATACGTGCCGATTATTTATTGTATTTATTTAAGGTAAAAGATCGCGACGATTTAGTAAATTGAAGTCGGACCATGAGGTATTTGTACTCTTGAAGAAGACTAACTTTGTCAAGAAGTGTTAAGCATTTTAATTTCAGCAAGTCATTAAATCATATGGCAAATATTAGCTTAGTAAAAGCGCATAAGTGATCGTGGCTCGTACTTTGCTCCAGAAAATTTGCTGATATGCTCAGTAGAGTTGAACTGGCACTCTTGACGAAAGTACGTAAGCATCGTGTTTATAAGTGAGATGGTCACTGTAGCTCTATTTTTAACTACTCCTTATCTAACGGCCGTCGTAGCCGAGCGGGTTGTGTACCATTTCTATACTGCTGATCCCGAATTAAATGCCCGAGCATGACCAAACAGTTAACGAATGATTGAATGTGGCAAGTATATTAGTATTCATATAAATATCTGAGTAAAAATGTACTCATACATGAAATTCAAGTAGTGCATACTACACTACCGAAAATGCCTGATTAAATTCATCAACGTCAGTAGGTGGTTACAGAAGAGGACTTAAACTTAAATGATGGCGTCACAGGACTATTCAGTTTTTAAACTACACGTATCCCCATTTTGGTGGTAGTCACTTCTACCTGGCTGCGTATCTGCCACCATCCACCCAAGTTATCAACTGCATCAACCTTTATCGTTTTATTTTCGAAATATGAGACATTTACTTGCCTTTCTCTCGGCTTTCAGTTGCCAGTCCATCAATGAGTGAATGTTTTTATTCCCTCACCGGAAAAAAAAAATAAACCGACATAAACGAAAAACAGCAACCAGTCAACTGTTGGTTCGTTAACTAACAGGTCCTCCCTCTGCTCTACACTGCCTGCCATCAACTCCTTATCGCTTTTAGGTGTGAAGAGTGAATACACCACACCTTTCAAATGGCCATTCGGCCGTCCAACTACACATATCCTTGTTGAAACCTTTATTATTTTCCCCCCAAACCTGTATCTATTATTTAAATACATAGACATTTGTGTAAGTGTGTGTTTGCGGATACATGAATATGTATATAGTTAAGCACAGAAAAAAGTTGGACAACATAGTCCCATTTAAAACAAACACCAGAACTAAAACAAACAAGTAAATTTATAGCATTCGGCATCTGCGCTGAAGCGTAACTGTTTTGCCAATTTCATTTTATTTCCAATTTTTTTGTTTTTCGTCCACTTTTAGATGGCAAAAATCATATGCTACCGACTGGCGAACTTCTGGTCTACAACATCACACGCACCGATGCGCATAAAGTTTATCGCTGCCGCACCCATCACAAGCTAACGCAGGATTCTGTTGTGAGCAGCAATATGGGCAAAATTCAATTGACCGGTAAGTCAGCTACAACAATAACACCAGTAACAACAACGGCAACAGCATGTGGAGAATGAAACTTCTAAGCAGGCCTGTACGCCTGACCTCACACACCACACCCATACACATGTACCCATATGTGTGGATATGCATAGAGGTACATTAGGGTGCCACACAAAAAATACAACTTTGCCCGTTGTTCACTGGAATAATGAAATCTATTATATTTTAAGATCCACGCTAAAAATCTTTAGGAAAATATTAACATTTATATGAGTCGGACCGATTTGAAAGTAACACTGCAAATAAAGTTTTTTTTAATATTTTTTCCATGAAATCAAATATGAAGGGTTTAGCTTAAAAAGTCGCCACAAAATGCTTAAAAATTGTATCATCATCATCATCAGGACTACAGTCTTGTGTTAGCCATTACTTCCACGCTTCATAATGAGCAGTAATGTGCAACTTTAATATTGATTTGAGACATGTCGTATATCACCTCTTACTGTCACGCTCCTAACTTGAAACTTTCTAGCGGTGCAACTGTTAACTTCAACCAGAGACTGGGAAACCCCAGTAGAGGAAAATGGAACAAAAGAAGTGGGTTATCTGGCTCTCTTACATAGGACTGGTCTTAAGGTTGACAATATTCATTGTTTCGAGTCCACAACAACATGCTCGGATAATTGATACAATCAAAAGAATTAAGAATTGTGAAAAATTTCGACAACGGAACCAAAGTAATGAGGTTTTCAGACGTACTCTCAAGTCGGTCGTACTCGCATAAATCACAATTTTTTTGCGAAGTATTTGCGTGGTAGTCTTAAAATATAACACATTTTATAACTCTGGCAGACCTTTGGTACCAATTTTTTATACGGAGTATCCACCCTAATGCACACACATACGTACAAATGCCTTGCAACATTACTGCTGAAACTTCATAACTAAAAAGTCCAAAAATGTGTATGGTAGATCCAACGTTCAAGATAGCTTTACCTTAACAAGATATTACACATTCACATGCCGGCGGAAAATTCTTTCAAAGTAGAGAGGAATATATTTTATTTTGTTTTCCTATTTAATTTACATTAAATTACTTATTTTTCTTTTTGAGTTGCGATAGTTTTGCAGCAAATGATCACTTTGTTGCTAACAGATACTCACACTTAGATGCTGACACAATACATTTAAGTACAATGTTGAGCAAAATTTAAGCAACTTCTTTCGTGATGGTGATAAATATATGTAAGTATTTATGGTTGCCTTAGCACAAAGGCCTAGAAATTGAAAATATATCTGAGCATGTAAAGTAAATCTGAGTTTTATATTATTAATAATCGAATTTATACTTGAAGGAATTTAATTAACGATGAACGTAAAAAAGCATGAGTATACAATTCATCATTTATTATTTCTTTTTCTTTTATACATGCCGCCGCATTCCGGTGTAACTAGGTTCGAAACTCCGATCATGAAATGAATGAATCATGAATCAAATGATAGAAAAAGCTTTTTTTAAAGTCGGCCGCTAGCGAGCAGGTAAAGGTTGGCCGCCTCAGCAGTTGTGGTCGCAAAATTAATGGAAATAGGGTTCCAGCTCGTTTCCCATCGTCCCTTTTCTCCAAACCTGGCTCAGGCGGATAGCCCGGCCTTCTATTTCTTCCCCAATCGGAAAGCATGGTTAGCGGGAAAAATTTTTTATTCAAACGAGAGGGTGATTGCAGGAACGATGTGCTATTTTTCAGACTAGCACAAATCCTATTATTCGGAAAGGAATCCACCAATTAGAACAGAGTTGAACGAAGTGTATAAGCCTATGTCGAAAAACAAGAAAGGTTTAAAAAAAAATAATTGGCGCGTACACTTCTGTTAGGTGTTTGGCCGAGCTCCTCCTCCTATTTGTGGTGTGCGTCTTGATGTTGTTCCCCAAATGGAGGGACCTACAGTTTCAAGCCGACTCCGAACGGCAGATATTTTTATGAGGAGCTTTTTCATGGCAGAAATACACTCGGAGGTTTGCTATTGCCTGCCGAGCGGCGACCGCTATTAGAAAAATGTTTTTATTAATTTTTGCTTTCACCGAGATTCGAACCAACGACCTCTCAGTGAATTCCGAATGGTGATCACGCACCAACCCATTCGGCTACGGCGGCGGCGGTTTAACCCAAACAATTTTGTAGTTTTTATTTTTACACAAGCGACCCTCGTAATAATCATAGAGAATATCTTGAGAAATTTGAAGAAACTCTTCATAGAATTGAATTTGTTTGGGATTCCAGAGCTCAAAACGCATTTTTGTAATTATTTTCTGTGATAAAATATGCCAAAGTCGTGTTATGAGATTTTTGCTTTTATTGGTGGTGCCCTGCCTCCTTATCCAATGTCTAATGCTTTTGACGTTAAGCACGCCATTCGTAATTTTTGTAACTATGTGAAATTTCAGTATCATAGCATAAAGGGTTCAGAGAAAAGCTATGTGAAGGCTTCAATTTGTATTGCAGGTGCAATGCACTTTTCACCATAAGGCAGGTATTGGAAATTTGTGTAACTGTACCAACTTTCGTTCAAGTGCCACGCCCCCTTTTCCAATACTTAAAACTTTTCACCACAAGTATGGTGTATATAGCTTAATAGACTTTAGAGGTATATTGGTTTGCACACTTTGGTCTATATATCAGATGCCAAGTCCCCTATATGTATTATATAAGGATTAACATTTCGGTGCATGTTTCTTTGAAATCGACCAAGCGGTACACTTAGAAAAGGGGTTTAAATATTTTAGCGCTGCGTATTTACAAATATATAATAATATTATATATGATTTCAATATAGGAAAAAATGTCATGCTTTAAAATTGCACTTTATTCATCATCATCCTCAGCTCGAGGTGAACCTTAACTTCCTCCACAATTTTTTTTTATGTTGGTCCATAGCCATACTACGCTAGTTAGTCGGTCCTGCGCTTCTTAGATGGTCCTCAACGTCGCCTAACCATCTTTTCCGCGCTCGCCCTCTTCACTTTTCACCACACATGCGTGCATACAAAACTTTGCGAGGTATTCTTTCCTCTGGCATTCAGCAAACGTGTCCTAGCCATCGAATGCGCAGCGATTTAACAAACCGCACGACCTTTTCACCTTGTAGGAATTATCCTAACTCATTATTATATCTGATGCGAGAGATACCATTTTCTTCTCGAAATGGACGCAGTACTCTTCTCAGTAATATTCTTTCCAATACTCTTAATTGTGTAATTACATATGCTTTTAAGTGTGTAGGATTCATATCCATATGTTGCCAGTGGTTGAATCAATTTTTTATATATTTCGATTCGTTCTTCTACTCAAAAGCTTGCTTTTAAACAGTTTAACTTGCGTAGAATAAGCTCTGTTTGCAGCCCACACACGGTCTTGGACAGCAATTGTTGTACCATCTGTTCTACGGAGAAGAGTTCCTAATTAATTTGATCTCGCTTTCAAATTTATGATCAGTGTGAGGGCTGACGCTTTTCTCAACGTGTTAAGTCTTGCGAGGTATTTCATTTTACTCACATTGATCTTTAATCCAAAGAATTTTGTTTTCATTTGGAGTGCTTAGAATTTTTGTTTTTAGAATATTCATATTTCTCGTGAGGACGACCAGACCAGGCAAAGCCATATATTTGGGCAGTTTTGGTGAATATAGCCTCTGATGGACTAACATCTTTAGTTACATGTAAATAGTCTAGGATCAAACTTAACCCAAGCGTAGACAACGCGTCTCCCTGCTTTACTACTGTTTCAACTCTGAATAAATCAGACGCATTTTTGAATAGATCTCGGCGGGAGTTAGGCTTACTAGCGAAGCCAATTTTTTTTGGTATTCTTTGCGAAACTTTTAAAAAAATTGGCAAATTACAAATCTTTGAGCGATCGTCGGTCTTTCCCTCCTAAAACCGCATACGTACTCACCTAATATTTGTTCAGTCTTCGGTGTAATACATTCGTGAAAATTTTATGGGCTGTACTTAGTAATGAAATTCAGCGATAATTTTTGCAGTCACGTCTGCCACTTTTCTTATAGATTGGTAAAATTATGCTAGTCTGGCATTCTCTTGGCATAATCTCAGATTCCCATTTAAATTTTATAAGACTTACCAGGGCGTTTTGTAGTTCCGTTGATCAATGTTCGATGAGCTCAGCAGTTATGCCATCTTCCTCAATTGCTTTTCCATTTTTTAACTTCTTGATCGCAAGGCTAATTTCATCAATTGAGGGTGTTTCAACCAAAACTTTTGCAGACGGAATGCTGTTACACTTTATTGTACAAGAATTAAATAGGTCATAAAACTGCATACCCAACAACAAGTTCGTAATTGCCTGCATAACGATGGTTATCATATCAGAGTAGCACGCCTCAAGCCCTACATTTCAGCTATTCACAGAAAGAAGAGATTGGAGTCTGCCAAACGCTACATAAATGAGCCCGATTCTTTTTGGGAAAACGTCATATTCAGTGAAGGGTCGAAATTTAATATATCCGGATCAGATGGGCCTCCAAAAGTTTGGCGAAAAGAAAATTCAGAACATAATGAAAAAAATCGTATTCCTATCGTTAAGCATGGAGGAGGAAATGCAATGGTTTGGGGGTGCATAGTTGCATCTGAAGTAAGGAAAATGGTTTTTGGTGAATGATAAAATAGACAAGCATCGGTATTTAAACATTTTAAATAATAATTTGCATGATAGTGCCACTAAACTTAGACTGGATGCTAAAGGGTTCTTGATTCAACACGACAATGACCCAAAAAAGTCATCGTGCAAGAATGGCTTATTCCCCACTATAAGCAGCTTAAGGGGTTATATACCTTGTGAACCCAAAAAAATGGACGATTGTCATACTTTTTTTTAATATATTTTAGAACTTTTATTCAAATGAGGCATATATCATACTGAAGGGTAACTCTCGAAGAATACATTTTGGTGTTTTTATTTTAAAAAATGTTATTTATTGCTGATATCGCCTCTCCGCCGTTTTTTAGAAGAGGCTTGCGGTGATCACAGTAGCGCATGAGCAGCTCAACTGAAATCAAAAGAATTAAATGATTATTGTAGAAAAATGTTTTTAAGTGAATCTGAACGATTTATTTACCCAAAAAAAATTATTCTCGGTATGAAAACCGCTTTGCACCAAAAAAACAATTTTTGAGGGGTTGAAAAATAAAAAAAAAAATTAATTACAGCGAACCATGCAAATATTTATAAAAAGTGAACCGTTCAGATTCACGAGGTAGTAACTTCAAATAATTAAAAAACAAAATTTATGCAAATCGGTCTAATAGTTTTTGATAAATAATGATCCCCGCGACGGTAATTTTCAAAAAACACTACTTCGAGAAAATCGCGTCTAAAGTTTTGTGTGCACTTTATTTATGGATAATTTGCGCACTTCCACGGTCTGTAACTTACGTTCTAGTGCTCCGATCTTTGTGATTTTTTGAATTTATATTTTTAAGATGATGTACTTTTCGAATATGCCATAAAAAACTTCGATTTTTTAGTTCAACACAAAGTATATAACCCCTTAAAACTCCACCTAAATCACCAGATCTGAACACAATTGAGCATGTCTGGGAGCTCTTAGAAAGGAGCATCAGAAAGCGCAAAATAACATCAAAGGCGTCATTAAACAATGAATTTGGAAGCTTTTATTTCTTAAATATTGAATAAATATGTTATTTTTTACGAATATCTTAAAATTTTGTTCTTTTGCGCTAAGTTACAGATGTATCTGTTTATAAACTGTGAGTGTACGAATAAATTGTGTGACCACTGTATAGACAAAACATATCAATATGTTTTGTACCTTATAGGTTAGTCACTTGCTTTACGTGTAAAATGCATAGCTACTGGAAATAACTTGGCTAAAAGGAAAAAGTTGCTTAACATTTGCTCATCACTGTAGATGTCTAGTAACGAGTTTCACAAACCGAGAGTGGTTTCCAAATGTTGCGGTGTGTTAATTATATCGTCAAATTAATTAGCGACGATTCCAAAATCAACCAACGCGAAATAGACGTACATATGTATGTACGTATGAATGTAAGTATGTACACGCACGTAATAAGTATGCACTTGAAATGCTTAAAAAGAATACATGCATACACTTACACATACTAACTTGTATGTTTTCGTAAGTTTTGCCTAATTTGTGCATTGTTTGTTTTACATATGTGCGTGTGTGTGTGAGTACTTGCCACAATTACATGAATATTAATATCATTTTAATTTGCGCTAAGTTTTTAACATACACTCGTAGTCGCGCGTATTTTAACAATTCCTGCTCTTCAAACTACTCGTGTGAACGCTTTTACCTGTTGATAATCTTTTTTTATCTGTTTGCTATAGAAATGCGCGAACTCGTGCCACCAATTATGAATGAGAAATCTACCAGCATAGTGACCCGTCTAGGCGATCCTGTTGTTGTGCCGTGTGTGGCCTATGCCAACCCGAAGCCAGTATATCGGTAATTATTTAAGTTTTTCATTATGCATATATATTTATATTTATATATGACTTAATTCTATTTATAATACTATATACACATATGGCCATTCAAATAGGTACCCCCATGTTCATATGGAAAATGCAAGTTTTTGAAATTAATAATAACAGATATTCAATTGTATGTGGTTTCTTCTTCATTGATAAAAGGGATACATAGCAGCGTCAAAAATGCCCTAACAGAAAAACTGTTTTTAGAAGGGATTGTAATAGAAATAAATATAAAAAAATTGTAGGCATTGTTTGTTAGTGCTTAAATTTTATAAAAACAATTTGTGGTAATTTTTTCTGACAAAAATTAGTATAAAAAAAATCACGTGACCCAAAGTACAATGAAAAATAGTTGCTCCACGGTCTCCACCATTTCTCCTTCAAATGTTGATGAATCTGTAAAAAGAAAACAAGATCTTGTCAAATAAAATTGTAGTTATAATCTGCCGAGCCGGATTTGTGATTTAAAATTTTTTTTTTAATTTACATCATTTAAAAAAAAAGTATGCGTTTACATCATAAATGTCATACCTTAATTATGTTTATAAAATTTTTTAATAAAAATATCAAAAATCAGGTCTAGAGAGAAAACACTTACGAATATTAAAAAAAACCGCATCAAAAAATATTAACAACTATTTGAGTTAACATGCTGACCGTGCCGCAAAAAGTGGTTTCGAGAAAAACGGGTTTAAACTTTCAAGTGCATTTTGTTCGAGGTCGCGCGCATTTAAAGCAAGAACTTAAAATGCATTTTTTAATTTATTTTGTTAATTTACGTGTAATCTCCCACTCCAGCTTCATATTGTATGCCTTCCTAATCAGAAAGCAATTGTTGTTGTTCAGTCAACGAAATGTTCTGGCCTTTTTTGTTGCTTTTATAGCCATGATTCGTGCGTGTTTTAGCCGGTTCGAATTTTCTCCGAGACAATAGCGGTACCCCTCATCTCCAATTCTCTCCCATAATGTTTTATAGATATCCCTATAAATACTTTAGAGTAAAAAAAGAACCCACAGGCTGAAAAGCTACGGAAGTAATGACTAGCTGCCTCAAACGAAGGACAGCTACCTGTGCGCATCAAACTCTCGTCGGGCAGTTACATTTTCTACCATAACTTTGTATCCATGGGGAATTTTTACACTCGACTTCCACAGAAATATGCCTAAAACTGTAAAGAATAATAATCTGTAAAAAAAATAGATTTTTTGAAAATTCTGGACGCATATAACCCCTCAATATAAAAAATATAAATAATTATTCAAGCATCTTTTAAAACTTTAACTAGTGCCAGTGGGAACAAAAAATAAACTTTCAAGTGGTCATTAAAATAGGTACGAAATAGAAATAGAGCGATACAAAAGAAACTATCGAAGTTTAGTCAATAACCACTGTGTCCACCATGATTGTCAATGAGTTTTTGTATTCGATTTGGCAAAGAATTGATAATCCTTCCCCAGGTTTCTGTGGGAGAGGAATACCATAGTTCCAAAGATTTTCCATAGGGTTTAGGTTATTGTTGTAGCAGCACAAAGAATCGCCATATACGAGTATATACGGGAAATGTTGCTGGAGTGACAGTCCTTGACTGAATATAAATCCCAGTCGCAAATGGTACCATCAGTTCTTGAAGAATTTCTCTTTAAATAAATTTGTATTTTTAGTTGATTATGAGGTGCATAGGTCCTACTAAAACCAAGAGAAGCATCCTACCCATGCTTGACTGTTTTCTCTGTGAACCGCGGTGTGAACTTTTGTCCTTTAGGACATCTAGCATTTCGCTCAGCATCATTTCCAAATATATTTATTGTTTCATAGCTCCAAAATATGTTATGCCATTGTTTCATACCTTGAGCCTCTACTTTCGTTTAGGACCAAACTTTATCATCTTTTAGTCTGAAGTTTCATAAGTTGTGATTGCAGCCCAAATAAGCTTGATTAACTTGTTGCTGGAACCTTTAGGAGAGAACTTATCAGAATATATAATATCTATCTTTGGCCTGAAGTTGCTGGGATGTAGAGAGAAACTCCACGGCAGATGAGCCTGAAAGGAGATGTAGGTTAGGTTAGGTTAGCCAGGACTAAGATAAGAAACTCGGTGCCACTAAGGCCCATTGTGATGCCTGCATTTGATTTCCTTCAACTGAGATATGCCAGCTCTTCAAAGAGATACTCGCTGACACGGCTTCTTTGAAGTGCACGACATTCACAGAGGAGGTGTTGTACCGACTCAATTTCTTCATCATCTCCACAGCTCCTGCAGAAGTCATACTGAGGCTGACAATAGCGCCGTAACCCGATATAAAACCTGTGCGGATTCTGGTAGTTGATCTGCTGAGTCCAAGCTGACATTTTGACCTTTTAAGATTCAGTTTTGGCCAGAGCGGTTTGGAGACCTTGCAGTTAGAAGTCTGAAACCACCTTCTCTTGGTTCTGCGATTACGCTCAATTGCAGCATTACATTTTCCTTATCCCTGTGCCTTATATCATTTGCAAACTATTACTTAGAGAAATTTGTTGAAAGGTGGAAAAAAGTCAGCTTGCCGTATATTTAGGCAAACTTTGCCGAAAAGGTGGAAGGAAAATTGGATACGCTATGTATTCCCTAAAAAGAGAATGTATAATAAATATCACTGGAGCGAGTAGGACGCCATGCGAAACAACTAGGATGGTATATCCGAAGGTGGTGCAGGAGCTGTGAGAAATATGAGGACGGACACTGCAACGTAATTCCTGTGAAAGCAGACTCGATACCTGACGCACCCATTTTAGCCAGCCTAAGCTAGAGATGTTAAAGATTCCTCAGTGATACTGTACCATTCAAAAAGGAGAAATAAAAGCAAAAATGGAGTTCACTTTGGGACTAAAACTTCTGCTGCATGTATTCAGATATATGTAAAATTGCCGCAGAAATTGAAACTCTCTTACATACACATACAAACCTTGCTATATATTATATATCTAGACATGTTAAAATTACAAGTTTCCTGAATTAAGTTTGAGGAAAAATTACTAAAATAATTGCGGAAATTTTAAATTACTAAAAATAAACTGAATGACGAAGGATCTCAGTTTTATATCAAAAGCAAAAAAAAAAAAAAAATATAGAGGAAAGGAGCTATTTCTATTGTACACCGCATTACGTCTTCCTCTCACCTGCCCCAATTTCAGTGCAGCAAACAAACGGTCTGAGATATAGGCACATTCATGCGTATGTGTGAAATGGAATGTAAGTGAGTGTGTGTGTGTGTGAATGGGAAAAGAGAGTCTTCTTCGCGCACGAAATTCCCGCCACATCAAGTCAAACCAAACTTAGACAAAGCAAAGCCGACCAAACCAAGTCAGACCATAAAAGAGTGGGACAACCACATAAGGGGCAAGCAGGGAAACAATTTAACACACATGACTGCCGTAACTGTCCCGTACAATTCCACCACTGTCCTTTCCATCTTCATGTTGGTGCATCACAAAGCGTAAACGTAAAGAGCAGAAAATTAAGGAGCAGAAAAACTAAAAAGCAGAACGGCATAAATAAAACAATAGCGAAAAGGAAAAAAAGTAAAAATAAAAATTAAAAAGCAAAAACAGCGGAAAAGAGGCGAGACGAGTGAAAAGAAAATGCAATGTGAAAAATCTAGAAAATGAGAAATGTAAAAGGGCATGCATGAAAAAACCGGAACGAAAAGCAAAAAGCAAGCGGCAGAGGAAATACGCAACCATGCCGATTGGTCTGGGGACAGCCAAGCCGTAACTAACCAAGCAGTCAAATGAAATAAGTACTCCGATATTCTCACACCAACGAACTGGGGCGGTTAGGCACCAGCGGCTACGCTGGCGTATACGTAACATACCGAAAATATGTGGGCCTGTTTGTTGTAAAATAACGGTGTGTTTTTATTTGTGCAAAACGTATGTTGGTATTACTTGGGAAGGGTCTGAAGTATACATACAGCAGTTGACATGCTCGAGTGCATTGACATGCAATATTTTAATATGCCACGGCAACCAGGCAGCGTGATAGCAACAACAGTCAGCGTGAACCATCACTATGAGAGCCACATCTACAAACACAACGTTTTCTTAGATCGCACAGTGGTCAAAAGCTAGCAAAATATGTTATTTATAAATATAAAAATACAAAATTGGAGCGCGCAGGACATACCCGCATACATACATTCTGCACTATCTTCAAGTTGAATCCATTGCCGCTCAGAGCGTTATTAGGTTCACGGAAGTTCACGGAGGTCTCTGTCGGCAATCTACTGTAGGACATGGTAACATTTTGAGATAGATTTCTTTGTCCTTCTCTGTACTTTGTAGAGATCTCTCCATTCAGGATGGATTGGAAGGAGGGGAGAACCTGCATGGAGATAGGTACCTCTATTTTAAATCAGCCAAACTATCAATCTGCTTTAAACTGCCGAAAACTTTTAGTGTTTTCCAAGCAGAGGGCTTGGAGATCTTGCAAGCGTACAAAATACTTAGGGATGCCTGTTGGAAGGGATACATAAATATTATTTCCGATAGTCGAGTTGCGATCAAGACCCTGTTGTCGGGATGTTGCAGCTCTCTTCTGGTCAACTTCTGCAAGGAGGAGATCAAATGTTTCGAACGTGCAGAAAACATTTCTCTTATATGGGCTTCTGGGGCATATGAACGTAGAGGGAAATGAAACTGCCGATAAGCTTGCCAGAAAAGGATCGACAAAACCGGTTTCAGTTGTCCCCATCTCGGACATCGGTGTCCCCTTGACTATTGATAAAGGGAAACTGTACAATTTCTTTCTTGAAAAAGTGGGAGACAGATGGAGTTTTATTTTATTGGGTGATATCTCAGAAACACTGTAGCCTCATTGCGACAGAACCATGAAAGTTCTGGGGATCCCCAGCCATTTAATTTCCAAACTCATAGTGCTGTCCACGGGTCACTGCGTGATCGGAACTTATACTGAGGAGCCGTACAACCCCCAATGCAGAAGCTGTGGGGATCCTGCAGAGATAGAAACTGTTGAACACTTTCTTTACAAATGTCCGGGTTTGGCGGCTAGGTGGTTGAGGTTCCTTAGTGTGCCTTTTTGAGAATAGCCTGAGGTAGCTCTCCAGCCTAGATCCTATTCTCTGGATGGCTGTAGATGATTTTTCTTCCTTTAAGCATTGTAACTTTTCGCAGGTAGTGGTCTACATTATGGATTCAAAACGGCACTCTAGTGCTACTTGTAGTGCACCCGTGCTACCTTTGCCATGTAACCTACTTACCTACCTATTTCTGGAGCTTAAGTTGAATTTTGAGAGACTTGCAATATAATTTTATTACAAATATTTTTATGGTACATTTTATTCGGGTATATTTCACTGTTATGAGTATTTTTCAACCTTCCTCATAAAAGATCAAAAAAAAAGTTCATCTATCGAGATGTTGGAGGATTAAAATGGTTTTAATACCATATGTCAGTATTGACCTTACTCATGTTTTGTATATTCTCATTTTTCCTTAGGTGCTGAGGTGTTTATTGCTCAATAGGTATCTCTAAGGCGTTTCTACTGCATGCTTTATTTGTTAGCCTAATGGGTGAGATCTTTAGAGGACGTTATTTTAGCACCGAGATAGTTAATTACGTTATTTATATTTAACAGATGTGCCGTAAACGGCAAGCTTTCACTTTAAAGGTTTGTTCATATTGAGCTGGAGAGCAGGGCCTGCAAGTTGATTGCTTACGCGGATGGCATAGCAATTATTGTCAGAGGAAAGTTTTTAGATACTCTGATGGAACTTATCTCCTCGGTAAATCCTTTGAAGACAGAGCTTATCGTATTTGAGAACAAATATAAACTATTTAGAGTTTTTCTCCCCTCAATAGCGGGCGCCGTTCGTGCTCTCTGATAGGGTGCAGTACTTGCGACTCATCCTTGAAAGAGGACTAACAAGAAAGTTGAGGAGAGAATTAGGAAGGCAACAGTCGCCTTGGGTGAATGTAGGCGTGCTATCGGCGAAATTGGGAGCCTCTCGCCTAAAGTTACATTTTGACTATATAACACCATTTAAAACCTATTTTATAGTGAGGAGTTCTTGCCTGGTGGAACTCGCTAGAAAGGACGACATCAGTTAAGACGCTGTAGAGGGTTTAAAGGTCTCCCCTCATTGGAATCAGTGGGGCACTTCTGTTCACTCCTACTCTAGCGCTTAACGCTATGCTGATTGTGGTAGCCATGGACATCGCATGGAAAACTGCCGCGGCACCGCAGTCAGATTGATGTGTTCGGGCCGCAAACTAGACTTATGTTACGGACACTCTAGTAGTTTAAAAAGCTTTAAGTTCATCTCCATGTACACCCTCGCTGGGTCTGAGCGGTACTTTGTTTTCATATTCCATCAAGGGAGGAGTGGGCGAGGTGTAACATTTCGAGATATGACAAACAATTTTACGGATGGCTCGAAGTTGGTGGGCGAGTACTCTGCGAGGAGCTGACTATAAAATTCAAATTTAGGTTTCCAGACCACTGTAGTGTTTTCGGATCAGAGTAAGCTGCAATTAAGAAAGCAGTGGAATACTTCGATATTAGACTCATCTGTGTTCCCAGTTACAGCGGCATAGAGGAAAATTGCTAGGGTGGTGAGTTAGCTAGACAGGAGAGCCTGGAGATGGTTTCATCGCAAAGCGAAAGAATTGGAGTTCCCTTGAGAGCCTGTGGCCTACTCCTGGAAAGATGGGCTTCGCTTCAACGAGTGCGCGTAAACGTGCAAATTGAATCATATTCGATAAATTATTGCTTTTTAGGCGATAGATGAATTTATTTTCTCTTATTCGCTTAGAAAATGTTGCAATCCTTTATGAACTCACATTTGTTAGAATGCCCATTAATTTCGACTGTATTGTGATACAACTACATTATTTTGCCTCACTGGTTTCCGTCAGATAACTTAACTAACTGTGAAATTAAATGAATTTAATGAACGAAAACTTTAGAAGTGGCGTTGGTTTTCGCCCTACTCTCTGCGGTTTTACTTAAAAATTCCCACTGTTTTCGCATTTATCAGAAAATAATAATCACTTGTTTTCGGTGGAACTCCCTAATTTATAATATAATATCTGCACACACGAACCATGCATTCGTATATATTTTTTTCTTCTTTCTTGGGTACCATAGTGCACCGGCAGTGTTGCCTTTCTTGGTAAATGCACAAATATAATAACATTAAACAAGCAACCTCATAATAGGGCAACGTGGAAATGCATAAATGTGCATAATTGGGGCTGGGGATATATTATTACAATACATACATACACATACCGCACAAGCACATGCGTAAGCATACCCAGTAGTTAATTGGACTGTATGCAATGCCACACCTTTTCCGATTGCATGCATGTCAAAAAGCCTAAAATATAATTTAGAGTACTTAAGTACTTACTAAAGCGTACTTCAAAAGGCCTTAAATATAGTTTAAAGTAAATAACAGTGCTTTCGACTTCAGTAATTATTCTAGAGATAATTACGAGTAAATATACTTTAAAAGATATCGAAATTTGTAAATATATTAAAAGAGAAAGTGACATTGAAACCTGAGAGAGGAGAGAAATGCTGGAATGCACGAATATTCTATCTGGCTTATCACAAACTGCAGCTACTGACTATTCGTTATGGAAGGCAACCAGAAACATATCGCAATCAACGTCATACATTGCACCAATAAAAACTTCTGGAGGTGAGTGGGCAAAAACCGACGAAGCAAAAGCATCTGAATTCGCAAAACATCTTGCCCAAGTCGTCGAACCCTTTCCCAGTAAATATATAAAAGGTGGCAATGAAACATACGAATTCCTTTCAATCCCATTTCGAATGGACTATCCTGTGTCTCACTTTACGTGGAAAGAAATTGAAGCCACAATCAATAAAACGCCTATATTTTGCCCACCCTGACTAGTAACAAAGAAAAAATAGACTTTTATATTCCCAGACTTACCTTCGACATACTCTTCAAGACCAGCATACCGTCAAGAAGCGAGTGACATACACCAAGGCCAGGGGGAGGAAGGAATTAAATTTCTAAGCAGATAGTTCTATGCTAGACGAAAAAATTGGCTATGGAGTATTTTCGAAGGAATTAGGACTGGAACTACTGTTCGACTATCGGACTACTGCAGCGTCAGGCAGAAGTGCTAGCTATAAAAGAAGTGGTTGTGTATCTAACAAATCCTACTATAAATATGTTCTCGTATAGCCAGGCGGACATTAAATCAATGAATTCGGCTATACCAAGATCAAAGGTTGCACTGGAATGCCAGGCAGCCTTAAATGATATTAGTGTCGTGTTCAAAATCAGCCCTATTTGGGTTCCGGAGCACAGAGATATTGAGGAAAATTATAAAGCCGATGAGCCAGCGGGCCAGGTACTACTCTTCAACTGCTCAGTGATGGAAGAACCATTGGGATACCTATGGCCTCGAACAAATTAATAATTGGACTTTTCCAAGAGGCCAATAGGGTCAAATAAGTCAAATAAATAAAAAAAATACAAAGGAACTGTTTGGCCTTTCAAGAGAGGATATTTCGCAGGTAGTGGCTTGTATAACCGGTCATTGGCTATTTGGCAGGCATTTCTGGAGGCTAGGAGTTTTTCCCCAATAATATTATAGAAGGTGTAGAGATAAGATAAGATAGAGATAAATATTTTTTCATTTCTGTTACGGAAGCGTATGGCGTGAGAAGTAAATCAACAAAATGGTTCCATGAAGAAAAATATACTAAATGATGTTCCCGGTTAGCACAGTGGTATCACAACGGACCTTCAAGGTGTAAGTGAGTTGGTCGTATAGACCGACTACCACCATCACCTAATACGTCTCTAACTCTCGTTAGCTGTAGGGTGAGCCTTACGCATGGAAAATGTGTATCACCTTTTGAAGCAGAATTCATGCTCAATGCCCCGTAGCTTATAGTTGTGTGACATGTATTCCTCTCTTCGTCCTTCTTGAGCTCTGAGTATTTATTAAGTCCTAGGCAGACATTTCTGGTCACACTAATGTCTGCACATGAAAGAAATTATAACTAGCCCACGATGATGAAATTAACTATAAATAAGGATTGTCATATTCTCCATCCGTCGAAACTTCGATTTTGAATTATGAAAGCAAACAAAATCAAAAGGCAATGGGGCCAAGTTGTCGATACTTTACAATGTTGATTCGAACAAGTTTGAGTGGGGCACATGAATACTGTGCTACAGAGTTATCCAGACAGCCAGAATACTGAGATCGTGCGGATGAATGGAGTGTCCAGCTTATAGATGATAAATAGTGGTATGAAAATTGTCAAAAATAGTTTTGAAAACTCGATTTTATTGAAGAAATCTAGCTTGCCTAAAATTTTATAAAAAAGAAACAAATTACTCTTCTGAAATAAAGCCGATATTTGAAAAAATATGACCCTTCAAAAGAGATAAGAACTTACCTTTAACCAAACAAAACTTGAATCAAAAACTATTCACGAACTGTACATTGCGGTCAATTACCGCTGATTACTTTTTTTGGTCTGCTCATATCGAGGGAGCACTACCTGCTATCGATCAGAAGATTGCTTGCATTCAAAAGGGGGGGAAAAAATACGAAACCAAATACAAGTAACGATACAAATCCAGCTTTTTAAAATATATATAAAAGTTGCAATTAAAATAAAATTTTTAAACGTGTCTCATCGTTCTCAGTATCTTCCAACGCCCACAGGTACCCTCAAAGTAAGTTATATGATACCACTTTTCTGTGAGTCTGTCCCAACATTTACTACTGTGTACTTAGGTATATACGGTTTTGCGCACTATAAATATTTGCTTGCGAAGTAATGTGTATGATTTTGGAAGAAGTAAAGTAGGGGCATTCAATTACGCATTAGCCTGAGGGATACGCTTAAACCATTTTAGTGCCAAATTTGTTTTGCAAGAAATAAAACTTCGAGCCACGGAAGTAATATCTAGCAGTTCTTTTGGCTGTTTATTTTCGAGTACATAAATAAAAACTTATGCCGCATATTATTTAATTCACTACAAATTGCTTCCAGCTGGCACACGAAACGCCCAAACAATGAGGAATCCATACAACATTTGTTGGCGACAGGACGCGCCAAAATTAAGGAAGGCACTTTAATTATTACCGCGGTCGATCGCGCCGATAGTGGGGCGTTCTTCTGCACTGCTACCAATTCGGAGGGTAGCGAAACTTTGGAAGTACAAATTGCTGTTACATCACCCCTTACTGCCAGCATACAACCAACCATACAGACGGTGAATCTGGGCAAAACGGCAAACTTGGTAAGTTCGTTAACGAGGGTGAGGCTATTTAATTGAATATCTACAAATGCGAAATCCATTAAAATACCATCGAAAAGTAAAGCCTTTTTCATGTTGCTTGCATTTTTCTTAATTACTGGTCATTTACGGTGGCACTCATGTTTTTCTTTTAGATTTGCAGTATTTCGGGCTTTCCAAAGCAAAGCATTATCTGGCTGAAAGATGGTCAACCACTGCGTTCAGGTGCGCGTGTGCGTCTGCTGTCTACGGAAAATATACGCATTACCTCTATCACCAAGGAGGACAAGGGCATGTACCAGTGCATCGTGAAAAATGATCTGGAATCTGCTCAGGGTACTGCCGAACTACGACTTGGAGGTGGGTATGAATTTGAAAGTAGTGTTTCTTTTACTCTTTACGCAACACAACTTAGTATTAACATCAGAATTAAACATCCCTCCTGATTGAACGAATTTGCCACAAAGCGATTTGGGACTAGTTTAATGAACCGCGAAAGTTGGTTATGCTTTCCACAACTAGGAGATGCCAATTTGATCAGGCCATCAATGTAGTTATGCTGAGTACGGCGTACTGGCAACAGATCATATAAATAAATTCCAAGATCTGCATGATCTGCAGTCGCTAAATAAATTCATTATTTCTGGTGACAAAATACGAGTCGGTGACTATTAAATCGAAATGAACCACAATTCTTATGCGAGGGTGGTTCAGTAAGTACCCGTGTTTGTTGACAGGGGCGGTCCTGAGGGAAATAAGCATTGTATGCTGCCATCTATCAAACGACGGCAAAACAAATTTCAGACTGATTGATAGGTTAGTTTGGATTGGCAGATATTCGAGTAAGACGTGTTTAGTGATTTTCGCTAAGATGGAAAAAAGCAATTCGGTAATTCGTTTTTTGTTTTTGGATGGAACAAAATGCGAGGAGATAAAAGCAAAGTTGGATGCTTTCTATGGGGACACTTCGCCATCTATGACCACATTTAGATATTGGCTCAACGAACTTAAACGTGGGTGAACATTCGCCCGGTAGACGTGGTAACCGAGGCAATCATTCAAAAAGTCCACGACATGATTCTCGCTGATCGACGAACGAAAGTGCAGGAAGTAACAGAAGCTATAGGTGTGTCGACCGGAAAGCCATTTGATATTTTACATGATAAGTTGGCGATGGAAAAATTGTCGGCCTAATGGGTGCTGAGAGTGCTCACAAGCGACAACAAGTGGATGCGGCTGTTAACTTCAAAGACGTGTTTGGTGCAATTTAAACCAGATCTGAAAAAATTTTTGCAACGAGTTGTCACCGCTGACGAACCCTACATTCCTCATTAAACACAAGAAACTAAGAAACAATCAAAACAATGGATTTCTCCCGGTGAATCTGCTCCATAGAAGACGAAGACAGTCACACCGACCGGAAAGGTTATAGCGAGTTTTTTTTTTTTGAGATGCGAACGGCGTCATTCTCATGGATTTTTTAGGAAAAGAAAGGACGATCACTGGACAATACTACAGTAAGTTATTGAACCGCTTTCACAAAAAATTGAAGGAGCCCCGGCCGCATTTGGCGCACAAGAAGGTGCTGCTTCACCCCAATAACGCACTACCACTCGATTTATATGGACTGCATGATAAGGTCTCCAAATAAAAGCAGCTTATTCTGATTTGGACCGAACAATCGTAGAGTAGGCTTATAATATCTAAAGAGTATATCTAAAGACTTTAGAGACAGCAGATAACTGAAAAATTGGTCTGTAATTCGCTATATGGTAATCACAGATATGGCAACCCAACAAAAAAACAAAAAAAATCCAACTGATATCAGTAGACTTAGAGTGTCTCGGGGGCCGTTTGATCAAGGTGGTAATTCATCTGCTCATACATAAAGGATGATCCGATTGGAGGTACACTTTTTTGGCAGATCTCGTGTGACTACTGTCAAACAACATTCATTGACATTCCACCATGGAGAGACTTACGCCTTAACAACATTTACTAACCGTACATTTGTACTGCGAAAAGCGATGCTCTATTAAAAGTGGTCACTGCGCGCTCAGGCTTTATGGTGTACAGCGAGTAGGCCCATCTTTGACATAATGGCTACGTCAATAAGCAAAATTGCCATATTTGGGCTGAAGAGCAACTCGAAGTCATTTAATAACTGCCATTACATTAATTGAAAATAACCGTTTGGTGTAGTTTATGGGCTGGAGGAATACTCGACCCATATTTCTTCTAAGACAAGGCTGCAGCAAATGTAACAGTGAATGGCGAACGCTACTCCGCCATTGAAGAACGACTTTTTGATGCCAGAAATTGAAGCCTGTGATTTCCACAATATTTGGTTCCAATAAAACGGCGCTAGCGGTCGCCTCTCGGCAGGCAATGGCAAACCTCCGAGTGTATTTCTGCCATAAAAAAGCTCCTCATAAAAATATCTGCCGTTCGGAGTCGGCTTGAAACTGTAGGTCCCTCCATTTGTGGAACAACACCAAAGACGCACACCACAAATAGGAGGAGGAGCTCGACCAAACACCTAACAGAAGTGTAAGCGCCAATTATTTATTTTTTTACTTGCCATGCATCCCATACAGCGCGTGAAACAATGGACTTACTGCGTCTTTGTTTCGGAAAGCAATTTATCTCTCATCTCAGAATAGTGGATTGGTCATGACCTTTTGATTTTAATTTGTGGGAGTATGTAAAATCTAAATGCCAATTCAGGTATTGGAAGCCAACATTACTAAAGTTATTCGCGAGATACCGATCGAAGTCCTGGTGTTTGCGGATGGCCGGATTACGGTGCAGTTGCGGACAACATTTGAAAGGGATGATCTTTAAAACTAAATGTCATGAATGATTCTAGAAAAAAATAATAAAAATTTGAATTTTCGTTGGTTTATTTCACTTTCGATACCTCCAAGTTGATCTCCTTTTACGAAATAATGTTACCACTCGTATTTGTCTAGCACCAAATTTGATACTATTCTACAAGTTCCGTATTCTCCTGACACGGCCTTGTGTGAATTTTTGCAATTTACACGTCTCAAGCCACTATTTTTCAGAAATGTAATTATTTTCCTTAAGGGGACAGATACCTGTAAAAGGCCATATTTTTCCTGATTTTTATTAAAAACTCAAGAAGGTCGCAGAGGGGCTTCTCAATCGGAGGGCATTGTAGCATCGGCGTCAGTGACCTGAATATAAAAACCCAAAATTTTATTTGTTTATTAATGTCATAATTTCTAGTAGAAAGTAATTTCACATAGAAAGTAATATCATAAAAAAGATGTGTGCAAAATATCAGGGAGATCGGTAAATAATTTTTCGAGTTATCGTGTACGCCGATTCGTAAAATATAGTTTTGAGAAAAACGCGTCTAAAGTTTGAATACATGAAAATTCAACGTAACTATACCTCTCCCAGCGGTCGAACGCAAAGAATAGAAGCCTCACGGTTGACGATCTATAATATAAGAAATACTTAAATTAACGTTCTAAAATTTTTTTGAATTATATTAACATTTTGAATTATTATAGAACATTTGAATTATATTAACATTTTATGAAAAAAAAAATTGTTTTTTCGAAATTTTACATGCATCTGTCCTTTCAAGATATATAACAATAATAATATAATAAAATAATGTATTGTGAAATATTGATTTAGTGTTATTTTCCATATATTAAACAAAATAAATAAGTAAACTTTTTTTTCTATATTTTCTTGCAGAAGTGGCACCGCAACTAATTTATAAATTCATCGAACAAACCATACAGCCTGGCCCGTCAGTCTCGTTAAAGTGCAGTGCTAGCGGAAATCCAACACCAAAAATCGTTTGGCACTTAGATGGTTTTCCACTACCAAATGTAAGTGTGTTAGTGTTTCAGAAATGTAAATAACTGTATACTTAGAGGAATATAGGAATACTTTCACATTCACTGAACCGACTAATGATAACTTAAGTTGGGCAAAATTTCATCTCCATAGCGCTGAAGTGCAAAACAGTCGTTCTCATCCAAATTAACTTAGAAGACATCTTTACACGCACACATACGCACACATATAACTATTTCTTATGCAAGTTGAATTTATTTATACCACAATTAACCAGAATGCGGTTCTCCTTCGAAACAAAATAAAAACAAAAAACAAGTGTGCTAAATATACTCTGGCCTCAATAGAATTACGTTATAACTGTTTATTAGCGAAGGATTAAAAACATTAACTCGATTACTTAGCTGTCAGTCAAGTGCGTGCACGTTCATAGAAGACAGGTTGTCTGTATCATTTGCTGTTGCTGCTAGAAACGTCTTCATATTTCAAATTCAATTTTTTCATTTGCGGATATTGTATGCACATACACCTCCATACATACATATATACATACACATATAGAATTCAGTGGGGCATCTACGCGCCAGTGCTGTCAACAAGAAGTTTGAATATGACATATTGTAGAAAACAGGCACACACACAGGAAGATGCATAGTGAAGTCAATTTTATATTCTACAGTGCGGAGATGAGAGTAGAGCAATGCTAAAAGTATTAGAAACCACTGGAGGAGTTGCCACATACTTGTGGCGTGTGCTTGAACATAGCAATGCTTGGAATATTTTCGAATTTCATTACCAACTTCAACACATACTCAAACGCGGAACATGCACACATGCCCACAGAAATAAACTACATAGTAGTAGAAGACACACACATCACATCTTCAACGTTGGCTATCCTGTGGCTCCGGTGCTCTACCAGTTAGTTGCCTGAGCTGCTGTTGCTATTCCTCTCCATGCTTCACTTAAGCGTTATTGCTTTGCATATACGCTTTCTTTTAATGTTGCAGATGATTATTTCTGTTGTTGTAGTTGTTACTGATGGCTGCTGGAACAAGCGACGTGGCGAATATTTTGCATAACTCGCATTTTGATGTTATGCACGAGAGGATACGCAAATTAAAGTCATCGTCAGAGTTGTACGCTTTCCAATTCTCCAACGCCTTCGTCTTCAACCGTCATCACTACAACTTTCTATATACTTTACATATATATGCAAAGGGTGTTTTTATTTATTTTGAAAGTAGCTAAACGATCAACTAAATTGCCAATATTGTATTTTGCCTAGCTTCTTCTCAAGTTCATGATAGGGGACATGATGATATTTGAGAAATGAAGAAGCTAGCAGTTTTAGTCCTCCTTCGAACGCTGTATGGTACTTACGGAAGCTTTTTCATGCCAATCATACACTCGGTGGTATGTCATTGCCTGTCGAAGAGCAAATCAGTATTCTATAAATACTTATATACAGTGTAATTGGCACTTACTCCCTTTCTGGCTGTTTGGCCGAGTTCCTCCTCCCATTTGTGGTGCGCGTCTTGATGTTATTACACAAATAGAGGGACCTACAGTTTCAAGCGGACTCCAAATGGCACATATTTTTTATGAGGAGCTTTTCTAATGGCAGAAATACACTCGGAGGTTTGACACTGCCTGTCGAGGAACGACCGATACTACAAAAAATCTTCTTCATTTTGGTATTTCATGCACGGAGATTTGAACTCCCAATGGTAGACTAGCATCATCTCATTCGGCTACGGCGACCAGTATTAGAAAACACTATTTCTCGCATTTGATTTTTCATGTTCGCAGTGGGCTTTGAATCGCAGTCCTGCAGTTGTGGTCATGCACAAATACATTGGGCTCAGACTATCGTATTAGGGCATTTAGTATTACTTCTTGTATACCTGACGACAAAAAACTGAAATCAAACGGAAACTCCAATTTACATATTTACCATGCTTTTCGGTATAATCATCTCAAATGAGGTATTGCATTTCGCGTCTAAGTGGGCCCTGTCACGGACTACCACTTAGCCTAGCATGACTTCACCAGATGACGTTGTTCAATACCAGCCATCAGAGGACATTGGGTCATTGGGAAAAGTTTTCCAAGCCATACCATTTGATACCAAACGAGATTTCAGATAGAGGGACTCGCTCTTATGCGACTTCTTTAATCTGATTTTTGAAATATTGTACGCGCCGCAGAACTTACTCGCTCAGGCACTATTTATTAAAAGAGCTTACGATTACTGCCATATGCCGATTATATTCACATCATCAGCCGTAACAACTGCGCTGTTAGTTCTACCTCACCTTAACTGGATAAAGAAGTAAATCTCAAACAAACGATCGGCGTACTCGCGAATTGCCACCTATGTCACTATCCGTTTGTCTAGGAACCAGCATAAGCACCGATAGCCATGTCAGCCTTGAAATTCAATGGAAAATCTTTCTTGCCAACAAGTGCTGCTTTGGACTAAGTAGACAATTGAGCTGTAAGGTCCTCTCTTGACGAACAAAACTAACACTGTGTAAGGTCCCATCATGCCCGTCCTGTCGTATCTAACATGTGTTACAGAAGCTTAGACGATCACAATATCCTGGATTCTTTGGAGTGTTTGAGAGAAAGATTCTGCGGACGATTTTTGAACCTTTGCACATTGGTGACTTCGAGTATTGTAGGCGATGGAACAATGAGCTGCACGAGGACATAGACATAGTGTACCGAGTAAAGATCTAGCGGCTCCGTTGGCTCGGTCAAGTAATCCGAAAGGCTACAAGCGGTCTGGCTTTGAAAGTATTCGATGCGGTATCAGCTGTGATAGAAGAAGAAAACACAACCAATGTAATCATCTATAACATCTTATATCTTCAATAATGCCCCGAATTTTTAATGTTTTATTTGCATAGATCAATGGTTTGACATATCAAAGTAACCTTAATCATTGACATTACGTTATGTAGCCAGTCAAGTGATGTGCCCATTTCTTCAAATCATTCTGTCTTCTAGAATTCACTCTAACGGAGTATACTTTCCGAAACTATATACATATCAACGTCCTGCTGACTGATGAAACAGAAAGTCTCTAATCATATTATGAAGTTCCATTCTCAGTACTAAAAATGTTTGAACCACTAATACCTCCACGTTTTCAAAATGTAATTGATTCTTGTAAGACTCTCGTTACTCAAAATATGACAATTTAATAATTTCAAATACTAATTAAGCCTAAAAATAACTCTCCGTTAAACATGATTTCATTGTAAAAAGTGAATTTTCTGTCCATTCGGTGAGACTAAAATTACAGTACATTCTGGATCTCGTAGAACATATTCCACGAAGCGCTCGGGAAGAGACTTAGTCGCTATCAAATAAACAAATTTGGAACCTTGAACACATTCACTTCCACAGTGGCACGCACACTATGAACTCGTATTGAATAAATGCAACCCATGAAAGTAATCGTAGGCTTAAATTAATTCGTCATATTGCGTATGAGCTCCTTAGGTGTTCAATTATACCCACCGAGCTTAAGCTGGAAAAATTTTGAATTGCACTCTGATTCCAGAAATCACGTCTTGGTTTTTTTTATTAACTCCAGTCATACTTGTGTTGACCATCCAAGGTGTCATATCCAAGATGAGTAATATTTAAAAAAAATTGCAATACCAATTGATATCAGACGAACACTTGCCACACAACTTATACTCGTATTTCCAATAATTCGCTATCTCGAACTTATCTACAGTCGAATGTATTTTCAATCTGCTTGGACTTGAACTTGGCGTTACCAACTTAGCGTTAGGCGTCTTAACTATCTATAAGAAATTACCTACTATATCTCGAGCGAATACTGTTTTTCGCCAATGCTATCCACTCAACCTTTGCATAGCAAGGAGGGTGACGTCATCAACGTGCTCCAGTTCTTCTAGTTTTTCGGACATAAGTGTTCCAAACATAAATTTCCTTGAATAACTATTTAGACAGATACCATCTACATCTAGAAATACACCCGTTACATGCATATTTCTCTACGCCACAACTTTAGCAATGCCATCATCACCGTCTAGCGTTTGGATTGGCACACCAATGCCGTTGCAAGGATGCGAGCCATTTCATAGCCCTTTCTACTTTGGAGTTGTAAAGAATACGGAGAATGTGGCTGTGGTGCTGGATGCACTGCTGTTGTGGTGCTTTGGCGCTTTGCGTCCGTGTTCTTTGATAGCAGCCACGCAGCAGCAGTGGTGGGAGCAGAGCCTGTAAACTATAAAAACTACTACTATCGCAGCTCAACCTTACTATTCTCCACATATGCGTAAAAGCATCGAAAAGGCAAAACAAAGGGCAAATATAAGAACAAACTTTAGCTTTGAGAAATTTTGAATACTCTGGACTTGATATTTATGTTAAAATTCAAATAGGCAAATAAAAATAAAATTCTTATGCAAATAAAAGCATTACAAAGTTTTCTGTTAACATTTTGTGTTGTGGTACGTATTTGTTTTTCACGAAGAAATTTAAACAATAAATCTCTTCAATATTTTGTTCAAATCGCGGTATTGAAATAAGTTTTTTATGGGCAGAAATTATTCGAGAGTATGCCGTTGTTAGCGAAATGTAATGGCTTTTTCAAAAATGTGAAGAACCAGTTGCGGGCTTGTGCGTGACTGTCATACGCCTTTATCAGGTTCTAAGTCACCGTTAGTGTGGTCATGATTTATTAAATGACAGAACTATATATTATTTTTAATAGTGGTTACCTCCCGACAGACAATGCAAACAGCTGAGAGCATTTTTACAGTGGATGTTAGTGGAATATCATCAAGAACAGACCATAAATTAGAGGTGAAACGGGACCAAATACTCGTACCTAACAAAAAGCCAAGTATAGAAATATTTAGTAGGTAGAGTAAAAAGGTCTGAATGTTATAGCGATGTAAGGCGCATATTGCTCTTCAAAAAAACTTCTTGGACTGCTTTTTGTTTGGTGACACAGGTTGTGTATGACAGTTTGTGCTGTGCATCCTGATGTTTTTCACATACAGGATTACCTACAGTTTCACGCCGCTTCCAAACGAAAGAAATACACACGGAGGCTTGACATTTTCTTCCGAGAAGCGACCGCTATTGGAAACAATTTTTTTTTCCTACCCGTAGTTTCAAACCAGTGCATTAGCGAAGGCATTTGGCTATGGCGGCCTAAAAGTAAGCAAAAATATAACACAAATATGTGTTAACTTGTATTTGGAAGCACTGGCCTAAGCATGCCATTTGATCAATTGATGTACCACAATTTTTGAGCATTGGAGTTTTAAGCGAGCAGAGAATTGATGAATCAAAAGCGGTTACAATAGGCTCCCTGAACATCAATACAATTGTTCCAAGAAGATTCCAATTTATGAATTCCATCCACCTAAGGTGAGAATCTGGAAGGGCTACAAAATACGCTTCCACAACTGTTATGACCTCATCATTTGATGAAAACCGCTTTCCATGCATGGATGTTTTTAGATCTGGAAACAGATGGAAGCCGCTAGGGGCCAAATCTGGTGAATACGATGGATGTGCCAACAATGCGAGCTTTAGCTTATAGATTTTAGCCATTGTCAAAATGCTATTGTGACACAACGCATTGCCCTGATGAATTTTTTGAAAGAATTTTTTTTCTCGTTTTCTTCGGCTTCGAACCAGACTTACACTACTCTTACATTATTTACATTTATCAATTAGTTCCAATTATTATTAAAATTAAAAAAGGAACATCTTTTTAAACAAAAAAAGTTGTGTGCCAAACTCCACTTGGCAGGCAAAGCATAGGCTAATAGTGCAAGCGCTCTAAGTTCTATATATTTTTTCATCTTTTGTGTCATAGAAGTGGCACAAAGCATTACAAACCGGAAAGTGTGGTACTTGCCTTTCGGCTAACCACATTAACCTACCTTTTTATTACCTTTCTATGAAGTTCTTCAGATCTGTTCTGCGCGATGCAATTTTGTTACTACTTACATACTGGTTGCCATGTTGCTCATAACGGAATAGCTTTCCGCTGACTCAAATATAGTATCAACCTGGTTTTCAACATAAAGTGGTCTGCCCTACCCGCATGCTCGAGGTTTTCTTTTGTTTGCAAACTGAAACTGAAAAAAAAACAGGGTTCAGTCTCTTCAATTACTTCTTTTGCACATAAAGTGCAGAGCGCATAATCCTCTTGTTTAAGTCTATAAAGGAATGATTTGAAGCAACAATTTCCCGTCAGTATTTGAGTCAAGTGGAAATCCTCTTCCCTATGTCGCCTACCCCCTTGGAATCGAAGGTATAGTGGCAGCATAAGGCAGCACGTCCGTTGCCTGCGCGATCCCATATTTCTTGCCATTACCGTATACCTCTGCTTTCTCGCTTCACGCTTCGCCACTAACAGTCCCCCAATTACAAGTCCCGCCCCTGCGGATGTAATTCGGCACGCGCCGCATACTTCAAAAGCACTGAGTCGATATAACGACCTAGGGGTCAATTCTCCTTCTGTGTAAACCTGAAGTGAAGAAAAGTTTTCAATTTAATATTTAATAGCTTCTCTGTTATTTATTGTAACTGATACTAGTCATCGTGGCATGGAATTTACGAGATGTACCAACTGCGGACCACTTCAGGACACGAAAAACTTGTTTGTACGCTTAGCGTTGTCGATTGGAGCATTTTTCTGTTGGTACATCCACGATTCAGCGTGGACGTCTTCGACAAAATTCAATAAAACATTATCCACATTATGCATTCTGCGTTCATCTTATGAGAAATAAATCAAGTTAGGGACTTTCTACGGTAGCTAAAAGCTACTCCAGTTCATAAGAGAGCCACCGTAGATGTTTCGGGAGTGCCTCTCGAATATCTCACCAATACTTTTGATAACCATCAGGCCCATCGAGATTAAATTTTTT
Organism: Anastrepha obliqua; assembly: GCF_027943255.1. Lineage (NCBI taxonomy): Eukaryota > Metazoa > Arthropoda > Insecta > Diptera > Tephritidae > Anastrepha > Anastrepha obliqua. Next base: position 49,303,434 of record NC_072896.1, on the reverse strand, counting down.
TTCATCGTTAAAAATTATGGATCGCCATTCATTTTCTCCGAACTTATAGCCAGTCTATTCGGCTTAGCCAGTCCATTTTCATATTTTAAACTCGAATCTTCACTCAAACTCACTGGATTACTCTATCCGTAAAATTGCGAGAAAGTTCAGATTTGATGGTATTATTCACAGGCAACTGTCTTATCTTTCTCGCACACCTGTCGTTAATCTTAGACTATGGATCAGTCGTTTAATTTTTCTATCTCCGTTAGGTTTTTATTTTTCAAAAATTTGTGTATGGCATTTTTACTTCGATTTACTTTTAGCGCTGTTTTGCGAGCTGAAACTGCCGCTTCACTAGGGCCTAGAAAACTGGCGCGCTCCTCGGCAGATAGCTCTCTTCCTCTTGGCATACAAGGTCCGGCTCTCGAAGTGTAATCAATTAAAAACGCCACAAATTTAGTTTGGAAAATTACTTTTATTCAATTCAGAGTAAAAAATGTGTGAAAATAATACAAAATTAAGAATCAATTCATTTTTGCTCGATATGACCACCTTTTGCCTTGACTATGGCCTTGAGATGCTCCAGAAACGAATTGTAAGCTGCACGAATGTGACTTGCAGGTGTTTTAGCCCAATCGCTGACAATGGCTTTTCAGCGCGTCGAGATTGGAGAATCTTTTAGTTCGGGCCTTGCTCTCCAAAACGACTCAAAGAGAATAATCCATCAGATTCGCATCTGGTGAATTTGAAAGCTTTTGTGTGGACGTTATGAAGTTCGGAATGTTGTGTTTTAGCCATTCTTGGTTCACTCGAGCTTTGTTAGACGGTGCAGAGTCCTGTTGAAACGTCCGTGGTCTGCCACCGAAATGTTTGTCTGCTCACGGCTTCGAAGCAACCTCCAGAATACTTTCCCGATAATTTTACCTTGACGCCAGGCTCGATGAAAATGATTGAAGAGCCAGATGGGCCCAAACCTTTACCCATGGCTGGTGCTACCTCCTGGTGTCCAATCGATGACTCAAAGTGTCGTATGAACGGTCGGTCAAATAAACTCTATCGTTTCAGGAGCTTACGAATTGCTCAATTTGAAAAATTTTCTCGTCAGAAAACACAATGCTCGGAAATTGACCGCTTTTCGTAGCTTCTTCGCTCTCTCAAGTCTGACTTGTTGCTGCCTTGTTGTGAGATCATGCGCTTCTTGGATCTTGTAAGGCTCGACTTTGAGATCGTTTTTCAGTGTGCGGCGCATGCTGCGGTCAGATATTTTTTAGTTCTTTCGCCATTTGGTTGGCACTTCGCCGTCGATTTCGCTCAAGTCGCTTCTTCACTTTTTGAACTATTTCACGTTGCTGTCTTTTGAAGACCACCTCCATGACGTTTCGTGATGCTACCAGTATTATTGTAACGAGTAATGGTGCGATAAACGAAATTTTTATTTACTATAAAGGGTTCGAGTTCACGAACAATCGCTGCTTGTGATTTTCTAGCCAAATATAATTCAATCTCACTATTACGCTTGAAATCCATTATTGATATTCTTTTTTCGTCAAAATGCTTCCGCGCGCTTGTAAACAATACTCTGGACTATCATTTAGCCAACTAACGGACAGCTGATGCCCTGCCGGACCCTGTAGTATCCTAAAAAGTTACTATACCTGCATGAAAATTATTAATGTGCTAATGGAAACTCCTCAACTTAGCTTAAGGAATCTCTTGTGAAGTGAAAAAATAAAAGCACTGTCCCTTCTTACTATTTCCTTCAAGAAACTCAATTTTCAAGCAACGCACAAACAAAAGCGCCCTAGAAGCAAAATATAAAATCATTTAATACATTATAAGGCAGCTTGAGAAAATATCCTGCAGCTATTTTAGAATAAAAATTATGAAGTTCTTTTATTATTGAAAGCTTTTTTGTTTAGTTGAATTGAAAGCATTCAAAACATCCTTTATTCCATATTTATTCTGATACATCATCTCAAATAAAATCCTTCAATAATACAGAACTTTTTATTTTCAATTTCCCCACAGAACGATCGACTCATGATTGGCCAATATGTCACAATGTTCGGCGATGTTATAAGCCATGTCAACATTAGTGCGGTGAAGTCGGAGGATGGCGGCGAATATGAGTGCAAGGCAATTTCGCGCGCAGGTGAAGCATCGCATTCGGCGCGTTTAAACATATACGGTGAGTCGAGTTACACACACAACAATACATAGAACAGACATACAAATACATGCAAGAATGCGAGCGGGTGTACGTAAGAACAGCTACATACAACAGCAAAGTCATATTAAAAGCAATAACAAAATAAATGCAATAACTTCTAAATGTGCAAAGTCAAGCAATTTTGTTTAGCTTTATAGACAGGATGCTGAAATACTTGGAGCATTTGCCTGAAATGAATGTCTGGCTTTTACGCTGAAATTTGAATTTGTATTTTTATTTGTTTGTTTAGCTGACATTTACTCAACCGAAAATTCTTCATCACTCTTCTACGCTCTATTCCCCACACAGGTATGCCATACGTGCGCTTGATGCCGAAATTATCTGCAGTGGCGGGAAAGACATTTTTTCTAAAATGTCCCGTGGCAGGATATCCCATTGACAGCATCATCATAGAGAAAGGTAAAGCATACACGTTCAAATTTATTAATTTGCCAACATTCATACACACACATACACTGCCACACATACACATATTGGTAGGAACGTACATTTATTCTGATGTAAATACGAAAGTAGTTTTGTGTGTCCTTTACTGACAGGTCACAGCAGCTGCACTGTTGCCAGTCATCAGCAATAGGGGACGTTGCGAATGAAATTCTCTTTCTGCGGGTATTTCCGCTCTACGGGTTTATTACATATTGTATAAAAGCATGCGGCATGTGGCATGTAGCATGTGCCAAGTGGCGAGTCCTAGGCTTTGCATATTTAGCCGATATGCATGTATGCACATGGAAATGTATGTATCTACATGCAATCGTACTAGGGTGATTCGCTGAGTGACAACGCTGGAAAATCAGTTTCGAACTTTATTTAAAATATTAAGGTAAAAATACGTTTAAATGCAGGCAGGCAGTTACCTTTTAGATTGAAAGTAGTGCCAGAAAGAGTAAGTGAAATAAAACGACAGAGTTTTGAAAATATTAAAAATATATGGTATATTGTGCCCCAAAAGGTAACCACGGCTGTAAAAAAATAAAAATATATTTAAAAAGTCGCTTCAGAAAGAAGTAAAGTAATGTTTAAAGGTGCGGACAGACATTGCAGGCAAAATAATTTCATTTTTCTGTGTGAATATCCGAAAGCAGCAAAGCAGGCAAATACGAAAGTTGTAGAGGAGACTAAAAAAGTCTGATTGCAATTATGGGAATGCAGAATAGCGGAAAAACAGTTAAGGAATGTTCTCAAATTGAGAAAGTAGTCAAATTCAAAAATCGTAAAGGAAACTTGCATAGTCTGACTGCTAGGAGTTAGACAAGGTTGTCTGTTAAATTCGATCTTATTTTCCTTCGAATTTCTATCAGGTCGAATAAATGTAGCTGATGTACGCTAATGACTTAGTACTTCTTGAAGAGTCGCCGACCAACCTACAGGATATGGTCGATCCAATATGAGATTATAGCTTTCAATGGCGCCTTAAATTTAATTTGTCAAGATCTAAATGTATGGTGTTTAGGGTGTGCAGCAGAATTCCTGCTTCACGCAGTTGGAAGTTGCGATGAAAATATAGAGACTGCCAATGAATATATAATATAAATATCTTGGCGTACTTCAAACTGTTTTACAGCGAGCATTAGAATTTAATTAAAGCTTGCCGGCTCCAAAACAGCAATAAATGCTACATGGCTAAAATATATAAATAACCCTCAGAATTCCATTTCTAAAAAACTAAAAATCGTTGATGCGTGCTCAAGTGTAGAAAATTATGAGCCAATAGAGAGACGTTTGCTTTTTTTTTATTGATCTTTATGCCTCCAAATACGCAGAATTATGTATATGATCCATATTGAAACAAATCCTTTTTTTTTTGTAGGGTAGACTAGCCAAAACAGCACTCAGACAGAATTAAGTCCTCCACTCGGGTTCCCTTTTTAATTTTCTTTAAATCTGCTCGACCTTCGAAGAAATCTGAGTAGGTCTTGTGGTGCCAAGAAGCCCAGGAGGTAGCTTTTTAACACATAAGTGCCAAAAATCTCAAGCCTGATTCGAGCGAAGGCGGGCAGACGCACAGAAAGTGGTCCGCCTTCTCATCCTCCTCTCTACATACTGGGCAGAGTGCAGTGTCTGAGATATCCGCCTTTTCCATGTGCTTTGCCCATAAAAAGTGTCATTAGTCGAACTAGTCTCCTACTGTCCTCTCTGAGGGGAGAAACTGCGACAATCGGTCGGACATGATTGGTAACATCAGTTTTGTCCATCCGCAGCCTCTCTCAGCCTGCCAAGCTTGCTTGTGTGTTGTGGTAGCCCGTTTGTTAACCGTAGCTTTGATGGCTGCAGAAGGGAGTGGCAGAACGGGCCCCGGGACAAAGAAGTTGGCCTCAGAGTCCATTCTGCCTAAAGAGTCAGAGATCTCGTTACCCCGCCTATATGTATGCCGACATAGTTTAACCTCGATTTACAGTACTCGACTACCATTTAAGTGGTTCCACAACAAAGTTCATCGCTTCTTGAACCGCATACACGTCTGCCTGAAACACAGATGCATGCATTCCAAGAACGAAGTGCAGTGATTCCACGTAGACACCATAGCCGAAACCGTGCTCGGTCCTGGAGCCATTCGTGAAAATCCGAGTTGCGCCTCTGCCAGCACCACACTGTATCTCATGTCAAGCACGACTCTGGAGGGCATGGAGTCATGTGGCATGGCGAGAATTGTTGGATCAAAGTCCATGCCTACTCTGTTGTCCAATGCCGGACAGGGGCCGTACCGATTCCCATTGTGTTTCAGCCTGCAGATGGCCTTCAAGGCCTCTCCTTGGATGAAAGCATCAAGTGGTGATAGATTAACCAAAGCATCTAATGTATACTCTCAGAGCTCATATGTATTATGTTTTGCACTGTTTTTTTCTCTACCAAATGACAGACTTCCGCGATGGTGTACACTGCGTTAAAAAATGGAAAGATTTCTCACAAGCTTTGAATATGAAGCCTCTAAATGTCTTTTATTCAGCTTCCTTGAGAGCATATAATCCATAGTTTTTAAAAAAACTAAATGCCAAAGAATTCTCAGTATTTTTAAACTAAGCCAAAAAAATCTACATCTCAGGATTTGTATCCTGTTCTATGACTTATAAACATCAACTCTTTCAGTGGTGACTTGTTTGGTTATGTAATAAGTTTGATCTTTTGAGCTTTTTATTCTAACTTAACTCATTTCTACCCCTTATCCAATTTGTAACTTGGATGTGCAGAAAATATTCAGCATGCCATTGGTACCTGTTCTACCTATATACACTTTCGTTCTGCATATTTTGGTGAAAAGACATTGAATCCTTTAAATATAAATATGATTTTGAACGGTAGTGATTATAAAGCTCTGTATGAATTTTTGTGTAGCTACCTAAAAACAGGAAGTTTATACTTAATAAAGTTTTGTAATTTGCTTGTTATTTGTTGTGTACTGATTAGTTTATATTTTCATTTGAGTGACAACTTACCTGTGGGCAAAAAGTAAGGTGAATTTGGTTGTAAAATGAAAAATCTTTATTTATTCTTGTAAATCAATTTCATCCCCTTCAAAATAATCCCCTCTCGATGAAATACACTTATGCCAACGATTTTTCCAATCCTCGAAACATGCCAAATAGTCCATTTTCGGTATAGCCATCAGCACCTTCTTCGATTCAGCTTTTATCTCCTCAATCAACTCGAAACGCGTTCCCCGGAGTGGTCTCTTGAGTTTTGGGAATAGCCAGAAGTCACACGGAGCCAAATCAGGTGAATACGGTGGTTGCGGAACGATATGCGTGGAATTTTTGGCGAAATGGTCACGAAGAACGAGTGCAGTGTGAGACGTTGCATTATCGTGATGCAAAAACCAAGAGTTGTTGGCCCATAATTCTAGTCTTTTTAGACGAATTGATTCACGTAAACGACGCATAACGCTCAAATAATACTCCTTACTAACAGTTTGGCCAAGTGGAAGGAATTCATAGTGCACCACACCACGAAAATCGAAAAAAACTGTCATCATGACCTTTATCTTTGAACGACTTTGATGTGCTCTTTTCGGTCTGGCCTCGCCTTTAGCACGATATTCGCTTAATTGGTCGGTTGTTTCAGGGTCGTAAGCATAAATCCAAGTCTTATCTCCCGAATGATGCGTTCGAGCTTGCCCTGATAGTCTGAAAGCATTGTTTCACACACATCAACGCGACAACTTTTTTCCAAGAAATTGAGAGTTTTCGGTACCAAACGTTTCGTAGGCCCAAATGGTCTTTCAAAATGGTTTTCACAGATCCTTCTGATATTCCGATCATATCAGTAAGGTCTTTAACAGTCGACCGACGATTTTTGAGCACTAACTCCTTCACTCTGTTGACGTCGATGGTCGTCCGGAGCGCTCCAAGTCATCAACACGTTCTCGACCCTCTTTGAAGTCTTTGTACCACTTATAAACATTTTTCTGCGACATGGTCGAATCACCAAATGCCTTCTGCAACATGCTAAGCGTTTCCGCAGCGGAAATTTCATTCCGCAAACATTGCTAAATCGGTCCAGAAATATGTATTTAGAGGCAAATCTTGCCCAGCCGCCGTATCCCCAGACATTGCACCTTCAGACTACCATCTATTTGAAGCAATGTAGTCAGCCCTTATTGGAGAGCGGTTCACTTCTTACGAGAGCATCGCAAACTGGCTCAATGAATGGATCAAGTCACAAGAACTCGAATTTTTCGTCAGAGAAATCCGCTGAAAGATGAAGTAAAGTTGTAGCTTCCAATGGCACAAGATTCCCATAATTAATTGTATTATTTAATTGTTTAAATAATTCGTAACTTTGGATGAAAAGAAAAGAGCGGAAACTTATTCCATACCCAATAAATTTGGGCTTAGACGCAAACAAAAAACGCAATCATTTATCCCACTAATAATGCCAAAGACAAGTTAGAGAAAGAGAATAGTTCTCCTGCAGTTTAATGAGTAGAAGTTGATTAGCTTACATCTGGCGCGGTATGATGGAATTGAATCCGAAAAATTCAGTGGCAGATATTTTATATGAGGAGCTTTTTCATGTCAGAAATACACTCGGAGGTTTGCCATTGCCTGACAAGGGGCGACCGCTATTAGAAAAATGTTTTTCTTAATTTTGGTAAGAGACTGAAAATACTACCCAAAAAAGCTACAAAAGAATGTGAGGAAATTTTATATTATCGACAACGACTACACAGTACGAGATACGATTTTATCCAAGATAACAAAATTGCATGAAATCCCAGACTAGCTAATTTTGCCACCAAGTGGGAGTGACTGATTTGTCAAAAATTTGTTTTAATAGAAACAATTTTCTAATAGCGGTCGCCCGTCGGCTGGTCAGGGTAGGAGGAGTTCGGCCAAACACCTAACAGAAGTGTATGCGCCAATTATTATTTTTTTATTGTTTATTCAAATAAAGATATTTTCTAGGATAAGTAAAGATTAGCAAGTGGCCAACACAGAATCGTTTTTTAATTTGGTTTTTCCGAGTAACAAATTCCTCAGGATAATATATTTGGATTGCCTCGGAACTCGTACGATTTTCAGCTTCAACGGAGCGCAAATAGCCGATTGTATTGAATTTGACAGTGCTCGGATTCGATACCCCGGGTATGAAACACCAAATAACAGAAAATGCATTTTCTAATAGCGCTCGCCCCTCCGCAAGTCATAACAAGCATCTGTTTATTTCTGCCTCCTCCTAAGAAACTATCACCCATTCGGCGGTATAAAACTTTAAGTTCTTCTATTTGTGGTACTTTCTGATCATAGGGTACAAAACATCCTAAAGATACACTCCAAATAAGCAAGTCGCCGGGCTATGACAGATTATAGGCTGAAATTTTAAAAGTGTGCCCGGAGTACACGGCGAAACTCTTGCATACAATATTCAGCTTTATTTGGATGAAAGAAAATATGCCAGAGGATTGGTTGCAGAATATTTTGATTGTTCTCCCAAAGGAAGGCAACCTTTCCCAGTGTAAAAGTTACTGCGAAATCATGCTTCTATTCATCACTTCCAAAGTACTGGTTTCAAGGTTTGGCAAATCTCTGAGAAATCAGCAAGCTGGTTTTCGTCCAAACCGTTCATGTATTGACCAGATTATGCTAATGAACGAATGACAGTCAACCCTTCAACTGATTTTCGTTGATTATTGGACGGCGTTTAACCGCATACACCGACAATTACGTTCTAGATATTGTAGCAGGTTAAACTCCCACTTATCCAGAATGGACCCCGACATATTACACATATGTCCAGCATTTGAAGGCACCCCGCATGATACTAACCACCTTTTCACAAGTCCCGTCAAAGCTACTCATCTAACACCCCTCTCCCACAGAAGCTGACAGCTTTAATCCGAGCACAATATTCGGATTTCAAGTGCAGAATACTACACAACGGAGAACTCTTAGATAGCATCACAGCCAGCGCCGGTGTTCGCCAAGGATGTCCGATTCGCTTTCTTATTGTTGTTGATGACTTCCTACACAATTCCGTAGATGATGATAGAAGAGGCATCTACTGGAACTGCGGAGAAGTTCAAGGTTTTGTAAACAAATATCTCCGGCGTAATCTCACGGTGTGGTGGCCAAACGTCATTAACAACGATGAGTTACATAAAAAGTGCAACTTGCAGCCAATGACCAGCTATATCAAATTACAAAAGTAGAGGAGGATAGACCATGCACTGCGAAAAGTTGCAACGGGTGTCTGCCGAAAAGCTTTTAATTGGAACTCCCAAGGAAGTCGAAAAAGGAGCCGACCTAATACTACATGAAGAAGATCGGTACAAGAAGAAATCTTTGAACGTGGGAAATCGTAGAAGGCACTAAAATTGCTAGCCAAAAATAGAACCAGATGGAAATTCTTTATGGGGAGACATTAGAATACTCGTCATTACTCGTTGTGTGTTCAAATGAAAGATGAAATTTCAAATAGCGTATAAATTTTAATTTCTCTACAGATCGATGGGTGTCGCTTTCAAGAGCTTACAACCAGCTTGTAATCATTTTATACCTCTTGAAAATTTCACAATTTAATCTCAGAAAATAAAAAAGTTCCATGACATTAGACTAATTTTAATTATGCCAATCGGGAGTTCCCAAAGTCCATTTATGGAATAACCCAAAAATTATAGATCACCCTAATACATTTCCATACATATGCGCACATGTTTGTACTTGGATGTGGGTTGTTTTGTTTTTGCCCTCGCATTCATGCGCTCATATTTTCATTGCAGATGGCGTCAGATTGCCAACCAATATATGACAGCGTGTGCAGAACGGTACCCTTCTCATCGAGAATGTGCAACGTACCGCCGACCAGGGCACCTACACTTGCATCGCCCGCAACAAGCACAACTACACGGCGCAACGTACGGTGGAGGTGAAAGTTTTGGGTGAGTTGAAGTTGATTGAAGCTGTAAAGTTATGTTGGTATTGGTATTTCCATTTTCGGGATATGTTGGGTTGCTGCAAATTCGGCTATTTCAGCAGACTAATTTTAATTTGTCTGGAGTAGTTAATGAAAAACCACAACGTTGATATTTGTGCGGTGCGCACACGAGAGTTGCTAAATTTGAAAACTTCAATAACAAACAAACAAAACCCAAATACTCGAATTGTATACAAGTGTGCACTTATAAAAGTACGAAATACTGCTCGTTAGAAATGGTCGAAATTAATTTTGGTTAATCGTTGTGGGTATTGGAAAACTTAGTAATTAAAAAAATATGTGGCAGTATTAAGCTCGGGAATATTTGGAAGAAAGTTGAAGAACATTTTTCACAATTCGAAGGGTAACAAAACATGGCAGGTATTTGTTAAAATAAAAATATAAAAATTATAAAACATTTTTTAGAACTTTTTTGAAGATATATTTGGAAACTTCATTTTACTTTAATTTTAATTTAACTTTAGTAAGACATTTTTATTTTTGAAACCTTTTTTTTGATAATATATTTGAAAATTTATTTATTTCAGTAAAAGGCTCTAGACTGTTTAGTCTACAAGTTAAGATATTTTTTCTATCGCTTTCAACCAATTACACCCTGTAAAATTGTTCATACATTTGTGGTGCGCTGCGCACAGGTTGTCATGAGAACGAATAAAATTTAAGGCTTACGATAAAGCGACTATCGTAAATTTCTTTCAATTCGTCATTTTTTGAATAATATTCAATTATAAAGCATTTCAACTTAACAATGCTGCATTTTATAATTTAAATATTTTTATTTACAATATTTATTAAATTTTTGGTATTTTTACAACGGTGGTTTGATACCAAGTTTTGCGTTGAACATTAAAGGTGGCGCGCTTTGTATTTGAAATCCGTGGTGAAAACATTTTTAGAGGTGTAGCCACGAGCAAACCGTTATTGGTTCTCAGCGAATTTGAAGGAATCAGCTGATCGGCTGACGAAACCGGGGCCATGACAACGGATTGTTTACGAAACAACTCATATTATTGTATGTTGTTACTTAGTAACCGTCTAAACAACGGATGATTGGACGAGTGTGTAAATACCTTTGAAATGAGTTGGCAGAATTCTACTACCGAGTACTCGTTGACGTGGGTGAACTCAGCTCCACAACAATTTTACAATCAGCTGATAAATATCTTTTTTGCAAGTCTATAAAATAATATCGAACTGTTTGGTAGTTTCTATTGCTTTCGCCTAATCTTACTCTTCACAAATAAGTAATTCCTCACCTTTTGTTTTTATGCCCACCGAGTCTGACAATACAGCGAATTCGGAAGGCACAATCATGTATTCTATCAATCTTGCCCAGTGACGTGGTAGTCCAAGAAGGACAGAATAAGAGACTGCGCCTTCCGAATCCACGGTGTCGTCAGACTCCATTAATAAACAAACAAAATAATGGGAATTGCTTATTTTTTGTGACGAGGAAGAGTAGGCGAAAGGAGTAGAAACTACCAAACACAAGAAACTATACACACACACACTTGCATCATGTGCATAAAAACGCAAAAAAATTGCATTTGGAGCCTTTATATTCATTTGTGCTTTCACAATTTAACGTACTGCACTTCGTTTTCATTAGTTTGTATAGTTAAAGTGTCACAAATCAAAATATTATCAAGTAATTCTTCCTTTTGTTTTATTCGCTAGTTTTGTATTGGTAAGGAGCCTGACGCACACTTGTCAAAATCGCGAAAAATAGAGTAGCAGTTTTCGGAATACGCCACCTACTGTATTCAATTCGCCTTGCGTTGACGTGGCAGCCAAAGTTATAGGTCGGTCACCATGGGGCCTTTATGTTCGTTGCGGTAATGATTTTGACTGACGTGACGTGGAAAGGTACCGTGGTACTACAATGAAATTATTGCCGCATATAAACAAAAAAGCAGCAGATGAAAGCAAGTACCATATTTCTTGGTGTGTAAACAGGCTTTTGTTGGTTGTGAAATATATTATAAAATGAATGCTTATTGAAGCCAAAGAGGGCTTTTTATACAATTTATGGTAGGCGTAGGCAGTGGATGCGATCATAACATCGGGATTGGGACGGACAGTTATTTTGCAGGACAACTTGGTTAAGCCTAACCTTGTCTATACTCTTTCAAGCTTTTATTCAAAAGATAAGAGTGCATTTGAATTGACTTAATTCATTTAAATTCTATTTAGTTTCTGCATTTAATTTGATATAATAAAAAATAATATCGATAAAATTTGCGTTATGAAGAATTGTTCTTCTTTAAACAGTTGTCATTTTCGCCGCACTTTCCCTACGGTAAAAGCAGAAAATTGCCAATTTTTGTGCATTCCGGCATGGCCTAAGGCAAGCATGTGGCGCTTTCGAATAAAATACACGAAATCTATTTTGCTTTTACTCGAATTCGTTGTCGCAACGGACGGAACGGACTCATTCTGATGGGCCTATTACTCGCTCCATTTCGGTTTTCACCATAAATGAAGGCCAACAGCTGCACAACATTTTACAATCAGCAAGATACCTAATATTAATTGTAAGCTTCCTCGTTGTTTTATTCTTGGCACGAGAGTTTAGCAAGGCTTTGGGAGCACCATAATGCGTTTATTGGTATAAGAAAGTGAACTGTAATGTTAGAAATTAGTTGAGAAAAAATCCTTAAGGTCTTTAAAATCATTTTCTATTTTCTTGAATTCTTTTTTAAATGTTCAAATTCAAATGCTATTTAAATTCAAGGATGATAGATTACCAGTCAGGCCCTAGTGAAAAATGAAATTGTGAGAGTAACTTCGGATGCCACGTCACTAGGGTAGCAGAATTCTGCCCACTCATTTGACACGCACTCACACATTCGTCCTCTCAGTTTTCCAGACAGCAACACAGCTTGGAGAGTGAGGACTGTGTTGACTTTTTTCGTGCAGCACCGACACAATCTCAGTTTTTTCATAAACAAAACGCTGTCACGACCCTTATTATGTCAGGCAATCAGCTGATTCTTTGAAATTCGGTGAAAATAATTAACGGTCAGATATTGACCACATCTTCCGAACTTTTATACCATAATTTAAATGCACTTTCGCGCTCGTAACTGCCTGTTATGTAAGTAGGGGTCGCAAAGATTTTTATGTGCATTAGGGTGCATCACTCTTCATACAAAAAAAAAAAAATGATAACTTTTTCTATCGGAATTATACAATTTATTGATTAATTTTTTAAGTACTTTTATGCAAAACTTTATGGATAAAACCCTCTTTCTTTCTTTTTTGAAAAAAATATTTTTCAAAAACAATTTTAGATATATAGTAAAATCTCGATTTTTGAAGGAAGTTTTAAGTCGGTTCAGTTCACGTAGATATTAATATTTTTTCGAAATATTTTGGCCAAAATCTTAAACTATTTTAACTCTTATAGTTCCGTTAGAAAAACCGCATTTTTGTGTTTGGTGAGACACCCTAACGCACATATTTAAATTTCTACTACGACAGCGTCACCTACCTACTTTGGGCTTCTCAATGTATTCACTACTATAAAATAAATCTGTAAATGACAGGCAGTTGAGAAAATGTGTCTCAGCAAATTTAAATCTGGTAGCGTTTTCTTTTCTTGTAGTAATGTTGCATATCTTCTGCTCTGTGCTTGAGCTGTAAAATTTTCTTGTTCTGTACTGAAATGTTGCACTCAACCGGTTGCAGAAAATGGAAGTGAATTATTAAATTGTATTATATTCAATTTACGATTTGAGGAATGTTTAAGTTTTTCTAGCTTTTTTTCTCATATAAAATATGCAACGCTTTCGCAGGGCATATGACAATATTCTCGCAATGTTGTTATATAATAAGGTGACATTTTTTCGAGAAAAGAAAACAGAAACTTCCCACCCGGCACTCAACGTTTCTATACACATATTTTAAATTTCAAATAATAAATAAATTTCTATACAAATATTTTTTAAATTTAAGAAAATTCTTATCAAAACGGCGATAACCATTTCATATGCAAAATATGCAGAAATTAGCAAAACAACAAAAAATATATTGTATATGTAGTATACCTAAATATTAAATTAAATTTGCACGCTATTCAAAATTTCAACTATTTTTCATTTGCACTGAATAATTCGCAACTCATAAAAAATATTTTCGCGTTTTTACTTGACGCTATTTCAATTACCTACCTGTAAAATGCATTTTTTAAGCAAGCCTGCTAAAAATACACAGCTACATACATACATACACATACATACCATACACTAGCGCACATACATATGTATGCGAAACAAATACACGCACATGTCGATATTTTTCTTCTCTACAAAAATGATGATTGAGTTGACCACCTACCAAATGAAAGAAAAATAAAGCTCAAACACACATATACGCATATATTTGTATGCATTCGCATAACACCCCCGCACATACACACACACACATACGCAACAGAAACTATTTTAATTGAACAGCTGCGTTTCTTCGTGCTTTGCTCTATTCCTCTTCCCTTTTTTAAATTTGTTAAAAAACTTCAGTATTCGTGTTTTTCTCCACCTCACTTCTATCTCTCTGTTTGTCCTGTGTGCATGTATTTCGTGCGCTATATGTTGTTGTTTGCTTTTCTTTATTGGCCTGCACACTATCAACAACATACAGGTTATTGCAATTATTGTATTTTGTTGTTATTCTTTTTTACGCACACAAAAATAATATTTTCGAATATGCATTGAGTTTTCTTTGACATGTCGCACTGAGTTATTGATGAAATGTGAAAATGCACTGATAAATGTTAATTAAGGATATTTGGAGCACATATTTTTACAAGCACTCGCATACTCAGCAATAACTGCATATATAAGTATGTAAAAGTATGTATACATCAGTAGAATTATAAAAAAAACACACACACAAATTCGCACGACGAGCATAACATTTATAATATAAAAATCGTTTATAAAATTAAAGCTATTAAAACACTGCCAATTTTTACCTCATAAGAATGCAATAAAGTTTCTGTAGTCGGCAATCAACAGTTGCATACGCATCGCGGCACAAAGCACCACCAACTTCATGCACATGCACATCAAAACTCTACTCGTCCTTCTCCTCACATAAAATTCCTCCAAGTCCTCGAGCATGGCTGAGCTTCCTAAACCTGCACTCATATATGTATATTTCTATACTTAAAAAAGACAAAAAAAAGTTCCTTCATATCACTTTGGAGGTTCTGTCAGTGCCATATTTTGCCTTCCTCGATTATTGCGCAAATGCATAGTTGTATGTACATTAGGGTGGTCCAAAAAAAAAACAAAGTTTTTTGTTTTTATGATATTGCGTTCTAAATTTCTTCTATAGTAAAAAGATAGGAACCTATTTAAAAAAAAATGTAAACCTATTTCATATTTTTTTGTATTTCATATTTTCTCGTACTGCCAACGCTTTGAAAATTAGCCTTGTACAAAAAAACTATATTACTTGGTATAAAAAGTTTGCAAATCAATATTATACTCTATGTTTTATTAAAAAAAAAAAAAGTTTTGTATATTTTTAATTTAAATTTTAATGAAGCAAAAAATACACAAAAATTAAAAAAAAATTGGAAATTAAAAAAATTTTAATAAATATAATTTTTTTTTTTTAATTTTAACATTTTAATAAATCTTTTTTTATAATATTCTTAATTTTATATTTTTCTAAATTCTATATTTTTTTAATTTAATTTTAATATAATAAATATTTTTTTTTTAATTTTAAAATTTTAGTAAATATATAATATATATATTTTTTTTTCAATTCTGGCCTTAAAACTGTTTAATGGCAAAATAATATAGGGGAGATCGGGGGGTCGTGAGACACGGGGGGTCATGAGACACGCTCACAGCCCTGAACTGAAGAGCGCGGCATCTGTCTGGTATCTGCGTAACTTCTTGCTAGCTTTCAATCATAATATTTACATGACAAATATTTTGTTCATGCAGGTTATTTGTGTGTCCTCATACCGCGACTCCACTTGTGTGATTGAAAGTTTTGCTGATAATCGTTTTTGTTGTTTCTTACACTTTGTTGAACAAGCTAATTATAAAAGTGCATGCATCAAAACCTTCCTTGGTGAGTAGCCTTTTGACCCACAACAAGAGTTTTGCGTAAATATTAAATGCATCCATAAAACAGTGGCCACATTGAAAATAAAGCAATTGGGGGGTCGTGAGACAGCGTATTCGGGGGGTCATGAGACATGCTATTTCCGTAATCTAGGAACATTTAATAGTATTCTACAGCCGTATCTCGCATTTCTGTGTTACGTTTAGTGTTATTTACACTGTATTGGATAAATACAGGGTTTTTGATAATTAATTATTTATTTTTCAGACATTATGGTGCGTCATAAGTATAGTCAGACTGTTAAACCTGCGATTGATGCCAATGTTTTTGTGGCTGCTATTAAGGAGGTTACAATCGCGAAAAAGTCTCTACGATCCGTTGGTAGCGCATATAAAATCGATAAGTCGAAATTGGCGCGCTACATTTCAAGTCTGATGGAAGCGAACATAGACCCCACAACCACTTCGAATGAAAAACTTGTTGATTTTGTTTCAAATTTACTCAAGAGAACTGGTGGAAAAAAGGTTTATATTTAATCGTGATATAATTGAATTTTCGTTATTTTTCAACCTTCAGACAATTTATTTTATATTCGACAGATATTTAGCGTAGAACAAGAAGACGAGTTAGTGCAATATCTTCTTCGTGCCAGCAAAATGTACTACGGTTTGTCTATTTGTGAGTTTTCCAAATTGGTCTACGAGTTTGCAATGAAGTGTAACATTGAATATCCAGTGGAGTGGGACATTCACGGCAAAGCGTCGTGGGACTGGTACAATGCATTTATGCATCGGCATCCAAATCTGTCTCTTCGTACGCCAGAGCAGATAAGCGCGAATCGCACCAAGGCCTTTTCAAAAGCCAATGTTGATGCATTTTTCGTTAACCTTGACCATGTGATGTTTCAAAAAAATATAAAATACGAGCCGCATCGCATATGGAATATGGACGAGACTGGCTGCCCGACGGTACCCACAAAAGCTGTACGAGTGATCACATTAAAAGGAGAAAGAAGAGTTGGACAGAAAACTTCAGCGGAAAGAGGCACAAATGTCTCTTTGGCGTTTGCCGTGAGTGCAGCTGGACAGTCCATTCCACCATTCTATATCTTTCCTAGGAAAAATATGCAGTCAACCTTTATGGACAATGCTCTTCCCGGTGCTATGGGTGTAGCAAACGAATCAGGTTGGATGACAGCACAAGAATTTGTCAAATATTTGGCACATTTCATCAAACACTCTAAGGCATCAAAAGATTCTCCAATTTTATTGCTTTTGGACAATCATACTTCTCATCTGAGTTTGGAGGCTATACAAATGGCGATCGATAATGGAATAACAATGCTATCTTTTCCTCCACACTGCTCTCACAGATTGCAGCCTCTTGATGTCAGCGTGTTCGGCCCATTCAAGAAAATGTTCCATAACATGTGTCAAGTTTGGATGAAGAACAATATTGGAAAAACTTTAGAACTAAGACATATAGCGCCTATCGCAGACAAATGTCTGGAAGCAAGTGCTACACCCAAGAATATCAGGTCCGGATTCCGTGCGGCAGGTATTCAACCATTCAATCCAAATGTGTTCTCTGCTGAAGATTACGAAGCAGCTGAGTTGATGGAGACAAATCTGACCTCTGCCGATGCCGATGCCATTAATTTGGAAGTACCCAGTCCATCAACGATGCCAAGCACATCGACGATTCCAAACACATCAGCTGCACCAATTCAGCATATATTACAAGAGGTTGGTCCTCTGAAACACAGCGCTCCGATCAAGAAATCTAATCGAGGTCGAAAATCAATGGGCAGCACTATTTTGACTTCGGAAGTTAACGTGGCCAATTTACGCCGAAAATCTGACGAAAAAAAAGCAAAAGATTCTCAGAATAAAGAAAACCAGAAGAACAAGGCAGCAAAAGCATTACCATCGAAGCGCGGACGTCCTAGAAAATCTTCGGTTGTAATGACGATTCAAAATATGTCGGACTCTGAAGATGAAGACTTTTGTATTATCTGCAAAGGTGTAATGCCCAAAAAATTAAACCGAAACAATTCGATTCACTGTAATACTTGCGATAGACCTGTTCACTTGAAATGTGCAAATTTAACAGCCGGCTATTACACCTGCATCCATTGTGAATCTGATTAATCTAATATTTTCTTTTTCGGATATTCATTGACTTGATTGATTAGGTATATTATTCATATTGTTCATATCAATTATATTGTAGAAGCCAATATATGCCTTTTTAACGATTGAAATAAAAAATTTTTATAAAATCAGGCCGTTTTCTTTCTGATGAAATTTGTGTCTCACAACCCCCCGAACATGCGAAAATCCGAAAAAAATGATTTTTGAGCAGGCAGGCAAAACTTAGAGATTTTTCTATAATTTTAAGAAATTAATCTTTTGTCAAAGTGTTGTTATACTTAATCACAATTAAAAAATTTTAATGTGCAGAAAAATGGATAGGTTATATTATGTTTATGGTCAAAAAACAAAACCCGTCTCATAAC
The DNA here is from genome assembly GCF_027943255.1 of Anastrepha obliqua. Lineage (NCBI taxonomy): Eukaryota > Metazoa > Arthropoda > Insecta > Diptera > Tephritidae > Anastrepha > Anastrepha obliqua. The sequence continues at coordinate 49,285,186 of NC_072896.1, read as the reverse complement.
CCCCCGATCTCCCCTACCCTGTTTATTAAAAAAAACATGTATTATATATTTGTAATTTAAAACTTGATGAAGCAAACAAATATACCAAAATTAAGAAAAAATTGGATATTAAAAAATTTTAATATAATTAATTTTTTTTTTTTCATTTTAAATGAAGCAAAAAATACACCAAAATTAAAAAAAAATTGGAAATTAAAATATTTTAATAAATATTATTTTTTTTAATATTAAAATTTTAATAAATATTTTTTTACAATTTTCTTTAAAACTGGGCTAAAAAATTTTTTATAACAAAATAGTATACACTATCCTATTGCAAATCGATATTATACCATTTTTTAGCAAAAAAAACACCAAAATGAAAATAGGAAATTATAAAAAATGTTTAGTAAATATATATTTTTTAATTTTAAAACTTTAATAAATAAAACTTTTTTTAAATCTGCCCTAAAAAATCTTAACAGCAACAAACTAGTATACACTGTAGTAACTTCGAAGGTCGAAGTTTGAAAGGTCCGTGCAAAAATAAAAACTACTTCATGTTTTTTATTTTTCGACACAGTCTGATTTTAGGCTTATACACTTCGTCCAACGCTGTTCTAGTTTGTTAATACCTTCCGAGTAATAGTGTTTTTCCAAGTATAAAAAATAGTCATTCGTTTCTGTAATAACCTCCTCGTTTGAATAAAATCTTTTTCCCGCCAGCCATTTCTTCAAATTAGGGAAAAGTAGTAGTCCGAGGGAGCCTCGTCTGGAGCATAAGGGCGATGTGAAACGAGTTGGAGCCTTACTTCCATTAATTTTGCGACCACGATTGCAAATGCAATTTTCAAACATTGTGAAAATTTATAAAAATTTCAACAAATTTTCATCTAAATTTCACACTTTTTAATAAAGATTCTTTGAAAAATTTCAAGTATGCAAGATATAGCCCTATGCTCCGACTAGAAACAATAATAAGTGGAGAGAGATATGTTTTTATATAGTATAGTTTTTTTGTTTCTTAAAAATCCATCTAAAGGTATCAAGAATAAAAAAAAGAACAAATCAAATCAGGGTTTGAAGTGGCTCAAAAAACACGTTGATTTTTGACAACTTTTTTCCTGCCAGCCTGTCCAGTTTTCTCGGTGTTTTTTTCATTTTTTATGTGGAGGAAATGTGCAACACCTCGGCGATAAAAAAGTATGAAAAATCAATGAGATTTTTCACATACTTTAAACTGCATATTTTTTTAGAAGTTCTGATTAAAAGGGTGAAATTTAAAGGTACATTTACCGAAATTTTTTAATATTTTCCCAAAATGTGAAACTTGCATTTCTCTATATTTTGTAGGAGAATGTATTACTTTATAATTTCATGAAAAATTACTAAAAAAAACTTAGAAACAAGTAAATTGTCAAAAATTGCTAGTAGATCCTAGTACTATAGTTAATTAACGCAGAGCATTGTTATGTTGGTTTTAAAGGTTTTTAAATGGCCCCAACAATTTATTATTGCTATTTCATAACTTTTTCATATAACTTAGAAAGTTACATGTTTTTTGAGAGGTCGCTATAAAGAATAGTTAATTTTTTTGTTTCTTTTTTTGTGTACTAAAGCATATCCTTTTTGAAGCAACATCAAGGCGCACACCACTAATAGCAGGAACAGCTTAGCCGAACACTCAACAAAGGGTGTAGGCGCTAATTATATATTTTTGTATTATTTTATGTTGATATGTAGGCTTTTTGAACATTTGAGAAGTGAAAATAACACCGATCTGCAAAATTGTATACCAAATTTACGGCAATATGCATTTTCCCCCTAGAAATTCAATAGCATTTTGGCATGGCTAACATTAAAAACAAAAAAACCAAAAATAGGTGTCTAATTGTTTCATCATAGAACAAATTTAGAGGTAGTATCGAAAAAAAAATTTTATTTTGGACCACCCTAATGTGCATATGCTAATATACCCTTTCATTATTCTTCATGCAATATTCGCGAGCTAGTTTTCTATCCCCCACTTTTTTATTGATTTTATTGCCATTTATGCAAACTACTTTTCTGCGGGGGTTCCCTACGCAGTAAACTTTCTTGTTAATGAACTGGTATCTAACGGAAGAAGTCGCACTGCATAACATACATATGTATGTGGTTCGGTGGTAACTAGTTGCAAAATTACCAATTAGAGCTGCAGGCTAATCTAATATTATTTTATTAAACGAGAATGCTTTCAACTTTAAGGAAGCGCGCAGTAAAGATTAATGTTTTATTAGATGTTGATGGGGCCCATCCTAATCCACTCATCTGTGGAGTGAGCCGTTAAAATTCAATTAATCATTACTTCAAGTAATCAACGTTCAAGTATAGGTAAGTAGTGAAATGGTTGAGGTGCCGGTCTGGCACTCCTCTAGTAGCACTAAAGCTCCGTTTTGATACCATTCTGATACCTCCAACAGGCAGATATCTATAGCCAGCCAGAGCTGTTGATATTATGGATTAGATTGATTGGAATTAGGTTGGCGCACTGCCTCAGGTAGTCGAAGAAAGGAACATCCAGTGACCATAATCGCCTACCTGCCAAGCCCGGAGGTTTATAGAGAAAGTTCTCAACAGTCTCCTTCTCTGAAAGGTCGCCACAACTTCTGCATTGGGTATTAAAAACCTAGCTTTGGGTGTGCCGATCGTCCAATGACCGGTAAACACAGCTACGAGTTTGGAAATTGAATGGCGTGGAGTCTCCAGCTCTGTCAGATTCATGCGTCCATTGTACTGAGGAAATCGAATCTTTTTTGCGATTTCCTGAGAAATAAGTTGTACAATACCCCTTTAACAACAGTCAGGGGATGCCGGTGACGGGGTAGGAGGTCTATGAGGCCAATTCAGTCCCATTCCTGGCAAGTTCATCTGCAATTTAATTCAGAGAAATGCCACTTGCATACCTAAGAGATTTCATCTCGTCTTTACAGGAGTTGACCAATTTGAATCTGCATTATGGCGGCCTGACTATTGGAAAAGAAGTTAATATAAGAATTTCGCATGCCTGCAGAATCGGTAAGACTTCTTGCCTGAAAAACACTAGGAGTATTCAGCAGTTTTTAAGAAATAGATAAATTGTCTAATTTATATAAAACCCCAGCTCCGGCTCCCGATTCCATATTGGAGCCGTCGGTGAAGACAAAAACAACTGTAATCACCTCAAAAATGCTAAATGACTACATGAACCTTCTTAGCAGTATTATTAGATTAGATTCGCGGACATTTATATCAGAGAAATAAAAAGGCTGATAACCTAGCTAAAATATGGCCAAATATGCCCCTGATTGATTATGAGCTTTTTTGAAGGGCCATATTAATGAATTTTTCAGGGAATGGGAGGAGAAAAAACTCGTTGAAAACTAGCAAAATTGTATAGTTCAGCAATAAGCGAAATAATTCCTAACGCCGGATAGAGAAATTTCTAATAAGCTATTGTACTTTCGCTCAGCAGAGTAGACTTAAGACTTTTGACTGGTTTCTTTAAAGCTCACTTAAACAAAATTGTTCTTTCTGAAACCATCATCTGTCGATTCTGTGAAATAGACACTGCAAATTCAGAATATATCATATCCTTTGGAAATGTTCTGATCTATGTAGAAAACGGCTAAACCCTCTTGGTGTGCATTCATGTAAATTATGGAACAATAGCTCCAGGATTTGATACCATTTTTTGGGTACTTCAGCAGGTTTGCAAAATAGATCTCTTTCGGCCGCAGTGCGCAGCAGGCTAATAATAGTAATAATAGAGTTAAAATTTTTAAATTAAAATTTGTTAGCATTAAAAAAACAAAAAATGAACTACTTGAGCTGCTAAACAAAGTGGCAATCAGTAGTTCAAAACTAGTAACTTTGACTGCCGGGTATGTACGTCTGTAGGGGGACTGATGGGTACATATATACACATATTTTTTATAGTTTTTCTGCACACTTTTTCGGAGGAGTGTACTTTTTCACAACGAAAAAAATTTGAATTTTAAGCAATCGCTTTTTTGGCCGTTAAATTTGCATTTTTCTGGCATTTGTAAGTACAAAAGTACGATTGTTTTAATAAATTTTCACATTCAACCATGCCGTCTATAGGGCGTATCATAGCTACGAGTATTGTTCGCCGGGAGATCCATATGTAAATTAGTGAGTTAAAAGTGTATTTGTGTGTATGCTTCTTCCACAAAGTGTGTGTGCCGTTAAACAGACTAAAACCGCACACGAATACTTGGAAATAAATTTAAATTTTTGTTTCAAGAAAATATCTGTCCTTTCGTTTAAGGTTTAAAAAAAACTTTGGTAAACTTTTACTAGATAGCAAGAGAATTGGAATCATATACAAAGTCAGTGTGGAACTTGGACTCGCGCCATATCCCGAAACAGAATATATCATTTTCTGCTAAAAAATGTCGTTTGTTTAAAAAATTTTTATAACTCCATTTATTAAATACAATCTGTCTTCACTTAAAATTCAGTAATTTCGTGTCATTTATTAAATTAGAGATTCGAGGATTTGGTTGAATATAAAGCCGATACTTAAGACTAATATTGCTAATTTTATCGAATACAGTTGGTACTCTTAACTTTGGATATATTATTTCCTTGCAAACATACGATGGTACATTTCTACATATGGACAGTACTTTGGATTGAAACCTTTGGGGAATTTCTATATTTGATTTCGAGGCTGAGCTCCATACTTGAACCCCATATGTCCATATTTGCTTAAGTATAGATATGTAGATCAAAATTCTGTAATTCAGTGATAATGCAGATTTGTTTATTGATTGAGCCAGTAAAGTGAGCGAAGTTTTAATTCCAGTTACTTACGCTTCAAGAAATACATACCCCGATATTTTTGCCTGATTAGTCTGAGCCATTTAGGAAGTGCTTTAACGTTACTGGAGTTCATGAGTCATTGAGGCGTCTGAAAGTTATCTGTACTGATTTGGTTTGATTGGCTGACATACGCCACTTTTTCAACCAGGTACTAACTTTGTCGAGGTTGTACCGCAGTAGAGATGTAGCAGAGGAGGCAAGATCACCAGCGTGTGCGTGCTTTTTGTCAAGGGTAGATCGGTAGTGAATAGAGTGTATAGGACGGTTCCCAGAACACTACCTTGAGGCGCTTCTGCCACATGAAAGCTAGTAACTTGCGACCTAAAACGTCTTTGTGTACCCATAATGCATACATTTGTGTCTCTGATTGCCCAAAGTCTCTTACTACCGTTTAGAGGTTCGACTACAAAGGAGCTAAAATGTTTCGATATTTACTGAGCCAGAATGAAAAAACATTTGTACAAAGTATAGACGCACGTATCATCATACTTTAGATAAAGCCGGCCATCTGTCAACGTATAAAAGCCTAAGTGGCTAACATTCTTGCTGAACTAACCCCTGAGATCTCAATGCCATGATGCAAACGATGTTGCCGATGCTCAGGTTTGTCAAATGCTTCAAGGCTGAACTAGGCAATAAAAATACTTGAGAAGGATTATTTAAAAGCTACAAGATCAACCAAGGCATGATAACACGGTACGCGGACGTACCTCTAACCGAGCAAAGCGCAGGATCAGGTGTCTGCGGACCGAGGAAAGAATGCGCGGAAGCGTTAGGCAAGAATACAAAATATATTTCAAGCCGAAGTCTACGCCATGGAAAGATGCGCTCACTTTCACATTTCACGCACTTACAGCAACATCAGCATAGTTATTCTGGCTATCAAAATTCAAGACTATCAAACGTTTTCAGGTTAAATAAAACAGAAACATGGCCATAAACTGATAGCCAGGCAGCAATCAAGGCTTTTAAATGTTTCCAGGTTGCATCAAAACTGGTGCTAGAATATTTTGATAAGCTAAATATCGTAGGCCAGAACAACCAGTTACGTATCTTATGGGTTCAGGGGCACATAGGAATTACTTAGAACAAAATGGCAGATAAATTGCCAGCAAGAAGGAGCCTGCTGATTTATAGGTCCAAAACAAATTTGGTGGCTGAGGTAAGAGTAACTTCTCCTCTTTTATTCTAGAAGTAGAGAAAAGACAAAGAAGATCATAAGGGTTAATCGCAATCAAAATGGTAGGTAGCTTTAACCTAAAACGATTTAAGAAGTGTATGGGATTAAATAAGAACAATTATACATAGAATCATCACAGGAATGCTAACAGCGCCTTGTAGACAAAATTATTATCTTACTAACCTGGGACTATACTTAAATTGAACTGATTCAATAGGGAGGAAAATGAAACCGCAAAATATGTGCTGGCATCATGCCCAGCAATGATCCCTATGCGGAACAAACAACTGAGTAAACATATTTTACCAAAGAAGGAAAACCCCCTATAATATATGTAAGACAAATATTGATGAAGTTGGGCTCAGAGAAACGATCTAAGTCCATAAGGGGGGACAATAGGTCTTTCAGTTCGCAATGCTAAATCCCCTGATGTCCTTTTACTGATCTACAGATATAGTTTGTTACCTGAGTTACGGGGAATATGAACCAGACCAAGTGACTATTTTAGCTGTATTACTAGCTCATCAGCCTATATAAGATTATTTCACAATACTTTACTTTTTCTATCACAAGCAAAAAGTTAAGTGTCGCATAAAGTTAAATGTAGTAGCTCTACAGGAATCTACTGCTGCTACTTTTTGATGTGCTTTGGGTCATAAGCAGTATTAAGAGGCGAGAGGTAATCATAACTAACTAGCCCGAACTAATAACATTCTCGCGTCTCTCGGAATTTTAAAAGTATACAAATTTTTTATTTATATGAGTGTTAAAAAAATAAAACTGTCGCAGTGATATATTACTTTTATTTGTTAGTGCATAAAAAGCAAAAGAAATATTTTGAAAGCGATTTTTGCTAACAAAACTTTATGAAAACGATGATGATTTCCAATTTATGAAAGTTTGCAAAAGGACGATCCCTGCGCACATATATAAGGTGGCTCATAATTAATCATCCTAACAGAACATATCATCAGAATCATATTTGAGACTCGCAAGCTACTCGGCCAAAATCACTTAAGTGGTTAAGCGCCAATCAAGAAAAAGAAACTAGTCCGTTGCAGTCCGTAATCGACTTCGTACTTAAGAATAAAAGAATATTTCATATATTTTTTTTAGGAAGTTTATGAAATTATAGCACAAAATTTAACGTTTCGGCCTCTATAGTGCAGAAACTCTAACTCTGGTAAGCCCATAAGTACATACTGTACAATCCACAGCAAGCCTCTGACAAAAACTCTCTTAGCGCACTGTGAGTGATTTTTTGACTCAAGCGAAATTTTTGTCTAAATAGCATGCGCTTTATATACCAAATGCACTAGGGCGGCCAGAAAATGTTGAGGTACTTAATATTTATTATGGACCCCATTAAGTCTTGTACAATATGTTGAAAAAGAAAATTCACGGTTTTTTGTTCTGAAATCGATTGATATTTAATGGTACTGGAAAGCTCATGAATGCTTCGTGTATTTTTCATGGGAAAAAGGCTTTTTTACCAAATTTTATGCAAAGTTGATAAAAACTAAGGGGAAGGCGGTATTTTTATTTTTTTATTTTTATTTTACTTTATTTCAATAAGCTACATTACAAATTGCTTTAGCGATTATACAAAAGTCACAAAAAGCCAAATTTGGCAACAACAATATTAGCAATCAATATAAATATTTATGTTCGGAAATTGTCAAACAATGAATATTAATCTTACTTATTTACGCGGTAAGTAGAAACTTGACAACAATTTCGGCCCTGTAAAATGGCTAATCTTATTTCTTTTAGGAAATCTAATTTTATAAATCTTCTGAAGATTACATCTTTTTTAATAAATCTTCTTTTATCTTTTTTAATAAATATTTTCTAAGTCATAATTTTATAATATTCTGAAGATAAATATCATTTTTACATTGAAACAACCACATTGTTTAACTATTATATTATATATTAGATTCAGAACCAAAAAAAAAAAATAAGAATTTTTCTCTCATAAGTTCACACAAGAAGCTTCATAAGCTTTGCGGCACCAGTAAATATCAAACGTTGTCACAATAAAAAAAGTTACTTGCTCTACCTCTTTCAATATGCAACAATTCTTGGTGGTGTCCTAACAAGTATTCATTATCACGACTGTTTGTGTACCACCCTAGTTTCCAAATATGTTAAGTAGCACTAAAATATACACCGGCGCCCATAACAGAATGCCTGACATTTTTTTTATATTTCCAATATTTTCAAGTTAACGTTTTTGTACTAAGTATTTAAAAAAATGCTATTAATGGTTTAACCATAACCACATAAATCAACCTTTCAATTTTGAATTAAAATTTAGAGAAATTCAGCAAATTTGCATTAAAATTTTGCACTTTTTAATCAAAATTTTTGGGTTTGCAGTAAAAAAAAAAATTATACAGCCAGTACAAGTATTAAGCGGCGTTTGTTTTGTTTGCTGGCAGCCCATTTTTCATACAACAAGTGAAATTTATGGAGATTCTGCAGGAGATTTTTCTATTCAAATTTTTCACAAGAAATTCATTGTTATGTGGAACAAAATGCAAAAGGCATTGCTTTTTGTTAAAGCAGAAAAATTTGTTTTAAAAAAAAGTACAAAAAAATATTAACTTGAAAAAACATTGTAAAACCACCGGGGTCTCGGTTGTCTACAATTTTTCAAAAAATTGACTGTTTTGATATTTCGAAAGTATGGGATTTTAAGAATATACTGTCAAATTTTTGGAAGAATATTCCCAGTATTTTCGATTCTACAGGTACAGCCGTTTTAGCAGGTAGAGTCAGATTCGTCACGAGCCGGCATCAAAGCTTAAACTCAATTACCTCAAAACTACTTTTTCGGTTTGGTGTTGTCAAAAACAAAAAAACCTATTCAACCGAATCATCTGAAATTTTAATATATTGTACACAACATCAATGGCTATCGCCCGCCCTATAATCGTATTACTATTTCAATTATTTGGAATTTTTTTTATTAAAAAACAGAAAAAACCCCAATTTTTAGAGTATCAAATTCAAAACTGCGTCATTTTGTCAAAATTTCTTTTTATTCTAGTTCGGGAAATAGCTACAGTCATACTGATTAATATTTTTTTTTGTTCTTATGTGTCACATAAATAGAGATCCAATTTTTCGGGAGGGTCACCTTCAGCGTCATTTTTTAAATTATTAAAATAAAAAAAAAACATTTTTCATTTTTGTATGTAAAAGAAGTGAAATAAAAAGCCTAAAAAATTCAAATATCGTTTTTCCTTTTATTCCTGACAATACCCTAAATTTTCGAGCTCTAGACCACCGGGACCCCATAAAACAAGTCACCTTGCACCCAGTTATGCTCGCCACTGTCTATACTTTGAAAATTGCAAGTAGCAAAGTACTCGTCACGTCTTCACGTATTCCTCATATACAAGGTGGCGCAAAATTAATCACCCTATTGGAAGTTTTATAATTTTTGCAAATGGCACTGCAGTGTGCAAAAAAGACAAGCAATGGAGCGCGTAAAGGTCAAAAGCCAGAATAAAGATTTCCATGACTCAAAATCATAGTTTTTTTATTTTTAAAGTTACTCAAAAAGAATCTTGGATGATTAGTTTTGCGCCTGCTTGTACTTCTATATAAGCAATAAATTTTTATATACGAGGGTTGTCCAATTTGGCTTTAAGAAAATATAAAGAAAAAATTATAACAAAAAATTGTTAATGGATGTAACTGTACAATCGTTTTTAGAAAAAATAACAAGTTTTTAAATAATCTTATAATAATAATATTTATCTAGTGATGCTCACCAAAAAGTTATCCCCTTTAATGCTGCGAGCGCCATTTATTGCATTCCTTAAAGCCTTATCGAACTACCCTCGTATCATCGCTAAATTATATCTATCTTTAACAATTAAGAAAATGGTTTATCTAAAATTTGCATTTTTACGCATTAAATACTTAAATATACTAAAATAAAATAATATTAATTTTTACAAATCAATTTCATTATCCGCACTAAGGGCTCACGCTCTTGTTGCACTCCTCTGCACCATTTCCATTCAATTCACGCGCACTCGATCACGCCTGCTTGCTTGCAAAAGTTTTCGCGAATGATCAGCATGCAGCTCACACACAGCTCGAATTTTGCACAACATTGAACTCGAGTTCACCTCTCCCCACTAAAATATTCCAACGCCCGCCCCATCCTCACTTTAAGCTTTCTATCTTCTGCATCCTTTTTCACTATATATTTATTGTATTGATTTCAACGAGAAATTTCTACATTTTCTATGTATTAACTAACCAATTTTACTACTAAACTCACTGCCATTGAAATGCACCGAATTTTTACGCACAATTTTTTATTTTTATTTCTTTATTTTTCAACTATTTCCAGAATTTATATTTGCCTCACTTAATTTGGTTTTCCAATTTTATTTTGTTTTTCTTTTCCTTTTATCCCCACCATTTATGTTGTGTGCACTCCACGATTTGCATTTTACAATTTTGCATTTCTCTGCATCTGAACCTGCATTTGTATCTGCATCAGCATTGCGCATTCGCGACGCGGCGTCATGGTGCGGCGCTCCTTCGGCGCTCACCGCACAGTTGTGTGTTTTGTCAACATCAAGCGTTCACCCCACAACAGCCTACCACCCGTTCATACTTGAATTCGTCACTCATATGTTCGTATGTATGTGCGACACAGTAGATGGGTAGGATATATTGTGTGATACGTCTGGTTGACTGTGTGGACGTTTGGTTGTATGAGCAAGACAGAATCCTCATTATGGGGCATTGTGTTGTGTGACATGCGGTCGTCCTTGGCTAAACAATGTTTATGGGTAATGGTTAAGTGGTTTGCGGTCAAATGATTTATACGGGAATTTGCATCGAGAACAGAATATAAAATACAAAATGTAAATAAGCGTTTGTAGAGAGGTGAAAGTTGAATACAGCAACAAAAAGCAAAAAAAAAGTACAGAGTTTCATTGAATGTCGGTGACAAATTGAAAAGGTCACATGAAGGGCATTTCGAATGAATTAATTCAAAATTACTATACACAGCCATCGCAAGAGTTAATAAAGGGCGGGTTCTGTGAAGTTCAAACTTTTAAAAGCATGAAAATTATTTGCTTGAGAAGAAAAGTAGTTCATCAATACTCGCTAATGTCCTGCATGTTGTGAGGCGCATTATTTGTAGGTTAGGTGAGATTAGGTTACAGTGGTTGTCTGCTATGGAGCACACTTAGGCTCATAGTCCAATGTAAAATGGGAAACTTTTAACATATTTCTATTTCTAAAAAGGCACCGCTTATGAATTATTCACTACTGACATCAAGGCGTCACTTTTGAAAGACCCTTTAGTGTACCTCGAATGACAAATCTTCGTCTGCATACAGCAGGGCAGTGGACTATAGATTTTATTTAATAACGAAAAAGTTGAAAATAGAGTGCATAGAATTTTATCAAATTTGTATTTACATTCAACGAGTTTTCATTGGAACTGTAACTTTTTTCCAGGGTTTCTAGGAAAATATTTCGGGTATGTAATATAGAATTACAGCCCATTGAATTTTGTGATAATAAAGAGAAGTCTAAAGTGGCTCAAAAATCGTGCATCTTTTTTTCTGACGGTGTTTTCTTCCATAGCTATGAGAAAATGACGAACTCTCGTTATATGGGAAAAATGCACAAGAGCACCAGGAAAATTAAATCAACTGGAATTTTAAGCTACTTCAAACTTGAACTTTTTCATGCTAGAATTTAATGGGCTATAAAACTCCATACTCGAAACTTTTTTTAAAGATTCTGAAAAAAGGTTTGAAATTTTGATGAATTTTCTTTTAATTTTTTATATAATTCAAAAGTAAGAGTTTCTATGATTTTTGTAGTAGATTGAACTTTATTTTCATAGAAAAATATTAAAATTTAACACAAATTTTTTACAGACTGTGAAAAAATGTCCTAATTTTGACGACATTTTGTTTTTAATTTTCTCACAATTTGAAACAAGGCCTTTTTATAATTTGCAACAATGACTTTTTATAGTTTTTGTAGGAGAGTGAATTATATTTAAAATTAAATTTAAAAAATTTTACAGATTCTGAAAAAAGTTTGAAATTTTTATTTAATACTAATAATATAATATATAATAATGTAATTTTTTAATTTTGACATAATTTGAAACTAGGAGCTTTTAAGGTTTTCGTAGGGGAGTGAACCATATTTGGATAAAAAATTATCAAAATTAAATAAGAATTTTTCTACAGACTCAGAAAAAAAGTTCGAAATTTTGATAATTTTCATATATTTTGAAAATAAGATTTTTAAGATTTTTGTAGTAGAGTGAACTTTATTTGCATGAGAAAAACTATCAACATTAAATTAGAATTTTTTCACAGACTTTATATTTTGAAACGATGCCTTTTTATAGTTTTTGTAGGAAAGTGAACTATATTTTCATAGAAAAATATTAAAATTAAATACGGATTTTCTTACAGACTCTTAAAAAAATTTAAAATTTGTATGAATTTTTTTTTTAATTTTCACACAATTTCAAACTAAGATTTTTTAAGGTTTTCGTGGGAGAGTGGACTAAAATTTCTTGAATTTTATTTTAGTTTCCACAAAGTCAGAAAGAATAATTTTTTATGGATTTCTTTTAAGAGTGGACTACATTTTCATAGAAAAATTATTAAGATTAAATAAGAACTATTTTACGGACTCGGAAAAAAGTTTGAAATTTTGCTTAAATATTTTTTAATTTTCGTTTAAATTTCACATAATTTAAAACTGGGATTTTTTAAGACTTTCGTGGGAAAGCGAACTAAAATTTGTTCAATATTATTTTAGTTTTTTACAAAATTTGCAACAAGAATTTTTTTAAGATTTTCGTAGTAGAGTGAATTATATTCTCATAAAACAAATGTCTATGGCATTTTTTTAATTTTCACATAATTTAAAATTAGGATTTTTTAAGGTTTTCGGAGGATAGTGAACTAAAATATTTACACAAAGTTCGAAATTAGGATTTTTTAATGAATTTTTAGGAGAGATATTATTATATAAGAATTATTTAACAGGCTCGGACAAGAGTTTAAAATTTTGATGAATTTTTTTTTAATTTTCGTTTAATTTTCACATAATTTCAAACTAGGACTTTTTAATGGTAGAGAAAACTACATTTTCATAAAAAAATTATTAAAATTAAATAAGAAACAAATGAATTGCCAAAACTTTTCAATGAGTCTCAGTGCTTTAGTTATAAAACACTACAGTGCGCAAAAGTATTTAAATAGCTAAGAGTGAACTTCCCTCCTTTAAGTTAGAAAAACTCGGCATGGCGCTAAACCTCAATTCAAGCAGAATGTTGTTAATTAATGCTAACCACGCAACCACAACTCAAATCAAAACCGCCAAATTGCAAAAAGTGCATGCAGGATGGTCGCATTGAACTCACACACGTTCACTATGAAAGGAGAAATGTAAGTGCCAGGCCCCCTAACCATCTAAAAGTGTGGGCATTTGGCGCATCTGCGAGTATACGATTCAAAATACTAGAAATGTGTATTTAAAACAATTACAACAATAACAACAGCTTAATGTGCCGGATTGCATGCCAAAATACGCATATTGATTTAACGGTATAACGCAAGCAATCCAGCATTGATTCAACATAAATACTTTCGTTTGCTACATATTTTTACGTTTTTTGTTTAAACGTCCTTTTCACAAAAATTTTAAACACTTTTTAATTGCAATAAATATTTGTTTGGATAACTGAAAAACAAAAACTTGTTCAATTTCGTATAACTGAGTAAATGAAACTCCCGCGTTCAATTTCATGCGTACGATCACATTTCGCGTTCATTTCGCTTCGACCCAAAAGTTCCACCCAAGATTACACCATTCTCATTCGCACGCGATCTGAATGTCGGCGACCGCACGAGCATACAATGTGTCATTGGCACCGGTGACCTACCGCTCACATTTACCTGGCTGAAGGACGGACAGCCGCTGCAACAAATGGCCGCAGCCATCACATCCTCCTCAGCAGCAGCCAACTTAGGGCATAACCACCTAATTGTTGGTGGCAATGGTGGTGGTGGTGGTAATAGTGGTGGTGGTGGCAGCGGCAGTAGTAGCGGGGTGAATTATGTATTACGCGATGGCGGCGGCGGTGTTAGCGGTGGGCATCATAGCGGTACCGGTGGCGTTGCTGCATCAGGTCCATCAGGTCATACGTCCTACGACGATATGGCCTCAGCATCAGCAGCTGCGGCAGCATCAATGTCAACGAATGCGGATGGTAGTAGCGGTGGTATAGATGGTGGCGCTGGCCAAGTGACAATTCGCCAAAATGATGATTTCACCAGCGCCCTCAGCATCACAAGTGTGACGCGAGCACAGAGCGGCACCTATACGTGCCGCGTCCAAAACGATGCCGCCACTGTATCGCACTCTGCACAGCTACGAGTCAATGGTATTTTTATTATTGTGTTGAATGTTGATTGTTTGCTTGTCTGCTTGCCATATTCATACATATGCAAGTACATTCCATATATGTATGTATGCATGTGCATATGTATGTGTTTAGTTGGTTCGATTCGATGCAATGTATTTTTACTCTTGCACGCATATTGACCAAGCATTCAGACCGCACCGCATGTTTTTGCAACTGTATGAGTATTTATTGTACAAGTATATGTAAAGTATATATGTATGTGTAGATATACATGTATATTGGGTACTTTTGAATGCTTACTTTTTTGTTTATACTCGTATATTTCTAGTGGTATTCTGGCCATTTTCATTGTGCATGTTTGGCTTTTTTTGTGTTGTTTTTTTCAACTGTTTTCGTTTGAATTTTTGGCAAACTTTACTGCCAAATGCATGTTATTGCACATAAAAGCACATTCACGAAAATATACAAATACTATATATCTCTTATATGTACATAGGTGTACTGTATACACACACATATATGCGTATATATGCGAGAATATCCGCATTCCGCTTTTTTGTCACTTGTAAATGTTGTAAATGTAGCCACTGGTGCACATCTAATTGATGTAAATACAAATAAAAATGTGAATATCTGCCACGTACGGCAGCAAAAACCGAGTAGCAATATAAAAATGTATTTTTTCCACATACAACAACAGTTGCATATAAATTTTATACGCAAAAAGTTATTGCAAATTTTATTTGGGCAAGCCCGTTAAATTTTGTATTTATTTTTTTTCCATTTCATTTTTATTTTCTTTCAATTTCAGTAGTAGAATACCACACAAGGTGGCGCAATATTAATCACACTAACGGCAGATTTACAATTTTGCAAATGGCGTCGTACGGTAATCCGTAGCACTGGAGCGCGTAAAGGTCAACACAAAGATTTCGAAAACCCAGAATCATTTATTTTATTTATCAAACGAATTACCCAAGACCAAAACCGGATGATTAATTTTGTGCCACCTTGCATATATACATATGAATTTATATGTATGGTAAAAGATATTTGCCACAAATACATACATACGTTCATAGCTATTACTGAAAATATCAAATTTATAGGATTAAACATACTCCAACATTAACCCATTGACTGCTATGCTATAGTTGGTTGTTCAATATATTTTGCAGTTCAATACGAAAAACACAATTTTATGGTTTCAACTACCCTCTATTAATCAGTTTAGTCTCCACGAACATCAATACATTTGATCTAACGAGGCTGCAATTTATGAATTCCATCCCCCAAGTGAGAATCTGGAAGGGCTGCAAAATATGTCTCCACAGCTGTTATGACCTCATTACTTGATGAAAAACGCTTTCCACGAATACAATTTTTTAGCTCTGAAAACAGATGAAAGTCGCTAAGGGCCAAATTTGGTGAATACGATGGATGCTTCAACAATTCAACTTCAATTTATGGATTTTAACCATTGTCAAAATACTTGACACTGTGAATTGTCCTAATGAAAAAGAATTTTTTTCTTTGCAACTTAAGTATTTTTTCACAATTTTTTTCCTTTATCTGGCTTAAAAAGTTACAATAATGTTCATAATTTATTGTTTTACCAGTTTGAGAGTATTCGACACACACAATTCCTGTGCATCCAAAACAACTGATGCTAAAATCTTCTTGGCCGATTTTTGGACACGAACTCGTTTCCTAGCCGAAGAACCAGGTTCACATCACTCTTTAGCCTTTCGTTTTAATTTAGGATCATGGTAATAGACTCAAGTCTCATCCATAGTGAAGAATCCACGCATAGATCTTTTGAAAATGCTCGAAATGTTGCTTTCTGAAACCCAATACTTCAGTCAAAATATTGCTTACACTGCCCAATGAGATGCCTAAGGCTTCTACTAAATCTCTTTTAGTTTCTTGACGATTTTCCAATACGATTTCCTGAGTTTTTTTCTATGATTTCTGGTGTTCTTACTGTTTTTGGACGTCCTTGACGTGGATAATATTCAATGCTTCAATTCAGCAACCCGTATTTCTACTGTACTAATTGATGGCGACTTGGCGAAGAGCTTTAGACACTTTCAACATTAGTTCAAAAATGTCCTTTGCTTTTAAGCTTTCCAAAAATAAACGTAAACACAGAACGTGCTCTCTCATCAATTTCGGCGGAAGTTCGATAGGTATAGCGATTAGTATCATGACCGGATCCTGATTAATGGGAAACGAGAAGTGTAGAGGTTTGCCCTCTCATGATTTCTATCGTAGTTGTAGCATTGTCTAATCTGTGTCTGATAAGCTTAGGATCTGCAATCATTCTTAACCGGGACTTAAAGGGGGATACTTGAGCCGAAATAAGTGGTGTTTCATTGCGTCCTCAGGCCTAAGTAGGACATTCTACTAATATGCGTATGTTCTGGCTGTTTTTCAAAACAAGAGATATTTCATATACTCTCGAGACGCCATTACTTTTGTTGCTTTATGCGACTTATAGAAAGCTCAGCTAGCTCTGCTGATTTTGTTACCAATCAGGAAACTCCAACAAATTTATGGACTTATAAGTGGGAGTTTTACATCCAATCAATATCAAAAACCGTAAAAAGAAGTGAGTTTGGATTGGATATACTCTTAGAAAACCAGCACAAGAGATACCAGCGATGACTTTAGAGTGGAACGCGGCGGCGCAGCCTTCACGAGGGATTATCTAGCAATAATCTCATCTGAACCTAAACAAACAGCCAATGATAAAACCTGGTAGAAATTATTGACTTAAGCACTGCGCGCCCCATAATCAGCACTTATGCAAATAATAATAATAATAATAATAAGTGAGAGTGGTTCAGTTCTGCACCCCTTGACCTTTACCTAACTCGACGTCGTCGTAACCGACTGGGTTGGCCCGTCTCTACCATTTTGAAGTGCCTGGGCTCGAAATTCGCCGTCGACACGAAACACCAAAATTGTAGAAAGGTTTGCTCTAATTGTGGTCGCCGCTCCGCAAAAAATGTCAAGCCTCCGAGTGAATTTCTGATTTATACAGTTATCCATAAAAAAAATTATCTGCCTTTCAGAAGAGGAATAAAGGAAACTTTTTCAGCCTGTAATTTCAAACTGTTGGACCGAAGATTTTATCCTACGGTTAGAAACAGGCTTCAAAAAGTTTAACGTGTGGAGCTTATGTGTATCAGCAGCGCTCTTTTAACCCTCTGAACCTTGGAATACTCTTTTCTTCTTGCCTTCTCTAGACTTAAGTTAGTCAGGTTGCTTGTTTAACACAAGACGCTCGATGGCCCAAGGCCCATTGTTATCCCCTAGACTTGGTTGGTAAACAGAATTCAAATAACACTATTGCTCGGCTTGCTGCAACTGATCAATTGTACGATTTAGATGTTGGACACTCGGCCATAACACTCGCTCTAGGTCCAACCAATTCTGTTGACTATTGTTTCAATAAACCACATTTTAATAGGTTATTTAGTACTAGAATTCTAGCTAGACGTGAGTGGATTGACAACATACCTAGTCGGGAAAACTGCTTATGGTTCTTTAATGATAGCTCGAAGCTTGACAATAAAGTTAGCTTTGGGGTCTAATGTAAGAAGCCAAAGGTAAGCGTTTGGGCTCGCTTCCCTAATCACTGTAGCGTATTTCAGGCTGGAACTCTAGCCATTAATAAGGTAGGTATCTGGCTAAGCAAAATGTGATTACCTTAGAAAAATCTACATATATTTATTCTTATAGCCAAGTAGCGATTAAACTTCTTGGTGCCAGGGCATAGTGACATACAAGGAAATTGTAAGGTGAACAAATTAGCAAGAGGGGACTTAACCACTCGCCTTGCTCTTGGTATAGAGATTATGGGTATACCCTTCTCCACATACAAACTGCGTGGTACATGTAGCATTGCCACTTCAGCCAATACGAAATGGGCTGTAATGCTACAAAAAAAAAATTTGGACAGAACGGAATGTCAGATGCTACTCAATCGGTCAATGAAAATCGTCTTTATGTTTACTGCTTTGAGCACAGGCCATTGTTTCCTAGATCGACATGCTCAAAGATTAAATGTCCTATACCTCACTACTCTCAGAGATTTAAAGATTACATGTACTTACAACTCACCTTCGTCTACTGAAGAAGCCGCAAGAATGAGGAGCAGGAAATATCTGTCAGCCATCTTCTCTGTCTTTGTTCTGCGTGGCATGCCGCTAGGCTTAGATATTTTGGCTTATCGTTCTTGAATGATACTTGAATGGTTTTGGGGATGTAAATGCCAGCCAGATCAATGAGCAGCTAAAATGTTAATGTGGATCGGCAAAGGTCTAAGTGAGTTGGTGTAAAGACCGACTGCCACTTCTACCTACCTTCCTACGTACCTACCTGCCTATGTGCCTTGCTCTTTGGTGTAAGTACGATAGTGTCTCACTTTTAGAAGGAAGCGCATTATACCTTCCATACATATTTCTATAGATTTTAGAGACCTGTTTGTCGATGATATGCAAACAACAGTTTATTTTTCTTCTCTAACTCTTCCTAGGCGGCCGCCGTAGCCGAATGGGTTGGTGCGTGACTATCATTCGGAATTCACAGACAGAACGTTTGTTCGAATCTCCGTGAAAACACCGAAATTAAGAAAAACATTTTTCCAATAACGGTCGCCCCTCGGCAGGTAATGGCAAACCTCCGAGTGTATTTCTGATATGAAAAAGCTCCTCATAAAAATATCTGTCGTTCGGAGTCGGCTCTAAACTGCAGATCCCTCCATTTTTGGAACAACATCAAGACGCACACCACAAATAGGAAGAGGAGCACGGCCAAATACCCAAAAAGGGTGTACGCGCCTATTATATATATATAATATATATATAACTCTTCCTAAAGAATAAGTGAATAATTAGTCAAGAGTCTCTACGTGCGTGTGATGCTTTACGAAACAAGCAAGATTTTACTCGTGAAGGTTCTGTCGTTGAGACTCTCAAATTACGAGATATGCTTTCTTGTGCATACTTTTCGTTATTTGCTTTGAACTGGCGCTTTTGTAGTTTATCAACCATTTTATCATTTCGTTTTAGGCTAAACCCCAGGCTAGCCAGGAAACTATATTGAGCTTCAAGTGTGTGAAGGGTAATAGTTAATATAAATTAGATTATTAAATGAATAAATAAATTTGCAGATTTAGGTTATTGAGGTTTTTAAGACTTAAGACTTTTTTGAATGTCTAATAAAAAGTTACATTTTTTTTCGTACATCAGCTTGGCAGTCAATGCGTTAATCATTTTGAATGAATCATACCTCTCTACTTGTTATGCGTGCACTAATACATCAATAAATATCCTTCGGTTAATTCGTACACATAGATAAACTACAACGTATGATTGTCATGTGCAAATATGTCAGAATTAAGAAACGGAAATCGAAGTGAAAATCGGACAAAATTAAAAAAAAAATTATTTAAGCCCAAACTAAAAATTATTCCAGTTTGCTATGAATGTATAAAGCCTTTTTGTGGAATAATCATAACAAGAACAGGAACTTTTTCTTTTTGAAGGAGATTTATATATTTATGGTGAGCAAAAGTTTTGTGGGAGATCAATATTTTTTATTAAAAAACAGTTCTACTCATATGTGTAGATATATTACATTTCAAAATGCTTTTTACATAAAAAAAAAATATTTATTTTTTAATCTTTAAAAAGAAGGTGCATACTCTAGTGCATTCATATATATTTATAAGTGTATATTAATCCTCTTATCCTTAAAGTGAATGTGGTCCAGCATATACAGGCTCATAAGAGCGAAGAAAATTACGGCAAAAATATTGGCATGATACGAATATTTCTGAAATATTATTTTATATGCATTTTATTGCAAAAGTCTAAGTGAACAGCATCAAAAATGCTGGATTTATCGGCATTTATATACATTCAATAATTACCTAAATTTCATAAAGTGAATATTTTTCGTGCTTGTTTGTTTTTCTGCTGGAAAACCTTATTATGTGTGAATATTCACTAAATAATGTTCGACGATGTATAGTAAATATGACTAAATACTTTTCTTCTGATGTGTATGTAGAAAATATCATTCATCAACATCAACTAAATGCATTTCATTGGACTCTTTTCATGTGCATTTCAATTTACTGAAAATCGACCTGAATCACATACAAAATAGAATAGGTAGTAGGATAGGTTCAAACAAATACTTAACTTTATAAAAGATTTCAGATTTTCATCAAGTAATATATTGTATTATGTCGTCCGAAAATCACATTTCTAAAGTCAAAACAGAGAAAATAGGCTCAAAAACCAAACATAAGAATTGCAGTCTCTTCTTCATTGAGGCAGCGTAAATGGGGTTGACTTGAAAATAACTGTACTGGAAATTTATTGAAATGATAGTATTTTTCACTGACATCAACATTTGGGACAGCCCGAAATTATATTCCATCGTCGACAATGTTAATGTTGTTAAATGGAAAGTTTCCTCGTAAACACCTTATTGGAGAAAGAGGAGCTACTCCTACTCTATTTTCACTTTCTTTTTCATGACGCCGATTGTTTGAATTAATTAAACTATAAGAATGTCTAGTGTTTTTAGAAACTGAATTCATAAAGCTTGCATGTACACTAAAATGAGCTATTGCTTAGTTTTCAAAATAGTTGAAAATCTGTTTTTTTATTAGGTTTCTTTCGACGAAGCTCGGAGCAACATTTCCGAAATATTTTTTTGAATTAAGGTTTCATGAAATTTATTTGTATTTACATAACAGCAAATTTTATTTTTAACTACGTCATCAGCATAGTATCTTGTCATTAAAAATATTTCTTCGAAAATCTGCTGCGAAAATATTACGAACGAACCGTTTATGTGAAAATTTCGTAAATCACCTTTTTAGTTCAAGTTCTTTTCCTAACCTTTCTTCCCATTCTAGCTATCAATCAATTTCTCTAAGAAAGAAAAAACTGTATTTGTAAACAAACTATATATTTAAATCTACACATTTAGTTCCCCCACGCATATCACCATTCAGCTTCGAAGAGGAAATCACTGAGGGCATGCGCACCCAGCTAATGTGTTCGAGTAGTCAGGGTGACCAGCCGTTCAACATAACATGGCTAAAAGATGGCATACCTATATTGGACAACGCTGTCCAACAAACTCCGATTGTAAATATGCCAAGTGAGATAGGCGGCCGCTCACAAAGCGGTGGCGGCGGCATTGGTGGTTTGGGTGGAAAAAGTTATAGTCCAACAGATGGCACCCTCACCATCAACGAGTATGCACCATTTTCCAGCATCATATCCATACACAATGTGACGTCACGCCACAACGGCAACTACACGTGTCGGGTCAGCAATCGCGCGGGATCTGTTGAGTATACGGCGGTACTATCCGTTTCGGGTAAATTTGTGAATGAGCTAAATCAATTAAACTGGCACCAACCAACAACTAATGTATGCAAATAAGAATCGAGCACTTGCTTCAAGCTAATGCACCTTACAGAAATAATACATATATTTGGCACCAAAAATTATATGTTGCAGCACTAAGTATTTAAGAGTAGTATGGCACAAAAAAATTGCTAAAATAATCTAATAAAAAAGCGAGTTTTGTATTGTACTTTGAATCGAAGTTTCCAAAAGGAAAATATATTACTCTGCCTCACCAACCAACTTACGGTTTCTCCACCGGAATTATAAACCTCATTATATTATAAGACTCACAACAGAAAATTTCGGAAAAAAATGTACATTTACGTGTGGTTGACCGATTTAGAAGTAACTCCAATTGAGTTTTTATAAAGAAAATTAGTTTTGAAAAATATCTTTTATATAAATAACTTCAAATGATATAAGAATTTAAGCTTAGTTCAGTTCATCAAGCTTTGCCAGTTCGGTGTAGTCACCGATCGTCACGGTTTAGCCCAGAAAACATGCTGTTTCCACCGGTTGGGTCCAGAAAAGGGGTGTTAGGTGAGTGGGGTTAAGAGCGCATGTGATTAGGTGGTTGGCATCGTGCGGGATACCTTCTCATGCTGGACATATATTGAGTCTGTCGGGGTCTATTATGAATACATAGAAGTTTAACCTGCTACTATATTCAAAACGTAATTGAGCCAATGTTACGCGGGAATAACTGACTTCTCTCTCGACAGCATCCGAATACTTCGATGGGTCACCGGACGTAGTGGCATAGCGGAAAACTGCTGGACTGATGAGCTGGCCAAAGAGGATACCCTCGAAACGGTTTCACCGCAAAATAAGAGGATTGGGTTCCCTTGAGAACCTGTGGTCTGCTCCTGGAAAAATGGATCTCGCTTCAACTTAGCAAACGCTGGGTTAGTGTGCCAACGTGCAAAATCGCGAGATCCTTCCGGGCACGGGCAGATAGCAGGCACTTGAGGGAACTTCTTAGGCTAACACAGCCTAAATTTGCCACAAATTTGGTGGGTGTTCCTGCCGTGTATTGTCCGTTAGGTGACCGTGCGGTGAAACTTTGGATTACCGCAAGTCCTTTCTGCAGAAGTGGTTTGGAAGACGAAGTGGAATCATCTCAGCACCTTCTCCTCAGCTGCCCTCCTCTTGTCGGGCTATGATTCAGATATCTGAGCTCTCAATTTTTTCTACACCTGCCGATGTAGCAGGTTTAAGCATTACGCACCTGGTCAATTTTGTCAGAAGATTGAAGTGGTTAACATAATTAATCACCGTTTGGTCATTATCCTCCCGCTTCCTTCTTCTGCCCTCTTCAGTGTTTCTTTTGTTTTTCCACTTTGCGTTTTCCCCTATGAATGGCATCACAATGGACGAATGTAATTCCTCGCCCAAGTGGCCCTCTCTTGGGCAGTCATTTTTCCTAACCTACGCGAGTCTCACCAGAGAGCTGAAGCTTTTCGTCTGCGATGGGTAGTAGTTAGACCCCGTTGCCGGCATTCGGTGGTCGAAAGTTTGGGAAGTTGATAAGAGGTTTACGATGAATGTCGATTAATGTCTGTTTGTTCACTGAGAATATACTCCCGTGGCGGTCCTGATGGCGTATTCTCACAGGTCTGAAGTTTTGACAACTGCGAATCAGTGCCAGGGAACTAGACGTGTGCAGCGTAATTCAAAACCGGACGTCTAATCGCTTTAAATGTTGACAGCAATATATCTTTCTCTTTGCTCCAAGTGTTGCCGGCTAAGGATTTGAGGACCTTGTTGCGGCTTTGGATCATAGCGATAATGGCGATTATATGCGCCGAGAAGGAGAACAAACTCTGGAAGATGACTGACCGGATATTTAATAATAATGACGACTATTATTGTCCGGTCATCGACTTTAACTGCCGTTTGACCTCATTCGTTCAGCTAGTAAAAAGGGTCGTCGCACACTGTGACTTTTTATCGTTTTAGGATGCCAAAATTAAAAAAAAAAGGTCTGCGAAAATGATTTTCTTTCGGTATGTTGTGTAAAAATGACCAAATTTTACGACAGTGTACTCAAAATTTATCAAAACAATAGTTTTAAGAAAGATAACCGTTTACAAACACAAGCCGGTGCGTCAATTGAATAATTTTTATTTATTATCCGAACATCGCTGTGAAGTTTGTCAAAAGATATAATACGAATATAAGTATCAATTTCATTAAATTGAGTATTTGCTGATTAAATTTCAACAATTTTGTACTTCAGGGGTAAGTAAGAGGATTATAAAGTTTTTACTATCGATACAAATCCGCTCAGTAAAATATCACTAAAACAGCCATAGCTTAATATTATTTTTGATATTTTACTGAGAAAAACTTATATTGGTCCATCGAGTTCCGTCCATTTTTTAACAGCGAAACGACCTTTAGGATTCTGTGTTTCAGATACTCGAATAAAATTTTGCTACAATTTGCTACCACAGCTTTAAAAGAAGTTTTCATGGCGATTCCTCGGAAAGAACATTTTGAAATTTGGCTGACGAGCTCAAAAGAAACGCGTCGTGATGCGGTGTTAGAGAAAATTTTTGCGGTGATCCGAAGAGACGTGGATACTAAAAAGCTAGGAGAGCGTATAAAAAAACCGAATTAAGGCCCGTATTCTAGCCCGTAATTATAGTTGGTTTTCCAAGAGTGAAGACTTTGGAAAATACCGTCTTGATGTTGGGCCATCAACTTCATCCTCTATTAGATCCAATGTAGGTAGACCACATGTGGCGTTTTCCGATTCTTCTCTTCGCACAAAGAAAAGAAAAGCAAAGAGTCTTTTAGCAGTATCAAATAGCGAACAAGTGTTAATGGCGGCAGAAATGGGACTTAGATCAAGAGGTAAGACAAATTCCGCAATATTATTTAAAGAGCTGTGTTTGTCTTCACCATCAAGAGGTACTGTGTTGAAAAAATCTCGACTTTCGAAAGAGCGCAACAAAAGTTTATCGCCAGACCAAGCACTTGCGCTGATAATAGATGCAAATTATTCAACACATGACTATAATATGCATAGATAGCATACAGCAGAAATAAATCCCAAATTATATCCGTCGTATAACTGCATAAAAAAGTTCAAAGCTTTATGTTACCCAGAAAAAATCACAATAACCTAAACGTATCCCGAAATTGAGTTGCAAGCGCTTATTGATCATAGTATAAAAAGGTTGTGTAACGCACAAAAAGAAGTACTGCTGTCGATTCCCAGTATTTAAGAAGTTTTCGTGACTTTCAAATGGGGTTGCGATGGCTCGGAGCAAAAACGGTATAAGCAAAAGTTCAGCGAAGAAAATCAATCTGATAGCAGCACGTTTTTTGTTTCACTCGTACTTCTCCAAATGTATACTCTAGTTAATGAACGTAGAGTTGTTATATGAAGGAACCCTGTTCCATCATCAACCAGATATTGCCGTCCCATCAAATTTTTCTTTGAAAAAGAAACGCGAGATGCTATTGTGAGAGAAGTAAAGATTGTGGAAGACCAAATTTCTAATCTTCTTCCTACAATAATTAAGATGGAAAATTTAAACTTTAAAGTTACTAGTACACTAATTTTGTGTATGATTGACGGTAAAGTATGTAATGCACTTTCAGCATATACCTCATCTCAAGCGTGTTATATATGTGGTGCTTCAGCGAAGGATATGAATAATTTTAGCGCTTTGTCGGAACGGAAAGTTGACGCAAACATGCTAAGATTCGGCATTTCACCACTTCACTCATGGATACGGTGCATGGAGTGTATGTTGCACATTGCATATCGGTTGGAACTAAGGACATGGTGTGTAAGAGGCGCCGAAAATAAGGAAAAACTGAAACAGAGGAAGGAAAGCATTCAACGCAGATTTAATGACGGAAACACAGCACGACGTTTTTTTAGTAATGCAAAAGTTACTGCAGACATTACAGGCATTAACTTATGTCTCTTAAAAAGGCTTTTCACCATATTGTCTTGCTTAGGGTGCGAATTTCAGATAAATGCTGAGGCCTTTAAGGTATACGTGTGAGACACACACGATCTTTATTTGAGGGAATATGAGTGGTACAATATGCCAGTCAGTCTGCATAAAATACTGTTCTATTCAAGACATATAACATCGTCATGCATGGTTCCTATTGGTCAGCTTTGCGAAGAAGCGCAAGAATCGAGAAATAAAGATGTCAGAAATTATCGCGAATGGTATACAATGAAAAGTTCACGAACTCAAACCAATGAGGATTTATTGCACAGGCTTCTAATATCATCCGATCCCTACATTTGCAGCTTACGTAAGCCATCGAAAACCAAGCGCGGGGCTTTGCCTCAAGATGTAATTGCCTTGCTGGCCCAGGAAGAAGTATTATGAATAATTGCTTTCGACTAAGTGTTTATGTTTTTTTATGTTTAATCTTTAGAAACTGTTTATTGGCTTACTATTAATAAAATAAAGATTAGTGACGTATTTATCATTGAAACAATTATCTCCTTCATTGAACAGTATAATGTAGTATAAAAAGGTACCCAGGGGCTGAATGAAATCTTTTAAATATTAGTCATAAGCCTCTAAGCTAAAGTTAAGAAATCTAAACAATTTGTATTTAAATTGGCACTGGAAAATGCTTTTAAAGTAGAAAATATGATTATGTAAAATTTTACCTTATATGTGGGCAAGGAGAAAAAGTGGGCGTATCACTCCCATTTTTATTCTCAAATCAGATTTAGGTATCTGCAACCACACTGCAAAATTTGAAATGAATTGCTCTATTGGTTTGGCTGTTATTAATTTTGGCATCCTAAAAGTGAAAAAAGTCACACTGTGCGTCGTGGGGGAAATCTGGAGATTATTCGCAGTGAAAAAGCGAGAAAGGGTGGCGAGAAAACGTTCACCTAGAAACACAATCCATCAATGCCATTATCGGATGCCATTATCGAATGGTCGTCAATATTGGAGGCCAATGAAACTCCCTCTGATGGTTGAAAAAGCTTCAAAATATAGAAGTTGAAAAGTAAGGGTGAAAAAGACACCATTCTACGGCACTCCTTGCTTTATCCTTCTCTGTTTGGAGCTGTGGTCTCGAAAAACGGCAGGTCTTTTTAAAAAGGTTTAAAAATTGTATCAACGGAAACAAAAAGTGACTTTTATGATGCTGTTTTTGACATTTTCTGAAAGATAGGTTTAAGAAAAATTCAATAGCTTTCTCTTCATTTCTTAGAAAGTTTATTTTATTGACGTCACAAACTTTTTTTCAAAAAAGCGTTATTTTAATTCTCTTGATACAATTTTTAAAACTTTGTATGCAAACATTTTAAGTTTAAACTGTTCCATATGAAGTGATTTTTAGGAAAAAAGTACGTATTTTTATATAAACTGATTTTATTTATGAAAACCTTTTTTGGATTTACTTTCAAACCCGTCCAGTTCATGTAAATCTTTATATTTTTTCAAACTATTTTGGTGGAAGTCTTAAAATATTTATAATATTTTTTGGATGGGGAGTGCTTAAACAATTATTTTAATTTGCATATTAACTTATTATCAACTTCACTGCGAGGAGCCCCTCATCCTTCCTCCTTTATCTTTCCCTCGCCTCAGGAGAATTTCCCATTGTTCAAAACTGCCCTGGAACTCTTCTTCTGCCAGCTACTTAGGATGCTGAACGTTAAACAAATTCAGTTTATAATTTAAAGGTTAACATAAGAATTCAGTAAATATGTTGAGGGTCTAGCACTGGTATGATGGGCTTGATTGAGAACCGTTTGACAGACAACGCTTGTGAAATTTGCCAACAATTCGTTGCTCTTTTTTCCGGCGAAATAACGAAGGGGAACGAAGGCAACGATTATATTCATTTATTTACGTTTATTTAGTTTTTAAATTTGAGAGAAGTTGGTTTTTTTTTCGTCTGGACAACTAGCAAGTACAGCACTAGACAACATTAGTAGAGTAGATCTTGTAGTGCCAAGGAGCCAAGATGGTCACTTCTTAACACATCTATGCCAAAGATCTCAAGCTTGATTCAAGAGAAGGCCAGGTAGATGCGCAGACGGTAGTCCGCCATGTCAACCGTTTCTCCACATGCTGGGCAGAATGCACTGTCTGAGATGTCTACCTTTTCCATGTGCTTCACCCATAGAAAGTGCCCCATCATCAGTCCAACCAACTGTCCCTTCTGCTTAACGACAGGAGGATCTGCCACAGTCGGCCAGACATGACAGATAACATCAGTTTTATCCACTTAGACCTGCACTTGAAAGGAAACTCCAAAGTTCTCGTTAGCAAAGGCCCGAAAGCATCAAAAGGCATAGTCGCTGGAATATATGGCTCCCAAAGGAAGTGGTTTATGCCGATGGATAGTTTTCGCAGCATATTCAACGTGGAAGTGTATGCCATCTATTTACGTGTAGAAATTAACCTCGGCAGAAAACTCCGGTATGAGGGAATTGCCATTCTGTGCGACAGTCAGACGTCACTCAAGGCATTATCAGATTAGTCCACGCTGTGAGGTTAAGTAGGAGTCGAATCCGGCTCGTATGGGTGCCAGGACACAGGGATATAACTGGGAATGAAGTAGCGAATGCATAAGCTAGAGATAAACTCAGAGAGTTCACATGCATTTTCACAGGTCATTGCAGATTACGCAGTCAGCTGCTAAGCATTGCAATTTGGTGCACTGGCTCCTCTCGTGTCTGCGACCAGTCCCCGCAGACTCCAACACACCTTCTTCTTGAATGCAAAGCTTGAGACTTTTCGGCCAGATGCAGCCAGAAGAAAACCCAGTTCTATCACAAGTTCATTAAGGGAACTGCGGTTGGGTGAGGCTCTGTGATAAGTAGAGAGCACAAAATACCATGAGATAGAAGTTTAAGCCTCAAATTTATTCATTCATTCATCGATGTATGATGAAATGGATGGACATCGATGCAGGATGTCATTGGTAACTGAACAGCTACTGGAACATAATCTGGTTACTCTTAACTCCCAAAGCAATGTAAAAGTAGTTATGAGGGTCTTGCAAAGCTTTAATCCAGATTATACCAAAGTGTTCAAGTAAACCGTATGACCATTTTGAAGGCAGGGGTTTAGAAAAAGACGCTTTTAACACTAACCGCACCGCGGCCGGTCAAATGACCGGGTACCTAAGAAATATAATGGCTGCACTTATAATCTCTTGTTTCCTTTGTGTTATAGAATACAAAAAATTAAAATGTATGATTTATTATTGTATTGTTATTTGAAAATATTAATTATGTATTAGAAAAAATTAAAAATTTGGTTTGAGAAACAAAAAAACTTAAAAATTTTGTTTGGTCAAATGACCGGTTGCGGTAAGAATAGGAATACTTGATACACCGGTACGGTTAGTGTTAAAGTAGTTTTACGATCATCTACGTGTAGCTGCGAGACGTTACGACTAATCGAAGAATTTATCCTTTTAAAGAACTTATTTCACACCTGGATATTAAAGACCTTAAATTATTAATTGCGCTCAAAGCAAAAACGATTTTCCAAAATCCTAAATTGGTGCTTCGCTCTAACAACACTTTTTTCAAACACATTTCAATATTTTCTCAAACCACTAAAGGCCTTTTTTTCCTATGAAATTTCTTAAAAATCGCATCAAAGTACAATACAATGTAGACTGTAGCAGAGCATGTATGGGCACTTCGACAGCGCGTGAATGGGGGTTAAGTGTTCATATAATGTGAAGCGCATAAAAATTGTCAGAATCAACCATAAAATTAGCAATCGAGAAACACAAAGTAAGTAAATTTTAAATGGCGCATCCGTACGTACATTTGGTATATTGAGTTTGTGGAGCTATGCGGCACAAAATGGCATGACACCGTCGGCACTCGCAACACGTCACTTCAAGCATTTTTAGAAGCAATAAATGGCACCGTAGCAAGCAAACAAAAAAAAAAACAGAATGTAAAACAATGTTACCAAAACACCATTGGGCTATAAAATTCACAAAGCAGTTATATGAAAGAAAAACAAAATTAAAAAAGAGAAAAATGTCAAACGAAATACCTTCATATATAATATATTCAGGGAAAATAAAAAAGCAAAAGTAAAAAAGCACGAAGATACCTCAATTTGATGGCAATAGTGTCACTAGTACGCACCAATTAACCACCAGAAACACCATAGCTTCACTACTAACACAAGCAAGCGCACGCACCAATGTCAGATGGCACCATCACCCACCTTCATCTGGTATATTAAACACCAAAAATCTTTATTACTAACCCATAAGACATATACAAATGTGTGTATGTGTTGTATCGATTTCAATTTTAATTTGAATTTCAATTTTCATTTATATTTCGTTGTATGGCATATGCATATAAGTATATTTCAATTTTCACGTTAATTTGCATACCTTTTGCGGTTATTTTCTCAATTTTTGCGTGCGCAGTTATTCAATTATTTGTGCTAAGTATTTATTTATTTACTTTATAACAAAACGTTTATCCACATTAATTCAAAACAGTATTAGTGCTGCGATTGGTTATAAATTATAGCATACGTCGAGGCGTTTATTTTTATTTACACACATATAAACACTTAAAGTGTATGTGTAGTTGAAAAATTACAAAAATCCAGTAGTTCTCGTGGTTGAAAACTAAATTTATTCTGTTGTGTGTTCACGCTGTTCTGTGAACAATTAAATTAATGCATCATTTTTCCACCAACAAATTCAGTGCTATTAAGTGCTCCGTTACGTTCCAGAAATATTCCGCACTTCCACTGCAATACAGCTAGCAAAGCGGACAGCTGAGTTTCCTAGCAGAAATGTGTATCAAATTATTAAATTTATATTCAACTATTAAGAAGAAAGTGATTTTTTTAGGAAAATCTTACCACACAAACCATAAATATTGATCCCTCAATCTCTTGTGGCACTAAGAACCAGTAAAAAAAGTACAGGTACCAGATCTTCCATTCCTATGCAAAATCGTTTGTTGAGTCCGAAAATCAATTTTTTTTTGTTACGTAGCTTGCGTAATATCGCAAAATAAAGGTTTTGGATTAAAGAAAAAAGGTAGTTCACAAAAATTTCTAATACAATCTGTTAACCGACCAAGACAAGTGATAAATCAGACTAAAAGCAACTAATTTGGGTTAGCTTTTTTTTACTACCATGAAATGTTTGCTTATAAAGTCTAAGTACGTGGACTTAATTTAAGAAATATTACAAATATAGTCACTATATCAGCCTTTTGGTTTATAGTACCTTTTATAAATTACCATTAAGGGGTAAGGCGTAGTCAGAGGCCCGAAAAAGTGATGACTTTCAATAATTTTTTTTTTTTTGCTAGTCAATTGCTTTATTTTACAAAAATACAAACATAGCAATACAATACATCATGTATCGACTTGACTTTAGCAACATTTTAGAAAAAAAATTAGTAATTGTAAAAGTTATCGCTGCTCATGTGGAGTTGGTTTCCCCAGAAGTCCCTTGCGGTGATCATCACAAGTCCTTGGAAATGCATCTAAAATCAATCGGATAAGAGAAATTAGTTTTATTAATAGATAATCTTGTGCTTGATCGAAACCTTTTTTTTTTTAATTAACAATATGGCGGCCTCAGGAAAGATTTTTGAGATATCCGAGAAAAAGCCGACAATTAATTGTTTAAAAAAATCGAAATTTTTGGAAAAAAAATCCTTCGATCAGGCACGAGGTCTTTATGTTTCTCAAATTTCAAAATTTTTTCAAACAAATTTTATTGAAATCTACCAAGCGGTTTTTAAGTTACAGTCATCACCAGTTCAAAAAACATATTTTTGGGAAAAACGCATTTAAAGTTTTGCTATCGATTTATGTAGAGTTCTACGAATTATTTAATTACTTACTCCTGGGCCATGTAATAGTTCTTCAGCCGTCATAGCAGCTTCAAAAATATCGATTTGCTGTTGCCTACGTAGCATTCTACCTTCTCGAGTGTTATCGTTGGCGCGCTTATCTGTCACTTTCGTGCAGCATCCATTTTTTCAGCATACGAACGCTCCGGGGCGCCCTTTGTGAATTGTTGAATAACTCGAAAAGTATTTTTCGGATTCACTTCAAATTTTTACACAATATTTTTAAGATTTTATACATACTTTAAGATAATGTAAAACGTAAAAATCCATTTTTTTTTAATTCTGGCTACCCCTAACCCCTTAAAAATTAATAAGAATATTTAACGTTAAATATGCTTACTTTTGCATAAGTTTCAAAAAATGTCCTATTATATTATTTTTACTTTAATACAAACACCGAAAAGAAAAAATATTAACTTATAAACACTCCTTATAGATTGAACATTTTAAAGTTTTTTTTTATTAAATAAGACTTCGTATTTTATTAAATTTCTATTATTACAAAAAGTTCTCTAATCGTTGTTCTATAAAAAAGCGTTGTGAAATCGGCAGGGAATATCAGTCTATGAGCCATGCCAAATTTTTAATTTTTTCAGAGATAAGGCTGGCTATTCTGCCTTTTTTTAAAATGTTCAAAATATACTTTTTTTACCTATTATTAATAATAAAAGCCTGCTTAAATGCTAATATTATAG
Organism: Anastrepha obliqua; assembly: GCF_027943255.1. Taxonomy (NCBI): domain Eukaryota; kingdom Metazoa; phylum Arthropoda; class Insecta; order Diptera; family Tephritidae; genus Anastrepha; species Anastrepha obliqua. The sequence goes on along the minus strand of NC_072896.1, from coordinate 49,252,707 downwards.
TTTAAGGCATAAGTAAAGAACAGGCATCTTTTCGCTGGACCAAAAACAAAAATTGAAGTTCGACAGAACTTTTGTGATTTTTCAAATGAGTGAAGGTGACCTTTGGCCTACGATAAAACAATTTTTTCATGAATAGTGAAAATTTGGACTGAAAAATCAATGGGTTACACATTTCTCTTCAACGATATTTCAGTACAATTAGCAAATGCGGTCGTGAAAAAACTTAGCTTTTATGCTTCTCCTGGGATTCCTATGGAGACCATAGGAGGTTAGCACTTTCATAATTAGATCGGTGGCTCCTTGCTCTTTCTAATAGTAGTGGCAATGCAATTAGTTTTGCTATCTTCCATTCATGCTTCATTTTTCATGAAAATGAAAATTAAAAGTTTTCGAGAAATTAACAAAACCAAATTTTTTTTTTGTACCAAAATGTGAAAATTTTCCATTTATAATGTAAGAAATATATAAGAAAAAGCTTTTGGAACTTTTATTGTAGTCATTTCTTAAATTTAGCATATGCACAGTATATTTATTGAAGAAACTATATGCTTATATCGTTGAGTTGGCTACAATTAAACAGTAAAAATAACGAAAGCGTGAACGTAACAGCTCCATATGGCGAGTAATACTCCTTAAATAAAAATAAACTCATTTTTTTATGAAAGATGAAAATATTGGGAACGTAGCCGTGATATTGAAAAAACTAAAAAAATTGGAGAAACTTTCTTGCTAATTTGGACTAAGCAGACAATTGAGCAGTACAGTCCTCCAAAACAAAAATTATCTTTATAAAAGTTCTTTCAAAAGATGTTCCTAGATATTGCTTTAAAAATTTAGATTCTCTCAGATTTCACTATTTTTTTTTAAATACGGCTACCAACAGTCATATGTCAAAAATGGCATCATTTGAATATCCACCGAAAGCACGACTACTGGTAAAATCCGCCAAACAGTCAATTCATAAATGCGTAATAGTTGAGAACGTCAAGATATGGAGGTTGAAGGTTTTTCAACAACACTTTTCGCTACAGCAGTAATATTCTCAACAGAACGTCCAGTTTTTAGTCTGCCAGCCCTTTTTCTACCCTCAACAGAACCAGCTGCTTGAGATTTTTCGAATATCATCAGAAACCAATGTCGAGGTCTCACAAAATTTGGTAAGCAGGATCGGCTTCTCTCTTCTTTCCGCTTTTTATGCTGAAGAGTTCAACGAGAGCTTTGGTGACAGTGCCTAAGCTTAACTTAAGTCCAGGTCTGAACAGTGTAGAGAGCTGGTTGTTTGAGGAATGATATGTTGGAGAGAGATGACTCGTCTTCTCTTCAACATCCTTGATTTTGAGGGATTGAAAACTAAGTCCTTAGTTTGCACTTCTCTTCCGAGGATATTTTCGAGATGGTAATCAATCGACTACGCAAGACTTTGATGAGGTATAGGAAACCTTCCCAGCGTCTTCTTGTTAACAGCCTTGCTTTCACGAGATTGAGATTTGAGTACTTAGGTTTGCATTTGATGATATCGACATTATTTGGCATCGACATTGGCATTAGCCAGCGGGCAGTCAATGCAACTGGCTCCAGTCTTGAAAAATAATCCTGTTGAGTGGGTATTGCGGTAAACGGGGGAAAGAAAAAGAACCTTGTGTCAATCACCAAAAATTCTATGCATATTGAACAGCAGGTTGCAATTGACAATTATGAGTTCGGCGTAGTCGAGGACTTTGTCTGCGTAAGAGCCAACATTAACACCAATAACAAGGTCAACCAAGAGATCCAGCGAAGAATACCTCTTGCCAACAGGCGGCCGCTGTAGCCGAATGGGTTTATGCGTGACTACCATTCGGAATTCACAGAGAGAACGTTGGTTCGAATCTCGGTGAAACACCAAAAATAAGAAAAACATTTTTCTAATAGCGGTCGCCCATCGGCAGGCAATGGCAAATCTCCGCGTGTATTTCTGCCATGAAAAAGCTTATATATATGTATATATATATATAACAGGTGCTACTTTGGACTGAGTAAGCAATTGAAAAGCATATACACGAAGAAGAGCTCTACTAATCACTCATCCTGCCGATGTTACTATATGGCGCTGAATCCTGGACATTGACGAACACTGGTGGACGGTTATTAGGAGCTTTCGAGAGAAAAACTGTTCGCAAGATCTATGGTCCGATTTGCGTGAACGATGCATACCGAATACAATGAAAACACGAGCTGTACGAGATGTACGCCGAAATCGACGTAGTAAAGCGCATTAGAATTCAGCAGCTGCGCTGGCTAGGTCACGTTGAGTGAATGGGGAATAACGCTCTAGCAAAGAAGGTTCTCTTTTCGAAATGCACTGGTGGAACTCGCAAAAACGGGCGTCATCATCTACGCTGGAAAGGCCGAGTAGACGACGACCTAACAGTGTTTAGACAGTCAATAAACGACATACACCGGGAGACCGTCAGCACCTTCTTAAGCTCCCGTCCTGAGAATGCCGTAATCGGAGTCCAACCACCACCTATAGCAAATGAAGAGCTCCAGCTTGCCCGTGAGACACGTGTAATACTGGCACAATTACGTTCTGGATACTGTAGCAGGTTAAACTCCTACTTATCCAGAACCGACCCCGACATACCAAACGTACATATGTCCGGCATGTGAAGGCACCCCGCACGAAACTAACCACCTTTTCACATGCCCTCTAAAACCGACTCATCTAACACCCCTCTCCCTCTGGACCCAACCCGTCGAAACAGCATGTTTCCTAGGCCTACCTTTAGATGAGCTAGACGAAGACGACCGGTAATATGCCCTACGCTAGTGGGGCTTCTATTACTGCTAACAAACAAACAAACGACCTAACCGTCTTTGTTTCTAACTGGCGTAGACGCACACGCAGTTCAGAGGCGTTTGGTGCAACATTTTGATAGCGACCAAGACCGACCATCGGTTGTATTTGCCAACTAGGTAAGTAAGTAAGTTTGCGCTCCATTTCGGGGACGGTAATGAATCTGCGCAGCCGAGGAGGATGAGGTATAGGAAATCATCTCAGCATCTTCTCGTCCTAGGATATTTTCGAAGACATTTCGGTGACTGTAACAAATTGACTACATAAGAGACCGACGAGGTATAGGAAATGATTTCAACATCTTTCCTTCAGCAGCGCGGATTTCGTAAGATTGAGATCTAATTGCTTAACTTTGATTTCGCCGACTCTTTTGAGAATATTACGAGGTTGAGGATAGAAAAAAAAAATTAAAATGTATTTAAAAAATTCCAATCAACCACGCCGTCCAACATTTGCAGAAGCCACTGCATACCTATATTCGATGTGTCGACCAATAAGAATAACAAAAAAAAAAAGAATAAATGAACCAAATGTAATAAAAACAAGCGTTTCAAATTACGTGCTCAATGGAAAATGTCGAATGCGATAATTGCATAAAAAATTACCATGCAAATTACAAATCGACAGAGTGGGCCAATAAATGGGCCGTACGATGGCACAAGAAATATAGCATAGCGACAGAGTATAAGTAAGCGAATTACAATGGTTAGAACGAAAACGAGTGGGGTGAGAAGTGAGAGGAAGGCGACAAGGCTTACCTAGTACGTAGGCGGAAAGTAAATGAACACAGGCGTGGTGAGGCACTCACTTCTGGATGGGCATACGAATTGGAAAAACCTCTAGAGAATCGAATAGCAAACGTATTGTGGTTGATGGTGAAATGACGTAGAGCTGAAGGAAATATTTGGCGTGTAAAAATTGTAAAGGGTCATGTGACATTTTTAAATTACCATGTCAGCGCTTGTCGGACAGCGACGACAGGCGAATTATGAATGTAAAAGCTTGGGAGCCGTAGAGGTGAAAGCGCGCAGAAGGACTAGCCTACTGCCTACCTAGCAAATGGCAATGAATTACTCATACTAGCAGATGTGAACTGCATATCTCCGAACACTATATAGCATACAAGTGTGTAGCAATGCGTGTGTGCAAGTGCATGGGTACCTTTGTCAGTCGAACTTCTGCATCAACTCACAAAAAGGTGAATGATGGTTGTAGCACCTGTTTTTCGCACCACGGCCAGCTTCCAGCAAGTGATGCAACGGTTGGGTTGTGAAGCTTTGCGGCGTACAAATTGCAACAGCGGGGACACTGCTCATCTGCTCGTCGTCCATTGGAATTTATGTCATTTGCATTTCCCTTGCATGAGGCAATTTTCCGAGCAAAGATTTTTATGTTTCGTCCCATGCACTCTACAACATGCGCACAAGTCATGCAAACCTCCGCCCAGCAGATGGCGACATTCAATGGACTTGGAGTAGATGTGGTAGATGTGTGTGTCTAAATGAAATATGGCTGCAAATATTTTGTGAGAAAGCAGTTTTGTGGCGACATAAGTGAACTCAATATAATTTTACTAATTTAAAAAAACGAAATTCTTCAAAAATTGCATTCATACATTTTCAACAGTGATTTTATTGGCTGACAAAAAGCCTGAACAAGCTTGCATTGCTGATTTACAATTGGATGAGATATAAGTTTGATAAGTCTCTGGACTTTGCGGCCGCTAAGGTCTATTTTAACATTTCTCATAGAGTTGAAAAATGGTCAATGGAAATGAAATTCGGTAGATGACCTCTGATGGTAACTTTAATCAGAGGATAAGATTTCCCTGGGTAGCAAAAACGAATTCTTAAGAGTACATTTCTATGAACCGAGTATGGTACGAAGTTTTTTCTCGCAAACTATATACCCCTTACGCCTACTCTAGTATACATTTAATATCCTCACGGTCGATGCAGTAACCTGCTTATAAAAGATCGCTGCCATGAAATTATTATTCCAGTTAAGGCCTAGCAGTTCTCTGTAAATTGGGATAAATTGTAAAGCCTTCTCTTTAATTTTTTTACCCTCTACAGGCGCCTCATTAACTTCCTTCAAAATCAGAGTATTTGAATCAATTTGCACGGCAAGAGTTGCCGCATTTTCATTTCAAATACTAAATACTATATATCGCTGAAGAGCTCATAGAACTAATAGCTCCAAAGCGCAAATATACATCCATCTTGCGGCATCCATCTTACCAAGAAATCCGTCTTATGAAGAGTCTTTTTCAACGTACAAACATCCATGTCAAACAATGAATGAACAGTTTCCTAAGTCAATAAAGGACTTAACTTCTCACCTGCCTCTCTCATTTAAAGTAGTTATAAAAATCTTCTTTGAGTCGAGAACATTTAGTTACTCCTGGTTAAGATTCTTGCGGGAATTAGAACTTGATTATACTTCCGCTAAAGCTCGAACGTTTTCGTAACAAATAGCGAGAAGCTATGAACTAAGAGATCTGCCCAGAGATCAGTTATTGCTTTAACATTTTAGTGTGTTTCGGAAAATGTAAAATCCCTTTTGTTAATGGGGTTAGCAATGAGCTGAGAGAGAGAAGGTAAATGAACGATACTCGGTTTTTGTGCTTGATTTTGCAATTCCTTTAATTGGGCTAAGCATTTGGAAAATGAAGTTTATCATGCCTTTTAAAAGTCTCTAGTGCAACCAGGCTCAGGCTGTGAACATTAAATAAATAAATAAATGGTGCGTACACTTTTGTTAGGCGTTTGGTCGAGCTCCTCCTCCTATTTGTGTCGTGCGTCTTGATGATGGTGTTCCATAACTGGAAAGGCCTACAGTTTTAAACCGACTTCGAACGGCAAATGGTTTTTTATGAGGAGATTTTTCGTGTCAGAAATACACTCAGAGGTGAGCAATGCAATGCACAAATCACGACTCTAGAAAAATTTCCGTAGTGATTTATTGCTCCATCACAGCTCTGATCTGACAGTTTCCATAACGGTAAGTTGAATTTGGCGAAACTTACATTTACAAGGTTGAACAAAGTTTGAGATTTGTGTTCGGTCTTCGCACTTTTTTCACAGTCTTATGAAATTTTAGTTTGCTTGATTGATGCACTGTACACAATTCTGAGACCAATAAATACTTGCTTAGTTTGCGTAATGTCTGAAACCTCATTCAACATTATGTATTGGAAAATATTACGAAGTTTCCGTTAGTGCTGAAGTTGCATTTTGGCGTCAATGCTTGAACCATTTGTGGCCTTTTTTGGAGCCGATTTCTCGACTCTCAACGTCTTATGCTCGATTTTTTCATGCCGAAGGGACTAAATATAATATTTGCAGTTGGGTTGACTAAATATTTTCTGTTCCGTTTTCTATAATGAATAGTTGATATTTGTTCAAAACTTTAACTCTTGATTATCTTTTAAACGCTTCGGCCCAATCAACTAATTCCACTCCACATTTCAAGTACTCTTCGTCTGCCCAGGCAAGTAGCTTCAAAACCTACAAACAAAATATAATTTTGCATATTTTTGAATATCTGGTAGATAAGGACTTAGTACTAGAATTTCACTTTAGTAATGCCACGCCTGGTGGAACATAGAAATAAATAAGAGGTGAAATGTAACTACCTAAAAATATAAAAATCTATCCTTTGCATAGACTTTTCAGATTTAATTCAAGGCCTAAGTCCCAAAGAACAGAAATTCATGGTTATGACTTGAATTCATCGCCTAAGTTAATTTTTTGCTCAACTATATAATTTTTCACATATTTTAATACTTCATACTTTTTTCTTTAAATTATTTATAAAAATCTATATTACATTCATCGGCATTTATTCTTATTTGTTGAGGTTAAAGTGAGCAATTATGTTCAGTTCAAAGTGGGCAGATTATTGGCCTAACGCACGCGAGTCTGAGTGCTGGTCTGCCAGCTGCGCCCTCAGATAGGCTTGGGTTAAGCATTTCCTCTGAATGTTTGTAGGTTATACCGCTTTTTTTAGGCCGACAGAGCCTCGTTTGTTTTAACAGGGTACACCACATGTAAGTGAGACGCGTGTCTTTCTCATTAGTCCCCCATCGCTCTCGATGTGATACTGACGTCGGCTCCCAAAATGAAATATTCGGTGGGGCTAAACAGATCGTCTAGAAGACTTAGATTATGCAGACGATATCGTTTACTGGCGCATAATCATTACTGACATGCAAGCGAATCTGGACGCAGTCACTCAATATGCAAGCAAAGCGGGTTTGAAAATAAATATCGCAAAAACCAAGGCTATGAAAGTTATGGTGTGCAACACCGCAATCTTCACCATAAACGGATCTGCGATAGAGCAAGTTATTTCTTTTACTTACCTCGGCAGTGTTACCGTGGCGGACGAAGGATCCAGTGCAGATATTAAAGAGCGAGTAAGGAAAGCACGAATAGCGTTCGGTGAACTAAGCACCATATGGCTCTCGCAACAGATAAGTAGAAATACCAAACTACCGATATTTGAGTCCAACGGTAAGCCGGTCCGTCTTTACACCTGCGAAACGTGGAACTTGTTGCAAAAAGATGCGCAAAATCATGGACGTATTCTGTCCAAATACAATTAAAAACACCGCGCTCTGGCAAGCCACAAAGCAAGAAACGATTGAAATTACTAAACGTAAGTGGAGTTGACTTGGCCACTCCTTTCGCAGATCAAACAAGACCATCGAACACATGGAGAAGGATGATAGAGGTGGAGATGGAGAAGACGAATAAAACATGGAATGAAATTAAATTACTGGCGCGAACTCGGGACCAATGGAAACAATTTTCGTGAGGCTCTATGTTCCATATAGGAATAAGAGGATCAAATACATTCATCGGCAGCTTTTCGCCGCAGCAAGACTAGAATAGAACCTCAAGCAGACGCGTCTGTTTCAAATATGTAGACTTGATTTGGCCTGTTCCAGCCAATTAAAAACAAAAATAATAGAGTTTGAATACTTAGTAAGGAAATTTTTTGCCACCACAGACTTATTAAAAATCACTTCCTAGTTGAGGTATACTTATACATTCATAGGTACTGTAAGATGGTGAAAAAAAATATGTTACCCCCTCAATTTGTTTTATTACCAACAGAAGAGGCACCTATGGTTTTTTTTTTTTGTTTTGTTTTTATATAATAATAGGGGCCCTGAAACCTCCAAAAAGTAAAAAAAATTTTAAAATTAAAACAACAAAAATTGTTATCTCGTTTTGTTTATTTCTGGTCTAAGAAATGTTTAATAACAAAATAATATATTAAAATGTTGTTTCTAAATATTTTTGAAATTGTTCAACTTACCCAGAAAGTTGTAGTTCTTTTCAGCGTCCCTATTAAAATCTTTTAAATATTTTTTTTTAAACAAAGCATAGGGTATCATGTTTTGAACATTTATGAAGAGAAATTATTGTCGAACTGTAAACAGTTCACACCAAATTTAGGGAAAAGTGTATTTTTTCATGGAAATTTAATCGTAATTTGCAGGGCGATGGCGGCGCGAGTAAATACTAGATAAAAATTATTATTATTATTTTTTTTTTTTTGTTTTTTGAAATAGGTGTAACAGGTTTAACAACCGGAGAAAAAGGAAACAATCTTCCATTTCCTCTGGGAATGCCCTGCCCTATGGAAGGGCAGAATGTCAACCCTGGGTAAACCGCTGTTCGAGAGTCTCGAACAACTGTCTGGCTTAAACGTCAACAGCCTAATAAAGTTCCTTAATCGCACAGACTGGATATAGTCCTACTCTAAATAAACTTTAAACAAGTTGGTAACGAGGATGTGGCAACAAAATGGGGAGGGAGCGCTAGTTAGATTCTGGATGAATCACCACTTAAGCCAACCAAACCAACCGTCACAGGTTTTTGGCCATAGAAAGAATTTACGGGCTAACATAAAGGAAAACAAATTTTTTTTGCCATCCTAGTATTCTTGTATGTTTAAATGGTCAACCTACAAGAATTGAATTGTGGAGCGCTTGATTTGACATGGGCGGCAAAAGAAATGGTCGGTTATTGGGGAAAAAAATCAATTGTATTACTCTTCAACAGACAAAGTAGCATCTACACCCTCTATTCCAAAAAATAAAACCGAACTTATTTTATGTATCCAAAGCACTTATGGAGCAAAAAACAAATCCGAACTTTATTTTATATATCCAAAGAACTTATGGAGCCGTCTTTTGCAAAATCTTTTAAGTCGATTTATTAATATATATATTAGTACAGCATTGCCATTCTGCGAAATAAGTGTTGCACAAGAATCACATGTTATTTTGAAACTGACAGCTCTTTTCAGCTGGAAATCCTGAGAGAAGTCATTATAACATCTTCGCGGAGCGAAATGAATCGCCTTACGCTCACATAACGAAGGAAAATATTGCAAACTTATTTCCAAAACTAAAGTTGCGTAACTCAAACAGTGAGTTTAATTTAAAGAAGTCAGAATCATTTTGTCTGACAAAGCGCATTTTCTTTTTGGCGGCTATAGTAACCAACAAAACTGCCACATTTGGGGACCGGAAAATACGCACTAGGAGCCAATGCATACCCAAAGAGTGACAGTTTAGTTTTCTTTAATAATGCTGCCGGAAACGCCTGTTCGATCAACGATGAGCACTACAGTGTGTGACACACGATATTTTGTGTCCAGAAATTTAAGGCATGACCTTGAACGATCGTTGATTTCAGTAAGACGGCGCGCCATTTCACAGAGCCCCTCGATTCTTTGGGCGCCAAGTCCGATAAACGTGCTATCAGCTGTTTCGGAGATATCAATTGGCCAGCTCAAAGCTGCGATTTAACTTCTGGTGTCGTGAAGGACCGATGTTGTGCACACAATTCGCGCTTTTAAGGAAACAAGAGAGAGATAAAGCCTGAAACCGTCACCAAAGTCTCGGGCAATTAGGTTGATGATGATGCCAGCCGAGACAGCCTCATGAATGAAGTTGTGTTTAATAAATAATGGTAATGTTTGTTGTTTTGCATAGGCCAAGGATTTTGCTCATTTTTTGCTTTACACTGCGGTAGGAAAATGAGTTGCCAACGAAGAGCTGCGATTGATTTTTGTTGTGTACTAAACTATGCTTACATAGCAATGTTTTCGGGTGTACGCCCTGTAGGAGCACGTTCACGTGTTGTTTTATCCATTAACGATCCAGCTTCACGAACACGATTAACAAATTGATCCACAAACTGTCTTGTCGGCAAATCTTTTTTTTTGGAATTTTTTTTCAAATTTCTCACAGTTGGAGTAGAAGACTCACCTCTTTGGAAATAGGTTTTCAATATTTCCCAATTTTGTTCAAGCGTATAGCGTCCCATTTCGTAAATGTCAAACCTTTAAGTAAATTATGAACACATTTCACATGTCATTTGTGTAACCATTCTCAAAAAAATAGGTGGTTCAAAAAACAAACGCTATATGGCCCACCCTGTAGATTGATTTGACGTTTCGACTTTAACCTAATGACCTTTTGTGCCCATTGGTTATAGATTGTGCAATAAAAATATTAAAATATGACGATGCCCTGATATCATCTGAAACCGAGGGTAACCTTTAGCAAATTCTATTCGAATTCGAAAAGACAGCTGGTAAATTTAATATGTAAAATTCAGCAGATTACAGTCATTCAATACCATCATAAAGAGCATAGCAAAAAAGGCAAATATTATATAACTGGTTTCATTACTTAAGAAAGTATGTTTAAGCAGAAGACGAAGTAATTAATAAAAAAAAAAAATTGTTTATATAAAGAATATAATACGTATACACTGATTTTTTCTGTTTGTGAAATATTCGGTTGGTTTTTTTTTCGAATAGAGGGTGTAACTCATACTTTTGCAAACAGTGAACGAAGTCAATGAATTCGGGGGAATGCAATAAAGTGCATACCTACAAATGTGATGAGCAAAGGTTGTAAAATGTATGTATGAAATTCGGAACATGCAAACCGTAAACTGATCCAGTTCAAGTGGGTCAATGTAGGTAAAATTCTCACAGTATTGCATTTGTGCAACATTATTTATGTACGCCTTTCACCTTTTCTCATGGTGGAAATGCCAAAAAAATATTTTCGCTCTTTGAAAGGTGTTTGCTTAATTGAAGAAGGTTTGTAAATGTACTATTCTCAGGTGAGTCCTCTATTTCTAAGTGCTAACTGCTCTCACATACCTATAATATATTGTACATACATATCTCCAATTCATAGTAGTGATTCATTTTAGTGGTAGCATGCACGTCACTGTTGGTACATCATTGCATGTTTTTAGCACCAAATTTCAATTGCAAAAAATTTCACTTTCACTATGCCATTCGAAATTCTTTTGAATTAACGTTGATAATTAACTGAATTTTTAATTTCTAATACGCACACGCGCACGAATGTTGTTCAAATGGATAGTCCCACCACGTTGGACACTAAAACCCACCGATCAGGATGCCATACTTGGCAACCCTGTAGCGATTACGTGTAAGGCTGATGGATTTCCTATACCCACCGTGCAGTGGAAACAATCGATTGGTAAGCTATAGTTTTGCGGCTGTTGTTTCTTTCTTTATACCTCCCCATGTAGCAAAGCAAAGACTTACCGCTTCAATATCTTTGGAAGGCGCAACAGGACACGTATGTTCGTTATAACATGAGATTATTCTTCTTCTTCATTGGCGCAATAATAGTTTATGCGATTTGGCCGAGTTTAACAAAGCGCGCCAGTCGTTTCTTTCTCGAGCTAACCGGCGCCAGTTGGATACACCAAGCGAAGCCAAGGGCTTCGCTACCTGATCTTCCTCTGCTACCACCTGCTGGTACCGCATCGAATACTTTCAGAGCCGGAGCGTTTGTGTCTGTTCGGACGACATGACCCAGTCAATAAAGCCGCTGAATCTTTATTCGCTGTGCTATGTCATCGTAAAACTCATACAACTCATTGTTCCATCGCCTACGTCCAAAAATCTTCCGCAGAATTTTTTTCTCAAACACTCAGAAGGACACCTCATCGAATATTGTCATCGTTCAAGCTTCTGCGCCATACGATAGAACGAGTATGCTGACAGACCGTTTTGTTCATCGAGAAAGTGCTTTACTACTCAATTGCCCGTTTGATCTAAAGTAGCACTTTTTGGCAAGAAAGGTTCTCCATTGGATTTCAAGACTAACATTGTTATCGGTGTTAATGCTGGTTCTTTGATAAACGAAGTATCTTACAACCTCAAAATCATAACTGTCAACAGTGGCATTTTAGTTAAAATGCAATATATCGAATTTCGTACTATCACCTAGCTAAACTATCATCTAAGCAAAATAAAGTTCGAAATAAAAGTACGCTTCATCATCGATAGGAATCGTCCACCATTGATTTATTAAATTTCGATGCATTCGTAGCAACAGAAGAACAGTAGTCGGCCAATTAAGACCAACACACCGGAAAAGGTTTGTAAAGTGAACGATCGATGAGTGAAGAATGGCGTGCTTGAAAAGCCTACAGGCTTGCCGTGTGAAAAAAGAAGAAGTAGCTTTGGTTTTCCCAAATGTAGATTTCCCCAAATGTATGATATTTAAACTTGCAATATCCGCAGATGTAGCGAAAAAGAGCAAGGCAACTGAGAAGGAGGTGCTGAGATAACTCCGCCTTGTCTTCCGGACAGTTTCTGCAGAAAGGACTTGAAGCAATTCCAAATCTCACCACATGTAAGTGTCCACAATTTCTGGTAAGAATACCTACCAAATTGGTGAGCTGTGGCTTTTAGTTGTTCTCTCGAGCGCTTTCGATTTACTCGAGACCACAATGATCTCACGACTTTGCTCGTTTGCTCATTAGTTCAGCACTCGCAGAGTTGACTGGAGGCCAATCTTTTCAGGAGCAGACCACAGGCTTGCAAGTGAACCTCAATCTTCTCATTTTTCGGTTGAAACCGTTTCGAGAGTCCCCTGTCTGGCCAACTGATCAGCCTAGCAGTTTCCCTCTATGCCACTGTGACTGCGAACCCACATGAGCCTAATATTTAAGTATTCGGATATCATCAAGAGAGAAGTTAGGCCTTCGCCAACTAATTTCTAACGCAGAACGTACAGTAATTACCAAATTTAGCAACCAGTCTACTCCTTCCTTAAATACGGCTACCTCCGCTTGGAAAACACTACAGTGGTCCGGAAGCCTTAATTTAATGGGAACCTCCTCGCAGAATACTCCCCCACCAACTGTTTCATCCAATTCAAAGCCATCCGTAAACATGCTTGCTATGCTCTGTCCCCAAAAGTTGCACACCGCCAACTCCTCCCGTAAAGGAATATAAGTAAAAAAGTACCGCTCGGACGCAGCGAGGATGTGCAATGATTCAGCTCCATGGAGATTAACTCAAAGTTTTTAAGAATACTAGAACATTCGTAGCTTAAGTCTAGCTTATGACCCGAACACCTTAATCTGATCGCGATGCGTGCAGCGGCAGTTTTCCCTGCAGTATCCACAGGTATTACATTAAGCATAGCGTTGAGTAGGGTAGTAGAGTAGGGAATAGAGTAGGAGGGGTCCAAAGCGCCCAACTAATTCAATTTAAGGCAGACCTTTAGGCCCTCTTCTTAACTGATGTCGTCCTCTGTCAAGTATGAGTCCCAGGTACTTTATCCAGCTATTGATATTTTATATTTCATCGTAAATAAGACGTGCTCCGTCTTCAGATGATTTATCGAGAAAGCGCAATTTGCTGACAGTATCTAAAAACTTCCCTCTGCCAATAAGAGCAACGTCATCTGTGTAAGCAATCACCTTGCATCCTCTTCTCTCCAGCTCCTCAAGGAAGTCGTTAAGCACAACAACCCAGAGTAGTGGCGAGAGAACATCGCCTTGCGGAATGCCTCTGCTCACTTGGCGGTAAAGAGAACCGCTGCCTTACTCTGTCACGACCGTTTTATCGCTAATTATTTAATGTGTAAGCCTAATCATCAAACAAACAGCCCCTTGACTTCATTTTCTTCTTCTCACATAAGTTCCTTTAGCAACTAAAACTAATATTAAAAAAGTAGAGGGCTTCGTTGGAGTTCGTATTAAAATGAACAAGCGGTCGCAGAATCTCTCTTGCCCACAAGCTAAACTTTCAGTTATACTTTCCATTGGCCATGTTACTAAGAATTCAAGTCTTCTTTAGGCCCACATAAACTTGCTCTGTAAGTTTTTCATCATGCTCAAAAACATTGACGATAATAGCATCCGACCCGATAACTTTTTGAGTACCCTAGAAAAACATTTGACTGAAGAAAAGTGGGCGCTTATATGCTAATTATATGTGCTGTACGGAGCCATCGGCACAGTCGAGTGAATCATGGCCCAACAGCTCCATCGACTAAATTATGTATCGAGAATAAATAAGGGTGCTACATATCTTAATATGGTGCTTGCTGTGTCCGAGGAAGAAGAAAGACCTTTAACTGTTGAAATAATCAAGTGGAGAAGGAAAATGACATTTCTCAATAACGATAACTAGCACAAGATGTTGTCCGGATGCAGTGCATAAGAAAAAATAAGTAGGTAATGCTACCGTTTACTGGTGATAAATTTACTATGGTAACTGTGGACGCAGAAATTATTGCATTGGTGGTTTAGCACCAGCAAAACCCACCAAAACCATATAGTTGGAATAATGAACTGGCATTGGGTAACAAATAAAAAGGCACTGGGTTCACTTGAATTTTCAAAACATATAAGCGATTATTCTGCGGTAAAAGGACATTCAACTAGGCATTCATGGGTGCATGAAAGATCTCCTGCGACTGCAAAGAACGATAAAGTTCAGAATTATATGTTTATGCTCGGGAAAAATAACTGGTGCAACTTCCCAAAGGAGTCACGGATGAGTTTGTGGTCTCGATGCGAGTGCTCTAATAATTAATAATTTTAGAGACTTAGAAAAAAAGGAGCTGTTTTAAGTAGGCAAACCATTACCAGAGGAATTACTGCGACGGGTTAGACAAACTTATTCTTCGACGTCTCTACCTTGAGTAAAATATGGAATATTGAAAACTGTAGACATATTCACTTTCATGCTTGTCTTCATCTATTCTTATCTATTTTTTGTTTTTACCAACAGGTGATTCAGGAGAATATCGTGAACTCAGCTATGGCATTGGCAACGGCAATTCGCAATCAGTAATCGAAACTTACAACAACGGTTCACTGATTATTCCTAAAGTGGGACGAGAGCACGAGGGCAGTTATCTGTGTCAAGCGAGTAACGGCATTGGCGCTGGTTTGAGTACGCTTATCAAACTAACTGTGCACGGTGAGCCCAAGCCACGACACAAATATATTACATAACCTTTATATTTAGAATTGAGATGAATGTCAAATGTTTCTACACTTCTCATCGTCTTCTTTTCTCTTCGCAGTCGGCCCATCTGTAACGGTTTCAAAGAAGCAGGTTTCCGTCCGTCGTGGTGATCGTGTCACACTACGCTGCGAAGCTGATGGTGATCAACCGCTAAATATAACATGGCGTGCCAAGGCTAACCATATCGATCCGTCTTACGATATTCGCTATCATATTAAAGATTCACCTCTTAGCCGTGGCACAGTTTCGGAAATGACAATCCTTCAGACTATCCTTAATGATCGTGGCGAATATACTTGCATCGCTACCAACAATTATGGTCATGATCGGGCGGTAATTCATTTACAAGTTCAGGAGCCACCAAATTTCCCCGTTAATCTGCATGTCACTGATTTGGGCAGCCGATCGGTAACGCTGGCGTGGTCGCCTAATGATCAGGACTCGATTTTTATGAGCAATGGCGGCAATAATAGGGACTCTCAGCCGATATCGAACTATATTTTGCAGTACAAAAAGGCTGGCGGTAGTTAATTGATTTTACTATATTCAACTATCTTTTTATGTGCACAACTTTGTTGTAATTAACTTTTTAATTTACATTATAGATGTCTGGCATGAGCACAATAATCAAAAATTGCTGCCCGGCGATAAGACAACTGCCCAAATTGGTTCTCTACGCCCCGCGCAGGCCTATCACTTCCGCCTCTATGCCGAGAATCATTTGGGTACTAGTGCCCCGAGTGACATATTACTCGTCCAAACCGACGCTGAAGTGCCAAGTGGCCGGCCGCAGGACGTTTCTGCAGAACCACTAGGGCCTCAACAATTACTCATCACTTGGCGTCCACCAGAACGTGACACATGGAATGGCGAACTATTGGGTTATACGATTGCTTACCAGAAGCATGGCGCACCAGATAGCGTACAAAATTTCACTAAAGTCAGCAGTTTAGGTGGCGAAGGTCTCAACGATTTCCGTCTTACAGCTTTGGAGAAGTACACCCAGTATGCCATATCTGTGTCTGCTTTCAATGTGAAAGGTGATGGACCACCCAGTGAAGTTACTATGGGCCATACTTTGGAAGATGTGCCATCAGCGCCCCCTCAAGGCGTCACCTGTATTGCACTCACAGCACAAAATATACAAATTTCATGGCAATCACCGCCCAAAGAGTCCAATCATGGCATTATACAAGGTTATAAGTTGCTCTACGAGCCCGGTAATATCGAATCAGAGTATGGCACGCGCGAAACCAAGATCACATCAGCGCTGAGCACTGTTTTGCATGGTCTGCAACCTTTCACAAATTACAGCGTTCAAGTATTGGCATTTACGCGTGCCGGTGAGGGTGTGCTCAGCCCTACCGTCTCTTGTACTACAGAAGAGGCGGTCCCAGATGCACCCGAGCGCGTTAAGTCGGTCGTAAGTAGTGAGTCTTCTGTGATCATCAGCTGGTTGCCTCCACGACGCCCTAATGGAATTGTTACAAAATATAATGTCTACATACGTATACTGGACAAAGGCCAGGAGTTGAAGATACTCAAAGAGGTATTGCCGGCAAACAATCGTCACTTTGAAGCTAAAGATTTGATGGTGCGCGAGACTTACGAAGCTTGGGTTACGGCCTCGACGCGTGTAGGACAAGGACCCAGCACGCCAGTCATCAAATTGGTGCCAAGCAACTCGGTACCAGCTGCCATCATTTCATTTAGTCAAACATTGAGCGTCAGTTGGCGTGTGGATCTTAAATTAGCTTGCGTTTTCGTTGGCAACCCCAAGCCCAATGCCGAGTGGAAAGTGTTGAATGCGCGTTCTAAAAAGCATTTCCGCTTGGAGGTGAGCAATGATAATACACTAACATTGCGTAATATACAACGCTCGCACGAAGGAAACTATTCGTGTGTGGTGCGAAATTCGATTGGTTCGGATCACATTGTCTATCAGGTATACGTACAAGGTGGGTAAAAACTGCGATAAAAAATATGTACTTATAGAAAAATTTAGAACCAGAAAATATTTAGCTTTGATGGCTGATGAAGCTCTTGATCCGAACATACTGCTCATACTCCCGCTACTACTTTAGATCCATTGGTAAAGGAAATTGAATGGAACTATTTCTGTTATATGCAGAGTTGCTGCACAATATAGTTTCGGTAGTGCCCGGACTCGAAACCCATTGTGGGCACGAAACACCAAAAAAGATAGAAATAGTTTTTTATAACAGGCAATGGTAAACCTGCAAGTACATTTCTGCCATGAAAAATTTTCTAATGAAACCCATCTGCCGTTCGGAGGCAGCCAACTTACTGTCTTTAATAGCTTATAAATCTCTTGTAGATGCCTTAAGGGATAGTATTGTCGTTGTATCAGCATAAATATTCCCCACATTTGTTTGGGGAATGTTGCTGGAGTGATAGTCCTTGGCCGAATATAAATTCAGGTCGTTCCGTTAATATGCAACCGATAGTCATTGGATCGCAAGGAATGACCTTTCAAACATTTTTAAGTCAATCCTTTGAGTCAATAGCCTCTGGAGTAACAAGTTATTGCTTTTCTTTGGTTTTACACTTGCCCCTTTCTAAATCCCCAGACAAAGTGTCATAGCCTAAGTAGGTAGATGAAATGGCTGAAGTACCACTCCGGCACTCCCGTTTTGATACCACTATGAGACCTCCAACAGGAATATATCTACAATCAGCCAGGGCGGTTGATATAATGAAGAAGACTGATGGGACTTAGGTTGGCGCAGTGCCTCAGGCTGTCGAAGAAAGGAGCACCCAGTTACCGTAATCGTCTAGCTGCCGAACCCGGGCATTTAAAGAGAAAGTGTTCAATAGTCTCCTTTTCTGAAAGGTTCCCACAGCTTCTGCGGTGGAAATTAAATGGCAAATCGATATTTTTTGCGAGTGTGCTGATCGCCCAATGGCCGGTAAACACAGCTAAAAGTTTGGAAAGTGACATGAAGTCCCCAAGACTTTCTGAGTCCTCTATCTATTGTAATGGGGTAAGAGAGCTTCATCTTTCCTGCGCTTTCCTGAGAAATAAGTTGTGCGATTCCCCTTTAACAACAGTTTCCCCTACCGATGGCTGTGTAGGAGGCCCCTGAGGCCAATTCAGTACCCTTCCTGGCAAACTCATCAGCAATTTCATTCCCTTCTATGTTCCTATGCTCTGGAACTCAGATCAGAGAAATGTTACCTGCACACCCAAAAGATTTGATCTCCTTCTTACAGGAGTTGACTATTTGGGATCTGCATCATGACGTCGCCAGAGCCTTGATCGCGGCGTGACTATGGGAGAAAATGTAAATATCTCTCTCGCTCCCACGTTCCCTAAGCATTTTGCATGCCTGCCGGATCGCAAAGAGTTCTGCCTGAAACACTAGCAGTATTCTGCAGCGTAAAGGAGATAGATAAATTAGCTCATTCATAGCATTCTAGCATATATTTTAATTTCCATAGTGCCACCATCTGCTCCAGTCCTGTCCATAATCGGAAGCACCACTAACTCTGTATCGCTGCAGTGGCGTGTGGAAGACATAGGTGGCGCTCCACTGAGGGGTTTCACAATGACTTACCGTAAGGAGTTTGGCGACTGGGAAGAGATACAACTCGATCGACGCGTTAATTCCCATTTGATTGAAAGTTTGGACTGTGGCACACGATACCAATTCAATATGGTAACATACAACAAAATTGGAACCAGTGAAACAAGTGCAATTGAAACCGCGAAAACAAAGGGTACGGAATATATTTATTAATTTTTAATTTATTACACCTACTTAAAAAATCTTGTGTGTTGCATACAAATATTCGCAGGAAATAAACCAATCGCACCACATAAACAAAGCCTGATACGCTCAAACATAACATCCTCATTACTAGAGCTATCCTCTTGGCAAGATGGCGGCTGTCCGATACAGTATTTCAGCATTGAGTTCAGGCGCTATGGTATTTCGAGTGATTGGATAATCGTCTCTAGCCGAATAGAGACACACGTATGTATCTTTCCTGTGGGATATATCTTAGATATAATCTTCTCTGCTTGCAGACACGCTACATAATTGGTGATTTGGAGCCGGGCACCGCTTACAACTTGCGCGTTGCTGCACATAACAATGCAGGCTCAACTATTAAGGAGTACTACTTTGAAACCTTACACTTCAACGGCCTCTCTGCTGAATTGGATCATAGCGATTTACCCGAAGTGCGCACACTTTTCCGGGACGTACACCTGATAGCGGTTATAATTACATCCGTATTTGGCACGATCTTGGCTATAATTGGTGCTTGTATTTGCTTCAAGAACTGTTAGTACAATGCTAATTTAAATTTCATGATTGATAAAATTTAATAGTGCATTTCTTTTAATTTCCAGATCCCCGCCAGCTATTTGCACGGAACGTCGACTCGATGCGGCCACATGGCGCTGATGGCAAGGATATACAACATCGTGAACAATACTACGGTACGGTACGCAAATCATGCCAGCAATCACCACCTGAATCGGTTGCTGGGCTTGAACGCATACCTGAATACTCTGAAGATATCTATCCTTACGCTACATTCCATTTACCAGAACATGAAAACCAATCGGCTAACATACCGCTCAGCCGCAAAGGAGGCTTACCAGCAATGTACGACCCACGTGGTGGTGTCACCGATGACAATACCCTCTCCAGCACAGGTGCCAAAGTGAAACGTTCCGTTTCGACGGGCATTGGTAGCAGCAGCTCGAATGCGAATTTAGCCGGCGGACCAGGCGCAGCGTCGGGCGAGTGTAGTCATACGAATACTGAAAAGCGGCATAAGCGACGCTCAAAAGCAATCAAATCTGAGTCGGAGGAGTACGACAGCTTGAATAGCGATAGTGATTTGAGTGGTGAGCGGATGCGAGAGAGAGAGCGCGAAGAAAGCCGCAGCGGACGAGAGTCCTCGTCGCACTTAGACGATGGTGGCTTCAATCGTAAGTATACAAGAAATTATACTTCACATCTAGACACCCCGGTGGGGCTATTTCAAGCTTAAAAGCTCGAAAAAAGGCACGGTGTTGGGACGCTTAATATTGTTTGTATATGTAGGTTCATTAATCTAGTCAAAGCTAGGCCGCCGAAACGAAAGCTCTTCATCTGCTGTTTTTATTAAGAATAAAAAATAATTCATTATATGGTGCCGAAATCGTCTTACCACCACAAGCTGGTGGATTCTGCAACTTGGTTGTTTCTACCGAATTGATCTAATGTATGCATAACAGATGAAGAACCTGTCCATAATATGCTGAGGTAAACAAGCGGGCACTTTCTGGGAAGATTTGTCACAAAAATTAAATATTCTACCGTACCCTTATAATTTCTCTTAAAAGTCCTTATCTGCTCTTGAAAAGCTTCCTGATTACAAATAATGTACAGCAATGGATATAGAGATCCGATAGTTCCCATCAATAGGAAACTACACAAGGCCATTTTGAAACTCAAAATATCACATCGCAAGAAAAAAACTATTGGAGTCGTTGCGATTGGACGAACTTATCGTCATCTTCTCCTTTGCAAATCCGCTGCAGCTCTTCGTTAACAACCATCCACAAGCCGGATTGGGTCATACACTTTCCGTAAGACTTTTCTCTCCAAAGTTCGGAGATTTTGTTCATCCTTGATTGACATTACGTCATACGTCACAAAAGGTCTTACTATTGTTTTGAAAATATTGTATTTACAGCTGTGTGAGAGTAGTGCGGAGTTTAGTAATTTTAGGTTGGTGTAGAATACTCTATTAGCTTCAACAAGTTGACCTTGGACACAGTCCTGAACACTATTGACATTTTTTAGTAGTACCACCAGGTACTTGAAAACCTGTACTCCTTCAAAAATGTGCTCCCCAATAGTTATATTTTCAAGC
The DNA here is from genome assembly GCF_027943255.1 of Anastrepha obliqua. NCBI lineage: Eukaryota > Metazoa > Arthropoda > Insecta > Diptera > Tephritidae > Anastrepha > Anastrepha obliqua. The sequence continues at coordinate 49,231,628 of NC_072896.1, read as the reverse complement.
TTCCGCCTTTCAACATCGCTTGACATTTTCACGTATTTGGTCTTATCGGCGTTGATATGGAGCCTGACAACATTTGCTTTTGGTTCGATGTTAGAGGAAAGTTAACTCATGTACTTTCGGAGCGGCTGAATAGATTACCGGATTTCATATCGTCCTTGATTGCGTAGTCCAATAGCAAATTGAACATTGTTGTTGATAAAGTGTCGCCTTACTTGGCACCACTTTCGATGGCAAATTGTTCGGAGGTCCAGGTTTTGGTGTTCTTAAGGTTAGCCAAATGAGTAGTTAAGCGTAATATTTTTTTTGTTTATACCGATTGATCGGTGATTGATGTTGTTTTACAAATGGAGAGACCTACAGTTTTAAGCCGGCTCCGGACGGCAAATGGTTTTTATGAGGGCCTTTTTTCGTGACAGAAATATAATCATAAGTTTGTCACTGCCTGCCGAGGGCTGACCGCTATTAGAACCAACTTTTTCTTCATTTGATGTTTCACAGAGATTCGAACCTATGTTCTCTCCGAGTTCCGAATCTTAGTCACGCACCACTCATTCAGCTACGGCGGCCGCCAAGGTGGTTTAAGGTGTTGTTACGCTAATGAATTATTGAATTCGCATTAGTAGCCTTTCAAAGCTGCCCAGTGAATGTAAAGCGTATGTATCTAACACTGTCTTCGCTGCCTTGGAGAGTCCATAGACAGTAAATACATAATTCTCTGCCTGTTTATTGAAAACGTCATACCCCACCATATAGAGTGAAAGCCTCCACTAGCTTTTTAATTTCAGGACCTCCTTTATAATCTGACTAAAAAGTGCTAACGGCGATAGGCACACCAGCTCTTAGGAAAAAATCGGGGCTATATATTACTATTATTAATATTATTATCATTGAAACATACAGCATTGTGATCCCTGGCATTGTGCTTGCTCCCTATAATTGGAGGCTTCTCCTTGGACATTTTGTTTCATACCACCAAAAGATTTCGAGTCGCACGACATAGGCGAATAAGACTTCACCTTACGAGAACTGTATATTCGTAAAGCTAGTGTTCTGGCATTTCATCGCCTAGCTCGCATAAACGCCAGACACTTATTTCTGTTGACCCTAGTTTCCTGAAAAGATAACATAGACTAGCAATGTATCCAGCGAGAGTTCGGAAGTTTTCTCTATCCAGATTTAATATCCTGCTTGATGCTAGTTACACTGGTTTGTCAGCCTCTATCTTGAACTTTCCAGCCAGCCCCTTATGAATTCTGTGTCTTCGGAGTCGTTGATAGCTTTCTTTATGTGGGCTTATATAAGCACAAAAAGGCATCCTGGTGAGGGCTCTAACCCACGCTTCCATATATTTCCTTTAAAGTTACCAAATTCAAGGTTGAAGATACTTTATCTTTTAGATATTGATTGGATTTAAGAGATCTTTCTACAATATATCCCGGTGGCCGCCGTAGCCGAATGGGTTGGTGCGTGATTACCATTCGGAATTTACAGAGAGGTCGTTGGTTCGAATCTCGGTGAAAGCAAACTTAATAAAAACATTTTGCTAATAGCGGTCGCCCCTCGACAGGCAATGGCAAACCTCCGAGTGTATTTCTGCCATGAAAAAGCTCCTCATAAAAATATCTGCCGTTCGTAGTCGGCTTGAAACTGTAGGTCCCTCCTTTTGTGGATCAACATCAAGACGCACACCACAAATAGGAGGAAGAGCTCGGCCAAACACCTAACAGAAGTGTACGCGCCAATTATTTATTTATTTTTTTAAAGTATTTTTTAAGCTCAATAATAAAATATTGTTCTTGCATTTCTCATATTTCTGAGCTCCCTCGAAAACTTTAGTACCGAGAGGTACCCTCAATCTACCTCCATAACGCCTACGGGAGTTAACCTTTCCTTTTGTGAGATCATTTCGTCCACCTATTCATTTGTGGCAACCTCCATACTGAGATTGATTTCACCTTGTGAAATGGCTACCAATCAAAGTAGTCGTTTGTGGATTCTTGTATATATATAGAAAATCTACTGAATCTACTGTGAATAAAATCCAGCGGTGTTTAAGCACAGATATTCAGTGCGAGTAACTTCGGCTACCACGCCATCAGCAAAATTGTGCCTGCTAATTTAATTAATTTTTTTTTATATCACCTATACAATCTCGGCTTTTCACAAGCAAACCGCTGTCATAACTCAGGTTACGTCAGCAAATCAGCTGATTCCTTCGCTGAGAGCCAGTTAACGGTCTAATGTTGGTCGCACCTTTAAGTCTCTTCGCCGTGAGTGTGATATCCTTCAATCTTTAATGATCACGCCATCCCTTTCTGACACCTTGCTTAAGTCTGCCCCCACAGTAAAGACGTTTCAAACCAGAAGACTAAATGTGGGTTTCCTTTCTCTCTCACAAATATTTGTAGTGCCGAAGGGGCGTATATCTATAGCTCAACCTTAAAATACGAGTTTGGCTTCCGCTTATAGAACCTTTTTTGAAAAATTTGCTTCACTAAAGTCCATTTTTTGGGAGTCTCGATAGTGAGTTCCTGGCATGCCCTGTAAAGTAAACCGGCATCGAAATTCATTTATGTCTTTCTTGATAAGAATATATGCCAGGATGTGGCTCACACACTTCATTCCAGTATTTGCTTAGATGCAGAAGTTGCGACACATGTTCTTGACATTTTCTACCTTTGACGTTTGCATTGATTTCTTCCTTATAGAAATATATTTTTGGCGGTATTTTGCTGTTTTGGTTTATGATAGATGACTGCAGAGATCATCTGACCACGACACTAAAAAGGCGAGTACTTTAAAGTGAGGAGTATAGATTACACTTACCTCTTCGCTGTACCCTTTTCAGCTACACCTGCTTGCCACCCTCTGTAGAAGAATATTTCCATTTTTAGGCTACACTAGTCCCACTCTTTCACTCCCGACATACCTTACCTCATCTGCCTTATTATAGCCTCTCATGGACAGGGTCACCTTTTGAATTCTTGCCTGTTTCATTACACTGAAAATTAGCCTCTTCTGGTAACTTTCATAACTTTGCCAACCAGGCTAATAAAACTTTTGTTTCTTCTTTCTTTCTTCGGGTTTCTGTGTAGCAATTCTATGATATTTGTAAGATATGCCTCAAGCTACAAAGACGAATCAATTACTATTTAAAAATCTTCTCCACGTTAAGGCAAGACAATTTTTCGGTTTGTGTAATTCAAAAATTTACGCTGACTCGGCCTTCAGACCTGGATCCGAGCTGGAAGACAGGCAAAATGTGTTTCTTGCAGTTGGTTATACCAACTTAATTTGTTCAACAGATTATCGTGAGTGGAGCCAGTTTGGCACCAAAGTCAGATGAAAGGTTGGTTGAGATTACACTGTGCGACCAAAATCAACTTTTTTTGTTATCCAGGAAATTTTCATTTGCGAAAAGGAAACAATACTTTTTTAATAGCTGGATCTATACGCTTTCGTTCGACGTTCATAATATTATTATAGAGTGCGCTAAAGTATTTAAATCCTTTTTTTGAAAATTTTGTACTTTTATACTTAGAGTCCTTTAAAATATTTAATTAGTGAGAAAATGAAAAACTGAGTATGCAGCATTGCCATGTAAAATCTATAGTGTCACGTGTATATGACAATTTTCCGGGACAACTTTTACTATCCCACGGTGCTATCGATTGGAAAGTACTTGTGGATACATTTTACCCGTTGGCTCCATAGGGCGATAATGTTTTAACCAGTTTCTCTTTTCCTGTTCCAAGATATCCTATTTTAGTAAAGATACTTTCATTCAGTGAATTTATTATTTCACTTTACTTTCAGCTCACGGCCACAGTCCTCTCGGTGGCGGCAATGGAGGAGGCAATAAGGAACGCCTTTCAGTATTCAGTAGGCCTCAACTTCATAGTAAGTTAGTACCTGTTTTAACTAATTAACACTTTTTGAGATTTTGCAAGCAATTCAAATACTAACCCTTCACCGACCCGTAGTACAATCGCCACTACCACTAAATATCAGTAAAGTCATCAAGCCACAATCAATTTTATTACTTACCACTTCAAACCATTGATCCGCCAACAGTAACCCAATCAATACACATTAGACATTAATTACGTCCTCACTACAGACACCACCACCACCACCAATACACGTAAACATTTGCCAAAAATAGACGTCTAGTCAATATTGTGTTTTACAGTGTTTTAAGTAATTTTGCATAAATACAAATGTATATGTTCAGAAAATATTATGCCGATTCACAAGAAAGACTCCAAGAAAGAGAACTCACGCAATTCTAAACCGCCGAAACTAGCATCTGCTACGCCAACTGCACTCAAATCTACACGCACCTTTTTCCAAGCCATAATTTCCACTGCCATGCATGTTCCCGAACGCCAACCACCTCCACCAGATCCCTCCAGCACTTCTCAGTATGTGCAAACACCAATCACAGCAAAGCAATGCAGTTCACTTGCGGCCGCAGCAGGTGTGGCGGCAGCAGCTAAAGCGGGCAACAAGAAGCCGAAAATTCATGGTCAACCCACACAAACGCGACAATTGCATCAACTGTTGCCGCAACGCTCAACGGTGACATCACCACAGAAATTCCAGCAGCACCATCACCAACAACAACCACGCAATGTACAGCTGATCACCACACCCGCTCGTCCCCTCTCACCTTCGCCACCATATCGTTTCGCTTCGTCCACATCATCAACATCTACTTCATCCAAGCACGAACGTGTCACCAACACCAACACAACAACAACCATTATCACTTCGAATAATACCCCCCCTAACAACACCAGCATGCCAACCAACAATCTCGAGACAATCACGTGCAACAATCCACCATCACGAATAAGTCCCCAAGCATTGGTTAGCACAACCAACACCCCAACAAATGTCATCAACAACAGTGTGAAGCCGCCAAATTCGCGCAGCGGTAGTAGTAGTAGCGATAGCATCGGATACCACAAGCGCTCGCTTTCCAATAGGCAAGCCAATTTGTTGTAGTCGATGTGTTTACCAAAACTAATACCTGAATACATAGATATGCACTACACCAACACATACTTGTATACTTACACGTTCACATCATAAAAAAATATATTTTAATACTTAGCTGAATGTTCTGTTTTAGATCTGTGTATATGTATGCATACATACATCTATAAGCATAAGTAAATACTCACACACATACATATATCGTTCCATGTAGATGTAAAGGCTAAACCATCGGCTGATTTCATTTAATAAAATGTGCCAAGCGTTAGCAAGTTTACTGATAGGAAAGCCAGTACGTTTGCCTTGTACCCTCAAAAAATGCTTACACCTCATTTCATTAAAAACATCATAGCCGGTTTTATATGCTTTTAGTGCTTTATCCAATGCAAAACATGGCAACACTGCTTGCGATAGTGGCCAAAGCGAGAAAAAAGGAAGGCACTTACTTTCTATAGGCATCATCGATTCGCCAAGCGTTAGCAAGTGGCGAATAGATAAAGTAAAAGAGCTGCCAAAAATTTCATTTGTTTGGATGCACTTATTGAGTATTCGGAAGATCGCGTTCAGAGAGGAGAAGATTGGTTGCTTCAACCCGTTACTTGTGATGCTCGTGCCCGCTCGCCATTCTTTGTGTTCGCGTTCTTCTCAATGTAATTATTGACTGTAGGCTAAAAGCTAAACAATTGCAAGTAACGGAGTTGTCGACGGGCAACACCAAAACAAAATTTGCAGAGTTGTAGCAACAAAAGTGTTCTGTATGAACGCGAACTAATGAAAAGAGAGACAGCATTGCATATAGTGAGTTATACCAGTTTTATGTGGGTTAACCTTACTCGATAGCGGCGAATCAAGGTATATAACTTTGTTGTTGCTTTCGCATGCAAATTTTTCGTCAAGTAAGTAGAGCCCAGAGATGCATAGCGAGCAGAGAAGTGGAGAATCGAAAGCGTCTAATAACACTATAAAAAATAACACCGTTCGATATTTTCATTTATTTTTGAACGAATGAAAGGAGTGAGTACTCCAATTTGGAATATAACCCCATTCCAATAGTTTCCTCGGCTAACACTGTAGAACTCCATCCTATCAATTCAGTTTTGCCTCATATTTTGGATGGTCCATCACCTATTTCAGATATAACGTGATAAATATTGATTTCAAGTGCCTGAATCAGTTCTGAATAATATAGGCCTTAGAAATTGTACGCAATGTTATTCTGAAAATGCCCAATGTCTTCAGGGCGAATATTTCGATGAGTAACTCTTCCAGTACGGCCAAAACCAAGTACCGCCGAACCTATTTCCTGAAATTTGTAAATCGTTTTATACACATATGAATTTTTATATTTCAAAGTAACAATTTTTTTATAAATATTAATAACAAAAAGTATGAAAAAGTGTGTGGTGAACTATAGACCTTGGAAATTTCTCTCTTTATCTCCTGGCGTCGACTACTCCGAACTGGAGCTTTGACAGTTGGAAAACGCAGAATCAAACAAAAAAACTCATACCGAATCCAACTAGCAACTGGCGTTTACGCCCAAACGCCCGAAAACACCCGCCCGAATCCACACGCCCGAATGTATATTTCCCCGAATTGACAGTTTCCCGAATTTTTTTGCCCGAACGTCTTCGCCCGAACCCATTTGCCCGAATCCTTTTACCCGAAAAGAAAAAAAAATTTAAAATAATTAAGAATTAGTATACACTTGAAGTACATGCAAGAAAAGAACAAAAGAGTGCTATTCCTTTATTTATTCATAACAAATGTTGTCAAAATTCTTGTGTCAAATTCATCAGTCAGTCATTCGTTCTTAATTATTCATAAAAATGGAAGACACTGGACAAGACACTGAAACGAGCCTCACAGAGCTGAGTCTTGGACGCAAAGTTAGAGCGACACCACGTCAAACCTGGATATCACTCCAAAAACGATTACGCACAATAACGGAAGAATACCAAAGATATAAAGAAGAAAACAAAATTTTGGAATACTTAACTAGTTTAGCATACAACATTCAAATATCCTAAATTCACACAATTCAATTTCTTTCACACCATGCCATATAATTAAAACTTGTTTACAAAATTTTGAATTTTAATTATTTATTAACATTTTTATATAAAATTTATTTTTATTTTTTCGGGCATTTTTCGGGAAAATTAATAAGATTCGGGTATTCGTATTCGGGCAAATTTATTCGGGTAAATTATTTTCGGGTGATTGGGTTTCGGGTGAATGTCCATTCGGGCATGTGTTTTCGGGATTTTGACCTGGAATCAGCAACTGGTAGCATCAGCTGCCGTAAACTACTCACTCTCGTCCCTCAAACACTGAAGAGAAATGTCGCTACTTCCGACTTGAGAAGAAAAGTGGCTCGCAATTAGTGAACAGTGGTACCGTTCAAACATAAATTTGTTTCAGATAAAATCCATGTTGTTTTTCATTTGGTTCCCTGTGTAATTTCACACTCATCAAAATACATTCGGTTCAGCTTCAGTCCAGTTTACCTCACCGAACCATTAACTACTTATGCCTTGTTCTCTTGTTATCTACCCCACTTCGTCGGGTCCAAAAGCCATTTTTCCATCTATTTATTAGTTCGACGTTGTTTTAAAATTTTAACAAATAACAACTTTAAGGTTGCCGAATCTATGAAAGTGGATTTGAAATATGTGAAGACAAAAAACTAGCAGGAAAGTCACCGTAATGGACTAACAAAAGCTTTACTCGGCTACCCGTGGAAACTTTATCTGCTGTCTGACGATAGAGTTGCAAGGTTGTCAAATAAAGATCATTTGTTTTTACCTATAACAATTCCGTTCACGGTTTGGGAGTCACGTACGGGCTTCAACAATAGGTTGCGCCAGCGGTGTCTGGATGATTTCCTATATAGAGTATTAGCTATCTCCAATTTATGTTAGGTAAGGTGAAGTGACTGCCCTTCAACGCATTATACCAGTTAGACATCTCCTGTAATGCCACCGGAACTATGCTATCCTTACTCTACTTGGTCCCCTCTAAGCCATGTGTGGCCTTTAAAAAGCTGGGTATACTAGCTAGGAAGCAAAAGTATAACTTCTGGGTAGAGCCGCGTTTATGTTCGAAGACAGAACAAGTTCCTCTCCTGCAGGCATACGAAGACTATACAGCGTTGATAGTTCTAATTACTGCAGTTTCCATAGAAAGGGCTGTCTGTCAGCTTAAAACGGTGCAGGTATTCCTGAAAACAGCCATGTCCGCTGAACAACTACTAGCTAGTTTAAGATTCGCAACATCTGCAATGTTGTTCAGAAGGAGTAATGTTATCAATTTATCTACTTAAAAATGTTTATTAGAACGAAATACTAAATAGGTAGGTCAGCTGCATTGCCAAAAGACTCGGGTTCTGAACCTACAAAGGAATTGAAACACAAAACTACAGAAAAAATATATTTTTATCTAGCCGACTCACGAATGAAGTCGATATCGCCTTGTTTTTTTGTATCACATTCTCCAAACTCACTCTAAAAGCATCACTATTTTCACACAAGTATATGGTTTTATCTCACTTTGCATGTTTTCCCGTATTAATTTGCATGTTTTGCTACTTTCTCTCACTCCTGTCCATGTAAATATTTAGTTGCCCAAACTTAACATCGGCTTCAATATCTTACAATTCTCTATAAAGCTAGAGAAAATCAATTTATGTAATTGTAATTAATCGTAATTTCATTTGCCTCCAACAGCAGCATGGACCCCGTGCCCTTCGACTACCGGCTCTTTGACCCGCCAGCAAAACAACCGAAACCAACAATTGCCTGTGGTGCACAGTCACAGTCGCATCTCCACCACCAACGACAAACATCATCCACATCAACATCCACATCCACATCTACCCAAAATTCAACCAACCATACAAATATGCCCAGCGGTCTATCCGGTGGCAAAATACGATCAAAAGCTGCCGATACTAATTCCAACAGCGGCAGCAACCTCCTCCTCTCCGGCGAGTTCCAATGTTCAACTAACAGCGTCCCCGCCTCGCATATTGTCCAGTCGGGTTCATATGTCGAAATTCTGAAGCATGCCGCACCACATCCTACCAACAACATGCCTACAACCCAAACACCACCAATACAGGCGTCGAATTCAAAACGCATAACAGCAGGTGGCAGCGCAAGCAGTAACGCTGTCATCGGAGGCGCAGCTCTGGCTTGTCACAATAAAAGCTATGGCGACTTTCTAACCATTACGCCACGTCGCAAAGGAAAGCTGCTCTCGTCCGGCTATGGTGACAAACATGGCGGAGCTGGTGGTGGTGCTATCGAAGGCAGCAATCAGGATAATTATCGTCATCACCTACCAACCAGCATTGAGCCGCTTCATCTATTAGGCATACCCAACGACAATATGTCCACTTTCTTTGACTATCGCGCCATGGAGACATTGAGCAATGCTGATACGTTGGCGATTGGCAGCAGTCTCTCTGGCCATGCACACGGCAAGGGCAAAACATATGACCCCAGTATATCCTGTCTGAATGCAAATCACTATGGTGATCCCACACAGAGCAGTAGCACAGGAATATCCGATGAATTCCATAATATAATCAGCGAAAAAAATCTGAGTCCTCCTTCAGCCTTCAGTGACAATAACAGCTGTCTCCCAAAGGGTAAGGTCTAAAGGCTATAGGCGGCAATTCAATGAAGATCATATCAAAATTTCGTTAAAAATTGAATATCGCATGATTCTAAACGCCGATGCGCTTACAAGTTTTAATGTTAAGGAACTGAAGAATTCTGCATATCAAGAATCGAGAATCGATGTAGCGAATATTAGAATTACTCTAAAAACAATGGCAAGAAAACAAAACAAAACAGAAAAAAAAAACAAAAAAAAATAAACCGAAACGAAACGAAGAAGAAACTAAGACTTTACTGAAGCATTTAAAAACAAGACAAATATAAATTTGAATTATTACAAAAACAAAACCAAGAAAAACAAACTCATGTAGTGCATAAATAGATATGTTTGCACTCCTAATATTATTAAACGACTGGTTTGATTTTAAGATCACAGAAAAACGTCACATAAAAATGTGCTACAAAAATAGATGAAGCGTTGCATAGACCGCGACAGCCACAAGTTGAACTATTATACACACTTATAAAGATATGTAAATGGTTATGTTTGTATGTACTAAACTAATCTGTGTAAATTAATTACGATATATTATAATTGTAGTAAGTGGAGCAATAGTTAAATTAATTAGGTGTAAAAGTTCTAATTCCTTCATAGCGGCGATCTCAAAGTGTGGGGATGCTCGTATTGGAAAAGTGACTGACAAATGAATTACAATTAAAATTATTTATATTTGGAACCTCATTGCATGAAATTAATATTTAAATATGATTTCGGAATTTCGGGTTGACCTCTGGTTTCTCTGAGGAAGTGCAAAGTTTCAGTTACATTTTTAACGACTTTTTCGAGTAAATCTGGTCTGCTTTTCCTGCTATACTCGATCAAAGTTGGCTTACTCCTCGGCAATTCTGGTTTGCTTGTTAGCTTACGCCAATGGCTTAACATATCCCACAGAAAATAATTACAGCACTCGATTCATTCTATTCGATCACATGATCTAGCAAATCTGTTGAAACTGCCAAATGAATTAAATAAAATTTCGCTTTTAACAAATCAATAGTTACCCGTTGCTCAATTCGGTTCGAACCACATTTCGTCTGGCTCAGTGTTTTCTATGTTTTGAAGCAAAAATTGTTCACCATAGTTCGAAATGTTCATCCATCCTCCATTAACAGCGCGACGAATCGCTTACTAAGATGAACAACTCTTAAGTTAGACGTAATTTTCTATGCGTTCTAGGAATTGATGGCCCACTTACAAAGCAAATTTTAATAATTCCAAGCCATTATAGACACGTAATTCTTTCCATGATAAAATGTCAAACTACATGAATTGAAAATGTTTAACTGTCTGTGACAGTTGGCAGCTGCTTTAGGAGTGAATGCACGACAATACCTCCAAAGTGGGGTAGCCTTTTTCTGCCAAATGCATGCATTTATAAAGAATGTGTTTTGAATTTTCAGTCTCCATTGCACAGAATCGGCAGATGATGGTTTCAGAGAGACCAATTCTGTGTAAGTGATATCTCAGGCTCCAGTGGCCAGTAAAGTAACCAGTTTAAAGTCTTAAGTCTACTCTGCTAAGCGAAAGTAGCTCATCGGAAATTCCTCTGTCCGGCGTTAGGAATAGTTTCGCTTGTCGCTGAACGATAGAATTTCGCCAGTGTTTACCGAATTTCTTCTCATACCACTTTCTGATAAATTTGTTAATGTAGCCTTCTGTAAGTCGAGAGAAAGACTCAAGACCAATTGAGGCATGTTTACCCCTTTTTTAGCTAGATTATAAGCCATTTCAGTTCTCTTATATCGCTCATGTCCAGGAATCCAATGTAATAGTACTGTGTACATTTAGTGTATTCAGTTCCGAGTGAGCTTTATGGGGTAAATTTAAAGGGTGATCAAATTAGAGGTATGCGATTTTAAATTGAAATAAAACAACGTAATTTGGCCATCCGTAAACACCAATTTTGAATGCCTTGCTGGAGGACGTCGGTCGGTATCTCGTGAATAACTTTAGTAATGTTGGCTTTCAATACCTCAATCGAAGACTTTACATACACCCACAAAAAAAGTCCAAAGGTGTGATATCACACGATCTTGGTAGCCAATCCAATTGAGACGAAAGATAAATTGATCATTGCAGTAAATCCATTGTTTCGCGGGCTGTCTGACAAGTAGCGCCATCCGCTTTCTTGTTGGAACCCAATGTTATGGAGATTACGGACTTCAATTTCCGGTATAAAAAGTCGTTCATCATGGCGCGACAGCGTTCGCCATTCACTTGCACATTGGCGCCAGCCTCGTCTTTGAAAAAATATGAGCCGATGATTCCTCCAGCCCATAAGCCACACCAAACTGTTGTTTTCAATGGGTGGAGTGGCTATTCTTGAATGGTTTCGGGTTGCTCTTCAGTTCAAATTCGGCAATTTTCCTTATTGACTCAGCCATTAGTCCTGAAATGGTCATCATCGGAGAACAAAATTTGGATCTCAAAATGCGGATCTTCGGCGCGTTTTTCAAGAGCCCATCGACTGAAATTTTGACGCTTTGGAAGATCAGGCGGCTTCAAAACTTGGGCTAACAATATTTTATACGCTTTCAAACCAAGATCTTAGCGATAAAGTCACCCAAGTAGTGGTATGAGATAGGCCAAGTTGTTGGGATCGGCGTGAAATCGATTCTTTCGGGGTCCCCGGTAAAACATGTGCTCATTTACAGCCGCAATATTTCTTCACTTCTGGCTATATGTGGTCTAATCGGTCGAGTTTTATCCAGTGATGTAAACTTTCTCAATTTTCCCGATGGTTTGCCGAACAGTACGTTCTGTAGGATGGTTAAATCCACTATAAGTTGGCCTGGGCACGCGATCATAAAGCGTCGATTTTCGTAATTTGTACGATTGCACGATTTGTAACCGATGTTGAGGCATAAGCCTTCCCATGATGAAATGTAAATGAATACTGAAAAAAATTTATCGTCTAAAAACCCCTATTGGAAAAAGTACATCGGATCTAATCACCCTTTGTTAAGGGGTTAGGGGTAGCCAAAGGCCCGAAAAAATGATGATTTTCAATAATTTTTTTTCCTAGTCAATTGCTTTATTTTATAAAAATGAAAACATAGCATAAAATTTCAAAAAAAAACATTAATAATTGTAAAAGTTATCGCTTTTTATGTGGAGCCCGTTTCTGCAGAAGTCCCTTGCGGTGATCATCTCAAGACCTTGCAGATTCATCTAAAATCAATCGGACAAGAGAAATTTGTTTTATTAATAGATAATCTTGTGCATGATCGAAGCTTTTTCTGCCAAAATTAACCATATGGCGGCCTCATGAAATATTTTTCAGATTTTCGAGAAGAAAACCGACAATTAATTGTTTAAAAAAAATCGAAATTTAAAAAAAAAAGTCCTTCGATCAGGCACGAGTTTTTTATGTTTTTCAGAAGCAGTATACATTTTATTGAAATCTACCAAGTGGTTTTTAAGTTACATTGATCATCAGTTCAAAAAACATAGTTTTGAGAAAAACGCATTTAAAGTTTTGCTGCTTGCTCTCGAACGCTCCGGAGTGCCCGAGAGCCCTTTGTTAATTGTGAATAGCTCGAAAAGTATTTTTCGGATTCACTTCAAATTTTCACACAATATTTTTAAGATATTATACTTTAAGAAAATTCTGACTACGCCTAACCCCTTAAACACTTTGCCAGAATACATATACTTTTTTTCATAAAATATCAAAAGAGTATTCATTGCAAAAAAAGAGCGCCCTTTTAGCGGCTATATAAATATTTTTTTTTCATCGAAATTAGTAAACATTGCGAAACATATGTACGATTGCTAGTGGCCCTGAATGCATATATATATATATAATTGGCGCGTACACCCTTTTTGGGTGTTTGGCCGAGCTCCTCCTCCTATTTGTGGTGTGCGTCTTGATGTTGTTCCACAAATGGAGGGACCTACAGTTTCAAGCCGACTCCGAACAGCAGATATTTTTTATGAGGAGTTTTTTCATGGCAGGAATACACTCGGAGGTTTGCCATTGTCTGCCGAGGGGCGACCGCTATTTGAAAAATGTTTTACTTAATTTTGGTGTTTTCGCCGAGATTCGAACCAACGTGTTCTCTGTGAATTCCGAATGGTAGTCACGCCCAACCCATTCGGCTACGGCGGCCGCCATGTGCATACTTTTCGAAAATAAAAAAAAAAATAAAAAATTATGGTAAAAGTTTGAACTTTTTAGGAAATTTTTTATTAGTTTTTAAGTTTTCTAGAAGCTTATTTATAACGACTTTGTTAAAATACAAAAAATTTTTTTAACAAATTACCAAAACAAAAACATAAGCAAACAAAAAAAAAATATGATACGATTTTAGTGACACTGACTGTATTTTTGATTGATTGACTGATTTTTTAACTTGAAATTTTAATTTGTTTTTTCATTCATAAGGAATTGACTTCAATTTCAATCTACGCAAATTCGTTTGTGGCTAAGAAAATGTGAAAAAAAAAACAAAAATGTAGACAAACCAAAACACTGTATTAGATTAGATGAATATTACATATGAAATAAGCAAGACACTGTTAATTAGTTAAATCTACAAATGAAGAATTTAATAAAAGCAAACGAATTTTTCTTTAATATTGTACATATTTAAAGTAGTACTGAAAAACTATTTGTAAGCACTTAATCATTTGCATTTAACAAATAAATATCAGCAGCAACTTATCAAGTATCGAATGGTAAACTCTGTCAGACAGGTTTGGTGTACTAACTGCATACCTAAGTATGTATTTGTGTAAATAAAATCAATTTTTATCCGTTCATTGTGTGACGTTAGTGGGTGAATAAGGCAAAGAAGTCAATAAAAATTTATTAGAAACATTAATGAGGCATACATACGTATATTAAAACAAAATCTATGCATGTCTCCATATATAAATATTCTGGCATTTACACAATTTGGCGGAAAGACAAAATTTACAATTACCCTCGATATCAATTTCAATGTGTCAATTTTTTTACGAATATTTACAAGCCCTTAAACTATTTAAGCAAAAGATAAAACTAGCGTGAAAAATATTGCAAAAACATTTATGACTACGCACATGAATTGTGTTTAAAGATATACCTAAGTTTGAATAAAAATTTCCATAAATGTTATAAATTATTCAAGAGAAAGAGAAAGAGAAATAAAAATTAGAAACAGAATAAAATTTAATTAAAATTTGCTATAGTACTCTAAAATGCATAAGAAGAAAAGTAATATAAACAAACACACACTCAGAAATCGGATAACCACAAACGCTGCGCCGTCGTCGCACAGTGGTTCGATTAGTGCAGGCTAGCTGGAGAAAATCTTTTGCATGTTTTCTTGGGCTATTTTTCTTCCGGTTGCGAAAAAATATAATTTTTAAAAGTTTAGATCTTCCACAAATGTAAGAAACTTCGAACAAAGAACTTAAAACTACTTAAATCGACAGGGAGAAAGATTATAGAAAATATAGAAACTATTAGAAAAACGAAGAAGGCTTTTAAGTCTAGCTTTTGACAGGGCCTTGAATCGAAATAAAATCTCTACAACTCTAAGACTTAGAAATAGTAGTATTTTCAAAAATCGCGTTCCGCTCTGTTTACTGAAAATCAAGGAGAAAACTGCAGTTCGAGTGCATTTAACGAAGAGATCATGAAGACTAAGAAGACTTTATTATCTCAGTTTTTCAAGAACCTTAAAAGAATACTCAAAGATTCACGACTAAGTAGAGATCACTCTTAAGTTCCGCTCTATTAAATTTTCTTAAAAATCCAGGAGAAAAATTCATGATCTAAGTTTTACAAGAACCTTAAATCAATCCTCAAACACCAAGAAAATATCACTTTTAAGCTCTACTCTACTAAATTTTCTTAAAAATCCGGGACATGGTTATACGGAGAGCTATATGGGAACTCTGAAACACCTAATGTACGCTTAGTTTCCTGGATGCTGCAACAAAAAGGGCAAAGTGGACGCTACAGTAACACTTCTGCCAATTACATTCCTTCAAATATAAAAGTCGCTGAATCACTCAGATAACTTACCAGACTACAAAGAAAACCAGCCACTTTACGCTAAGTACTAAAGCCAGAAGAAGCCACAGAAGAAAAAGCGGCATTCACACCTAAGACAGGGAAAGTCGACCGGAGTACTTTACAGCGTTTAGTCCGTAACGTTTCGTCTTGAAGCTATAGAGAAGCTGATGGGGCCACTGGTCATACGCTCTTTTACGCCAGATTAGTTTTGCAATAATGGATCTGGTAGCGCACTCACGTATTGGCATCCACGTCACTGTTGGCAGTTATGATTTCGAGGTTGTAAGAGACTTCGTTTATTTAATCGCAACGGCGAGAATCGTAGGCGATAAAACAATGAGATGTATGAGCTTTACGACTACGGCGGCTTGTCCTCCGAATGGAAATAAACTCTTCGGCTGTGAAAGTATTCGGTGCGGTACCAGCTGGTGGCAACAGAGGAAGAAGAAGACCTTCTCTGCGTTGGAAAGATCAGGTGGAGAAGAACTTGGCTTCGCTTGGTGTTTCCAAATGACACCGGTTAGCACTAGAAAGCAGAAAAAAAGAAACGACTGGCAAGTTTTGTTAAACTCGGCCAGAATCGCTTAAGCGGCTCTCGCGCCAATCAAGAGGAGAAAGAAGATTAATTAAAATAACCCTTCTCGAGGTTTTATGGGTAGTAAACTTTTTCACGGTAACAAAAAGTAGTCGCCGGTTGCTTTTAAACTCAGCCGTTACGTTCGCTCTTGGGCTGAGTTCGTTGACAGTCATTTAATTGGTGCGTGGATCAGCAACATGTTTAGCTCAACATATAAAGTTTGTGATATAGGTAATATATCCTGTAAATTATGGAAACTCGCGCTAAAATACTTCACTGGCATCCTGATGATGCTCGCATATCCGACAACTTAATTCAGTAATCCAACGTAATGACAAAGAAAGAAGCGACTCACCAAAACTGAGCTTGTACTTTTCTCAATTCCGAGACCATACTTTTTCTTATAAACTTACGTACTTTGAAGTTCTTGCCGATTATAAACTTTTCTGGAAAAGGCGAGAAGAGAAACACATAATGCGGTATTTCCCTGCAACCCTTAGGCAGAGATTGATGGCTACGACTGCGGTCGTAGAGACAGGCCGGTCAAACCAAATGCTACCCGCCTCAACTGCAGATATGAGAATCATTCAAAGCAATCACGAGGTTTATTCCTTAAAAATTAATAGACGATGCATATTGGAACACAATATAGCGACATCTCTTTGTAAATTTTGCAATAGGAAACTGAGAGACTTATGATTATTTATTTTTTCTATTACGCGTTCATATTTGCGATTGTCATGGCGGTAAAGCTATTGACATTGACCGACCTTTTCAAATCCACTTTTAAAGTCCTAAGCCCGAAGTGTATAAATCGAATACAAAATATCTTTCCAGCTTTATAATGCCCGCCTGCGTTGAAGCTCGCGATATAGGGCTGTTCTCTCAAAGAAGATAAAATACGAACGCCCAGCGAAATCGTCCGATACAAAACTGAAACATTCAGGCTTCTTTAGATTTTATGAATTCGGTAGTAGAAGAAAAGATTAGCTGCACAAACAGATGGACTTAGCTGGGCATTTTGAAGTAAGATGCTTACTATAACCCGGATCTCATGAACGAAACGAGGGGTTTCTGAGGTTTTCAAATGAGAGTCCGGGAGACGAGACGTTATCTGGCCACCAGATTCGTGCTCTTATTTTAGAAACTGTGGAGGCACCAGTGTCTACTACTGCCAAAAATACACTTCTGAAATTTACTAAAAAAAATATTATTTATTGAAATGTTAGACTGGATTCGCCAAAAGATGTCAATGG
The DNA here is from genome assembly GCF_027943255.1 of Anastrepha obliqua. Lineage (NCBI taxonomy): Eukaryota > Metazoa > Arthropoda > Insecta > Diptera > Tephritidae > Anastrepha > Anastrepha obliqua. The sequence continues at coordinate 49,214,101 of NC_072896.1, read as the reverse complement.
GTTAGAATTGGTGATTTTTTTCTTTTTTTTTTGTCCTATTCAATCACACTTGGCTTAACTTATGTATACATATATTTTGAAAAAGTTTTCCTCACATATATACAAGGGTTGCTATTTGTATTTCTGGACTAACATTGAGAAACTGAATTGTGGTTGTTAAAAAAAGTTTGATTGGTTTTCAAAGTATTTTTCATGATCAAAACACTTTTGCATTCGCTTGCACCAATTTTCGAAGCACTTTTTTGAGTCGGGTTTACATGACGTTTTAATTTTTTATCACAAGATGATCATGCAAAACCTTATTGGCGCTCGTCATACTAAAAGCTAAGGATTGCTTCAGTCTCGCGGTGTGTGGCACAATCATTTCGCGCATTATCATCATCATTCATAGCACTACAACTCGATGTGAGCTTAGCTTCCTCCACAATTCTTCTCCATGCATTTCGGCCATAGCCAAACTAAGACAGTTGGTCACTTCTATGCTTCTTAGATTGTCCTCAACGTCGTCTGTCAACCTTTGCTTACGCGGCCGTCCTTTTCGCTTTTCACCAAGTATGAGCGCATCTGCAACCTTGCGAGGTATTATTTCATCTAGCATTCATTTCGCGCCTAGCATCGATATTTTCTGGCCAAACAGCCGATTTTGGATGACCTTGCCGGAATTTCTCGGAGAGCGAAAAGGACTATGAGAAAACTCACTGTAACAGTGTTTTACGGCGTTAAACGTCTTGTGTATCCTCGTTTAAAATAGTGAAAAATAATAGCAATGAAATGTTCACGGTTCTCTAATGTGGCTGACACATCAAAATGCTCTAAGTGCGTTTAGTGTAAAACATGCCAAACTTTCCACTGGAACTCTCTGTTGGCACCAGAAATACTCAAGGCTAGAAAAATAAATACATATATTAGTAACCCAGGTGTGTGTTTACTTTTTTCACTTTTTTAGAAAAAAATTTTAAATATATCACAATAAAATATTGAAACAGGTTCGATTACAATTTTTTAAGTTGTGTAAAAGCTTTTTTTTTAGTAGTATAGAATTACAGAAAAATGATATTTTTCTGTTTTGAATATTGAAAAGAATAGAGCGGTAAAAATATGATCACTTTTTTTAAATAAGACATTCAGTATAATCTGGATTTTTAATCTGTATATTCTGAGAAAGATTTACATAATTTGAAAATTTGAAATCAATGACGTTTTTCTACAGTATTGGGAAACTAGAAAACAAATAATGAATTCGCCGTGTTCCATTCTGAGCTGACAGTCACATGGACACGGCGAAAGAAAAAACAAAACAAAACAGCTGATTTACCAATACCTCCTTTAATAGATTCGCCTTGCAGTCAACCCTAATCGAATCACTGTGGGTCTTCTACACTTAAATATTTAGCCATACCTAAAATTTTCCAAAATTATATTACATGTACATACACACATACATACATACACGTATATAAATATATCCAATTCATTTAGGCAGCTCGAAAATGTGTATACAAATTTCCAATATGCAAAGAATGAAAAAATTTTTACCAAGATATTCGAGTAGATCTTGAAATATGTCGAAGATCAATTACTTTATTTGTTCACACTATTATATATATTTTTGAAAACTAAATCAGTAAGCATTTCTAGCTTTTAAGTCCAATGAATCAGTAACAATAACAAAACAAAAGCATAGTTGTAGTATCTAAAATATAAACTAATTAAAAGTAATAAAAAGTAATTCAATAAAGATTGACAAAGTTCCAGTTTGGAGGCTTTTAAAAGAATTAATCTTAATTTTAAATGCTTTTTATTATGGTCGAATATTCTAAATCACCCACAAAGCTATATTTTGTTTCACTGTGTGACAAAAGCAAAGCTTTTCCAAATAAGCAAGGTACGGTATTTGTTGTTGTAGTGGTTGAGTTTGCCTTCTGAATTATTCGTAAATAGCGACTAGCACCGTTTTACTACCACTGTATGTGATGTCTTGGTTTTTTTCCTTTTCAAGTCAGATCCATTTCATTAGATCTAGGTATCACCGCAAACTTTTTACCTCTACGTCTGAGATTTCATTAATTCGCTGCCATCTCATTACCCTCTATGTTCCTATGACCGGGAACTCATATCAGAGCAATTTGAAACCAGTGACCAAGCGGCTCTAGTTCCTTTTTGCACTGTAAAACTAACTATGATGAAATGGAATTGGAATCTAAGGCCTTAATAGCTGCTTGACTGTCTGAAAAGATAGCTACTTTTGCACCAATTCCTTTATAGTATTTTAGTGATTTGTATGCTTCTCAGATTGCTAGCACGGGTTTTCCAATAAGAGGTGTTATTTCGATAAAAGATCATTGGTTTCGTTGCTTGTGTGGCACGTAGCATCGTCTTGTTGAAAATAAACGTTGTCCAGATCAATACCATCCAATTCCGGCCATAAAAAATCGTTAATCATCTCTCGATAGCTCAATCCATTCACCGTAACTGTTGCTCCAGCTTTATTTTCGAAAAAGTAAAATCCAATGACTCCGCCGGACCATAAATCGCACCAAACAGTCACACGTTAAGTATAGAGAGGCTTTTCAACAATAATTCTTGGATTTTCTGAGCCTTACATCCGACAATTATGCTTGTTGACGAAGCCACCGAGGTGGAAATGGGCCTCATCACTCAAGATATTTTTTCGATGGAATTCCGGATCATTTTCATGCATTTCAACGACCCAATCAGCAAAGACACGACGTTGATGGTGATCGACCGGCTTGAGTTCTTGTGTTAACTGGACTTTATAAGCCTTAAGACCCAAATCTTTATGCAAAATACGGTGTAATGACGTTTGTGGAATGCTTAATACCAAAGAACGACGAGGAATGGACACACCTGGGGACACACTTTCGGCTACAACAGCAATATTTTCGCCTGTTCTTGAGCGACGTGCACGGGTTTTATTCTGCACATCACTAATTTGTCCCAACATTTCGAATTTTTTTACCAATTTCTGTATTGCGGTCCGACAAGGTGCTTCACGATGACCCAAAAATGTTCAAGTTTTGCGAACCGTCTCTGCCAAATTTTCACCATTTTTATAGTGAATTTTAATAATTTCAATGCGTTGCTAAGCGTGTATCGTTCCATTTTTATTAATGGCGTTGTTTCTACTTGTCAAATATCAAAAAATGACAGCTTCAAAATTGACATCTACCGAAATAGCGGGCTATTCAAAATAACACCCGCTATTGAAAAACTCTTTAGTTCTGCCTGGAACACGCTGGCATAGTCGGGAAGTCGGATTGATTTGGATATGTTGAGCGGCTCCGAACAGAGGCCAGCTCCAACACAACAGTTCATCTTAGAACCATCAGATTTTAATGTCGAATGTACCAATCACTTTTCCTTTCCTCCATTCGGCTCTCGGTGGAAAACGTACCGTAAAGTCTTTCTTGGAGTTAAGGTCGGGGACAGTCTGATGTGTTTTTGAGCAGCGAGGATCACTGTAGGAGGATTTTACTGTGACCGTACGACCTTGTTGTCCAGCTTCCTATGTCTCTGAGTCTCACCGCGCTGCAAGTAGCGATTGTTTTTAGATGTAGATGGAAATAGATGAGTTAGTGCATTGAGCGCTTCAGTAGGACTGGTGCTGTTGTTAAGATAACCGCTCTTCTTTGTATCTTGTTCAGCTTGGTTTGGTTGTATTTCTTTTCTATTGCGGGCCACCAGACTAGTTCCGCAGCCTTACAATGGCTATGTAGGAACAATTGGATAGTTTTGGTTGGAGACCCCATTTTTTACCCAACATTCTCTTACACGTGCTATACTCGCTTTCTTTACCCTGCACTGTACGTTGGACCTCAACCAATTTGTCTATTTCTTTAAAACTGCCGAATACTGCTAGTGTTTTTCAAGCAGAAGTTTTTGCGATCCTGCAGGCATGCAAAATACTTAGGAAACGTTAAAACGAAGGAGATATTAACATTTTTTTCGATAGTCAAGCCGCGATCAAGGCCCTGATGAGGCCATGGTTCAGATCCAAACTAGTCAACTCCTGTAAGAATGAGATCAACTATTTTGGCTGTGCAGGTAACATTTCTCTGATCTGGGTTCCGGGACATAGAAATATAGAAGAAATAAAAGCTGATCAGCTTGCCAAGAAGGGGACGAATGAATTGGTCTCAGATACCACCTACCCGGTCATCGGCATCCCCTTGACTAAAGTGATTAGCTAAGTAAAAGTGGAATTCTATATAATATAAGAGTAATATAGTTTCACTTAATAAAGACCATAAGTTCAATACGTAACAAAGTCAAATTTAATTTCCATTAAGAACAACGCAATCCTCCCAGCGCCGCTTTAACATTTCAATTCCACTTTTGTAGAACGATTTATGTTTTGCCTCAAAATAGGCCTCAGTTTCAGGGATAACCTCTTAATTCGAGCGAACTTTCTTACCCGCGAGCATTTTTTTGAGTCTGCGAGCAGCCAGAAGGCGCTGTGAGCCAAATCTGGCGAATATGGGAGCAACTCGAAGTTCAATTCTTGTAGTCTTGCCATTGCTCAGAATCATCAACACGTTCTAGTTTTTGGTCACCAGTGGGCAAACGCGGCCCTCACTTTGAACAGAACTTTCTCATAGTCAAATGCTCATGCAATATAAAGCCAACTCATCCTTTTAATATCTTTACGATGTCACGTAACTCCCACAACTTCACTTTTCGATCTTTCAAACCGATTTTGTGTATTTTTTTTATGTTTTGTGGCGTTACCGCCTCATTTGGACGTCCACTGCGTTGTGCATCATCGGTGTCTCTACGATCACGTTTGAAGTCAGCAAACCGTCGTATTGCTGTTTCTGATGGAGCGGAGTCCACATACACACAACTGCTGAGGCATAAGCTGGCGCGTTACCGTGATGGAAAAGAAATATCACTGCACTTCCTCGATTCAAACGAATGCCAAACACAAAGAGTTAGACCGATCTGGCTGAAATTTGTTGTGTGTTCTTTCAAGAGATGCTACTAACTGAACACAGCCTCGATATGTGGCAGTAAAGCCATTTTTCGGACTTTGCATGGACTTTCAAAAGAGCCACGCAGTCATTGAAAAACAAGCCTCAACTACTTCCTCTAAATGTTGGCTGGGAACAATATTTTTATGTTTTTATATGCATATATGAATATATTTCACTTATAATTCTGTGGGCCTTTACGTAAAATTTTTTTGGACATAAGCCTCTTATATTTTTATAATATATAAATCAATAAGCCCCTATATACGATTTTTATATTTTATGTATTGATAACTTACATATATACTAATAATTTACACCCCTTGAGCCCACGCCGTTTATTTGGTGTTTGGCCGAGCTCCTCTTCCTATTTGAGGTGAGCGTCTTAATGCTGTTCTGCAAAAGGTTACCCTACAGTTTTGTGCCACCTCCGAACGGCAGAAATTTTTTTATGAGAACCTTTTTCCGAAATACACTCGGAAGTTTGCCTTGGTTTGCCGAGAGACGGCCGCTATTAGAAAAACTTTTTCTATCATTTGGTGTTTCATGCACGTATATTCGAACCTATGCACTTCCAAATTGTAATCACGCACCAACCCATTCGGCTACGGAGGCCGCCAATTATTATTTTATACTAATTTTTATACTAAAGTTTTATTAAGGTTAATAAGCAATAAATTCTTCAGTGTGTCTTTGGATAAACTGGGTTGCCTTTTGACTGAAACCAATGAGAGGGCGTTGAGTGCTCTGCCCGCCGAATATTGCGTTGTTGGAATCGCCAAAGCCACGTCAACTAGCTTCCCCAACTCCAAGTCTCTGTGTTTTTTGCTACGCCAGTATTCCAAAATGTTCGAATCAAAAGGCAGGCGTTCGACGATGCACAAATTTGCCAGTTTTTCTTCCATCGTTAATTCTGGTTTGTGTCTTTGCTCAATAAGTAGACTCATCTTTCGTTCCAATTTTAAATAGGGGTCTGTTGTGTCGGTACTCAATGTGGATGCTGTTGGAAATATGCTACTCTTATCATCCACATTTGTTGCAAAACTCTTAATTGTATCATAAGTTTTGAGCAGATGTTTCTGAAATGGACACAGAAAAGGTTTACATATAATTAAATACATGCATGATAAATGATGGCAGTGTATGTATGTATGTATATAAATATATGCAAATGTATGCGCGGCAAAGTGAACAGGACTTTTTAAAAATATGCATTTGTAGTAGGAAATAAGAATTTTTCGCTGATGTATTCATAATTGGAGGATTATGAGCGGAGATATTGCCCTTGAAGAGAGGGTATCGATAAAAAAAGAAGAAACAAAAAAAAAAATTAAAAAGAAACAGGACTAATATTAAGTTTTGTTACAAAGTCGGTAAAACTTTTACAGAAATATGCCATTTGGCTTATGGTATTAATTGATTATATTCTCATTCAATTCTTGGGTGATCCCAAGCCAAATGAGTTGCAATACTTTAGTCAATCGAAATTCGCGCTCTTGTCAGATTCTCTCAAAACTGTACGAGAATTTAAACAAGTTCAAGTCTAATCTGAATTCATGGCATTGTTAATGAAAATTTCAAAATCACTAATTTATTGAATTCTAAACGAGCATTCCAATTAACGAAAAGTGAGCACACACTCGGTGCTATAGTAATGATACAAAATGTGAATACCCATAAAAATACTAGATGGCACAAAATTAATCATCTAATTTTTTTTTGCATTTTTTTTATTTATTTACTAGCTATTACCCGACCCGCTGTCGAAAGCAGACTAGGCCCCTTAAGAGCTGACAACATCACTGATAAAATGATAGAAAGCGCAGAAAATTGGCAAATTATTCGCACGTATATAGAGCGAGTCCTACGTGCCAAAAAACTTGACATGGATAGAGATGCCTAACCGACATGCTAATATACCTGACTAGAAGATAAGCCGACAACATGAAGCCCCGCAGATAGAGACACAAGAAGACGAGCCTAAATACGGTGGACCCAGACGTGGCTGAATAGAATTGGTCCTTTTCATGGACACCGTTCTGGGCCCTCCCGAAGTAATGCACAAAGCAGTTCCGGGAGGGGAGTCTCCCCAGGAGAGGAGGAGGGACTGTTTTAGTGGCCACACCACACGACGCAGGAGACGACGGTCGCTGTGAGTGTGAAGGCATTTTGAACCCTACCTCACCCACCCAAAAAAAAAACAAAAAAAAAAAAAAAAAAAATTACTCGATCCGTCGCTACCTCAAAAAAACTAATTTTACTGGAAAACTCGTGATATTAATGTGCAGGTGGAACTAAATATTTTTGGATTCTATTTTTTCAGTACTTTCAGGTAGCGGCGATAGTGTCTCTTCTCCTCCTCTTCTCCCCAACACTTTACCTTGAATGGTTTCGAAACTATGCAATATTAAAAACTGCTCCGCTCCATTTACCAATATCGTCTACTTTTCGGCGTTATTAACGCATTGATATTTTATACATCTGTGCGAAGTTATAATGCGCCACAATGAATTGGTTTTCATGGGAACTGCTACTCCTCCTTTACCAGTGTCGCCCACTTTCCTGAATTGTTAATGCTTAATTAATATCTACTTTATGTACTTGCACCAAATTTCTATATTCAGGCACGAATGGTTCCGAAAATATGTCATCATCGGTTCCTGTTTCTCCCACTGGAGCATAGGGCCTCTGTAAAACACCTCCATCTGATTCTATGTTTGGCAAGGAGCTTAATTTCGTTCCAAGTTTTTCCTGACGTTTCAACTTCCATCTGGACAGTTCTCCTCCAAGATATTTTTGGACGGTCAACCTTGCAAGCACCTTATGGATACCAGTCCAGTGCTTGTCCACAGATTTCATTTGCGTCCTTGCCAAGCGTATGCTCAATCCACCTCCACTTGCGCAGTTTTATCATGTTATCTACCGGCAGGATTTTGCAGCTCCCGTATAGATCGTCGTTACTTATGGTCTTGGGCCACCAGATTTTCAATATTCTGCGTAAACATCTGTTGACAAAGCTTTGAATTTTGTTTCCGATCAATACAAGAGCACTGATAGTATTGTACATTTGTCTTAAAGATCCATAATTTTATATACCAGAGAACTCGGAGCTGTGTATACGCGCCGCTCGCTTTTTTTATTCTAGTGATACTCGTAACGTCTAATTTCGCACTGTCCTCAGCGGCACTAATACTACTACATACTACCATTTTGGTGTGTTTGACGGAGAGAAGGCATATATCATCAGCGTAGGCAAGGTCTTCGAGATGTCCATAGAAATTCCAATAAACACCTCTTATTTTCCCCTCAATACAGCTTTTTAGCACATCATCAATAACAATTAAAAATAATAAAGGAGACAACAGGCAGCCTTGCCTTACGCCAGCACTGGTGGGAATGCTGGAATCTGTAGGAGATTACCATTGTGCAAAATCCTGCATTTAAAGTTGTTGTAGTGCGCGCGTAAATATAATATGTAATATTAAAAAATTGATTTTGCGTGGCACCTCCCCCTTATTTTGAATCAGTGGCGTAGATAGGGAGGGCGGATCAAGGGGATCAAACCCCATCCCCCCACGGAAAACACGATTGAAGAATCTGATGAAACTCCACGAACGAAATCTTTGAAAAGATTGAATCTGACTCAATGGGTTTCGAAATATGAGGCCGTCAACGACTTTTTTGAGTTATTCCCGTTTGTTTACGAAACTCTAGATGCAATGAGAACCTCGGAAAAAGACGCCAAAAATCTGAAAAACGCCATGGATTTCGAATTTTTAATATGTTTACATATTATCAATGTAATTTTTCAACTTTCGTTGCCTTTGAGTCGTGAATTGCAAAAGGTTAATTTAGGTTTGGTCCAAGCCATGGATCTCGCCAAAGAAAACGCTTTTTCTGCAATTTACAAAGCTTCGAAAAAAATTGCTGAAAATCTTGACATTGAGATCAAACACAAAAGAATAGCGCGCAGACAAAAAAATCGAGCAAATCCTGAAGTTCAAAGCACGGAAGATTATTTTCGTGTGACAGCGTTCAATCCTTTTATAGATTTTTAAATCATGGATCTTGGAGAAAGATTTACCAAACATGAAAATATATATTATTAGAAGGATTTTCGGCCCTATTCAAGCATGATTTGAACGAAATCGACAAAGTAGCTGATAAATTCTTCAAAACAGTCGAGTTTTACCAGGACTTTCTCACTGCGGGGCCACATGCTGTTCCTGTCGAATTAAAAGTGTGGAAGAGATATTTAATTCGTAAAGGCGATATCAAACCTGGAAACTCATTGGATGCACTTGATCATTGTCCAGAAGAAAATTTTCCGAATATCAATGTGTTGCTAAGGATATTAGCTACTTTACCAGTATCAACATCTACTGCGGAACGCACTTTCTCTAGTTTTAAACGGATAAAGACGATTTTGAGAAACCCGACAAAAGAAATAAGTTTCTTTAAGATCTTAATCTTTTCTCTAAGATCTATAAATTTTATTACAAAATTAGACATTTATTTTTGTCTCTTTTTTTTATTGTAGGATCGCTTGAACGGATTGACTGCTCTAGCTATTCATCCAATCACAGCTGATGAAGTCATAGATGAGTTATCGAAAAAATCCCGAAAACTTGATTTTCTTCTTTAATTGATGCAATAATTTTTTGCATATTGAGGGCATCCAAGTGAAAAAATGTATCCGTAATTTTTTGTTTGTTTATATAGAGTATGGTAAGTGATTCCCATGATTGTGGAAAAAGAAAACCGATAAAAATATATTGAATGTAAAAAAAAGATATTGTCAAATTATATTTTTTGTTTTCTTTGCAAAAATTATAAATCTTCCGTGAGGGTGATTCTTTTTTCTTGTTTTCTCAGCTCGCAAAGTTGCAAAATTTCAAGTAACACCCAAGGTGGATCTGCACAGGATGGTATCGATTCTGCAATTTGGCAAATTCGCATTTTTATTCTTAACAAAATACACTTTGTGTCTCTCTAAAGCTTTCTTCGTTGCTTTTCCTGCTTTCGTTTAGCTAAAGAAGCCTCGCATGCGGAATATAAGACATTTTACTGTATACGAAAATATTAAAGGAATGTTTAGATTTTAGTTTCTACAACTTGCTTTTCATATTTTGCGGAGCTTTTTTTCACTTTGGGATCTTCTTGGATGGCTTTTGCTACTTGAAATGGTTTGAGCTTTTCAAGAATACCAAAAATATATTAATTGCAATAAAAATCTCCAATAGGACCGCGGTGAATTTAGTGAACGTGTAAGGGTCGTAAATCTCCCTGACGACCATCCTCCAATCCAAAAACCCTACTTTATTATTTCCCCCCGCTTGGGTATTTTCTCTCTATATGGCATTACAACAGTTGAATTTTGTTTCTTTGTCCAAGTGAGTTCCTCGCGTGGGCAGCCTTTTATCCTATCCTATCCTAAGGGTCGTAAATATGTTTGTATTCGGCAAAATTTTAGTCCACACAAATCGCTAAACTCATTCGGCAGTAAAATATTTTGAATAGAATATATCGGCTTGACAAAAAAAATTTTATTATTTCTTTATTAAAAAGCCCTGTTAATTTTCCTGCCACACTTTACTCACCACTGCAATTTCTTTTTTATCTTCAGGTAAAAACGGCGTGCCAAGGAAATTAAAACGCGGATCCACATAAAGCGCTGCTAGAAAAGCTTCGTTTTTTACGATGTTTTCTTTTTTAGTCTTTAATGCTTCAACTAGCAGTTGAGCATAGAAATTGCCCTTCTGCACAAGTTCGTCCAAATCCAATTCACAACACATTAGGTCTCTATAAAAATCGCCAACTATATATTGCTCGCTATGTAGTTTGTTCGAACGATCGCGTAAAGGTTTAAATGCTTCCAGGAATGTGTCGAGAAAATGCCAATCTATATCAGGAACATGCGCGTCGGTAATGTTTTCTATAAAATCTTTCAGGTTATGCAAACTTTTTATCATTTCGAAAGTCGAACTCCAGCTCGACTCACAGTCCAATATTGGAATCTGTAAACCTGATTGAGTTTTGCGAAGAAATTCAATTATCTGTCTGCACTCATCAATTTGCGGTTCAATCGTCTCCAAAACGTCTTGTGCAGCAAGTTGTATGGTATGCGCAAAGCACCTTGTAGTCTCAAAACCGGATGCGAGTGCCGAATGAATTTCCAAATAATACTCATCATCACTATTTGACTCTTCGCCCGACTGCATGTACATTTCTCCCGCCTTATCGGAGAACGAATTTGTGCCCGATTTCACATTCGCTCCATTATCTGACACACACGCGTATACTTGCGACGTATCAATATTGAACTCCGTCAAACAATTAATTATTTCTTCACACAGATAATTCGATGTGTGCTCATGATGCAATGGGATTACACCAATAGTGCTGGTAACCAACTTAGTATCCGCCATACACTGGATATGCACTACGAGAATATTTTGTTCCATACGGCTCGCAAAGTCAAACTTCAAGCTTATCATTTTCTTGTAGACTGCCTGTGCTATATTTTGTTTTATTTTACTGCCCAAATTATTCACTTCATCTGCTATATTTTTTGAATCAACTTTCATTTTGAAATGCTCCTCATAAGGGCGCAGTATCTTTTTAAAATACTGCTCATCATCGAAAATGCCGAATGGTAATTTTTTTACGGTCACCAATCCGACGCAGCTCGTAATAAAATCGGGTTTATTCATTGATATCGTAATCCGGTTACTTGGCTCTTTTCTCGCTATGGCAGTAGTGGCGGTGTTGTTTGGCAAATTTACATCGGAAGAGTTGCTATTGCTATCATTGCATGGAAATTGTTGTCCATGTACTGTCAGATAATGGCGTTTTATATTGCTAGTACTTTTCCCACTTAATGCTTTTCCACAGAGCAAACATACTGATACATTTTTTGTTTGATCGTAAGAAATATATTTGTACTCATCAAATTTCTTTGTGCGACCCATTTTAACGGATACACTCGCGTACGTATACACACAACGATGAAAAATACTAAACTGAAATTGTCACTAGCAAATCGACACTGAATAGCGGGCAGCTAAAATGAGCTGAATAATTTGTGTTGCTCTCGCTTCGTTCGCGAATAAACGAGGCAGGCAGAAACCGGTTATCGTTCACTTGGCTCAACCAAAACTTATGGCTCGCGCGCGATTTGTTTGCCAGTTCTCTTTTTCCACTCAGTAGCTGAGTGGTTAGGTATGTATGGGCATGTGCATGTGTGTATACAATGCATGCTTTCTGAAATGCCACTTCTATTTAGCAGCTTACAAACATACATGTGCGTACTATTTGCATACGCTCATATGCGGGTAGTCAATAGATATGGATGAGGATGTATGAAGGTACCTCTGCATGTTACTGTACTTCAAAAGAGAGGCCAAAACGCATATATGCATTTATTTATATGTGCATATGTGGTTGTATGCTCATACATACACGGCTTTAAATAACTATCGCCTAGGGACTTTTTGATAAATTTTGCGAATTTATATGTTCCTTATTTCATTTTAATACTTTTTTATGAAAATAGTGATCTATACAATTTCTATAAAAACCATATTATTTTAAATTTCAAAGTTTGTACAAATTAATAAAAAAATTTAATTTAATTTCTTAAAAAAAAAATTAAAAATGTAAATAAAAACAAATAACAAAACAATATAGTGCGAATTCCAGCTGGCTCAAAAATCCATCAGAATTTTCTTATCTACTAAAGATGTTGTGAGAGTTCTTCCAGATTGCCATAATTATTTAACGCAGTGTAAAAACTCGTGTGCGAAATAGTAGCAGTGCTACCTTTTGTTTAAAGAATTAAAAGAAATGAATTAGGGGAAACGGCTTGCAAGCAATTTTTTATGTTTAAATTGAAACTTTTCCAAATGTAATACATATAAATGCCTACATATATGTAGGTGTACGAGTTTGAGTAGGCAGACGGAGTTTTAATGCGAGAAGAACACAGAATTAAAACTCTTAAAAATACAAGCTAGGTATTGGAAAACCCCAAAGAAATGCCAATCAAAAAAAAGAAAAAAACGTTCTAAACCACAATTATCGGCAGGCGCAACCATAACAGTAAAAATTTAGATTGCTGTTGTCTGTCTGTACTTTCATGTTTTATTTTGTAAATTCTGTTTCCTTTTTTCCTTTTACAAACCATCTGATTTGTGCCCTTTTGGCCATACAAGTTTTCAAAGCCAAGCAGATCAAGTACCGCAGGCAAAGCCAACCTGCATTGGGCCTGCACCTTAAGACAAAATTTTAAAGCACAACTGTACTTAATTACTCACACTTAGATGCTACATGTACATATGTATGATTGTATGTGTGTGTATACCATGGCACATAAATGATTTTAGATAATTTTTACCTTTAGTGCTCGCTCTTGGTCTTTGACATACGAAAATTAGTAGTGTAAAACTCGAAAGCAAATCTAAACGTCTAAATGTGCCTACCCTGCAAGAAAAGTCGCACTATAGTAGGAAATTTGTGGCTCAATATGCATTCTGTCAAAAAATATCGGGAATTGTTCATTTAAAAAGCATGCGTGACATATCGGGAATTGCTCTAAAACTATGCTATGTCTAATTTTTTGCTATGTCTAAATTTGTTTTGCTGCAATGTTGGTACAACTGTCCTCTATAGTGCTGCATGGGTTGAGCGTGACCTGTCATTAACTTGTTTTTGGCATTTAATTATATCAGTAAACCGTAGGTGTGCTCTGCGAATTTCACTATCGATAAAAATATCGAACCAAGAATTTGTCCTAAATTTTGTGTGTTTGAAGAGGATTTCGGATGCCGAATTGTTGAAAATGTTGCAGAAAGCATATGGCGAGTGTGCGTTATCAAAAACATGGGTCTACAAGTGGCATACGACTTTGCAGAGGGCCGAGAAATCGTGGAAGATTTACGTCGGTCGCCCATCAAAACGGATGAAACCGTCGACAAAGTCAAGGAAATGGTGCTGGAAAACCATCAAACCATCTTTTACGTTTGAGAGAGGTAGCTCGTGACCACGTGAATCAATTCGCAACTTTTACACCATCAATTGGGCATGAGACACGTGGCTGTTCGACTCGTTCCAAGAGAGTTGAATTTCTGTGAAAAAATTCATCGGAAGAAGGTGGCTGAAGACATGAAGGTGGCTGAGCAAGTGAATTCGGACCCAACGTTTCTACAGCGCATCATAACAGGTGATCAGACGTGGGTATATGAGCTTGACATGCAACGAGCCATAACCGCCGAAAAAATGTATCCCACAAACTCGAAATTTTACAGGGGAAGGTTTTTTTTAAATTAAATCTGTTTGAATAAAGCCATTATTTAAAAATTTATAATGTAAATATTTTTTTGTGTAATACATTTAATTTTAATAATTTTAAATAGATATTTGCATCATAAGGGTTGTTTTTGTGGGATACATTTTTTTTGCTTTCCTTCTGGCAACCTATTATTAAAAAAGTGTGTGGGTTACACAAAAATTTATTTTAAGGAAGTGACTTCCCGTTTTTTTTTTATTTCATTTTTTTACTTAGTCCTTAAAATTAAATTACATTTGATTTGAAAAAAAAATGTATACATTTCTTAGTATATTCGATGTCCAGGCAACAAGTATGTGATTTTTATAATATATTAGTCACAAAATTAGAATTTTTAACAAAATAGGTTAATGTCGCAAGCATAGCTCTGTTTTTGTTCTGTCCTGCGCAGCTATCACAATAAAGATGGACTATCAACTGGGTTTTTCTTTCATCGACTAATTTAAGGTATTGGAAAACAGTTGTGCAAATTTCATTACACCCTCGTTTATCATCCTTTTCTCCCCATAAAAAACATAATCCATCTCTTGTACCACTCTCATAAAAACTTTCATTGTAGAATGAATATTTTCTAGAATAGAACAAAGTAACACTTTTTCCATAGGAAGTATTTAAGACCTTTTGCAAGTCGAAACTTAAATAAGCCGGATTCTCTTTGCATAGCTTTTGGTCCTCCAAAAATATTTGCTTACATTTCTCTTTGTCCTTTAGATGAATTTGATACTCTTCTGATGAACGCAATTGCTTTTTGGATTCTGTGTCTAAATTATTGTAATTCTCGTATAAGATGCATTTATCTTTTTTAGGTAAATGAACGCCTAAATTGAAACTGTTTCTAAAAATATTACGGAATACTCTTAACGATAACTGACTATTTACTTTATTAAGAGTTTTCAAATGTTCTACATAATGCTGATATACAGATTTTATGTTTCGAAATTCTTGAGGTAGATATAATTTTGTACTTTTATTTCTGCAATAATGTGAAGGAACCGCTGGTAATTGTTCTATAAAGGATTTTACTAGCGATATGCTTGCTTCCTCAGATTTGTTGTGTAGTCCCCTGTAGCCCCTTTTCGCAACACACGTTTCCTCCTCGACTTCTTTTAAACTTTCCAAACCATTTAAATCAATGAAAGATTCATCTGAATCGCTATACGGTACCAGGGAGAGCTGTAAAAATGTCCAATAATTGAAAACAAAAACATATTTTGCAAAAAAAAAAAAACAAACTCACACCTTCGACATATTGTTCTAAAGCTTTATCTTTAATGAAAGTCTCAAAAAATTGTGTTTTTTTTTAATTTTTTCCCCTTGTGTTTCATTTATTTTAAAAGAGAATTTAATTGTATCCCACATAAGCGTTCAAAGAAAATGTAAACAAGTCACCATATGCATTTACATTAAAATTGTTTTTGTTATAAAATCATAACGGTTTAATCTACAGCCATGAAATTTTGACAGATGATGGAAATGATGTTGAACTATCGATTTCGATAACAAAACAAAAATCGATTATGGTGTGGGATACATTATTTTGGCGGTAATGGCTCGTGCAAATCAGTCAACAGGCGGCTGAATAGCGCTATCCACAAGAGCCGAAACCCAAAAAACCACGTCAAAGTCAGTCAAAAAGTCAAAGTCATACTATTCGTTTTCCTTGATTATCATTGAGTTGTGCACTCGGAATCTATTCCAAATGGTTCTACAGTAAATAAAGAATATTATTGGGAAGTTGTGCGACGTTTGAGAGAGAATGTGCGTAGGAAACGGCCCAATTTGTGGAACGAAAACTCATGGATCTTGCACCATGATAACGCACAGTCTCACAAGGCTTATATTATGAACACTTTTTTGACCAAAAACTCGACAAATATCGTCGAACAACCACCGTATTTACCGGACTTAGCCCCCTGTGACTTTTTCCTTCTCCCAAAACTTTAATTGCCACTCCGCGGACGCCGCTTGGTGTCGATAGAGGCTTCTAAGGAGAATTCGCTGAAGGAGCTGAAGCAGATCTCTTCAAACGCGTTTGAAAGGTTATTTGATGACTGGACTAGTCATTGGCATATGTGTATTGCTTCGAATGGAGCCTATATTGAAGGCGACGAAATAAATTTTGATGATTAAACAAATATTTTGCGTTTTATTGAACAATTTCCGGTACTTTTTGGACAAAATATTCTTAGAAGAAAAGGCAGTCCCGACCTGTTGCCGCTCTCTCAGCAAGCCCAGGTAAGTAGTGATATTTGCAAAACCTGTATATATCGAAGTTTTTTGATACAAAACATACCAGTTACTCACACGGAAAAGAGAAAGAATGCAAGGTAGTCAGGGTTCCAAATTCATTAGAGCTGCAGAAGTTCGCTACTAAACGATTTCCCTGCTGGGTATGATCAGAATGCAAGGATATGTTAATAATAAGGGAACATTAATATTTCCAAATAAATTTTTAATTTTTCATTTCTCAAAAATTTAATTTTTACTTAGGTGAGTACAGAAAACAACCTATTTTTAATAGAACATTTTTATGTAAGCGGCACAGCATCAGACTGTAGCTTAATAGTGACAGTGTAAAAGGACGTAAGCGCAGGTATAAACAGGAAATTAAATTATATTTCATAGGCTGAACTAAACAATATTTTTCTGGTATATTAAATTATATGTTAATACGTGAGCTGAAAGCAAACAGAAATTTTTTTTTTTTTATTTCCATTATAAATTACAATCTGTTAGTATTAACAATAAGTAATTGGTGTTGGAACATTATTGTCTTTGGTGCTATTTAGTCATAATTTTACTAACAAAATATAGTTTTCTATAATTTTATTTATATTACAGTACGAGCAATATCTGTGGGTGTTTTGCGCTGTAGTCTTCTTGGTTGAAGTTCCATTTCCGGTATCAGTCTCATTTCATAGTTCTTTTGCTCTAATAATCGCAAGATATGCTTACTGCTGCTTCTTTTTACTGTTTCAGTGGCAGTGTCTATGCCGAGGCCGCGGTACCTTATGTACCAATTTGCCTCTTATGTACCAATTTGCGTTTGTGATTGTCCTTAGCATCTTAGATGGACTCCTCTGTATAATTTGTAGGTTTGATTTAAAGGCAGCCCCCCAAATTTCTAGTCCGTAGGTCCATGTCGGTCTAATTATTGATTTACTATACATATATCATTTGTTTATTAAATACGCTTAGGGTTGATTGTTTTCCTAGTAACCTGTAGAGTTGTCGGAATTTGTTTGTCCTTTCGTTTCTCTTGGTCAGTATGTGTTTTTTCCATGAGAGTTTTGAGTCAATCGTTATGCTGAAAACAGTGAACGACGTAAACGCAGTCCCCTGCCAGCTGTTACGACCAAATTAATGAGAACCCCATGTAAATGAAAAATTCCTTCCTTCCGTATCGTAGTTTTAATTTTACGATATTTAAAAATTCCCGTAATACCCTGTCAGCTGATTGCATTACATTTCGAAATCATTTACAAAATAAACTTAGAAAAATTATAATTTTTATTAAAATAACTTAAAAACACTGTTGAATAATGTTCATTATAGATAAATGAACTATTTGCATTTGTTGGTTTTTGGTTTTGGTTTATTAAACCATGAAAAATTGTAACTGATAACGCGGATGTGTGAAAAAGTGTGTAAGCAAAAATATCAATGGCAACATTGTGTAGATACAACCAAACTCATACACACACAAACCGATGTATTGTGTAAATATGTAGTTAAAAGAATGCAGTTGTTCTCTACGGGATGAGTTTTGCTCAGTTTGCTCTCTAGGGGCTGCGGATTACGTAAGTCGGTGACTGTTTCCAGCATTACACTGCATACGTACAAAACAGAGAGAGAGAGAGAAAGTGGAAGTAATTCCAGGTAACGGTTACTAAATTCTGCTCAATGCATTTGGATCATCCGATATTGTTATCTACATACATGTGTATGTACATATGAACATATTTTCACGCACGTGACGCGGCAAATAGTTGCAAACGCTCATCGGTTTTTTGTTCGCGAGAAAAACCTCAGCATTTCTATTGTTTGACGCAGGTAAGTATAGTAGGTTTTATTCGCCGGCGTTAGCTAACATGACATAATTCTAAAGATAAAAGTATTGAAATTTTAATTAAATATTTAGTATTACAGTTTTTGAATGTAAGCTACAAAGTTTATACCCACAAAATTTGCTTACAAAAAAGAAATTAATGAAAATAATATTACATTTTTTATAGCTTAGAACAAAAATTGTTTGTAAAATATCACAAGTCTAGAAATTTCAAAAATTCGATTTTTTTGTTTTTTCCATATTTCGAAAGTATAGTATCTTAGGAATATACTGTGAAATTTTTATGTGGAAATTGCCAATATTATAGCTTCTACAACCTATTAACTAGATATAGAGCGGTCCGCGCGCTCCTCTGCCCCAAATTTTAAACTCGTTTTTCTCGAAACGACTTTTTCCAGCCTGGTTTTGTAAAAAAAAAAGCTATTCAACCGAATCGTCTGAAATTTGTATATGCTGTGCACAACAACAATGGATATCGCCCGTACTAGAATCATATTACTATTTAAATTATTTGGTTTTCTTTTTCGTTTATAAACCTGAAAAAGCCCGATTTTTAGAGTGTGCAATTAAAAACCGCGGCATTTTGTCAATTGTTTTTTATTCCAGTAGGGGGACATAGTAATTTATTAATAATAATAATAATGAATAATTTTTTGGTTTTTGTGTTTCAGATAAATAGAAGAGCCAAAATGGACAAAACACCGCCTAGATCCAGTTTTTCACGAGGCTCAACTTCAGCGCCATTTTTGCAATTATTAAAATTAAAAAAAAAAATTTTTTTTCATCAAACATTTTTTTTTATTAAAATTGTTTTTTTATTAAACTTTTTTCTTCATTACATTTTTTTTTTTCATTAAAATTTTATTATTTGATGTAAATGAAGTTAAATAAAAAGTCTAAACAATTTAAATATCGTTTTTAATTTTTTTTCTTCTAAAAAGAATTCCTGAAAATACCCTATATTTTCGAGCTCTAGATCACCAGGTCCCCTTAAAGAGATCACAATTCAATCATCTCCTTTCCTGATTGTGAAAGTTGAACACTTATTGCTCCCCGACGCTTCCTCGAGCTCACCTATTCTTTACTTTTGTCGTTTTCTTGCTGAAAAAACAAAATTTATTACCTTAAAACATCAATACACTAAATTTAATATTTATTTCTTCAGTTTTATTTTTCTCTCCTATTTAATATGAACTTTAAGACGATATTTGCAAAACAAGAAAATGTTTCTGCAGGTACCTCGTAATTTGCCGTTTTGGTAATATAACTCGCACAGTTTGAAATCACTCGCCAACTGCATTTGCCACGCTATTGTGAATGACCTAAGATCTGAAAATAAGGTTTGTGAACTGCGAAAATCAAACTGTTGCATGCCAAAGCTTTCAAACTATCACCGCATATTTTCTGCGCTAAGGAAAGCTTTCAAACTGTTTATTTTAGATAGGCACCTCTCAAATTTCAGTTGCATTGCTATTTAATTTTTGCATGGGGTATTTCATGTAAATGAAAATTAGTTTTCGTATTTTTATTTTGTGAGCTCATGGGCGGATTAGTTAGAAGTCATTTTCAGGTTTGAAAATAGTAAATATGTACATATATATATTTTTATTGGTTACTCATTAGTAATAATAACTTTATATATATATCAATGTATATAATTGGCGCGCGCATACACCTTCGAACGGCAGATATTTTTATGAGGAGCTTTTTCAAGGCAGAAATACACTCGGAGGTTTGCCATTGCCTGCCGAGGGGCGACCGCTATTAGAAAAATGTTTTTTTTTAATTTTGGTGTTTCACCGAGATTCGAACCAACCTTCTCTCTGTGAATTCCGAATGGTAATCACGCACCAACCCATTCGGCTACGGCGGGCGCCTAACTTTAGTTTATTTAAATAATATGAGAACTAAATATTAGTAAGCCAATAAAACGTTTAAACTTTGTAATAAAAATTGCATTCAAAAATCGATGATGATCCGCCCTCTTTTTCATTACAAGGTGCCATTTTAGTAATCAATTTGGTTTTTGAATAATTTTTTTACTAAATCACAAAAAATGATTCCAAGTGCTGGAATCTTTTTTTGACTTTCAAGCGCTCTATTGTTTATACTGCAGCTGTTTAGCTCACAAGTGTCAATATGATTGACGTACGACGTCATTTACAAAAATTAAATATATTCTGATAGGGTGATCAATTTTTTGGTACCACTGACTTTTTTTGAGTACTGTAAGTAGGCATGCATGCGAATAGGCAAGGGCAAGTTTCGATTTGTGATGAGCAATCGGCTGCGAGGTGATTGTTTACGCGGATGACGTGGCTTATTGTCAAAGAAAAGTTTTTAGATACTCTGATGGAAGCAGGGTTATCTGAATCTATGTATTGTAGTTGTGAAATGGACTGTAAATCACGGTCTCTTGATAACGGAACTCGAAGGAGTGAACTGGTTGCTCACTTTGGTAATTACTGTAAAGGATATAAATATTTACTCCGACAGCCAAGCGGCAATTAGACCCTTGGGCTCGTTGTTTATGCGTTCGAAATTAGTCGGGGAATGTTTGGCTTCTCTCTCGATTACATCCGAATGTTTCCAAATCAAGCTCATTTGGGTTCCCGGCGACAGTGGCATAGAGGAAAACTGCTGGACTGATGAACTGACTAGACAGGAGACCTTGGAAACGGTTTCCTTGCAAAATGATAGGATTGGAGTTCCCTTGAGAACCTGTGGTCTGCTCCTGGCGAGCGCTGGGCTTCTGCACAAACGTGTAAAATCGTGAAATCCTTCTATCCATGAGTAGATTAGGAGCGCTCCAGGGCACTTCTAAAGGCGCAGCTTTCGAAGTTTGCATGTATCCTTACTGGATATTGCCCGTTATGTGTTCATGCATGGTGAGGCTTGGGATTGCTTCAAGTCCTTTGTGCAGAAGAAATATAGAGGACGAGGTGGAATCATCTTAGTATCTCGTCGGGCAAAGGTTTAGATATCTGGTCATCCACTTTTTCACTAGACCTGCGGATATTGCGTGTGGAAATATCATACACCTGGTGAAATTCATCAGCAAATTGAAGCAGTTAATACGAAAGTAAATCGCCGCCGCTGGTCGTAACCCTTTAACCCAAAGCCCCTTCTTCCTGGCTGGTTCCTTCCCTTCGGATTTTTTCAATTTAATGTCTATGCAGTACCGAGTGCTTTTGAGTTTGTTTCAGTACTCAGTATTGCATGCAATATGGCTGGATCGGAGAAGGAAAGGCTGAAAATGCACTGAGCCTCAAAGGGATTAGAACTCCAAAATATGGATTAACAAATAAAGAAGAATGCAGATGAATGTTAGGTGGCAAGTCAGTATTAACGATTGATGGCGTTCAAAAACGGGGTCAAGTTTTACGTGTAATATCTTCTGCAGCATTCTTCTAGCAACATTTTACAGTTAATATTTAGTTAGAGATGTATGTCAGTTTGCATTTATGAATTTGCATATGTATTTGGCCATATACACACATACACATATGTGTGCTGCTGGTATAAAGATAATACATACAGAGATTCATAGTAGCCGCGCACATACGCCCATGCACAGATATGCACTCGTATGTCGAATAATTCTGACAATATTTGCTATTATTTTGATTTAATATTTTAAGGTATTTTGTGCAGAAAATTTCATGAACTATTTTCTTTCGATTTCAGTTTCAGTTTGATGCAGAAATCGATATGCAGCAAAAGTAAATTCGTCAAAAAGGGCAGTGAGAGCACCAGATGCACGAAAGCTGAAGGGAGCGTAAAATGTTTTGTAACTGGAATTCCGATGCTAAATTTCAGAAATTCCACAATCAGTATCTCAAGTACCAAAAGCGTACACAAGGGATCGGCGATAGTTATGGATGTGTGGTGGCGAACATTAAAGAGACAGATGGGAATAATGAAAATATCAAAATGCTTTGGATGCACAGGTTGGTTGAAAAGTACTGAAGGCTAACCCTGTTAAACAAAAAAAAGAAGAAGAATTTTATTCGCATTCTTTCCATCACTTCTCTTCCTTTCAACCAGGAGGAACTAGAGGCCGTAGATAAAAATAGTAAAAAAATTAAAGTACAGTGCACTCACGAATTGGTGAACTAATTAAAGCCAAGAATGTTCACGGTTTTCGAGTTAGCACGATATTCGCTTGATTGGTCGGTTGTTCAGGGTCGTAAGCATAAATCCAAGTCTCATCTCCCGTAATGATGCATTTGAGCTTGTCCTGATAGTCTGAAAGCATTGTTTCACACACATCAACGCGACGACTCTTTTCCAAGAAATTGAGAGTTTACGGTACCAAACGAGATTTGACTTTTCGTAGGCCCAAATGGTTTTCACAGATCCTTCTGATATTCCGATCATATCAGTAAGGTCTTTAACAGTCAACTGACGATTTTTGAGCACTAACTCCTTCACTTTATTGACGTGTTGGTCATCTGTTGAGGTGGATGGCCGTCCGGAGCGCTCCAAGTCATCAACACGTTCTCGACCCTCTTTGAAGTCTTTGTACCACTTATAAACATTTTTCTGCGACATCGTCGAATCACCAAATGCCTTCTGCAACATGCTAAACGTTTCCGCAGCCGAAATTTCATTCTGCAAACAAAATTTAATGGCACTTCTCTGCTCAATCAAATCAGACATGGTAAAAATCGAAAATGCACTCTTGGTCGTTTGGTAAACACAAGCGTAAATATATTACTGATAATGACATTCACATGAAAGTTGGCCCAGATGTTATTAACAGTGCTGCCAACTCATGAAAAAAATAACTAGAGCGAAATTTTAATCGCGCGAAGTTTGACAAATAAATTCACCTTACTTTTTGCCCACAGTAGTATTTTCATGACACACAAATGATACATTTGGCATTTTATTAATAATAACGCGTATTTGAATTCGTTATTCAAAAAGTCAGTAATTTTTTCTGCTGTGTTTTTTCATTTCAACTGGAAAACCGTTTTCTCTCTCTCTCTCGCCGAAGTAAAGGGTTTTTCAATAAGAGGTGTTATTTTGATATTCAAAGAAAAATGCTATTTTTTAACATAAATGGTCGGATGTTTATTTCATTATAAAGAGGAATTTATGCCGCTAATAGTGGCAAATAACATCAGGCACATGACCACGCTTACAGGACAATATCCTTTTCATGAAATTTTCCATAACCGAATTCCAAAGTGGCTGCACTATGTCCTCGATAGCCTCACGAATTTCATCTTTGAGGTCTTGAATCGACCCTGGCCTGTTGGCGTAGACCTTCTCTTTCACGTGGCCCTAAAAAAAAAAGTCACAAGGCGTTAAATCACAAGATCTTGGTGGCCAATTGTGATCACCTATTCGAGCGATAACACAGTCTGGAAACTTTTCCCGATCAATGGTTTCGTTGCTTGTGTGGCACGTAGCGCCGTCTTGTTGAAAATAAACGTTGTTCAGATCTTCTTCTTCTTAATTGGCGCAATAACCGTTTACGCGGTTTTGGTGGAGTTGAACAAAGCCCGCCCGCCAGTCGTTTCTTTCTCGTGCTAACCGGCACCAGTTGGACACACTAAGTGAAGTCAAGTCCTTCTTCACCTGATCTTTCCAACGCAGAGGAGGCCGCCCTCTTCCTCTGCTACCACAAGCTGGTGCCGCATCGAATACTTTTAAATACGCAGAGTTTGTATCCATTCGGACGACATGAGCCAGCCAACGAAGCCGCTGGATCTTTATTCAATGCGCTATGTCTATGTCGTCGTAAAGCTCATACAGCTCACCGTTCCATCGCCAGCGATATTCGCCGTTGCCAACGTGCAAAGGTTCAAAAATCTTACGCAGAATCTTTCTCTCAAACACTCCAAGCGTCGCTTCATCGGATGTTGTCCTCGTCCAAGCTTCTGCGCCATACGTTGGGACGGGCATGATGAGAGCCTTGTAGAGTGTTAGTTTTGTTCGTCGAGAGAGGACTTTACTGCTCAGTTGCCTACTTAGTCCAAAGTAGCACTTGTTGGCCAGATAGATTCTACGTTGGATTTCAAGGCTGACATGTTTGTTTGAAGAAAGGAGGTACTTCGTTTGGTCCTCGTTCACCACCAGACTCATTCGCTTTGCCTCTTTATCCAGTTTGGAGAAGGCAGAACTAACAGCGCGGTTGTTTAGGCCGATGAAGTCAATATCATCGGCGTACGCCAACAATTGTACGCTCTTATAAAATATTGTGCCTGAGCGATTAAGTTCGGCGACTCGTACGATGCTCTCCAACATCAGGTTAAAGAAGTCACACGACAGCGAGTCGCCCTGCCTGAAACCTCGTTTGGTATCAAACGGCTCGGAGAGGTTCTTCCCAATTCTGCTGCTGGTGCTGAGCAACGTCATCTTGCAAAGCCGTATTAGTTTTGTGGGGATACCAAATTCAGACTCCAGATCAATACCATCCAATTCCGGCCATAAAACACCGTTAATCATCTCTAGATAGCGCAATCCATTCACCTGTAACACCTTTATTAGGTTGGGAAATAAGTTCGTAGCGTTTTTACTCTATTTGTTCTTTTATTTAAACAAAAAGCAATAATTACATCAACAAGTTAATTAATTATGTATCCGCCGTTACTATTCACAACCTCTTCCCACCTCTAGACCAATTTGTTGATGCCTGATGCCTGGCAAAAAGATAAAAGTACACATAGAATAAGAGTTTGCCATCATCTACTGTGTTTCTACGCTATTTTTATTCAATTATTGCAGATGCTTATGAGCAGATGCAGTTTTAAGACCCATCAAAAAATTAATTTTGGGGCTTTACTAATTTCTAAACAGAAATATTTATGTACAAATGTATGTATGTATGTGCCCAAATTCTCAATACTAACGACAACTCAGATTTTCATATTTACTTTACTTATTATCGACTTGTTTTTGCTGTTGTAGTGCAAAAGTATGAAACCAAAAAATCCTGGAAAAAGTGATAAGCAATGCAAATAAAAAAAAAACAAATTTGGCTGTACTTTTCCTGCTTGATGTTTGTTCGCTTTGACAGGTTTGATGTGCATCTAAGGAGGAAATGGGTATTTGGTACTTAAATGCAAACTGATATTGCGGATAAACTTTGCTGTTGCGTATAAAATAAAAATTTTTGGTCCTTCGTTGTGTGTATGCTTTGTGTTGTTGCAGCAACTTTGTACCCGATGGGGGACTCGACTGAAGGCTGCTGCGTCTATGCAATATTTAATACCACTTCAATAAGCATACATAAGTCCATACATACCGACATAAAATAATAAAAGTCTGCTTGCATTGGAAGTTATGTACATACATACAAACAAATATGCAGGTAATTGGGCTTTAGTAGGTCTTTGCCAAGTTTTCTAATAGAAAAACTCAACAGCATGTGATGGATATAATTTTGGTCGGAAGTTTAAATATTCTCACATGTAGGTATGTGCATATGCATACAACAACAAGTAAGTATATGTATGTACTTATTCTAACACATGTATGTATGTATGTTCATACCAACCACACTCCGTTTTCGTAAACCCCAGAATAAGGGGAGACGAGTGAGTGTAAAAATCAGCAAAAAACATAATTCAATAACGTATTTACTGATATAAACCGCCACACTGTGGACTTCCCACATTAGATAACCACCTTCTCCCGCTCTCATCGGAAGTCTTGGAGTGTTACTTGACTCCAAACTCGACTGGAGGCTACTCATTGAAAATTGGGTATAGAAGGACAGTATAGCTTTCTATTTCTGCAAATCTATGCTCGTCAAAAAATGGGGACTCAACCCACAAGCTGTACTTTGGATGTACAAGGTAGTATTCTGCGAGTTTTCACATACGGATGCCTGGTTTGGTGGGAAGCTCTTCGCAAGGCCGCTGATGACAGTAAACTGGCGAGTGTGCCAAGGACTGTTTGTATTGGCATCACCGGAGAATGTAGAATTTGTCCCGGTGCGATCCTTATGCCGTTTTGCATTTACTTATCATCAACTATTACGTTATTTCCATCGCTGCTCAAAGTGTAATCAGGTTAAAGGAGGTTGCCCTCAGGAGGCAATCTCTCAAGGGACATGGTAGTATTTTTAGATAGTTAACACCATATTTCTTTGAACTTTGTGCAAATTTCTCTATCCGCAAACTGGAGGGCAATCTTTCCAAGCAGGAAAGTGGGAGTCGGAGCAGGGGGAGATGGAATGGGGAGTCTGAGCAGGGGCTTTCTCGAAATCAGCCAATTTATCCATTTCCTTAAAATGACCGAATACTGCTAGTGTTTTCAGGCAGAAACCTTCGCGATGCCGCAGGCATGCAAAATGCTTAGGGGACATTGGAACGAGGGAGAAACATTGAAATTTGAAAAGGTCGAGCCAAGGAGCACCAGGAGATTTGGTGGCTCCTAAAACACTCAGGCAAAAAAGCCAATTGCATTTAGAGCTCTGGAAAGAGAGTAGATAGTCAAGGAGGGAAGGAGAAAGGTATCAGAGAAAGAGATAGGAAAGAATAGAGATAGAGATAGAGGTAGTTAGCCCTGTGAGAATTGTCCAGATTCTTTGGCAAGTCTGTATATATGCTCCAGTTTTAGAGAACGAATATTACTCATTCTCATGACAGCGGACACTCACAGAGAAAGTGCTCAGTGCTATCCGCCTTCTCCAAGCATGACAGGCACATTGGGTCCTCAATGATACCGACCATCAACCGAACGTCTTTCCTTCTAAGTTTTAGTAGAAAGTTTGACAGTTTTCTGTTCGGACTTGTCACAAAGCATTTTGCAGTTCTGCAGCGTTCTAGACCGGACCATCGCTCTTTATGCACATTGGCTACATAATCGCTGATCCAGTTCATGATTCCTGCGGAACTGATTCCGATTATTGGCTCTGGCCCTTGTGGGGGAGCGAGGGAGATATTAACATTTTTTCCAAAAGTCAAGCCGCGAACACGGTTCGGAAGACGCTCTGGTGCAGATCCAAACTAGTCAACTCAGGCAAGGAGGAGATAACATATTTTGGGTGTGTAAGTAATACTTACGGCGGCCCCCATAGCCGAATGGGTTGGTACGTGACTACCATTCGGAGTTCACAGAGAACGTTGGTTTGAATCTCGGTGAAACATCAAAATTAAGAAAAAACATTTTTCTAATAGCGGGCGCCCCTCGGCAGGCAATGGCAAACCTCCGAGTGTATTTCTGCCATGAAAAAGCTCCTCATAAAAATATCTGCCGTTCGGAGTCGGCTTGA
Organism: Anastrepha obliqua; assembly: GCF_027943255.1. Taxonomy (NCBI): domain Eukaryota; kingdom Metazoa; phylum Arthropoda; class Insecta; order Diptera; family Tephritidae; genus Anastrepha; species Anastrepha obliqua. The sequence goes on along the minus strand of NC_072896.1, from coordinate 49,186,463 downwards.
AACTGTAGGTCCGTCGCTCCATTTGTGGAACAACATCAAGTCACACACCGCAAATTAGGAGGAGCAGCTCGGCCAAACACAAGAGGGCGTACGTGCCAATTATATATATATATATAAGTAATACTTTTCTGATCTGGGTTCCAAGACATAGAAACATAGGGGGAAATGAAATGGCTGATGAGCTTGCCAGGAAGGGGTCGATTTAATTGGCCTCAGAAGTCTCCCATCCGGTCATCGGCATCCCCCAGGCTGTTGGCAAAGCGAGATTGCACAACTTATTTCTCGGGAAAGCGCAGAAGAGATGGTAAATTGATTTTGCAATCTACGGCGGGATAAGTTTGCTTAACAATTCGAGCGTATTGTGTAAGACAATGTAGTCCATCCTCAACAAACTGATTTGGTTTTAAGAGTGCGGCTTTAGATCTGGTAAGCCCACCGTAGACCAGATCTTCACAATACGCCAAATCCTGAAGAATAGCCATGAAAAACAACTCAACACACACCATTTCTTAATCTACTTTAAGGCCACCTTTAAAAGCACAGATACGTCTGAGTTTGGTATACGCGCAAAACTAATACAGCTGTGTATGCTGACGTTGACCTCTACCTCAAGCTCCGTCAGAATTGGAAGCAACCTCTCCGAGCCGTTCTATACCATGCGAGGTTTCATATAAGGTTATTTATTCTCTTTCTTCCTCCTCCTTACTGCAAAAAATCTTTCGCCTTGCGCCTTGGAGAATAACTCTTGCCAAAAGGGGGTACTTTGGGCTCAGTAGGCAATTGAGAATTATAGCTCTTTCTCGAAGGCCCAACCTAAACCTCTACAGAACGCTCATCACTCCCGTCATGCTGTATGTTATGGCGCTGAAACATGTAAGATCTCAACAGCAGGTGGAAAAGTTTTGGGAGCCTTCGAGAAAAAAAAATTCTCCGTAAGATCTTTGGTCGTCTCCTCGTTAGTGAGCGTGGTTAATCGTTTATCTATATGAACGAGTACGTTTCACCAAGGCGAATCTATAACACGATGCCCTAAAATGGAAGATGAGGTAGAGGAAAACCACATCTCCGTTGGAAAGATCAAGTGCTGCAAACGTTTTAAAGAAGAAAGAGCAGTGTTGCAGTAGGCATTTGAATATCCGGCAGTCTCACACAAGATCTGCCTCGGATATATGCTCGTCCATGGCTAAATGGGACACCGTAATAACGTTCGCGGCAACAGTCGTGATGAGGGTCAACCACGTTGACTGGGAGAGGAAAGTCGAGAAACGATTGCAACACTAGCATCAGCTCTGCAATGGAGAGGAATTGTTTTAGTCAAATCGTCGACAAATACCGACGCTTGAGCAAATCACTTACTACAGTATAAAAGAGAAGACACTACAATAGTTTGTAAGTATCGGACTATTGCACATTTCTCGATTATTAATTTCTTGCACAACTGCTTATGAACGCAGTGGGAAGAGTGGATGCTATCGATGGTGTAAAGTCTTCATATGCCCACCTTGAAGCAGGAACCTGTTGCCCCTATAGACATAAACGCGGCTCCACCTTGAAGAAATGCTGAGGCGATTCCTGGGTGTAAAGCAGCCGAGGGGGAGGAATGTTATAGGCTTAGTGGGAGCACGCCCCACATATCACTGGTGTAACGCACCTTTGATAATGCTTCTGTCATTTTGATTTGTGTCTGCTTATCAAAAAAAAAAAAAACAAAAAAAAAAAAAAATGCGTTGGAATAAATTATTCAAAATTCATAAAACACGAAATAAATTTGCCTTCGAAGCCCAGCAAAGCAGTTTGGGTTAGATAAAACATACCCTCCCTAGGATTGTTAGGAAAAAGTGGGTGAAATTTCATGGCGAAAAGATTTTTAGAGGTGTGCTCTTTGACATACCGTTATTCGACTCTGAGAGAATTTTGACAGAATTAGCTGATAGGCCGACGAAAAAGGGCATATGTTGACAAAAAAACTGAGATTGTGTTTGTGATATACGAAAAACTTCAACACCTTGTCACTTCGTTGCCGTTTGAACAATGGCTGACTGGATGAGTGTGTCAATACATGTGAAATGATCGTGCCGAATTGGGCTGCCGAATCTCCCAATAGACGTGGGGAGAGAAGTTTTTCTCACAATTTTCTTTTCCACCACAGTTAAAGAGCAAACCTTGTAAATCTATGATCCTTGACGAGGGAAATTTCACCACTGAAAAAATCAGTCAGCGGCCATTTAGAATGAATTAGTTTCTTGTATGGTGAAATTTCCTAACCGATGGTGGTTAGTTAAACAGACCGCCACTGAATCTCTTTGCTTTTATTGGATATTTATATGTGACAATCATCTTCCTCAACTGAAAGTGGTTTGAATATCTCTGAACGCATAAATCAACCTTAGCTGCCAATATTTGAACAGTAGGCTTACAACCATCATCCCATTTATGCAAGCTCTCGTAAACGCTGGTATAAATAAAAATTCTAATAAAACCAATTGTTTTTGGTGTGGTGAATTTTAGTACAGGAACAAACTGGGAATTGCATCTTGTGAGCATTCCCTGCTAATATTTAGTTCTCCATTTTCAATACATAAATCGTCGATAACACACTTTCGCTCATCTCTGCTGTTAACAGCTTCTCTACATATCTGTTATGTGGTGCGGTAACATATTTAATCGATTTGGTTTGCATCTCAACCATTCGTTGGCGGTGTGGGTCAACTGCTGTGCATCAAATAAAACCGAGAGAATAAGTAATAACAGGACAAAACAAAGAGGCCGCTCATAGAGAGTCGGGAACAGTTATTTATTACTTTCGGATTTTCGAACAAATACGTGCCACCACGTGCTGCAATCGGTCTTGGAGTTTCTATAAAAGCGCCGCAGGGGATATGCGCTCAATGAATGAGAACATTTAACTACCGCAAGGGTTAATTTTCCTTTGGATCATGCCAACAGTTTTTAATCGAATTGAAAAAAAGGGATCAGATTTAGTTAAAACAAAATTTAAACGAATTAAACACCAAATAAAAGTTCCAAATTGTTCTTTAAAAGAAAATATTTCGCATTGCTGATAATTTTATTATAACATAAAATATTATTATTTTTTTTAGGAATTAGTATTCTCTGCGCCAGCTACCAGTGTGGTAGAATTAAGTACACCACAGACGGTGGTGAAGAGAACTTATCACGGCAATCCCGCTTCGTTACTCTAAAAAACCGATGGTGAGAATATTTTCAGATTGTGCCCTTTAACTTCCGTTATCCGGCTTTGGCGCTCAGTGAATTTGACATAATCAGTAGATGTGCCGACGTGACTTGGGATGTGTTTACAAAACAACTGAGATTGGGTTAGTGATAAACGAAAAAAATTAGCCAATGGCACTTCGTTGGCGTCTGAACAACGACTGATTGCACGAGTGTGTGAATATGTGTGAAATGATCGTACATAATTCGGCTGCTGAGTCCCCTGTGACGTGGCAGCCGAAGTTCCCCTCATAATTTTCTTTTTCACCATAGCTAAAGAGCAAATCTGGTAAATCTATCATCCTTGCAGAGCGTTAAGTACACCATATATTGGGGTAAAGAGAACTTATAACAACAATCCCGCTTCGTTCCTTTAACAAAACCTGGTTAAGATATTTCACCCCAAAGAAACTAATTTACTCTAAATTTCCACATAATTACCAGTTTGTGTGGTGAGATTCCCTAGTCGAGTGTTGTTGGGGGCTCCAAAATTTAACAGGAATAAGGGTTGTCACTTTTCATCATTCTAGGCACGAAAAAAAAAAACTAAAAGCTACAATCATTTCAAACATTTGTTAACTGCAACGGTGGAATGAATTTTAGTGGTGGTCGAATGGGTTTTAGAAAATTTGCTGAAAACAGCGACGAGTCGAAATTATGAAACTACACTATGTATCCTTATTTTCATGAGAACTAATGTTTTTATTTGGTCCTTTGTGATTTGGATTTTATATTATTTGTTAAAAAAAAGTTTTTTTTTATTTAATTATACTTTTCTTAGAACATCACTTAAAATCATTTTTTTTTATTTAGTAAGAAAGTTATCCAAAAACAAAATTGAATAATTAATTTTGCACTACTTTATATTTATGAGAGAATTTGATATAATTCCATTAGCTCATACGACTGACTATTCTCGAAGTTATTGTACGTCCGGCTGTCAATAACTTCATTATTGTGGGGCTCTCCATCCGAGTTCACATGGAGCTCAACAATTTAGGTGGGTTTGCAATTACTGTATTAGCACTATAAAAAAAATATAATGACTGAGAAATTGATATCCTTCTAAGCGCAGCTGTGCTTGCAATATTCACCGATGAATCTAGCATTGAAACAGTGCACAGCAACTTTCGTTGAGATAAGCTTATGTATGACTATTTCCAGACCACTGTAGTGCTTTTCAATAGGGAATCTATACAACTGACATGAAGGCGAGGCTGCATAATGAATTTCGAATATTTTGTAGTCTGAAACTTTGCGTACAAGACCCTTAATTCAGTAACGACTAACTCGAAGTACGTCCATGAATATTGATGATCCCTGCAATTTATTCCACATCACATCGTTAATCTGTACGGGGAAGAGGACATAATGCTTTATCGGGAAACGGGTAAGCAATTTGTGTCCCTTCTAAGCTTCCTTTCAAGTCTGAATACTGCTCTAGCGAAGCACTGGCATACATACTCGTATATAATATTAACATATGGACTGAAAAGTTCCGGGCCTAGCACACCTTTGGCACCATTTCCATTGCTGTTTCATACCTGATAGATATCAGTGGAATGCAGAAGCATTTCTCTATAAAATGCATTCCAGGCAAATACTTTTTTCAAGTTCGTTCTAATTATGCTCACGCCTCCAGTCCTATTTTATCAATTATAATTTAATATGTAACATATTATTAATCCGTGTGCAAATCAATCGAAGCGTCGCAACGTGGATTAGTAAACAGACACACGGCATTTTTCACTGGCATTCCCACTATGAAACTTTCAGAGCCGACATAGTCTCTATTAATGGAAATAGCAAAAAAAAAAAAAATAAGGAAGGGGGTGTCTTTCATATATGACAAAAAAATGTTCACCAAAAACTAAAAAAAATTCAAAAATAGAAAGATTTGTTTTTAAGAAAATAATTTCCTTCAAATCAAAAAAATATATATAAAAAGTTAAAACTAACCAACTTTTACTTTTGGAACTATAAGATAATTTTCAACATTTTAAAGAATTTGTTTTAGTTGACTTGTTGATATACTTGAGCTCATAATACAAACACACAAGATGGCGCGCAATTAATCATCCAATCTTGGTTGTGAATAACTGTTTTACTAAATAAAAAAGCATGATTTTGAGGGATGGAAATCTTTTTTAGATTTTTAATCTTTACGCACTTCATTGCTTGCCTGTTTACATATTGCAGCTCTGCTTATATATATATATCTATACATAAAGGGTGATTTTTTAAGAGCTATAGGAAAGTTTTTCAAAAAAACACACGTAAAATTCAGAAAAATGCATGCAATTTTTATTTAAATCGATAGTACAGTCCATATAATTTAATATTTGAAGACTATTTCATGCAAATGTTGACCGCGACTGCCTTCGAATGGTCCATCCGCTTAGTCCAATTTTGGCATACTCTTTCCAATGTTTCGGCCGGTATCTCACATATAAATGTTTTAATGTTGTGTTCCAATGCGTTAATTGAAGCAGGCTTGTCTGAATAGACATGAGCTTTAACATAGCCCCACAAAAAATAATCTAAAGGCGTTATATCGCACGATCTGGGTGGCCCATTGACAGGTCCCGAACGTGAAATAAAATGTTCACCGAACTCGCCTCTCAACAAGTCCATTGTTACGCGTGCTGTGTGGGATGTGGCATGTGGCACCGTCTTGCTGAAGCCGCATGTCATACAAGCCAAGCTCTTGTATTTTGGGCAAAAAAAAGTTGGATATCATTTCACGGTAGCGCTCACCATTCACAGTTACGTTACGATTCGCACCATCTTTGAAGAAGTACGGTCCAATGATACCTCCAGCCCATAAACCGCACCAAACTGTGACCTTTTCTGGATACATTGGTAGCTCTTGCAATTCTTCTGGCTGATCTTCACTCCAAAATCGACAATTCTGCTTATTTACGTACCCATTGATCCAAAATGGAGCTTCGTCGCTGAACACAATTTTTCAATAAAAAGGTGGATCTTAAACTTTCTTAGGCGGCCGCCGTAGCCGAATGGGTTGGTGCGTGATCACCATTCGGAATTCACTGAGAGGTCGTTGGTTCGAATCTCGGTGAAAGCAAATTTAATAAAAACATTTTTCTAATAGCGGTCGCCCCTCGGCAGGCAATGGCAAACCTCCGAGTGCATTTCTGCCATGAAAAAGCTCCTCATAAAACTATCTGCCGTTCGGAGTCGGCTTTAAACTGTAGGTCCCTCCATTTGTGGAACAACATCAAGACGCACACCACAAATAGGAGGAGGAGCTCGGCCAGACACCTAACAGAAGTGTACGCGCCAATTATTTATTTATTTTTTTTTTTAACTTCCTTAACAGAACACGCATTTTTATAATAAAATTAACCTATATAATAATATACCAACTGTTTAAAACGATAATAGCTAAAAAATCACCCGTTATATACATATATAATTGGCGTGTATACCCTTTCTGGGTGTTTGGCCGAGCTCCTCGTCCTATTTGTCGCGTGCGTCTTGATGTTGCTCCACAAATGGAGGGACCCACATATTCAAACCGACTCCGAGCGGCAGATATTTTTTGTGAGCAGCTTTTTCATGGCAGAAATATACAGGTTTGCCATTGCCTGCCGGGGGCGACCGCTACTAGAAAAATGTTTTTCTTAATTTTTGGTGTTTCTCCGAGATTCGAAGCTACGTTTTCTCTGGTAGTCACACACCAATCCATTCGGCTACGGCAGCCGCTCGCTCTTCTGATGGGGTGACCAATTTTGCGTCACCTTGTAGTAAGGTATAACCATTCTCCCAATTCGTCGGCTATGATTCTGTTTTGAAAGTTGGCCTGCATTGTAAGGCCTTTCACTAGAGAGCATAAAAATGTCATGCAAAAACAAATTTGCTAATTATATATATAAATAATTGATTTAAAATTCTATTTTAATTCAATTCTACACATATACTAGGTTGTTCAATGTTCAACCGTGGATCAGCGGTGCCCCCACAAGGGCCAGAGTCAATAATCGGAATCAGTTCCGCAGGAATCATGAACTGGATCAGCAATTATGTAGCCAATCTGCATAAAGAGCGATGGTCCGGTCTGGAACGCTGCAGAACTGCAAAGTGTTTTGTGATATGTCCGAACAGAAAACTGTCAAACTGTCTACTAAAACTTAGAAGGAAAGACATTCGGTTGATGGTCGGTATCATTAAAGGACACAACCCATGGGTTCAGCATATGACCACCATTGGAATCATTGAAGACCCAGTGTGCCTGTCGTGCTTGGAAGAGGCGGATAGCACTGAGCACTTTCTCTGTGAGTGTCCTGCCTTTGCTGGAGCACGGCTACGAGTTTTGGGTTCCGATGTCATGAGAATGAGTAATATTCGTTCTCTAAAACTGGAGCATATTTACAGATTTGCCAAAGAATGTGGAATATTCTCACAGGACTAACTATCTCTATCTCTGTCTCTTTCTCTGAGACTTTTCTCCTTCCCTCCTTGACTATCCACTCCCTTTCCAGAGCTTTAAATATAATGGGCTTTTTAGACTGAGTGTTTTAGGAGTCACCAAATCTCCTGGTGCTCCTTGGCTTGACCTTTTCAAATTTCAATTTCAATTTCAGGTTGTTCAATAAGTTTTGCGGTTCGATAAGAAAAACACAATTCTATGATTTGAAATGCACTTTATTAATCAGTATAGTCTCCCTGAATCTCAATACATTTGATCCAATGAGATTCCAATTTATGAATTCCATCCATGAAGTGTAGGGTTGCAAAATACGCTTCCGCAGCTGTTATGAACACATCATTTGATGAAAAATGGTTTTCACACATGGATTTTTTAAGTCTGGAAACAGATGACAGTTAATAGGGGCAAAATCTGGTGATCACGGGGTGTGCTCCAAAAATTCGAGCTTTAAGTCATGTATTTTAGCCATTGTCTAAATGCTCTTGTGACTCGGTGCATTGTCCTGATAATATTCAGAATTTTTGCAGCTTGCAAGTAATCCACAAACAAAATTCCTTCCGCATCCCAAAAAACTGATGGTAACACCTTTTAGGCTGATTTCTGGACACGAACTCGTTTCGGAGCCGAAGAACCAGGCTCACACCACTCCTTAGCCTCTTGTTTTAATTTAGGATCATGATGATAGACCAAAGTCTCATCCACAATGATGAATCGACACACAAAATCCACGTGGATCTTTTGAAAGCGCTCTAAATGTTGCTGAGAAAGTAACATTCGAATGTCACACAGCTTTCTGAAACCAAATATTTCAGTCAAAATATTGCTTACACTGCCCAATGAGATGCTTAGGGCTTCCATTGAATCTCTTTCAGTCACTTGACGATTTTCCAATACGATATCCTGTTTTTTTTTCTACTATTTCTGGTGTTGTTGCTGTTTTTGGACGTCCGTGAAGTGGCTGGTCTTCAAGGCTTGTACGACCACTTTTAAATCCAGCAACTCATCTTTCTACTGTACTAACTGATGGCGACTTGGCGAAGGGCCTTAGGCACTTTTAACACTGGTTCATAAATTTGCTTGGCCTTTAAGCCTTCCAAAATTAAAAATTCTATGACTGCACGATACTTAATTTTTTTCCTTGTAGGAAATACTGTGACACGTCGATACTAAAGGGCTTGTAAACTAAGAACGAATTGATAGATTGAAATGAAAATGCACATACGTTCATATGAAGAGTATACCAACATACTACTGTGGGCAAAAAGTAAGGTGAATTTGATTCTAAAATGAAAAATCTTTATTTACTCTTGTAAACCAATTTCATCCCCTTCAAAATAATCTCCTCTCGATGAAATACACTTATGCCAACGATTTTTCCAATCCCCGAAACATGGCAAATAGTCCATTTCCGGTATAGCCATCAGCACCTTCTTCGATTCAGCTTTTATCTCCTCAATCGACTCGAAACGCATTCCCCGGAGTGGTCTCTTGAGTTTTGGGAATAGCCAGAAGCCACACGGAGCCAAATCAGGCGAATACGGTGGTTGCAGAACGATATTTTTGGCGAAATGGTCACGAAGAACGAGTGCAGTGGGAGACGGTGCATTATCGTGATGCAAAAACCAAGAGTTGTTGGCCCATAATTCTGGTCTTTTTAGACGAATTCTTCTTCTTCTTAATTGGCGCTATAACCGCTTACGCGATTTTGGCCGAGTTTAACAAAGCGCGCCAGTCGTTTCTTTCTCGTGCTAACCGGCGCCAATTGGACACACCAAGTGAAGCCAAGTCCTTCTCGACGAATTGCTTCACGTAAAAGACGCATAACGCTCAAATAATATTCCTTATTAACAGTTTGGCCAGGTGGAAGGAATTATAGTGCACCACACCACGAAAAATGTCATCATGACCTTTATTTTTGAACGACTTTGACGTGCTCTTTTCGGTCTGGCCTCACCTTTAGCACGATATTCGCTTGATTGGACGGTTGTTTCAAGGTCGTAAGCATAAATCCAAGTCTCATTTCCCGTAATGATGCATTTGAGTTGGTCCTGATAGTCTGAAAGCATTGTTTCACACACATCAACGCGATGACTTTTTTCCAAGAAATTGAGAGTTTTCGGTACCAAACGAGATTTGACTTTTCGTAAGCCCAAATGGTCTTTCAAAATGGTTTTCACAGATCCTTCTGATATTCCGATCATATCAGTAAGGTCTTTAACAGTCAACCGACGATTTTTGAGCACTAACTACTTCACTTTATTGACGTGTTGGTCGTCTGTCGACGTCGATGGTCGTCCGGAGCGCTCCAAGTCATCAACACGTTCTCGACCCTCTTTGAAGTCTTTGTACCACTTATAAACATTTTTCTGCGACATGGTCGAATCACCAAATGCCTTCTGCATGCCAAACGTTTCCGCAGCCGAAATTTCATTCCGCAAACAAAGTTTGATGGCACTTCTCTGCTCAATCAAATCAGGCATTGTAAAAATCGAAAAATGCACTCTTGGTCGTTTGGTAAACACAAGCGTAAATATATTACTGATAATGACATTCACATGAAAGTTGGCCCAGATGTTATTAACAGTGCTGCCAACTCATGAAAAAAATATCTAGAGCGAAATCTTAATCCCGCGAAGTTTGACAAATAAATTCACCTTACTTTTTGCCCACAATAGTAACAAAAAATGTAGGCTTGTAGCAAAGCCCTTTCTTATCGAACAGTCTAGTGTTTTTAAATAAGTGGATGATTTTTGCTGTAATCTACAGTGATTCACTGGCAACCAAAGTGTTAAGCGCAAGTAGGCCTTTACTCCGTCAATACAAGTAAAGCTGGTCAAAGAATGCGCTTCAGACTTCTGAGGGACATTTTCTATGAGAATATATTAACTCATGGAACAGTCTCTTTGGAAGATCTGATTGTATTCAACAATAAATCGAAATGGTTTAAGAACATGTCGGGGATAAACTTTTTTAAGCTTTGTTTTCTGTCCACCAGAAAATATGAAGTGAAGTTCTCGAAAACAGCCCAGATAATCTTGAAAAAATTCAAACTCGATATGTAAGAAAAGCTGTAAATCAAAGCAAAGTGAATTATAAATGCGGCACTCGACACACAATTCTCTAAAAAAGAAATGGAAATCTATTACCAAATTTTCATAAAATTTTGAAAGTCGGCTGAAAGACAATCGAAATTTTCAAGGCTGCTTGCTCGATACTGGTTGTTTGCCTAAAAATAGTGAAAGGCGTATAAAACTTGATTAGTCCAGTAATCATTAAATTGAGCGAATTAAATTGATGTATACATTCGTGGATAACAAATAAGCAAAGCCTGAAGTTATTCAGGAAATACTTGACATAAATAGTTAGATATTTGGTTTGCAGCTCCTTTGAAATGTAGCTTTTGAACTTTTGTTGATGCAAACAGAAGAGCGACACAAAGCTTCTCTGAAGAATGAGGAAGAATGCAAGGAACTATTTTAAGTGCTAAAACGCAAATGCTTGCAATGAAGAACAATCATGGCCACAAAGTAAAGTGATGTGTACTGAATGCCTTGTGAATGAGTTGAAACTATTGAAACAATTTTATTTACATGTCCTTGCAAGTATTTGTTGTTGACATATGCAAACAAGTTGATGTAAGTAATATGAATGCACGCACACACATCTACACATACATACATACATACATACATAGATGTGTATATGTAGTTACAAACACATACATATGCAATGTGTTTAGTTTGAAAGGTCCCAAGTTTTGGGTTTGCAACAAAACTTTCTTTGACAAAGGCACAATATTTGCTTTTGTCAAACCAATGAAATGAAATTCAAATTCAAAGTTGCTCATTGTTGTCAAAAAATTATTATTTTAGTTGGAAATTTATTCGATTCGAGAAGCAGCATTTAATTTAATTATGAATTTCAATTAATTAGTTACGATTAAAATATATTTGGCTAATGCAGCTGAGGCCTACGGCTTCGGTATTTCGTTCATATTGTCTGTGCATATGTATGTATGTATATACATATTTACAGTCAGTGACACGCGAAATGGTACACAGCGTTGGCAGACGTAAATTTAGTAATATTTTGTGGAAAATATTTTAAAAATTTTAATGCTACGAGTTTGTATAAAATTAAATATTTCTTGTAAAGGGTGTTTTTTAAGAGCATGAGAACGTGAAATGATATTATATATATATATATATATATAATTGGCGCGTACACCCTGTTTGCGTGTTTGGCCGAGCTCCTCCTACTATTTACATATAGTGTGCGTCTTGATGTTGTTCCACAAAGGGAGGGACCTACAGTTTAAAGCCGACTCCGAACGGCAGATAGTTTTATGAGGAGCTTTTTCATGGCAGAAATACACTCGAAGGTATGCCATTACCTGCCGAGGGGCGACCGCTATTAGAAACATTTTTTTTTGAATTTTGATGTTTCACCGGGATTCGAACCAACGAGATTCTCTCTGTGAATTCTGAATAGTAGTCATGCACCAACCCATTCGGCTACGGCGGCCGCCGTTACAAAACAGAAATATGCTTGGAATGCATCTGCTTTATTATAATCTGGTAGTTAATTATTTATAATTTTATTAATTTTTTGGTTTTTCCGAATATATTATTTACGTTCAAAATCTTAGTATTGGGCATACGTAAAATGAAATAGGTTAAAAAAGTGCGTGCAATCGCTTTTATAAAAATTTTTATTTTTCCCCTCTTATAGCCCAAATGTCAAACAAAACAAATCAAAAAAAAAAATCTAACGTTTATCTTATTTCAGTAAGGTAAAATTAAATTTAGAAAAACTGCAGCGAATTTTGAGCGGTCAAAAACTTAGTAGTGTAACAAATTGTAAGAAAAATTTTGATAAAACTCTTTACAGCTTTCCATAGTTGCGTATTAGATGTTGGCTTGCGTTGGGCTTGCCTCCTTGACATCAGCCCACAAATTTTCAATGAGGTTTATGTCGCCATTCCATTACGTTGATCTGACTCTCCTCAAACCATCTTTTAGCAACTTTGCACATGTGTTTGGGTTCGTTGTCTTGCTGGAACGTCCAAACATGTGGCATTTCGTCTCTTTCATATGGCAGCATGATGCCCTGCAATATATCAACATATGAAGCGCGAGTCATCATTTCCTTAACCCAATGAATGGGTCTCACGCCTAGCCAAGAAAAGCATGCCCAGACCATAATGCTAGAACCACCATGCGTTATTGTTTCTGTTGTATACTTTGGCTGGTATTCGGTGTTAGGTGGTCGTCTTACTTATTAGCGCGATCCCTTTCCACCATACAAGACAATCTTCGACTCATCCGACCATAAAATGTTGCGCCATTTGGTCGAAGGCCAATTTATATGTTCTTTGGCGAATCGAAGTCTCTTTTCTACATGCGTTTTTGTCAACAACGGTACTTTTCTTGGACTGTGCGCACCCAGGTCGTGCTCACGCAAAGGCCGACGAACAGTCTCAATGCTCTCAACAGGTGGCACACCCCACTGGAATGAGTGTTAAAATCGGGATAGGTAGGGTTCAAATAATGCCTTCGCACTTACAGCGAGGGTCGTCTACTGCGTCGTGTAGTGTGGCCACTAAAACAATCCCTCCCCCTCTTCTGGGAAGACTTCCTTCCCGGAACTACTTCGCCTACGTCTGGGACGACCATACTTGTAGTCAACTCTTTGCTATAGGCTCGTCTTCTTATGTCTCTGTCTGTGAGACTTCGCTTTGTTGTACTGCGTCGAGGCCTTTCTTTTTTATGTAATACGCTTTCAACGTATTTTTTAACTGCATTCCACTTATCCTCGCCTTCAAGCATCTTGCCGATCACACTGGTCGGCGCGATGCCGCCAATCTGCTCCCTCAGAGCATCTCTTTCTACAATTAAAGAACGTGTGTTCAGCGTCATCGTTCGATTATTCGCAGTATATTCACCTCTGGTCACTTTCCTTACCCATGTGGTATAAGTATTTCCGAAAGTAACCGTTGCCCGAGTGGAACTGACTCATGAAATAGCCTACTTCCCCGAAGTTCCTTTGAACCCATTTACCTCTTGTAGGAATGAGCTTCTCCGTTCATCTGCCACTAGCTTTAGGCATTAATGGTGCCCCACGCATCTACTCGTTCACGGACCATGAGGACGCTGATCACAAAAACTGCTGCGCTTGTCTGAGATATAATGTTTTTTCTTAATTACTGTTAGTAATTTTAGATTTTATTTAAATAATTTAATACACATGTTTTTAAAAATTTACGGATTACTATTTAGACTTGATCAAAATTTTGGATAGTGTTTTATTATTATGCACTGGAGTTGGTAACTTCCATTCCAAAAAAATTCCGGCGCACTTTTGGAGGCACGTCTGCAATGGCCACAGGTGGACCATAATCAGACCGGCAAACCCTTTTGCTAAGTGTAAGACAATTATGGTCGTTGCCCGATGGATGCAATTCATCCACTTAAATGGATATTATCATAATTTTAAATTATCCCACCCATCCATCTTCCCCATTTGATACTATGGTTTACACGTGTACCCTACAAGCTCTTTCCGTTAATCCAAACCAAACTCTTAGTCTTGTTCACGAAAAATTGGATGGACTTAGTCTTTCAGCACTGAAAAGTGTGACATGCAGTCTTGTTGACGTTGAAGTTAATTATTTAGGAGTCATCTTGGATAAGAAGCGGACTTGGAACGTTTATGTTTCGCTGAAAGTGGATCGCTCATTACAGATTTTTCAACAATGCCATAGAGCCTCTGGTAAAACCTGGTTCTGAAACCTGCTATGGTCGTGTGGATATATATAGCACTTATCAGACCAATCATCAGTTATGCCTTTGTGGTTCGGTGGCGACGGACCATGGTTAAGTGACACGTCAGGAACTACACAAACATTGTTGTCAAATTTTCATAGCGCATTCAAAGAAATTTGACAAATATTTTCTTTATCAACGGGTCCATGAATTAAATAGGTTCTGGAGCCGGACGGTACTTAAACGATATTAATAAGTATGATTACGCTACGGTAGGAATAGACATTGCTTTCCAACGGATAACTTTTGCCTTTCTGAAAGTAGCAGAATGGAAAATTGGGGGAAGATAGAACAAGAAATAAGTTTGCGCCTTTAGTGACAGAAAGGCTGCACTGAAGACCTTGGAGAACACAAAGCAAGCCTCAAAACTTATTCAAGAATGTAAGAATAGAAAAAATATGTTGCAAAACGGAATAAGCTTGTACTTATATGGGTTCCAGGACACCGCGGCGTTCAAGAATATGAAACTGCCAATGAATGGGCCACTTGCGGATCAGCGGTTACCTCACGAGGAGCCGAGCCAATAATCGGAATCAGTTCGACAGGAATCATAAATTGGATCAGGCATTACTAATGCAATTCACATAAAGAGCGATGGTCCGATGTTTTGTGAAAGGTGCGAATCGAAAACTGCCAAACTTTCTATTAAAACTTGGAAGAAAAGACGTTCGTTCTATTAATTTTAATTCAATTACAGTCAAATATAGCTCATTCGACGCAAAATTAAATTTATTAACACAGTAGGGTACTAAAAAAAATCCTCAATATCGGATAATATCGTAAAAATTATGCCAAAGTCGAAAAAATAGAGAAAAAATAAAAAAATTCCAAATACTTCCGTCTACAGTCTCGTCAGTTGTCATTTCAGAAAAAATGTTAACACACTGTCAAAAAGGCTTGTTTTTGTTCTTTCGAACTAAAAAAGCAAATTCGAAATCGGATGGAAATTGGCGAAGTTAGGAGGGATTGTTCATATCAACCTACTGAAAAACGGTTTTATGGCCATAAAATGAGATTTTGGGGGTGTATTGGAAATTTCTCCTATACCATTCTTTTCAGTTTTTCATAAGCTACAACCCTCACCATGTCCGATCCAAAGTTTTTTTGCAACTTTTTTTTTTGTACCACAGTGTTATCTAAGAATGACATTCCCATATACCGAAGCCCGTTCTTACACAGTGCGGCACAGTAACAAAGAAATGGGAAGTAATTTTTTCGCCTTTGTCAGCTTTGTAGTTCCTGCTGCAGCTATGAGAATTCACACCGATCGTATTTTTCTATTCAATAATATTCTGTTCCACCCATCTGAAACGCCTAGAAGCGCCTTATCACGCAGCAGCTAGAAGGAGCATTAGAGCCTCTCCTACTTCTCCCATTTATGCCATATTAGCGGAAGCTGGTCTACCTACCCTTGTGGAAAGGGTATCAAATAACACGCTGATGTGTATCCCTCGAGTTCTATATTGCAGAAACAAGTTTTTGTTTGAATGCGTTTCTTCATGTCAACACAATACAAGAAAAAATGGCCGAAAATCAACGATCTCAGAAATTTTAAATCAAGCCAAAGAACTGAACATACTCATATCACCAATTCTCGTCGAAAAACCGTCTCATCCAGAATGGATCGTACCAAGCTATTTAGCCATAAATAATTTAATGCATCATCAAAAAAATTTTACTGGCCCCGATGAATTCAAACAATTATATCTTGAAACTGTTTCTCCTTTGAAATCAGACAGGGACCTGTTATTTACTGACGGATCTAAAACCGATACCTGTACTTCATTTGCCGTAACAAACGAAATAGGTACCACTATAACCGTCGGAGTTTTACCAAGTTACTGCTCAATTTTCACAGCCGAAGCTGCTGCGTTACTTGAGGCGGTACACTTTGCGTCCCAAAAAAACCATCAATATATAATATGCAGTGACAGCAAATCAACAATCGAGGCTATTCTGAACCCAGCTAATAACTCTCCAGTAATAACAAAAATACGCAACATGCTCACACAAAAAAAAGGATCAATCAAACTTATGTGGGTCCCGGGTCACAGTGGCATCAAAGGTAACGAAAAGGCCGATAGTAGAGCTAAGGAGGCAACCAAAGAGCCATTGTACATGTTCGAATACACTCATCCAGAAGATATAAAAAAGTTGGTAAGGCGTACCAATTATGAAAGTTCCCTGAACAAATGGAACCAGTACCAACATCACTACAAATCCTTCAATCTCTCCAGATTGAAAAACCAATACCCGTCAAATTCTTCATGCCGGAATATTAAGACCGTTGTTCGTCTGAGAATTGGCCATACAATTTCAACCCACTCGTATTTGCTAAATGGTTTGCCGAAACTCCCGTGCCCGTTTTGTGGATTTAGCGAATTCACCGTATCGCACTTCATGGATATATGTTCAGGAATCCAAAATATTAGATCATCGGTGTTTAGAAATATCAAACCATCTGAACTTCTGAAGCAGACAACGGACTATAATATTAGTATCACAAACCAATTCGTTTCTTGCTGTAAATTAAAAATTTAACTTCATAGGCTTCTAAGTTATCTGGTGTGTATAGTAGTGGTTAACTCCACATACCTTCTATTGTACTATCTTCATCTTCTCCAGTGTAGATATAATATATTTTTATCTCGAATCTAGCGTATAATAAAACTAGTATAATATAATTATTTCATTTTCTCGTCTTGATATATAGTATTAACCATTTAAAACAATAGCCGAAGGCCTTAGCAGCCAGTGCTTGTTTTCCTTTTTTTTTCTTACCTTTAAGTGGAATAATTATTTATAATTATTACTCTTTTCAATAAATAAATAAATAAATATTCTGTTCATAACTCCAATGACTGTAGTTACAGATAGCTTCGATCTTCAGAGGATATACGACTCGCGCTCGATTCGGTCAAGTTTGTCTTGAGATCCGACGAGCTGTGTTTTGCTTTCATCTGCCACCAGTTTGCCTAAAAGTAAATTGCCTAAAAAGTAAATGACAATTCTTTTTAAAAAATATCAACTTTTTCTTTACTCCGGCTTACAGAAACATCTGCCATGCAGTTTCCTTCTGTCCTTATGACCTGAAAAGCAAGTGAAATGAAAGCTGTTCTATTTAGAAATAATTCCAATACTTCATGAGTTCTCATATTGGATTTTGTGTCCCATTTGTAATGCGAGTAACTGTATTATGCGTATTTCTTCCCATTTTACTCAAATTAAGCGTAATCCCTTTTAATGAATGGCATTGACTGCAGCCGTGGTCAACCGAGCTATATCTCAAGTCAAACGATTATAGAGCCAACAAATTCCAATTCACAAAACACGCAAAAGGAGAATGTGCGCGCAAAGGCGAATACATCTACACACAAATAACTCAAAATTATATTCTGATAGACAGTGTGACGTATAAAACTAAATTGGTAAGCTTAGGCCGAACTTCTTTTCTAATCGGTGATGAGCGTCCACATCTTGAAAGGTCGGCCTTGAAAGGCAGATGTTTTTTTTGATAACCATTTTTCTGAGTTGTGAATTCAAGGTTTGCTATCGCGTAACGAGTTCGAAGTTTTTAAAACGATTAAAAATCATTTCTTATACAAGTCAAATTGTATTTTTGTATTGTATTTTAATTGTATGTTTGATTGCCTTTAGCATTGATACTTTGAACCATTGCACTAACAGCGATAATGCCACGAACAAGCAAACTCAGCTGTGGCAGCCACTTGCTGTAATCGCATACACGCGTAGATATGAGGCAATAAATACTTATACATACAAACATGAAAATGTTGTACCATACATTGTGACGTTCACGTGCTTAGCCCACCATAAACTAACGAAAATTCGCCAATTTAGAGCATTAGCGACCACACAGCGCGCACAATCGTAAGCTGGCATACTACAATGGCTGCAAGTACGTCTGGCAAACAAAATTCAAACAGGCAGTCATGTCGCGCTGCCAATAGTCTGCGCCTGACACTGGGTAACAATTTTGATAAATCTGTGGTAATTAGTTGGAATCTAGTTATAAATCGGCATAACCTCAGTTGTCGAGCAGTGTCAGTTGCCGCGAGCGCTCCTACAAGGACAATAGTTGCTTTTCCTCGATACATACATACCTACATACGCATGCATAGGACGTGCGCCCATGGAAATGTATCGTACCTACACATTAATTAAAGGCTACATACAATTTATAAGTAGTTTATATTGTATTTATGGCATTACGCGAATGTAACTCAAATCCAGCTGAGTGGTGTGAATCGATTAAAATCGGATTAGACCAGGAACAAAGCAGTGGGCTTGATTGTTGCGTATGAAGTTGGGTTAATAAGGCTCCGGAAATTGGAATACGTCGTCAATTCACTCAAATACAGAATGTGGCCTGTCAAAAAGCAGCTCTCAAAAGAAATAACAATAATTTTTCGATTAATCGATCGGTCAAATAGTTTTCTTGTGATACCCCACACAAATTTTCATATGAATAGAAGAGCCTGATTTTCATGTGCATTAAACACTTAAAAAAAAAAAACCTGGAAAAATATTAAGTTTTCTAATTGGGGCGAATCCTTGCTGGTAGTCACATTGTTTCGGCGGTGCCTGCCAAATCTATTATTTCACTTGTATTTTATTTAGTACTTGTATTGCGTATTATGCAGTCAATGATGTCAAATTCCCATGGCAAGTAAGATGAGATTGGGCAGCACTTGCTAATGAATAACTTTATTATGAACGGTTAGAAGGAATGGTTATCTCAGTTACCTCCGTTGTGAATCGGCTACCGAATTGAAAAAGTATCTGCCTAGCAAACCTGCTCTAATTCTATATATATGCCACGATCTTCGAGATACTCTCTCTTGAAAGGCTTAGCAGTTGCTTTGTCTTTGTTTATTTGCGGTCACAGTAGCCCATCTGTCACGCATGTGTCTTCATCTCTCCATGCTCTATTGGCCTGTTGGAAAATGTAATTTTTAATTATTAATTTGCTCGTGTGGCCATAGAAATACCAATATTGCCTCTGTTTTCAAGCAGTGGAAGATTAATACACTTTTTGGCTAGCTCATTAGCTTTACAATTTCCCTCAATATCTCTGTGCCCCGGAACTCAAAAAGGGTTGACCTTGAATACGACACTAATATCATTTAGGGCTTTCGGGCATTCCTGTACAACTTTTGATATTAGTAAAGCTGTTGCGTGAGCTACAACTTCTGCCTGATAGACGGTGCAATAGTGTGATAGTCGGACGGATAGTTCTAGTCCTAATTCCTTCGAAAATGCTCCATAGCCCACCTTATCGTCTACGTTGGAACCGTCTAGGTTGCAACTCTCCTCTTGACGGTATGATTGTCTTGGAGAGTCTGTCGAAGGTGAGTGTAGGAATAGAGTAGTCCATTTCTTGTTTGAGACTATTCAGAGTGTGCAAAATACATGCGTGGAAAACCACCGGCCTTTCCATAGCGCTATACTTTTAATTCTAAACGCCGAGGCGGCCACGTTTTCTCTAAAGGATTTAGTGCAAGCAAGTTGATTAGCATTTCCAGGGCTTTGTTTGGGGTAGTCCTTAATTTGGGGTAAACCTTACTGATGATTTTACCATAACTCGCCTTTTGAGCAGATGGCTACTATACAAGTATTCCATATGTTAAGATTGGCCTAACTACGGAAGCATAGAGCCAATATGTAACAAGAGGCGTTTACCCCCATTCAATACCCACTGCTTTTTTGCAAGTCTTCCTTACTATTTCCTTAATATTATTATTATTCCATGTGAGTTTCCTATCTAATATATGTAAGCCCTACATACTTGACGTTCTCCCTCAAATGAGTCTCCACACCCTTAAAAGCTAGCGGGAGGTTTATAGGAAGCTCATATTCCTTTGTAAAGAGATTCGGATCAGTTTTTGCGTGGTGTATACCGAGTCCCCTACTCTCTGTCCATCTTCTAAGCGTGGCCATGTTAGAGCACAGAATATCCATAAAGGTGTTGGGATATTTGCTTTTAACACCCATGGCTAGATCATTTGCATAAGCAGTGTCGTGGCAACCTCTACTCTCCAGGGTCAGTAATAGAGAGTTTATCGTCAAAATCCACAGAAGAGAGGTAAGGACTCCACTTTGAAGTGCGTCCCTGCAGATCTGTCTACTTAGATTAGTGTTCAACTTCTACATTTTGCAGCTCCCCCAACGATCAAAGGGATCTCTTCCCCTGATGATTGCTCGATGTCTTGATGATTGCATTGATGTCTTTTGTTCAAAATTAAACGAGTACCTCACCGACTTTTGGTTCCTCGAGTGCCGCCATCGTAGACGAATCACTCCTATATTAGACGAGGAGTTTCAGCTTCTTTTTGCGACCCACGTGACATAATTCCGTGCTCTCTTATTTATCCAGAATTGGCCAGAAAAATATGTCTGGCATATGGAGCTATATGTCCGCTTGAACAAAATCATCTTATACCAGTTTGGGGTACCATTGGGCCCAACCCTGCCGAAATTGTCCATTTCCTGTTAGATGATATCGACGTTAACCACTGTTGATTGGACATCTCTAAATATGTAGTTGCTTGGCGACAGGTTTTCGGACGCCTACGGTGTCATTCGCATCGGCTAGCTTGAAAAGGAAATCATTCATTGGTTTATTATCAAGAGCTTTTAAATTAATTCAGTTTCGGTTCGGAGCAATATAGATGTACTTAATATACTTTCTCACATTTAAAAGAAACAACAATTTCCATTCCTTTTTAAGAGACTTCGATTATCTCTTAAAGGCGATACTTTTGCATTTGAGGTACATTTGGGTACATTCATTTCCTAAATCCATTTAAAGTTATGAAAATTGACAAAAGAGGTTTGAATGGTAACAATTTTTCTCAAGATTTGAGGGCGGCCCAATATATAAATTTTTACGACTCAATTCTTGTCTGACCTACTTTTCCTCCTATCGATAGTTTAAGTTTAATAGCCACAAGATTGCCGGTTATTTTAAGTATTTCCTAAAATTTTTTGTTCACAAAATATATTCAAAAAGGGCTTAGGCTAGGCACCACAGAAGTTAATTTGAATCTCAAATCGGATCCGATTACCAGGAGGAAGCATTGCTCATTTTGTGGTGTTTCACTTTAATGCCTGAAATCGTTTGAGAATGATGCGAACTACCACTTCCCAATCTAAGGCATAATGCGACACCGCGCTTATTGGACGATTTTCGAAAACTAAAGGCTGGAAAGCAACATAACGGGAACATCAAAAAAGAATTCACCGAATTGAAGCAACAAAATTTGCTCTGTATGAACGCGGTCTAATGAAACTCTCCCGAAAGAGTTTTGGCAGCATTGAATATAGTGAGTTATACCAGTTTTATGAGGTTCAACCGTACTCGTTAGCGGCGAATCTTGCTCGACACCTTTGTTGTTGCCTTCGCATGAACATTTTTCGCTATGCTAATCGAGCATAAAGATAGCGAGCGCGGAAATGGCGAATAGAAAGGGCCTTTGTTGCTGTCATATGCAAACTTTCGGCAAGACAGCAGTAAAGATAACGTGAGCAGAGTCCAAACATAACGAACAGAGAAGTGACGAGTCGAAGGCGCCTTTTGGTAATGTGATAGTGACGGAGAATTTAAGGTGGTCTGTTGTGAGAAGAAAATCGCGTTGTTAGAGAGACATGTGCATTTCAATTAACAGTTTCGGTCATTTTAAAGGAGATACACCCATTTTAGAGAGTGAAATTTTCAGTGCCCTCATAAGCACAAAAATGACCGAACAAGAGAAGTAACAAGCAAGGAACAAATATTTCTCTAGATCAGGTACATCACATGCGACTGGTTGCGTTGATGGAACGCATATTACGATTTATGCTTCTAATGTCCCTAGAAGACAAATAGCTTATGCTTTGTTGTAGGATGAATTATAATTGAATAAATTCAAATCATTTACCTCATTTCATTGTGTTTGTTTAACTCATTTAAAACTTTTGAATTCTGCATTATATACAAGTAAAATTAAGGGTGGAAACCGGTTTAGATCGATCAAAAAATCGATTTTTTTTATTGCATAAATCCTAAGTATAACTACTCAAGAATATGTGGTAAAAATTTTAAAGCGAAATTCGCATTATTTCCGATTCTATGAGCACTTAAGTGACTGCCCGTGGGTTCTGCACCGTTCCGCGTGTTAGTTACCTGTAGAACGACATTTTTCTCGAAACTACTTTTTTTCAACTGGTGGGAATTCTAGCTTAAAAGTTATCGACCAATCGCTCTAAAATTTTTCAGTAGTTTTTTCATTATTCAATTCTAATCTATATGAACCTAATTCTGGGATTATATTATTATTTAAAATGTGGGTTTTTAAGCAAAATAGATGAAAAAATATGGTATAAAGAAACTACTTTGTGTTCAAGCGCCTCAAAAGCATGCAATTTCCAATATTTTTTTACCACAATTAGGTTCATATTCTTAGGAAATATGTTGTTAATAAAAAAAAAATGGCTGTTGATTTCAGAGAAAAATTGCAACTTCAGGAATTCCCACCAGCAAGACACTCGGATGACGATCGTCCATGGACAGCACGCTCTCCCGCCACTATCTCCCGTGGAAATAGCTTCAAAGAAATTTAAAAGTGTACATAAAAATATAAATAAAATATCCTCTAAGCTTAAACAATTTCTAATTATTTTGGCCTCCTAAACCGGTTTCCCCCCTTAAAAAATTTGTCTAGGTTCATAAAAAATAAATCAAAATCACACATTACATTCATTCACTTCATACAAGTAAACTATTAAACTTAAAACTACTTACATATTCAGCTACTTTTGATTTCATTTTCATTCGCTGTGGTTTTTAATTCTAAGCCTATGTTTTGTATTTGAGGTCCAGCTTTTTTTGCTTCATTTCCCTCTTTTCTTTGTATCATCTTTTTGTTATAAATTTTCTTCCCTTTTCCATTCTTCTTTTACTTCCAATAATTTTAGTTTCTGTCTTTCAGCACGCACATTTTTCTAGGATATCTAGCCGTTTTTGCAATTTCGTTTTCTATAGCTTTTGGAATTATTAATTAGATTATATACATAAGATTAAAGAGTACTTTCTCCCTTCTATTTTTTTAATGCGAACAGAATAAGCAGTAGCCAATACAGAAAATTCATTTTCGACACTCGTTCGCCATTTTGTGACGAATTCGCATCTTAGAATTCGGGACTGCCAAATTCGCCTATATTTTCATTCGCTTCGCAAGTGACAAGCCTTTAATTTGCTTATAAGTGCTTATCTATACTAACTTTGCGTCAACATCGGCTGTTTTATGCGATATTTTTTTTGTGTAATAAAATTTTATGGAATACTTTCGAAATATCTGTATAGATTGTGTCAATTTAATAGTCATCTTCACAAGACGGAAACAACCTTAAGAGAAAATAGTAAAATTCGATACTGTCGATTTGTCCTTGACAAAGCCAGATTGGCTTAGAGAAAGAAAATTGAAAAAATTAACTTCTATTTAATGATGAACTCAAAAATGTTCAAAAAAGTAGATAGTTTTGTTATAGGCATCATTTTTATTGGCACTTTTGAAAATTGTTGTTTTTGAAGCTATTTGACTTTGATTACGAGTTTACATTCGCAGCTATTCAAGGGCACCTTCGTCGGATTCACTGATAAATTAAATCTTGCCACGAAATCACAATCTCATCGCAGAAAGACTTACTTTCTAAATTCCAATCCTCCAAAGGAGATAGAACGAAATAAACGGATAAGCTTTAGTGTTCGCAATTTTTACACTTTTTTTGGGAAAAAATTTAAGACTAAATTTGCAGGTAATCCACGAATTGCGCGCGCACCTCGAGTGCACTTCCAGGCTGCTTGATTTCGCTTCATCTAGATCTAATTTGGTAAACAATTTTCATTTAGTTACTTGATATTAAATCTATATTGGTTGCTGTAAGGTAATTTGAATGGAGTTTATTAAAATAAATAAGGAAATCAATCAATAAATAATCTTCCATAATCAGTGGTAAAGCTTTTTATTTTGCAATGCCCACACTGATAATCGAAATGAGTAGCAATAATGTTTCAAAAATAAAAGAGAGAGAGAAAAAATTAAGACAACAATAAACCAAGCCGAATAAAAGCTTACACTTAGTTTATGTACTCACCTTCTAGAACAATTAAATTGAGTGCTGTATTGAATGTAATCTTGAGGAAATACTCCATGCAGTATTCTCCAATTGGAGAATGTATGTAACATACACACACACACGCATACATAGTAAGCAGTCGAGAGACATGTTAACGAGCGCCTCAATTCTTTTCATTCTCCCAGTTACTGCTGCTGGCGTTACTGTGACGGCAGTGACGTAAATTTATTAACGCGTTTTCGACTTCGTTGTAGCTTAAAAACAAAAAAAATAAAAAAAAAATAAAGACTGCTCAACATAACAAATGGAATGAGGAAATGAAAACTTCAAACAACAACAAGCACGCATAGTTTTCATCTGCAAGTCCTATGCTTTTCGTTGAGTTTTAAACGTTAATTTTTCTGCCATAAAAATACCAACACCCAGACGTATGTGACCTCTCCGCATCTACCATTCACTCGCCGATTACTTGACGCTAGTCCTCTTAGTGCTCCGATTTGGTGGAAGAGGCATTTGGTTGGTTGGCTGGTAGGAGCTACTCGTACATACTCGTTTATTGCAATGAGTTGCTGCGTTGGACTTCAGTATCGCTATTTCGCGTTGGAGCCTTCACACTCAGCAAATTTATCACCCGTGATTTTTGTGTCGACCCGTTTGAATCCAATGTAATCGTTTTAGTCTTACAGAGTGGTTATGAATGTTCTTGATGTTACTGTTATCAGGAGGTACTTGAACAATAACAAATGTTCAGAATCAACTACAAACGCACGAATGTGTATAGTTGTAAAATACGTCATTTTGTTGTCCAACAGCAGTTTTGCAACAGAGTAACAACCATGGAATACACGCATTTCTGAAAGAGGACACTGTGATGGCCATTTTTTTGTTGACAAAGTTATGATTCAGCTCGCCTGAGTATATTTTTATTTGCAGTCAAAGGTGACAAGGACGTGACGGGTTTTTGTACTGCGAGTATAAAACCTTGAGGAGCTAGATTATTGATGTCTGAGACAAAGTTGATTCTTATAAAAATTCTTATAAAAATTTTAGTGGTGAGAAGTCGTCATAAACTCAATGCAGTTTTCTTCAGAAATCAATGTACCATAGTTGGACTGTGGCATAAAAAAAATGTAACTTGCTGAGTTATGTAATTAAGAATTTCATGAGATACTTAAAATTTGTATCTTACTCACATACTCCAGGAGCGGTAACTCTTAGTTATGGACCCTATACAAACTATTTTCAAGTTCTACTTGCAAGCGAAGTAAAGACTCACCATGAACTGCACAAAATCGGACGATGAGCATTCACTTAAGTGAATATTACTCTTTTTCAACCCACCCCCTAAATCCTCTATTACTATCACATTACCACAAAGCGCCTTCGATTCGCCACTTCTCTGCTCGTTATGTCTAGGCTTCCTCGCATTATCTATGATGCTCCCTTGACGAAAATGTGTATCTAAAAGCATGACTAACTTTTATTGAGGTGGGTTTTGCCGATAATTAAGCTGAAAAACGATTTTACAATATCGGTTAGAAATTTTTAGCAGTGAAGTATGGAAACACAATATATGAAAATTAGTTGTTTACCAAATATAAACTTAGCAAAAGTAGTAGGTTTGTTCTCGATGAAACACCAAAAATGAAGAAAACGTTTTTTCTAGTAGCGGTCGCCCCTCGGCAATCAATGGCAAAGCTCCGAGTGTATTTCTGCCATGAAAAAGCTCCTCATAAAAAATTTTTGCCGTTCGGAGTCGGCTTGAAACTGTAACAAAAGTATGTAGAGTTATTTTAGTACGAACAAATTTCGCGCCAATAATGCCTGATTGCAACGGCTGCCGCATACTTTCTCCACGAATAAAAGCGCTCTAGGTATATTATACCCATTGTACAATGATTTTGTTTTCTGTGTTGTAAAACCGCTTACAAACTTACAATCTGAATTAATTTTTTTTTTTAATTCAAAGTCTTGGTGTCTTCAAACTAAGAGAAAAAAACAGTAAATTTAGTGCGAAAAGCACCAAGTTGGCAACATTGAGCCCAGATTCTTCGTGCTTGACAGCGTATATGAACTGTAAATCCAAGATTCGTCACTTGGCACCTGTTACGATGTCATAGACGTAGACGAACCCCCGCGGCTGGATTTCTTCAATATTTTTTTACACCAATCCATGAGCCCATTTTTGGGCAATTGTCAAATTATGCGGTATTCTACCAGAACAAATCTTCTTAACACCCATATGTTAATGCAATATTGAATGTATGCTTATCTCGCTAATTTCCAAGGATGCTTCTATCTCGCAATCGAGTGCTTGTGGCATGACAATCGTTGTTGGACGGCCTTTTTGCAACTCTATTAATAAGATCGTAGTTTATTTGTAAGATATCGGCCTCAGTCACCACCGAAGTCGAGCGCATTTATGTGGACCAGCATTCTGTAGTTCTTTTAATCTGAGCCGTTGCGGATGACCTTTCACCTAAGCTCTTTAACCCATAGCTGACTCTCCCTGCTTTATTTATTATTTTCTCCTTTTTGTTTTTCTTTGCTGGTGTTTTCATTCACGGTATTTAATTCGTGAGCGAGGAATATAGAATGTTCACCGCAGTAGCGTACTCTCCCGCGAACAGAGCCCACTGTTATTCTTTGCTGCAAAGAGAGCTCCATTAAAACTTAGCCGATGATGTGAACTGCTTGGCTGCAAATAATTTATTGAATATAGAGGCAGTAGATGGCAGCGTTGTGATTGACTGAGCTGTAAGTGGATTACGGCAATCCGAAAATGGGTTGTATAGCGATTAGACGAATGGTGTCCAAGGATGATAGATTTACACGGTTTGCTCTTTAAATAAGAAAAGAAAAAGAAAATTGTGAGGGAGCTTCGGCTGCCACGTCACAAGGGAGATTCGGCAGCCGAATTCTGCACGCTCATTTCACATGTATTCACATAATCGTGTAATAAGTTGTTGTTCAGACAGCAACGAAGTGATATTGTTTCGTCAGCCTATCAGCAGATTCTGTCAAATTCGCTCTGAGACGAATAACGGTCTATTAAAGACCACGCCTCTGAAAATCTTTTCACCATGAACAGAAACCGATATACATATTTGGTAAATATACCAACAAAGGATAGCAATACTATAAACGGGTATATGGTTTGCTCAGTTGTGTGCATCTTACGGGGAACAGACTCGATATACGGTAACGTTGGTGAGTGTGGGCACCATAAGCCCTTGTGTCAGTGTGAAGGTACCTGCACTCTATAAAATGTAGTTTGAACTTTCTGTATTTTGTTCGAAATATTTAATATTTTTTTCTGCAATAAATGGATTTTTAACTAAGAAAAAAGACAAAAGCTCAGTTGGTACTCATTCTTAAGACCAGTCAGACTTAATAAAAGAAGAATAAATATGTACAATATAATTTATGATCCAAATAGATTTAAATACTTTCACAGAAATGTATGCAATAAGAAAATCATAGCTTAACTCCCAGAAGAAGATTTCGACTGTTACGCAGCACTCATTTCGCCATAATTTGAGCGCCTCGTTGTAGACATATCTAAGTAACAACCCTTTTAGGCGTGAAACATTTTTTGGTTTGCGAAAAACGAAAAAAGGAAATTGCAAACAGGAAAATATTTTAAACACATTATCATGATTATCATGGCGGAAAATGGGAGATGGAAACTCGCAAAAACCTAATGGACTTAGAACGA
Source organism: Anastrepha obliqua (assembly GCF_027943255.1). Taxonomy (NCBI): domain Eukaryota; kingdom Metazoa; phylum Arthropoda; class Insecta; order Diptera; family Tephritidae; genus Anastrepha; species Anastrepha obliqua. The sequence continues at coordinate 49,158,100 of NC_072896.1, read as the reverse complement.
AAGGGCTCAAATAAACTAATAATCAGAAATTAAAGAGAGAGAGAGAGAAGATATTACATATACATACTTAATAAAGCATTATCCGGCAATGACCGACATGCAAACGGGATTCTTCTTCGCCCTCAGAACAATTTTCTACGTACATACCTAAATTGCATGCTTTTTAAAAGCCTTGGAGCTGCCAACTAAAACACAAGTACATTTATACTCGTATAGGCATTATAATAGAAGTAGCCCACATTTATGAAATTACGTACATGTAATTGTGTGGGTATAATGAAGCGAAAAAGTGCGCCTATTCTAAGTAGGCACGCGCTATTACACTAAATATATAAGTAAGTACTTACAACTATGCACTTTGCAGAAGGAAGCGGCTAATTAGCACTACTCTTCCACAGTTAAAAAAAGGAAGTGCGCGGCGTAAATGAAAAAAGCGTGCAAATTTATTTTTATTATTATAAAGCAACCTATTGGGAAAAAATTATGATATGTCACGCCTACGCCACGCGATGATGAATTATATCCACGTACAGGAGTTACAATGATTGACTAGGAATGAAAAATTCATTGAAGCCAAACCAAGGGTTTTGTGTAGCGAAGGGTGCGGCATCAAATAGTGGTACGAGTATAATAGAGAATCTGCGGCATGTCGAACATATCGCACTGCCGACCTTAAGGTTATTCTGCACTTATTGTACTTCCCGTTGATCTTGAAGTTCAGTCCATAGCTGCTCAGAGCACTATTAAGTTGAATGAGACTGACCTCCTGATGCAATTTCCTGTGGGGCCTGGTAGCATTTTGAGGTGAATTTCTCCTTCCTTTTCTGTACTTCGTACATATCTATTCACCCGATAACTGGATTTTGAGGGTTTTGCTAGGGCTATCTTAGTAGGTAGGAGAGGACAGTCTACACGGGCGAAGGTACCTCTGTTTTCATCGACGGAACATGGGATGCGAGCGGGGTTTTCCCGCTAAATCAGCCAATATTTCAGTCTCCTTCAAACTGCCGAAAACTAGTAGCGTTTTTCAAAGCAGAGCTCTCTGCGATCCCGTAGGCGAGCAAAATGCTTAGGGATCACGGTTAGGAGGGAGCCATAAATAGCATTCCTGATAGTCAAGCTGAGCTTAAGGCCCTGTAGTCGCAATGTTGCAGCTCTCTTTTGGTCAACTCCTGTGAGGAGGAGATCAAACGTCTCGAATGCGCAGAAAATAGTTCTCTTATCTGGGTTCCAGGGCATAGGAGCATCGAGGGAAATGAAATTGCCGATGAGCTTGTCAGGAATGGGTCATCAGAATCGGTTTCTGTTGTACCCATTTTAAACATCGATATCTCCTTGACTGTTATTAAAGGGAAACCGCACAATTCCTTTCTTAAAAAAACGCAAGGCAGATTAAGTTCTATTTTATCGTGCGACATCTCAAAAACATTTTGGTCTCAGTACGATAGCAGTAGGACGCTAAAAGTGCTGGGGATCCCCGCCATTAAATTTCCAAATTCACGCAGAGAAGCTTGGATTTCCGTACAACTCCCATTGCAGAAGAGGTGAGGATCCTGCAGAGAAAAATACTTCCTTTGAAAATGTCTGGGCTTGGCAGCTAGCCGTTTAAGGCTCCTTAGTGTGACCTTTGAGGATAGCTTGAGACAGTTCTCCAGCCTAGATTCCGTTCTTCTACTCCACTACATCAACAGGACTGGATGGCTGTAGATTTCTTTCTAACTTTAAGTTTTAAGATTTTTCGCAGGTAGTGGTCTACATACATTATGGTATCAAAACGGCAATCTAGTGCAACTTGCAGACTATTAGTGGTACTCCTACCATCTAACATACCTATCGGTATAGATAAGATAAATATATGAGAAGGAATTACATTTTATCTCTAGCGTCCCGTTGTTTTGCGAGATTACCTATCGACGTTTGACTATTCTATGTGGTTCGACAGATCCAATTAATGCATCAACTAACTTTCGTGGTAAGACTTAAGACGAATTTAAGTCTCTTTCGGGTTTGGGGTATGGCACTCGGTTGCAGTGCAGTTGGGTGTAAAGTCACATCTACTGCGCACTCTCCGAAGGGCCGGCATTAAGAACTGGTCGGAGCTAACTTCGGGGCTCCTGTTCTCCATGGGGTCAGAATTAAGTCTCTGGTCAGACTTCGTAGCCGAAACTACTACCAATTGAAGTTCCAGACTGCTGGACTGGTAGTCAGAGTAGAAACCCCGTACCCAAATTCTCAAGGCTAAAATTTTATTTTCTAAAATATGAGACAACCATTTGAAACGCCAGAAAAATGAGGAATTGTAACTTCAGTAACTTATTAACTTATTTACTTATTGTATTATAGTAATTTTATAAAGCACATTTAGTCTCCAATATAGCCTAGTAGCTATAAATGTTTTCTTTTTTGTTTTATGTACTTGAATGAAAAGACAGCGACAACTGTTGAGAAAACTTTTAAGAAATTACATGCAAATCTTGGTATACATATCTACTTGTACATACATGCATACATATATACATTAAACGTATGTGTAGAAAAGCATGGGAGTATTTTGAACTCCAAACAAAATTCCAACATACCAGCCAAAAATGCAATAAATATGTAGGATATATTATATGTATGTATGTGTATATTTACAGTGGCGGATTCCGCAGAAACTTTGAGGGAGGTGGGGCTAATTTTCATTCACTCTTGGATACTTTTCTCTTCATTTCGTTTTATTTAGATTCGGTAGCGTTTATTGAGTTTTGAAATACTTCGCATTCTTTCATGCGGCTTAAGAGCGATTCAGACTTTATTATTAAAATATCTGTCTATCTGATTGCCCTTTTGTTGGATTAAGATGGCTCGCCTTTGGACTGGAAAATCTATCCAATGACGATTAAACTGTGCAAGTTGTGCCGTCTTGTTGGAATCAAATGTCGATGAAAAATTCAAGCAGCTTCTTTCTCATTTCTAAAGAAATAAAGAGCGATGATGCTGCCAGTGCTCTATGAACTTCACGAACAGATTTATTTATTTTTTGTCAAAGTAAATTTCCACAATTTCGTAGCGTTGTTCTCGCGTTAAACGATTCATGATGGCTTGCCAAAACTTACTGAACAGAAATATTAACAGAGTTTGCTATTATCAGCTGTAAAACTATAGTTATCGATATCGATAGTTCTCATGCGGCTAAAAAACACCAGACATATTAATACCGATGTAGAGCCCCCCTTCGCTTGCTAACCTCTCTGTTATTGATTCTTATACTCCGGAGCTCAGCCAAATATATTTGACTTCTAGCGCAATGATAAAATCAAGGTAGTGGCGGCTGCGTTTTGGTGATGTCTGTGGAAATGAAATATCAAACGATACGATTGATTATACTAATGATGACCTATGGGCATGCAATGATAAGCTTCAGGTTTTCTGCCATGGAAAGGCTTTTCATAGAATTTCATCTGCGGTATAAAAAAAGGATATTTATATATTTTTGTACAGGGTCCGGCACACTAAGTGTAACCAACTTCAGACCGCTTGTGCAGCTGATGCTCATACATGGAGGTTGCTTTGAACCCGTGAGCAGACAAACATTTCGGTGGCAGACCATGGACGTTTCAACAGGGCTCGGCACCGTCTCACAAAGCTCGAGTGAAGCAAGAATGGCTAAAAAACAACGTTCGGAACTTCTTAACGTCCACACAGTAGCTCTCAAATTCACCAGACGGGAATCCGATGGATTATTCTCTTTGAGCCGCTGAAAAAAGTCATTGTCCATGAGTGGGCCAAAATACCTGCAAGTCACATTCGGGCAGCTTGCGATTCGTTACTGGCCCATCTCAAGGCCATAGTCAAGGCAAAAGGTGGTCATATCGAGCAAAAGTAACTTGATTCTTAATTTTGTATTATTCTCACACATTTTTTACATTGAATTAAATAAAATTAATTTTCCAAACTAAATTTATGGCCTTTGATTGCTGAATTCTGTAAATTAAATGAGCGATTCCAAGTCAAGCGATCCAAGAATTTTTGATATGGTCTTAAATTTTTCTGAAAATTTATTTATTTGTAGGCTTGAATATAAAACGAAGTAAATTGAAAAACTTAAAAACAAAATTAATAATTTTGAGATTTATTCAATACTGAAAATTTTGATATTGAGTTTTTTGAATAAAAATTTCTTCTTCAGTCATATTCGTCATTTAAAATTATTTTATTTTTATTTTCTAGCATAAAGTATATGAACCTAAAAAATTGTTTTTCTTCGAAACCTTTGGGAATTTTTTTTTCACTCTATTGTTTTTTGTTAAAAATACAAATCTGAGATTTTTTTCACAGTATCGTAGTAGGATTTCATTAACTTTTCGAGATATATTTAAAAGGGTACTCCGAACCAGTGACCAATTACGCGCGACGTAGATATTTTGATTGTTTCGCTGGTTTATTTCAGCTGAAATTTTTTTACAGTATTTTGAATTATTCTTCGCCTACCACACATTTGAGTTTATCTCGTTTTAGAGATTCGTGCTACTCCCACGAATACTGGATTCCTTTATTGTGAGCCTCAAAATTTAGAAGAGCTCAATCGAAAGTTTCCACAAATTACTCACAATTTATACGGAAGTAAATTTGTGGCACTCTCTCTATAAACCTTCATCGACATCGAAAGGGTCTTCCTGTAACTCCACCTATGTAAGTGTGCGTAATGTTCTCTCTAACTTGAAGGTGAATCGTTCGTCATTTTACACTTCTGTGCGTATAGTTTATGTTGAGCCAAAAGTCGCTTTATAAATGTTTTACACCTCGATATTAGAGGTACGCAATCGCTCGGGATATGTTTTTTATCTTCAAATTTTATAGTGCGTCCAATTGAAAACGAAATCTGGAAAGTAAATTTTATAATAAAAATATCAACTAAAATATTGGTATCAAAAGAAAAGTTTTTAAATAAGCTTCAATTAAAAAATATATTTCTCGAATAGTATTGCCACCATATTTTTTTGAAATTAATTATTTGACTGAAAAAATACGTTATTTATAAGGTAAATATCAAGGCAAATATTTTTAAGAAACATCAATTTCGAAACAATTTTTTTTTATTTGTGTTGCCAGCTAATTTTTTTTTGCAAAAGTAGCAATTTATCACAAATTACTATTGAATTATGAGATATACAAAGATATGAAATGAAAGATGTTTAAACAAATATTAATAAAAACATTATACTGTCTGGTGTTGCCAGATGATTTTAATTTTAAATATCTTAACTAATATATGGATATCCAAAAAAAATATGTTTAAATAAGCTTTAATTAAAAAAAAAATATTTTTCGCTGGGGTTGCCACCAATGTTTTTTTTAGAACTTAATTGACTGAAAAAATAATTCTCTGTAAAAGAGTAGCAATGCAAATATTTTTAAGAGAAATCCGTCCCAAAAAGAATTTTTTATAGTGTTTCCATCTAAATTTGATTGCAAAAGTAGCAATTCATCACAATTTTTTATTGAATTATTAAATTTAAATAAGATGAAATGAAAGATGTTTAAATAAAAATATGGTTATCAGAAGAAAGGTATTTATAAAATAATAAAAAAAATAATATTAATAAAAAAAAAAAAAAATTTCCTAGTGTTGCCATCAATTAATTTTTTTTATTTAGAAGTAACTGACTGAAAAAATTAATTATTTTGAAATTATTTTTGGTGTTCGTTGCCATCATTTTTTTAGGAATTAATAAATTGCTACTAAGGAAATAAAATGTAGCAACACTATATATATTGTTTTGAAATTGATATTTCTTAAAAATATTTGCCTTGATATTAATCTTACAAATAATATATTTTTTCTATTGCTTTAATTTCTAAGGTGGCAACACTAGAAAAAAATATTTTTTTAATTGAAGCTTATTTAAAAACTTTCGTAAAAAAATGTATATAAGTAGATTTATATGTCAATGTTAAGGTAAATATAGCTTCAATGCAATAATATTTTTAAATGGTGCTGCCAATTATTGAAAAAAAAAAATATTATTAAAATAATTTAGTTGGGTATTAGAATATGGGTAACCAAATATGAGAATTTTCTTTCGAGAATTCATATCACCTGTGATAGTTTTTATTAAATCGGTAATATTTAGTTTGCTCAGCGCACCTCGTCATGAATGAGTGTTTCTTTTGCAGAGTGAAGATGTCACCGAGCCTGCTTTTGAATTAAGTAGGATATTTTGTATTAAAAAATAAATAAATAATTGGCGCGTACCCTTCTGTTAGGTGTTTGGCCGAGCTCCTCCTCCTATTTGTGGTGTGCGCCTTGATGTTGTGCCACAAATGCATGTTGAGCTTTTTCACAGCAGAATTGCACTCGGAGGCTTGCCATTGCTTGCCGAGAGGCGACCGCTATTAGAATTTCATATTTGTATTATAATGACCATTTTATCTACTATCGCTTTCGGGCAGGCTCTACATCCCCCTTTGCAACCTCGAAGAACTACGCCTACTTTTATACATTTGTAATTGCTTTCGGACTCTCTTGTACTTATTTTCTTATATGCTTATTTTCAGTTCCGTTTCTTCTTTATTTATATATTGCAAAGAGTAATGTTGCCCCTTTTCTGTTTGTTGCAAGCGACTATGCAAGTTGTACTTCCATTAAAGTGAATCAAATTAAAATGTAATTTGGATTGTTTTACAAACTTCTTACAATTCTCAATTTTGGTGGGTAGGTCAAACGGCCAACAAAGGAACAAAGGCCATGGCAACACTCGATTTTGCCCACACTCGATTGTTGTGACCGGCTTAGAGACAAATATACTATGACGCATACACATATATACAAACACGTATGCATAAGTAGGTGTGTATGTGTATAAGGAGTAAGAGGTTTGTTGGCTGCAACAGTTTCTATTTACTCCGAAAATTGTCGCACTCGAAGTTGTCTAAGATACTTGCAATCGCAAAAAGAGACAACACTTTGAGTATTCTTTTCAACTAAATAAAACACTTGAAAATACACGCTGTAGAACCGCTTTCATTGCGCCCACACACTTCATTACAGTGACATCGACAGAAGTTGCAAGGATGTTTCACGATTGCCCGCCCGTTCAAGGCAAGCGGCTTTTGTTGCATTTAAATGTGAATTGTGGCAATTCAAAAGGAGTTTCAAACAAATATACGGTGCGGGTGTCAGACTGACGTATCTACGCAATGCGCTACATAGTCTACATAGTCAATGCTTCTTGGGAGTGTCTTTGAAGTTGCCAGTCTGCACGCCAACAGCTTAGTTGGAAGCCTGTTGATGTCGTTCACTCAATCACTTTGGCGCAACTTGAAGTGAACTTATTCAATTTAGTTTGCTAGATTTCAGGGTAACGCCGGAAGCTTGTACAACTTGCACTTTCCTATGCTTGAATATTTTGAATTTTATGACGCGGAATGAATATTTTTGTCATAACTTGCGAGATTTCTCAACGCGGGTATGGACATTTTCCAATAGGTAGAGGTGCCATACGCTAAAACGAGTATGTAGACAGGTATGTATCTCTGGCAATAATGAATTAGTGGTAGGTACGCTGATGCATAGCTATGCGCTTTTTGTGTAATTACTTAAAGATGTGCACATTGCTGTTTAATAGCGGCTGTTTAATAGGGCGGTAGAGTTTTCTGAAATGTCCCCTGCTATTTTGTCATCACAGAGTAACTTCTTGTCTGGAGTTGCCTCAAAATATTTAACATTACTGTTAAATTTGAGGAACATAAAAACAAAATTATACAAGTATATTTCTTTTGTTGCAGCATTCCTAAGCTCGGTGTAAATCGGTGAACCCATCAAGTGTTGCCATTGATGTCTTATAAGGGTAAACTCAGGCACAATACTTTTTCGAAGGCGTCGGACCGAAGTTAAGAAGTGTTAAAAGGTGTAAATTCCTATGTGAAGCGCCGGTTGGTATATACAGAGTTGTAATGGTACTGGAGTACATGCATATATGTGGCTATAACTTCCCGAAACCTTTTATTTTCTTATTGTTATTTTTCAGATAAGACATGGAGGACTACAACTTGACTCAAGAACTAAAGGGACATGCATTTATCGTCGCTATATGTGCAAATCATACCGATTAAGAAATCTGTAATATTCTTAACTGCATCCGTTTACTCGTTCATAAGGTTCGCCGTGAATTTAAAGTATCAGTAGCCAACGCAGAATCTTTTTCAAATCACAAAAAATACGAGGAACAAGTGCAAGTAATCATTGATGAGGACCCTTCAAATCAGTGATGGTCATTACGAGAGAATTTAATGCCTCTGAGGGTCTTATCCGTCGAATTGTACATGAAGATCCCCGTTATAAATCCAATGTTATGTTGAAGCGAACACTAGTACAGTGAGTTATACGATCAAAATGCCTTCCAAACAATATTAAACACCCTGAAGTGCTTGAAATGTTTTAATTTTCTTCTGACGAAAGAAAATTTGAACAAAGACCAATCGCAGAAGCCCAGAATGATGGATAGTTCTGTTAAATTCCTACAGAGGTTCCTGTGGTCATGCACACAAAGTTTTAAGCCCTCTCTTATGGTTTTAGGTAGCAACAGAGGGCATGCCATGCCGCCACTCTTCTTTACTTAAGGATTTCGAGGGAATTCTGCTGAATATATCGACGTTCTAGAGACAGTAGTGAAACCGTGGTTGGATAGTGTACGCGGTGGCAGCCCATACATCAAGACTCAATGTAAGATTGGAAGATGGCGACACAAGATTGGATGGCTGAAAATTTCCATCGCCATAGAACTTATGGTCGCCTAATTCCCCAGACCTTAATCCCCTATATTACTACTCATGGGGCAGAGTTGAGCGTGAAAGTATATTAATAAGCACCGTTTGTTCTCTGAATGCTGTAATTAATACCGTTATAGCCAATATGAATAAGGAGCATTTGATTCGGACATGCAATCGTTTCCAGATCCGTATCGAGGAGGTTGTTGCAGCTATTGGAAATTTTTCTGTTGAATTTGGTGGGCTGTGCAGTTTCTAGCAAGTAACTGATCGTTTACCACAATGAAATATTAATTGAGCAAATGTTGGATGAATATGAAGTGTCTGAGTCTTTATGCAGTTATGCTAAAGTAATTGCAGTCAGATTACATTGCAAAGGGTGTCTGAAAAGCCCATAATTGATGCCGGGTCATATTCTTTTACCACCAACGAGTTTTATTTTATGTGAGCCTTTGTAAAGGAAGCAAAATCTGTGGTATGTTACGCCTAATGACTTCACAGATATTTTTGTTTTCAGAGAATACATTTAAACTTTAGAATTATGGTTAAGCACGGCAGTCAAGCTAAATTGGAGTTATATAGGAATATAATCACTAGACCTTTGCTTTGGAAATTTTGTACAAGCTTATGCAATGGGGAAACCGGTACTTGTGGAATTCTGTTTATTCTGGATCTCTTCATTTGTTGAATAAGAAAATGTGAGAATACGATACCTGGTTAAAGTTATTTCATACAGTTGTTCATCTTTGGCGGCCGCCGTAGCTGAATGGATTTGTGCGTGCCCTCCTTGCCACCCAGGCGTTGAAGTCGCCAAGCACGATTTTTATGTGTTTGTGAGGGCAGCGCTCATAGAAATGTTCCAGGTGCTCAAAGAATGAGTCTTTGGTTGCATCGTCCTTTTCTTCCATCTGGACATGGGCGCAAATGAGCGAGATGCTAAAGGAACGGGCTTTGATGCGGATTATTGCGAGACGCCGACCGGAGTGAACGACAGTACTTGGCGATGAAGCCTCTCTCCCATTATAAATCCAGCGCGGAATTTGCGCTCTTTACATGGCAGCTGTAGTAGCTGCTCTTCTTTACCCCGTCCATCGCATCTCTTGAATGGCAGTGATGTCAGCATTCGCTCTCACAAGAGCATAAACCAGCCGGTCAGTGGCAACTTCCCCATTAAGGAAACGCACATACAAGGTGCATGCCGTCAAATTATAGTCCTTAGTTCGTTTGCAGGACAAGTAGATTTCATACGAGGCTTTGTTCGTGTTTTCATTGGAAAGGATTTTTATGTGGCAGGTCTCAAATGCAGACCAGAACCAGCCTTCCTGCGATGCTTCGCCTTGGGTGGCAATCAGGAAATTTCCTTACTTGAGTGGACTTCTACACCCGGAACCCTCCTCCCTCTTACTACATATATGCTCAAACTATTATGATGAAAATCTATTTAAAAAAAAAAGTAGCTTACATGTGAAAAAACTACTTTGGATCATATATTAGCGCAGGTTTAATAAGCAGGTTCAAACGTTTATTAATATATTTAATACGGAAGTTCATACGGAAGAAAACGCTTCTTCACATCTTCATCGAATACAATATTTTGTGTGCGAAACATTTTTTTTAGCAAACGCTGCTTCCAAAAGCTTAACTTTTCTTAAAAAAATCTTCACTTGGTTTAATCGATTCTCCTTTGAAAACTGTGTCGATCCATCTAAATTAAGGTTCATTGTACACATATTCATTTCATTTGAGCTTTCGGATGATATAGCTAGCAGCATTTGGACACAGTGGACTCGCTCGGCAAGGGAAACCTTTGTTGTGTAAATGGTTGTACTCTTAGGCTCAGCTGACTGCAATGCTATTGTCGATGCAATATCGTTCCATGTTCATTGATGATTTTTTCCATTATTCTCTAATTTTTTAGTTGTCCTTCTGTGAAAATTTAACTGGCGTTGGACTTAAATTTCTCCAATTCTACGTCTCGTATATTGAGACGGACCATTTTTTTTTTCAAGAGTTACAATCTGGCAATCAGAGTTCGTTCTAAATCAAAACATATTTTTACATACTTAATTTTTATTAATTAAAAGCGGTTTTCAATTAGTCAGAGTACAAGCGTCGACAAATGGAGAATCGGGTTGTACAGGCCCATTCAAAATATTAAAAACTTATACAAATCTGGTATCAAAGTCCATTTCAGAGAAATAAAGCGCAAACAGCTTTTCACCAGGTCGCACGACTCAATCCATTTTTTTCATTTAATTTCTTCCCTTGGGACTTTGCAAAATTGTATGCCTTCTTGTGGCTCAAGACACAACTTGCTTTTAGTATAATAAGCCTGCTTAAATATGCAAAATAAAGATATCATTATCAGAAGACTTAGCTTTCGGCCGCCGTAGCCAAATGGTTTGATACCCGACGACCATTTGGCAGTGCGTATGTTCGAATATATGTGCATGAAACAGCAAAATGATAGAAAAAGTTTTTTATAGCCGTCGCAGGTAATGACAAACCTCCGAGAGTAGATCTGCCATGACAAAGATTTTTTGCCGTTCGGAGTCGGCTTAAAACTGTAGGTCTCTCCATTTGTGGAACAACAGCAAGATGCACAGCGCAAATAGGAGGAGGAGCTCGGTTAAACTCGCCACAGAAGTGAACGCGCCAATTATTTATTTATTTATTTTATCCTTATACATTAGGCCGGGTCGATTTGTGGGGAGGCAAAAAAATCGCCCATTGCTCTGTGAAAATCATATTCTAGGGATCAAAATAAGAAACTTTGCCGAAGGAACTATACCTCTAAAACAAATTCTGATGTCCCCCAATTTGGGTCTGCTGTGTCCTAGTGCGTAAATACTTACAAAAAGGTGTGGCCGCACTTGGACCAAAAAAACACAGAAAGAGTGGTGCTAAAATTCAAGGCTACAGGAAACCCGTAAACAAAATGTTCACTAGTTGGAATTTAGCCAAGCAACCACTTGTACTAAGCTTGCAGGGACGCTTTGCCCTCTTTTCCGAATAGGTATCGGTGTTCTAGAGTTCGCAAGAAATTCTCAAATATATTGGCCACTAAAACAGCCAAAACTAAACTTGCACAACGACACTTGCAAACACAAAGGCTTATTGAATTATATTACATATGCTTATGAAGATAAAATTCTTGATAAATTGTAAAATTAGATAATTTTGTTAAAAACTTCCCGACTTTTATGCAATCAGTAAACAAAATATGCGAAGAAAGTAAATTACACAAACGACTAAGTGTTTCTAATGAATTTTTAGCATGAAGAAGTTTACGTTTTTTATTTATTTATTTATTTAGAGGAGTCAGAGACATTGTTGATCAATTAAGGATTTTTTCTGTGGAAGCGAGAAAGCTGGTTGAATACAGAACCTTTTATTATTGAATCAAGCTTTTGGACTGAAATGAAATACATATTTAGATATGCACCAAGTAAGGTAACTTATCATCTGATCGAAGTCTGCATCCATACATACTTATATCTACATATAAAAGGGGTTTTTTAAGAGCTTGAGAACTTTAAATGTTTAATAAATAAATGTTTTAAATACAGATATTGATATATTATATCTCAACAATACAATACGTCTAAACGGTCCCAAAAAGCAAAATTGCGGCAAAAATGATGGTAAATTGCACGAGATCTATTTTACAAACACGAAAGACAGATCCTTACGTAAAATTTTCCATCTATGCTAAGGACAAAGGCCAACAAGTTGAAAGTGACGACGAATCGACTTTTGGGAATCTTCTTCAACACTTCATTCTATGGACTTCGCGAGCAAATTCTTTTTTTTTTCAAAGTAAGTTCCCACAATTTGGGAGTGTTGTTCTGGTATTAAACGATTTAAGATAGCATGCCAAACCTTACTGAACAGAAATGTCTACACTGTTTGCCATTCTCAGCTATTAAACTATAGCAATCGCTATCGATAGTTCTCATGCAGTTAAAAATACCCGATATATCCGGTCAGTCCATAAGGTCGTGCGTTTTTCAAAGGTGGTCTTAAAATTAATAAAAAAGGTGTTTAATATATTATTCAATAATATATTTTCCTTCATTATTTACAATATCTCCCCAACGTTTAGGCAAATTTTTAATTCCCTGATCAAAAAATTTGTTGTCCTCGGAACCAAAATACGCTTCGATATCCCTTTTTATAGCTTCTTTTGAGGAGTAGTTCTTGTTACTCATATGGGATTGAAGGTGATAATCACAAGGTCCAATATCCGTAGAGTATGGTGGATGCGGCATTAGCTCCCATCGGAGCTCGTTTAGCTTGCCTAATGTTTGCCTTGCGGTATGAGGTCTTGAGTTTTCGCGGTGAAACAAAACTTTGCGTCTGTTCACTACAGACGGTCGACTTTTTTTAAGTGCCTCATTCAGGTTTGAAAGCTGATGGGAATAATAATCAGCAGTTATCGTCTGGTTTGGTTCTGAGCTATCATATCGACTGTGAAATTTGGCTCAGCTTCCACGAGTTCGAGCAAGGCGTCGGAGTTAAAGACTTCAGGGCGACCAGCGCGCGGGGCATCCTTCACGACGCAGCTACCACTTCGGAATTTTGAAAACCACTTTTGCGCAGTCCTTACACTCATGGTATCCTCTCCGTGAACGGTGTTTATTTCTGCAGCAGCAGTTGTTGCATTTTTACCACTTTTATAAAAAAATACAAAATATGCCTCCTATACGCGTTCGAAGATTCCATTTTATTTTTTAACAACTCGTGGTTCTATCCGCGATTAAAATCATTTGTTGAATGCACAATATATCAACGAATATGTAAATAGTTCCGTTATGTTCCGCGAATAATTTATTGTTGGCAAAAATCGTACAAAAGTGAAATTATGGGTAAAATACGCACGAACTTATGGACTGACCTGATACAAGTACACTTATATGTATATGGATATTGAGTCATAGGTATAAACTTAGTTCGTCAAGGCATTGATGCCAACAGTCTACAAAGCATATCCTTAACTTATGTATCGTAGTCATCGAACATGGGGAGTGACATGGGTTCGGGACCCGCTGAAGGCTGAATGGAAATTTCCAGATGGGATGAAACTTTTCCAATTTTCAGTAAAAGTATTAGTCTCAGATTGAGCTCTTAACATTCGCATTAACATTTAAATAATTAAGTTCAAGTATTAATAAATTTTGCAAGAAATAATAGAAGAAGGCAGATGACAATGGAAGCAGTGTTGAAAGCATTCATGACATACATCCGTACGATAAATTTATTTTCACAGCTACACACATATATGTATACCTATAAAGAAATTACATGTTCAGTAGTTAAAAGAACAACAGCACCCTTTTACTAAGATATTAGAACTTAGAAGGCGATTTATAACAACGAGAAATTTTTTTTTTATTATAATGTCCGAATAGCAAACACATTACGGTCTCCGCATAGAGTTCTGGGCGTTCGATCGCTGTCTGGCCCAATTTGATTTACTTGTAGCGTAAGTATAATACGGATTTTGTGGAAAAGTCTAGGGGATACTTTGCACATATGTATGTATGTATGCATGCCTGTAGTGTGGTATCTTAGTGCATTACTGCAGTCTATGGCTTGTGAAGAGTGCTGGCATAATCCACTTGCAAGCACCAACTAGTGCACTAAGCATTTGAAAATCACAATGCGGTTAAAATGAGGCGATAAAAACAATAACTACCTCAGACGTGCTAGTGACTCACTTGGGCGTAGCTTGGCTAGCTGATTCACTTTGGCTTACATCTGTGCTCTCGAAATAATATTATTCAAGCCACACATAGTGACCGTAAATTCAATTTGAGTGCAATGTAGGTTCTCCTTGTTCCGTTATATACAAACCTATTCATAGGCATGGGCGCTTATAAGGGGGGCTTTTGTGGATTTCTGCTAAAACAAATTTGAGTTTGGATTAAAAATTGAATTGAATTACAAATTAGTTAGGTTAAGTTAGGTTATATGATTGCCCATTCAAGCATCCACCTGGGTGAAAAACATAGAAATGAGGTCAGGCTTTATTATTTACAAACCAAAAATTGCTTCCTTTCGGAGATACTTGTAAGTATTCCATTCTACATCAGCTCATTGTGAGTAGAAGCTGTTTTTATATTCGAATTTAGAGAAATAAAGAAACATTTTCAAAATTATAAAAAAAAGAAGAGAGAAATTTTTGTACATGAAAAAGTTATGTGTTCGATTTTGCCTGGGTGATGCTTCTATCAGATATTTGTATGATAATCTTGAGATGCTAAATCTGCATGTCGAATTTTGTCGAGCAATGAATCTGTCCGAAATTTTGTAATTCCAAAAATTACAAGTATTCTGTAAAAATAATTGGGAGAAGCATAGAAAATATGGATATAAACTCACAAATCAATTGCGATTGCAAATATGGTTACAAGAAAAACTGCCTACAGGATGAAAAGAAAACGTAATTGTCCCAATACATAAAAAAAGTCGCTAAAACCAAGTGTGGAAACGTCTCTGCCGGAATACATGGCACATAATATTTTCAAATATGCTCTACAAAAAGCTAAATGATTATGCTGAAAGAATTATTGGCGACTATCAGTGCGGCTTCAGGGCAGAGCGATCTACAATTGACCAATTTTTTCGCTATCCCAGTTATTTGAAAACTGTCACGGACACAAAATTATGCTATGTTGTCCTTTTACAGACTTCAAACGAGCATTTGACAAACTTAATCGAAAACATATTGAACATCACTTAAAGCTGCTAGACATACCTTGTAAACTAGAACGCCTAATTAGCATAACTTTAACAAGAACTTGGGGGAAAAGTGAGAGTCCAAGATAATGTCACCGAGCATTTTGAAATTATTTCAATCTAGTAGTGCTGATATAGATCGCTCAGGCACAATTTTTTGCAAATCTATACAAATTTGTGCTTATGCGGATGACATCGTAATTATAGCCAGAAACAAAGAGGCTCTGCAAGAAACATTTATGTGTGTTTAGAACTATCTGCTAAGATGGTAGGACTTATCATTAACGAAGAAAAAACCAAATATATGAAAGGGTCAGTGCGCAAGGCATAACTTACAAATCCGCAGCTATAGCTTTGAAATAGTCAATAAATTTAAGTATCTTGGAGTTGTGCTAAGCGCACAGAAACATCCATCTATTGCCATACAAGACAGGATGCAAGTCGCAAATAAGTCTTACTTCGCGCTTACAAAGTTGATGAAGTCGAGATTACTTTCTAGAAACCAGAAACTTCGAGTATACAAAACTGTCATAAGACCTGCACTCATATACGGGTGCGAAGTCTGGGTGCTGAAATCCAATGAAACCGATCAGTAAAAATGTTTTGAAAGAAAGATTCTGAAAAAAATATATGGACCTGTACGACTTGAAGAAGGTACTTACCGCATTCGATACAACGACGAGTTAGACACATTTATCAGGGGAGCGAATATAATCAGGTACAAAACGCAAAGGATTTGATGGTACGGTCACATGCTACGAATGAGCAACGATTGAACTCTAAATAAAATCTTCGAAATAAACTCACAAGGCGACTGAAGAAGAGGTCGGCCGAGAAAATTATGGAGAAATCCCATATAAGGCGACTTTGGAGCTATGGACATATCTGATATCAAACAAAAAGCTCGATGACCGAGTGACGTGGAGGCGAATTGTAACGGAAGCAATGGTTCACCGCGAACTGTGAAGCTATGATGATGATGATGATGATGATTGAAAATGTTGTCGATGATCACTTCATAACGACAGAAATATCAGAACAGTGTAGCGCAAAATTAATCGCTTTAACGGAAGATTTATAAGTTTTGCAAATGACGTCGCACATCAATCATATTTGTCACTTGTGAACTAGACAGCGTACTGTAGCCGGCATACAGACAAGCATCATCAAAATCTTGTTTTTCTCATTTAGTAAAAAAGTTATTAATAAACCTAATTGGATGATTAATTTTGCGCCAACTAGTATACGAGTGGTACAAAAAGTTGACTGTGGACTGCAGTACGCCGGTACTTTTGAAAACATCCAACAAGTTAAGAAAAAACGCATTCGAAGGTTGTCCATTGTTCAGCTGAGATGTGCCAGTTCATATCAATGTTTCGCTTGGATCGGTTCTCGGCGATATGTATGAAGCTTTCGGACAAAATTAGTATCACTCTGTTATGACTAAATAAGCTCTTTCCTTGTGCGACTAAATATAGACCTATTAATAGGTTATCGAAACAGCGGCATTTAGTTTTCCAGTTGAGTGAAACCTCGAGAAACCAAAAAAAATTGAATCTAAATTAAGATTTTGTTGTACGTTTTTTCTGTGATTGCTGTGATGTGATCCACATCGAGTACCACCCGCCTTGTCTAGCAGTGAATATGGAGTAAGCGTACTAAATCGTTTGAAGGGTAACATTCAATGTAAGAAGGCGAATTTGTGGAGAACCAACGTATGCATCGGCTTCCCCATCTCATCTTGTGCGTGACTATATGATAAAAAGGAGGCTTATGATATTGCGAAAGCTCTGTAGTCATCTTTGATGACCTCATGTGATTTTTTTCTTTAGCCACGATTCAAGTTCGCTGAAAGTGTCAAAGCGGTAAAGGAGAACTCGTGGTAAGAGCTGAGACTGATCCCCCAATCAGCCTGTGAACATTTTTTTGAAGATTAGAGAAGCATTGGAGTGTATGTGTTGGGTACCATAGCGATTACTTCGGACGGAAGAAATTATAAATATAATGGAATCCCGATCTAACTAATTCCAAGCGGTAGTATCCATGCGGAGTAGTCAAACCACAACAAAATTTGGCTCCACTTTTTCAAGTAGTTTGCTTTACTTTCAAGCCTTTTAAAAAATGATGTTAATGAGAAAAAAATAAACTATAATGATTACGTAGCGTTACTATATATAATCCACAGTTTTACACGCATGTAAGATTTCTCCTGCATTTGACTTTTGTCACTCGGTCAGAACTTGATTTATTTTTCTGGTACATTTTAGTCCTCAATCTTTTACTTAAATGAGCCATGTGATCCTCTTTTAACACAAGTTCTATAAACGTTCTTAAGAAGGCAGGAAAATGTTTTGAAAGAAGATGGCGCAAAATTAGTCATCCAATTTGATTTTTGCATAACTCTTTTACTAGGTTAGGTTGGACTTGTTTGATCCTGTAGATCGCACATGTACAGGAAATTGATCCATAGTGATACCATGTGTTTATAGAGAGAGTTTAAGAACTTTATATATTTTCTTGAAGTTTGGATAATTTACGCAGGCCACTAATTTTTTGATCTGCCACGCTTTCTAAGAAACGCTTTTCTTGAAAAAGATGCAGAAAATGGCAGAGTAGGTGTTCCAGAGTTCCTCTCGAACGATGGAGTGAGACAATCTCGCATCAGTATCCCCTAGGGCAAATCGATTTAAAAATCGCTCATTGCTCTGTGAAAATCGTATTCTAGGAATCAAAATAAGAAACTTTGCCGAAGGAACCATACCTCTAAAACGAATTCTGATGTCCCCCAATTTGGGTCGAACGAAAAAACCCACTTTGACCCATTTAGAGTGCTCCAATCGAGTCCAAATGTATGACCGACCCCCACTAACTTTGGACGGCCGATCCACCCATGCCAGTGCCACACCCCCTGAAACTCCCTTGGGGGTTCCCTATACAATAATTTCAAAATATCACCATTTTTGGCCTTTACATGGGAAAAGAAACTAAAATGTTCGACCCAAATTGGGGGACATCAGAATTCGTTTTAGAGGTATGGTTCCTTCGGCAAAGTTTCTTATTTTGATCCCTAGAATATGATTTTTACAGAGCAATGGGCGATTTCTTTGCCTCCCTACAAATCGACCCAGCCTAGTATCCCCACTATAAGTTTACACTCTTTTCTGGGAAGAGATAACATACAATTTGTAGACCTGACATTGTGTCTTCGTAGCATGAGTTTCGCGGTCCTGCGTGAGATGGTTTTTCCCGTTTTGAGTTCGCTTCTTGAATCATTGCTGCATCTATACCCAGTCATTGTTTGCAGAGAAGTGATTGTATATCGACCGTGCTAGCTCCAGGAAGCTTTGCTTCTGCTTTGGCTAGTATATCCACTTTCTCGTTCTCATCCATCCTGTCACGGCACTGCCATACGCAGTGTGAGTTTGTCATTACAGCTGCTATTACCTTGGTGGCTGCTTGCCTGTACGAGTGTTCTCTGTGGCTAGGTCTGCTGGTTTCGTTGCTGCGTAGATCTCAGCTTGGAACGCACTGCAGAAGTACGGTAATTTGTCTGACTGTTCATAGCCTAATTCCGAACAGAATACTGCGGCTCCAGCACCCTCTTCCATTTTGAAATCTTCTGTGTATATTTTAAGGGTGTGGCTCGTTGAAAGTTGTCGCTTTCGCCATTCGTCCTTTTCTAATATAATACTAACTTTGGTTCCCTATTGAAATTATATATAAAAAAAAATAATTGGCGCGTACATTGGCCGAGCTCCTCCTTCTATTTGTGGTGTGCGTCTTGATGTTGTTCCACAAATGGAGGGACCTACAATTTCAAGCCGACTCCGAACGGCAGATATTTTTATGAGGAGCTTTTTCATGGCAGAAATACGCTCGGAGGTTTACCATTGTCGGCCGAGGGGAGATCGCTATTAGAAAACCTTGTCTTCATTTTGGTATTTCACCTACGTTCTTTGTGAATTCCGAATGGTAATCACGCACTAACCAATTCGGCTACGGCGGCCGTTTTTGAAATTAGCTTGATGAATAACATAGTCCGAGCTAGCGTTTAAAGCTCTTCATATCCGGCTGTGGCCATGTGGCCTTTAAACTAGTTGTACTGTTGTCAATAGTGTAAGTGCAGACTTCTTTGCAGAACTTTTTGCTCCTAAGTCTATTGAGTGACGGTAAGTATCTGCAATTATTTGTATTTTCTCCAATTTGTTAACGTACGTTTTCTTATTCAAACTTGTCCACCATACTAGAATGCTATAGATGATTACTGGTCTTACTGCCGCCATGTAAGTCCAATACGAAAGTCGTGGAGATACGTCCCATGCGACCGTTTTTCTGCAGGCGTATAAGGCATTGAGTGCTTTCTTCGTTTGTTCTTCCACATTGAGCTTCCACGTTAGTTTGCTATCCAACATTACTCCTAGGTACTTGACATATGTCTTAACCTGCAGTGAGATATTATCCAGTCTTGTACTTCCTAGTGAACAGTACTAAACCCGTCTTCTCAAGATTTACTTTTTTACTGAGTGATTCAAATTTTGTTTGACCTTCACATACTCCACCGCTTGTCTGTTTGCCTACTGCAGCTGTCTAGTTCGCATGACAAAAATTATAAATCTTCTGATAAGGTGTTTAATTTATAGCGAGAAGTGCTTGTATGCGCAAAACTTGTTACAATTAATGGGTGCTATGGGTTATTATTATTATTGTGAGGGGACCTAGCGCTGCGGCCTGAAGGATCTATTGTCCCGCTTTATGAGTTCAAAATTGCTCAACTTCCTCAACAAATTTACGCTCCAATGACAACAGTATTCTCATATTCACCAAGCCTCGTCTGTACCTGTTTCGCTCAGCCTACTGCCATTGTCTTAATGCTCATAACAAACAGGCTGAGGTGTGGATTTTAGTCGCCTCTAACGACTAATCCGCTAATCCCCTGGGAGATAGTGCTATGAATACAGAAATCTATTATCCTTGGCGTAACCATGATCGGGATTAACCCCATTTCGACTAATCGCCAAACTGATTCTAAAGGATATAAGGAAAATTTCAGTTAAAAGAGTATTCTTCATACTTGCTTTCAAATTATTGGTATGGGAATAATTTTCCGTTCTCGAAAAAGAGGTGTCGCTGCTGATACTATTTTTGTGTTCGCTCTACTAATATACTGGTGATTTGAAGGTGTATATGTGAGATCTCGATCGCAGTAGTTGACATTCGTTTGAACCGTAAAGATCCTTTTTATCTGACGTCAAATATGTGGTTCGTCCCGAAAAAAACAGTATTTGCGGGAAGTCATGTTTTATTTTTACCTTTTAAAGAAAAGTGCAGCTGAAACGTGTTGTATATTGATCAATATTTATGGTAATCACGCTCCATCAAATTAAGGGGTTTTTTAATAAGAGGTGTTTTATTGATATTCAAAGAAAAATGGCAATTAACGGCATTTCATTTATATCAAAAGATCGGATGTTTGTTCAAAGAGAAAGGTATGCCGTTAATAGTGGAAAATAACCACCACGACCACGCTTACAAGACAATATCCTTTTCATGAAATTTTCCATAACCGAATTGCAAAGTGGCTGCCCTATGTCCTCGATTGTGATCACCTCTTCGAAAGATAACACGGTCCGGAAACTTTTCCCGTAAAAGTTCAATGGTTTCGTTGCTTGTGTGGCACGTAGCGCCATTTTGTTGATAAACCTTGTCCAGATCAATACCAGCCAATTCCGGCCATAAAAATTCGTTTATCATCTCTCGATAACGCATCCATTCACCTGTAACACCTGTTATTGGAAAACCCTTTATAACTTGTAAAGTGCTTTCGACGCTTCCAAAGCGGCAATTTCGTCGTGAGTGATAAAGATCGCGAAGGGGCACGAAAAAAATCGAAGGTACTCAACTACAACAATTATTTAATGAAGGCACATGCTGAACCCTTGATGATGTGTCTAAAGGGTTACATGTTGACAAACCAAACGTCGCTAAATGTTTGCACGCGATGGGAATGGTCGAGAAAGCAAGTAACTGGGTGCCACATCAATTGAGGGAGAGGGATATCGAAAGACGTTTAGTGACGTGTGACGGCAGAAAAGAAAAGGTTTTCAGCATCGCATCGTCAGTGGCGATGAAAAATGGATTTATTATGATAATCCTAAGAGTCGAAAATGTTGAAACCTGCCAGGCGAACCAGATGCATCGACAGCGAAAAAAAATTTGCATGCTTCAAAGGTTTTGTTTTGCATCTGGTGGAATCAGAAGGGTGTCATTTATTATGAGCTCCTTAAATCATCTGAAATCATCTGAAACTATTACTGGCGGTCATTACTGACTGCAGCTAATGCGTTTGAATCGAGCTCTCAAAGAAAAGCGGCCGAAATGGGACGGTAGACGTGACAAATTGATTTTGTTGCATGACAACGCCAGGCCACACGTTGCTTAATTGGTCTAGAAATATTTAGAGGGACTGAATTGGGATTACCATATGTTCCGATCAATGCAGTTAGCCTTTATTGGAGAGCGGTTCACTTCTCACGAGAGCATCGCCAACTGGCTCAATGAATGGATCAAGTCAAAAGAAGTCGAATTTTCATCAGAGGAATCCCTATGCTGCCTGAAAGATGTAGTGAAGTTATAGCTTCCAATGGCACATGCTTCACATAATTAATTGTATTATTTAATTGTCTAAATAATTCGTCACTTTGGCTAAGAAAGGACGGAAACTTATTCCCATACCCATATAAGATTCGGCAAAATTACTGCGGTGATGATTAAACGTTTTTTAAATTATTTCGATACTTAAAAATCGGCTCTTACTGTAAGTGATACATATTAAAGAGCTCATGAATGTAGTAAATATTTATCACTTAGTATAGCATCAGTTTAGTTGGTGATTGCTACACAGTTTTCGAGGGCAAAAATCTCCAGGTTCTGTTTGAATTTGGTGGTGACCAATTCTATGAATTCGCAACTTTTGGAATCAAAATTTGGCTATACAGAGACTTAATATAACTACGAGTATATCTAAAAATTTTGCAAAAACTAGGTTTCTCAGTGGTTTCAAAATGGCATTGTACCGAGTTGTTCGTTATAATGTTGCCGATTATATCTAAGCATCTGTGTATATCTCCTTAAAATTTATAAAATAAATTAAACCCTCCTCCACAAATGTTTTCCTCTACCTCTGCACAAATTCTTTTCTACATTCACCTTCGCAAATTGTCGTTCAAATGCATTTCAGCATTAGCCACATATAATGTAAATATATATGTGTGCTTGTATGTGTGTCTAAACATACATCTACACACATGAGTATGTATGTAAAAAATAAATGCAGTAATACGTACTACTACATATACATTTCTTAAATGTATTACAGAATTTTATCACAGCGAACGTTCAATGCAGCCACGATGAAGATTTAGTGCTACAGTTCCTCCACGCTGTCCTTCAGTCTGTGCGAAGTGAATACGCCATTATACTTCTTGATTTAGTTATTATATTAAATTTTGTTTTCAATTTGGCTTTTAGAATTCTTTAAAAAAAATGATGTCTGCTTGCCGAAATGCTATACTCGCATACACTAGCGGAAAAATCAAGTGATCAAACGAAAATTTCCAAATTTTTGGCGCTTTTCCAAAATTTGTATCTCAGTCAAAAATGGTCGTACGGGAGTTGAAAAAATGCTATTCAAAGCTTTAAGTCTCTGGGTTAAACATCTTATGAAAAAAAAAAATTTCAAAACCAGAAGTATTATGTAATTCTAAGAAGTGGGATCAAAAACTAAGAAGACTTAATTTTTGTCCATTTGAATAGTATGTTTTCCGTCGTTTTCATTCCATTTATATGCATTCTCTTCTTCTCTTTTTCGAAAACCCAACCTGAAGATTATCTACGCATTCCTTTGCGGTTTACCCAATCCTTATCTTGATGAGCCAAAGAAAAACCAAAATAATCACCATAAAACTACTTCGCTAATTCAGTGAAACTTCGTCGCTGACATTTGAAAGCCAGTTCACCACATACATAGCAGAAATAGGCTGGATAGACTTTCTTGCTGACATGCTGAGAAAGTGGCAACGATTAGCTTCTCTATGCTAAGCTCAAAACATGACACAGATTTAAAGGAAAACTTGATTCAATTTGACACTACGTACGGTAATATTGGCGAAAAATATAGCAAATCCTTAAGCAGCAGTCATAGTGTCAGAAAAATAATAATATCTATTTTATAATGAGGGAATGTAGTAAAGTAATAATAAGCACAGTAAGCAGTAATGGGGCCGCCGTAGCCGAATGGGTTGGTGCGTGACTACCATTCGCAATTCACAGCGAGAACGTCGGTTCGAATCTTGGTGAAACACCAAAATTAAGAAACACATTTTTCTAATAGCGGTAGCCCCTCGGCAGGCAATGGCAAACCTCCGAGTGTATTTCTGCCATGAAAAAGCTCCTCATAAAAATATCTGCCGTTCGGAGTCGGCTTAAAACTGTAGGTCCCTCCATTTGTGGAACAACGTCAAGACGCACTCCACAAATAGGAGGAGGAGCTCGGCCAAACACCCAAAAAGGATGTACGTGCCAAATATATATGTATAAGCAGTAATGAGCTCATTGTTCTATCGCTAACAATACTCGCCATTGCCAATGTGCACAGGCCCAAAGATCATCCGCAGAATATTTCTCTCAAACACTTCAAAGAACAACTTCTCTTCCTGCTGTCGAATACGGCTTCAGAATGGACAAAGAGATGGTGTGTGCCGATTATCCTGCCATGGAACTTTTCCAAAACTTGGCGTATTGTGAATATTTGGTTGATTGCCGATTTTCCAATTCTAAAGACACACTGATAATGTTCAATCAATTGGTTGATGGTGGCCTTTAGCTTATCCCGCAATACGCTCACTAGGACCTTATACGCCACAGTTTGAAGACTAATCCCGCGATAATTGGCACATATTGCAGCATCACTCTTCTTATAAATTAGGCAGAGCACACTTAAATTCCAATCGGCAGGCATGTTTTCATCCGACTATATTTTCCTGATGCATGATCTAACCAGCTCCTCGCATTTCATCTCCTCATGGGTGGATAGCAGTTCTGTCGTCAACAAATGAGGCACTTCGATCATCACATTCTCTGTGACAAGCACATATCAGTCAATAGATTGCCGTCAGTCAGCATCTCAAGCTCCTCGCATTCACGTATTCTGGCCCGAATCTGCTAAAAGAAGAATCAGCTGATTGGATTACGTAGCCGGGGTCATGACAGCAAAAAAACTGAGATTGTGTTGGTGATATCCGAAAAAAATTAACGCAGTCCTCGCCCATGTTGCTTCGTTGCCATCTGAACAATGACTCACGTGGCAGCAGAAGTTACTCGCACAATTTTGTTTTCCACCATAACGGATTGGCCACACGTGGTAACCTATCCTTCTTGCATTAAGCTTTCTGTACGCCAGAGTGAAATGTTTTGAGCTCTCGATTTTTTGGTGCACAGGCATCAGATGTCTGTTAGCTGGCTAAATGACAGTCTAGAGTATTGTTTACAAGCGCGCGAAAGCAACGTCACGTGAAATGGTTCAAATGGCGAAAGGACTGAAAATATTTGACAGTAGTATCCGCCGCATACTGAAAAATGATCTCAAAGTCAAGCCTTACAAGATCCAAAAGGCGCATGATCTCACACCAAACAGCAATAACCCAGACTTGCGAGAGCAAAGGAGTTGTTTCGCTTGGCCGAAAGCATTCAATTTCCAAACATTATGTTTTCTGACAAGAAAATGTTTCAAATTGAGCGATTCGTAAGCTCCCAAAACGATAGGGTTTATTTTACCGTCCGTTCATATGATAATTTGAATCAGCGATTGGCCACCAGGAGAGAGCACCGAATGGTTTGGGCCGCTGTAACTGTAGATGGGCGTCCAATCGTTTTCATCAAGCCTTGCGGTAAGGTAAATGCGAAATATTACCGGGAAAGTATTCTGGAGGTTGCTTTGAAGCCGAGGGCAGACAAACATTTTGGTGGCTGACCATGGACATTTCGACAGGACTCGGCACCATCTCCTAAAGCTCAAGTGAACCAAGAATGGCTAAAAAACAACGTTCCGAACTTCATAACGTCCATACAATGGCTCTCAAATTTACGAGACGCGAATCCGATGGATTATTTTCTTTGAGCTATTTTGGAAAGGAAGGTCCGATCTGAACGATTCATCAGTCTCGAGGCGCTGAAAAAGGCCATTGTTCGCGATTGGGGCAAAATACCTGCAAGTCACATTCGGGCAGCTTACGATTCGTTTCTGGACCGTCTCAAGGCCATAGTCAATGTCAAAAGATGGTCATTTCGAGCAAAAGTAACTTGATTCTTAATTTTTTATTATTTTCACACATTTCTTACTTTGAATTGAATAAAAGTAATTTCTTAAACTAATTTTCTGGCCTTTTTAATTGGTGCCGGGACCCTGTAATGACGAGGTAGATTTTGGTGAGGAAACCGAAGATGATGTTTTTTTTTTGTTTTTCTCGGGAACTCAGACATTACTTAAGTCCATTGTACTACACTTGGATTCCCTTTTAATTTTCTTTAAATCTACCCGATATCCGAAGAAATCTCAGTAGATTTTGTGGTGCCAAGGAGCTAAGGTGGTCGCTTCTTAACACATCAAAGCCGAAGACCTCAAACCTGATTCGAGCGAAGGCGGGGCAGGCGCACAGGAAGTGGTCCGCCGTCTCATCCTCCTCTTCACAAACTGAGCAGAGTACACTGTCTGAGATGCCCACCCTTTCCATGTGCTTCGTCCACAGGAAGTGGCCCGTCATCAGTCCAACCAGCCGTCTGAACTTTCTTCTGCTTAATGACAGAAGGTTTGCGACAGTCGATCGGACATGACAGGTAACATCAGTTTAGTCCATCTGCAGCCTCTCTCAGCCTACCAAGCTCGCTTGTGGGTTGTAGTAACCCATTTGCTAACCGCGGCTTTGGGAGTGACAAAACGGGCTCTGAGCAAAAGAAGTTGGCCTCAGAGCCCATCTTAGCTAAGGAGTCAAAGGTTTCGTTTCCCACGATACCCACGTGTCCCGGGACTCATGTTAGCATCAGGCTGTTATGTCTACCGACATAGTTCAACCTGGATTTACAGGATTCAACTACCCCTGATGTGGTTTGAGGGCTGTCTAAGGCCATGAGTGCAGCTTGGCTGTTGCTGCAGAGACATATAGATCTGACTCTCCATCGGTTTTCCACAACAAATTTCATCGCTTCTTGAACTGCATACACCTCCGCTTGAAACACAGATGCATGAATTCCAAGAGCAGAGTGCAGTTTTGTCCCGCTGGATTCCACGGAGACCCCAGAGCCGGAGCAAGATGATAGTTTAGTTGATGGTTTAAATAAGTGAAGTGTATTTTGATTCCAAGAAAGGCTCTGATGATCAAGACGATTTAACTCGTGATTCAAGCTCCGACGGTGAATCAACAAATTAATCAGAAAAAAGCAGGTATTTTATTGGCCGGTATAATTTTACAAAATGGAGGAAACAAGGTCCAATTCAAAATGCCTCAAGAAATATTGAAAAACGTTTACATTTCAAGCCGAGAACAATTCACTCTTACAGATGATATGAACATAATCAGAAAATTTTAAAATGATTCCAGAAATTAATAAAATAATTAAGAATTAAATATTTTCTGCCCTTCGGTCTGAGACACCGATGCTAGCAACCTTGTTACGCAATTCATGTTAGTAGTGGAAGGTTAAACAAAAAATATTTTTATAAAATATTCACAAACTATCTACGGTACTACAACAACAACACTATTTTCTTCCACATACTATTGTTTCAATTCAATTTTACTTTATTGCACCGGCTTTGCTGGCGTTTGTGGAAAATTTAAATTAAATATATTTTAAGGAGAATAATGCCAATGCCTATCGAATAGAGGCTGCTGGCAATTGGGCCAATAGTTATTGATTGCAATTAACAAATTGCTGCATACTGAGAGGTATTTTCGGACAGAAGGTCCTTCTTTTCGATTAAAGCATTCCAATCAACTACTGATTTGCCGACTGATATGAATATGAAATGTTCAAACAATCATCGGCACAATATACAAGTGCAAATGCCATTGTTATTTGTGTATATATATTATTTATATGCTGTTACTTGCATATATGCAGTTACTAGTATAGACAAATATATGCAAGGGCGTATCGAGAGGGAGGTGCGTTGATGCTTCGGAGCACAGACTTCTGTAAAGTACAGAAATTCGGCAAAAATTTGCATTAAATATATCTAAAGCTGCAATAATTACTTAGTTAATGGTATTTGAATTTGTGTAGGTATGTATGTATGTGTGTATGTAGATTGCTATAACAAAACTAGGGGCGGAGGTAACATCGAAGTGCACATAAATCGGACACATTTGAAATGAGATGTAAAAAGAACGACTGAATCTGAATGTTCCAATTTTATACTCGGCCCCTTTACTACTTATATTTACGTCCACGGTTATAATGTGAGCTGTGATATTAAAGCTGTGCATTTTTAGCTGTAATTGAAATTACAATCACTCAGCATATATAGTTCATCAAACAATCAATCAACATTCCAGAAATTGACAGCTATATTAAATAATTTTGAAACGAAACACCCGATGAGCTCTTTCATTTTTCTTGCTGAGAACGGAAAATGTCGCATGGGCTAAAATTTCAAAGAGTTTCATATCTGGAGCACGGCCCCTTAATGGGAAATATGTGTCGGTCTGATTTCCAAGACGTCAATTTCGGAGAGTTTGTGCCAAGAGAAAGATTTTTAATAAGTGCATGCATTCACTCCGGTGGACGAGCATTTCGCCGTAGCCCATGTGAGAGCGTCACCGAATGAGAAGTCATTTTTACGTTACATAGTACCTGTAGTACCCAGTTTTAGCAAATACAAGTCAATGTATAGATAAACTCGCAACTAAAAAATAAGTCACCGTCAACTTAAGTAAATCTCCTACCAAGCTCCGTATATTAGAAAGAATGAGAGATGAGTTGCGGTACCCAGGTGTGTGAGGGTGTATACGAGTAGATGGTCGATAAGAAAATAGTACGGCAATTCTACCAGAATGTTGCGGTAAGAATAAGGGTGACACTTCTCTACTCCGTAAATGACAGCAGCCAAATACTCAAAGAAGAAAAATAACTAAAACGTCTTATCCTTGACAAAGCAATTGTCTGTGTTGAATTACGAACATAATTAGCAAGAAGGCTATTCTGAAGATGACAATATAAGGCTGTAAAGTGATTTCTAACACTGATTGACAAGGTTTTCGCTAGATGGATTCTGTATTTATGTCTGATTATTATTATGACTTTCAAAATCAGAGACGAAATTTCACTGAACTGTTGAAGCAATGTTATCGTAATTAATTATTTTGGTTTCTCTTTGGCTTATAAAGATAAGGATTGGGTACCTCATATATGCTGTACGGCATGCGTAAAGAATCTTACAGATTTTATAAAAGGAACGCGATATATGGTTTTCGGAAAACTCTTGATTTGAACAGAGCCGGTAGACCACGAAGATCTGGGTTGTAATGTGTCACTCGAAACTAACCTTTATACACCCACTTCGCCATATTTCCCAAGAACCTAGGAGACGAGGTTAATGATGACGATAGAGAAAAATTCCATCAGAATATTTTCAGCGTGGAAAAACGTGTGGTATCGTTAGCGAATGGAGTCTTCGTAGATGGGATCATTTTGCTGCACTTTTGCTTCTATTCGTATTCATTGGAGGGGGGCATTTTTACGTGGCGGATCCCAAGCCTAGCGCGCACCCGACATCCTGGGTTGCTTCGCCTTCACACATTAGCTCGCTCCCGAAACGATTTGGGCATAGCCCGGAAGTTGTGAGCTGGTTCGACCAAATGCAGAAGAATCGTTGAATTTTTGCTGATCTTGCAAACTGATATCCGTAGATTGAAATGCACCGAGTGACCAAAGTTTAACTTTATAAAAACATTCACAACAGAACTTAGTAACGAAAATAATTTGGCTGGTGTATGCTTGAAACTAACAGGACAAACTAACTTATGATAACTTGGCACATGGAAGGAATTATCAGGACTGATGTATGTGGACCGACGTTAAGATATTTTAAAACCGTGGCTAAACAGATGCCCATAATTTAGGTAAAAATACCTATATGCAATAGGAAGTTGTATAGACTACAATATCAGTCGCAGTTACTGGGTCCGAAAAAGTGGAGCTTTTTGCCTAAGACAATTAAGGACCTCAGATCTAACCGGACAACTTCCAGACTAGTGTCTTAGTAATCTAAATACACTTGGAATGGCCAAGTTTGGGCTCTACGGGCACTGTTTCACATTGTTATTGAAGGAAATGATGTTGCCAACAAACTCGCAAATAATGTAGTCTCAACTCTGCTTTCTACGGCTTAGGCAAGAGGGCACCCTTACAATAGAAGAAGAAGAAGCATATATCGAGCTATCTTGCAACAATGTATCAGGTTTACATCACATTAGACACCTTTGAGCCTTTAACAACTACAAATGCTTTTCGGATTCCATAAATTTATCGAAGAAATAGTCCGGAGAATTCCGACAGAACATCACTGGGTGAATCATTACTTGACTAAACTGGGAATTCATTCGTCTGAAACCTGCAATACTTATTTTAATCGTGAGACGACATCCGAAACTGTCCACTAAAAAATATAGTAGAAGGTTTTTGAAAAGCTTCTGCAGAGGAAATATTAAAAATGCTATGGTGATATAACTTGCACGTTTTATAGAACCGTGAGTCATAAAGTCGAATTTTGAACGTATAGCGCACAAGCTTGGACGAAGACAATAATCGATAAGGTATTCCTTGGAGTGTTTAAGAGAAAGATGCTGCGGCATTTTTTTAAAGCTTTGCACGTTGGTGACGGTGAGTATCGTAGGTGATTAAACAATAAGCTGTATAGGCTTTACGACGACATAGACATAGCGCAGCGAATAAAGATCCTGCGGATTCCATTTGCCTAAAACTTCCGTCATATTAATATCCAACTCTGAAATCTCTCTCACCCTTCTCTCTAAGACGTGAAACATTCCATAAAATTCTACCTCAGGCGTTCATAGCTAAGAAAAATTCTATGAGATTTCTACCAAACAGTTTTTTTTAAATAAACAATTCAATTTTACGCCTAGCTGATAGCAAGATTTTTGGAAAATTTGCTTTTATTCAGTCTAAAAAGAGATATTTTTGTTAAAACTTACTTTTTCTGTGCATTAAATAGATCCCATATTCTGAAGCTACAATGCACATTGTATAGTATTTATCAGTCTCTCCCCTCCCCTTACCAGGTTACTGGGTCCGCTTATGCATTCATAAAGCAGTAAATAGATGCACGCAGTATTATCTCATATATGTAGGTACACTTATACGACCTTTCATCAAGGGATGTACGTATGTACAGAGCTACATATATTTAAGGCCGAGAGGACTTCTCATACAAAGAAAACTAGTAAATATTTTCAAAATCTCCTTTTGCTTTTACATTATTTGCTCTGCTCGATACACTTGTGAACTAGACAAGCTGACCACTTTTATGGCATATTTCCCCTCTTCGCTATCTCTGCTCCTACATTCCTCAAAAAGGGAATTTACTTTCCTTTTGATTTGTTCACAAAAATTGGTTGAATATCAAATTTTGCAAATTTGATAATTGCCTGAAACAATTTTGTCAATTACCATTTATGGTTTCAAATATTTCCATTTGAATATGTGTACGTCCTTGCCCTGTAGCATGGAGAGCATCAAAAAATGGGATGAAAATTAAAACGTGCGGAAATTTGATTCTGAAAGTTTTCAAAGTTTAAATGTTTATGCAGCAAAGCGATTTGCTGGGGATATTTTTTACAGGACGCAATTAAAGTTTTTTAGATGAGAAGGTGGCTTTCGGCAGTTGGAAAATTATTTCAATGGTTCAATTTATTCGTTAATTCAACTGCTTATTATCTCACGTTTATTAATTCAATTTGAATCGCTGCTTGTACACTAATGCGATATCCTAATTTGTGTCGTTTTAGATAATTGAGTGGCACCTACATCATACCTTCAGGAGAGAAATTTCAACTGTTTCGGTTTATAGAGTGCATATATTTTTATTCACCTAAGAGATTCCATTACTATTGATTGAGGCAAAAGAAATTTGACACAGGGACTAAGAAAGTGAAATTAATCCTATATAACGTGACGCAAAATTAATCACCCTATCGAAATATTTATAATTTTTGCAAATTGCTTACAAACAGAAAAGATTTCCTTCGCTGAAAATCTCTTTATTTTATTTAGTAAATAAGTTGTTCAAAAACAAAATTGGATGATTAATTTAATTTGTTTTACTTTATCCAATTCAAAGTAAAAAATGTGTGAAAATAATACAAAATTAAGAATCAAGTTACTTTTGCTCGATATGACCACCTTTTGCCTTGACAATGGCCTTGATACGGTCCAGAAACCAATCGCAAGCTGCCCGAATGTTACTTGCAGGTATTTTGGCCCACTCGCGAAAAATGGTTTTTTTCAGCGCCTGGACATTGATGAATCTTTCAGTTCGGGGCTTGCTCTCCAAAAGGACCCAAATAGATTAATCCATCGGATTCACGTCTGGTGAATCGAGAGCCATTGTATGGACGTTATGAAGTTCGGAACGTTGGTTTTTAGGCATTATTGATTTACTCGAGCTTTGTGAGACGGTGGCGAGTCCACTGAAACGTTCATGATCTGCCAGCGAAATGTTTGTCGACTCACGGCTTCAAAGCATTCTCTAGAATACTTTCCCGATAATATTTCGCATTTACCAATTGAAGAGCGCCCACATGCGGCTGCAGCGGCCCAAACCATTACCAGGTGCTGCCTCCCGGTGGCCAATTGATGACTCAAATTCTCCTATGAACGGTCGGTAAAATAAATCCTACCGTTTTGGGAGTTTCCGAATTGCTCAATTTGAAAAATTTTCTCGTCAGAAAACAGAATTTTCAGAAATTGACCGTTTTCGGCCAAGCGATGCAACTCCTTCGCTCTCTCTAGTCTGACTTGTTGCTGCTTTGATGTGAGATCATGCGCCTTTTGGATCATGTAAGGCTTGACTTTAAGATAATTCTTTAGCATGCGTCGGATGCTTGTTCACTTTTTGAACCCATTTCACGTGACGTTGCAGTATTTTGATGAACACCTCCATGACACTTCGCGATGCTACCAGTATCATTGTAACGAGTAGTGGTGCTCGAGCTCACGAACAATCGCTGGTTGTGATTTTCCAGTCAAATATAACGCAGCCACGTTTGAAATCCCTTACTGATTTTCTTTTTTCGCGTTTACTCTCGACAAAATGCTTCCGCGTGCTTGTAAACAATACAATGGACTGTCATTTAGCCAACTAACAGACAGCTGATGCATCGCCTTCGCGAGTGGTCTGAAGTTGGTTACACTTCGAATGCCGGATCCTGTAAATAATATTTCGGCTTCAAAGACAATGCGGGAAACTCAGTGACAGCTACCTTGGGGTAGAACGCAGAAAGTTAAGGCAAAGAAATTAATATCTTAGCCTAGTTTTGTTCATACTGGTGTTCCACAAAGGTCTGTCCTTGGTCCACTTCTATTCAGTCTTTTTCTCAATGATGTTTTTGCAGTTTGTCGTCATGTGAATGTCGATGGTGATGATATTGAATTCCACTTGTTCCGTCGTATTGGTCTCGTTGAAGATTTATTTTTCGAACTAAGCAGTGATTTGTCTGATATTTTTGTTTGTTTTACTGATAATTCTCTTCAATCTTTCCTTCTTGGGTTTGAATGCGTCAAAGTCGTATGCCTTACCTATATGTTATAGTGTGGCGTATGTCGATAATATCCTTAAATTGTCGATAGGTACCAGTTCCCTTAGCTTTGCGCTTAAAGAAAATAATTTTGGGTTTATTTTTAACTCAAAACTTACCTGTACTACTGTAAACATGGTTACAAATATATACATATATATTATTTAATTATATATATTGGGTATGGGAGTAAGTTACCGGCCTCGCAAAAGGGGTATCGCCTCTGATACTATGCTGATACTATAGATGGGTTCGCTTTAGTAATATATTGAAGGTGTATATGTGAGGTCTCGGTCGCAGTAGTTGACATTCGTTTGAAGCGAAAAATATCCTTTTTTATCTGACATCAAAAATGTCTACGTTCGTCCCGAAAAAACAGCATTTGTGGAAAGTCATGGTTCATTATTACCTTTTAAAGAAAAGTGCAGCTGAAACGTGTCGTATATTGATCAATATTTACGGTAATAACGCTGCATCAAATACAACTTGTAAAGAGTGGTTTCGACGCTTCAAAAGTGGGAGTTTCGACGCGAGTGATAAAGATCGCAAAGGGGCACCGAAAAAATTCAAAGATACAACTACAACAACAGCAATTATTGGATGACGACGCATGTCGAACCCTTGATGATATGTCTAAAGTGTTGGATGTTGACAGATAAACCGTCAGTAAACGTTGGCACGCGATGGGAATGGTCCAGAGAGCAGGTAACTGGGTGCCACATCAATTGAAGGAGAGGGATGTCAAGACACGCTTGGTGACGTGTAAGATGCTTCTTGAACGGCAGAAAAGAAAAGGGTTGCTAAATCGGTCCAGAAATATTTGGAGGGACTGAATTGGGAAATCTTGCCCCACCCGCGGTTTTCCCCAGACATTGAACCTTCGGAATACCATCTGTTCCGAATACCGATCTTACGAAAACCTCGCAAACACGCTCAATGAATGGATGAATTCAAAAGAACTGGAATTTTTCGTCAGCGGAATCCGTATGCTGCCTAAAAGATGGACTAAAGTTGTAGCTTCCAATAGCACATACTTCACATATTTAATTGTTTAAATTATTCGTAACTTTGTATGGAAAGGAAAGGACGGAAACTTATTCTCATACCCAATATATGTTCATATTTAATTAGTGCTTACACCCTTCTTCGTTGCGTCTTTGGTCGAGATCTTCCTTCTATTTGCGGTGTGGTGTAAGTCTGGATAATTTTCCTCAAATGGAGGGATCTACAGTTTTATATGCCGCCTCCAAACAAAGATGATGGTTTCTTTTTTATATGAAGAGCTTTTCTATGGCAGAAATACACGCGAAGCTTTGCAGTTGTCTGGTGAGAGAGGACCGCATTTCATGTTTTGAATCAGGAATAGTTGGCGGATTGGTTGGTAGAAGTGCTGTCTGAGTAACTCATCCCAGACTCAATTAGCACATGTCATTTTGGAACACCACTAGTAGAACCACTGCCGCTATTTAGTCGAACCATCATGATTAGACTATATATCTGCCTATGTCATCTATTTTCTTTCCTGCAATTTCTACCAAGTTGTTCGTTGAGAATTCCTCCAGCGTTCTATGTCGTAGAATACCCAGTCTTGTACACTCACAGAAATAGTGGAATACTGTCTCCCTAGAATCTTCTTGATTGCAGCTTCTACGTCTATTGTTTTGGCTACCCCATCTTCTTAGCATAGTCTTCGATAGGCTAGTGGTCGGTTATTGTTTATGCAATTCTGCAGTTAGCTGTTCTTATCTTTCTTAACAGTACGTCAGCTCTCGATTTGTTGAAATTGAGCTATATTTCAGGTATCGGTGTTCGCCCATCTGTCACCAGCCTGCTTCTGGAATTGCAAGAAAATCTCCCTTTTATAGAAGCTTCGGGGGCCGTCAATGCTACCACTTCGGATACTCTAGAGAACGTCCCCTGTCTTGCCGGCTTATCAGCCTCCTCATTTCCTTCTATGTCTATAGGGCCTGGTACCCATTTGAGAGAGATGTGTCTTGTGCGTGCTAAGGCATTTAATTCATATTTGCATTGTCTGACGATTTTTGAATTGATTGTTGGTGACTTTATAGCTAAGATGACTGCTTGATTATCTGAAAAAATACGTGGCTCTGAAAGTCGTGGTGGATAATTTATGATTATCCTGCAAGCTTGCCTTTCCAATTCCCTAGTAGAAAAGACTTGGAAGTTTCGAGGTCTACACTCGCACACATCGAATGGTAGTCATGCACCAATTTTCTGTGGACTAACTAAATCAGCTGAAGTTTGTGCGTGGCTATCATTCAGTAGGACCCCAGAATTTGCCTCAGCACAGTCGGTCATGAAACACAGAGTCATAGGAAAGGATTTCCCTATAGCGATAGCTTCTCGGAAGGCAATGGCATAACCTCCGAGTGGATCTTTGTGATGAGAAACCCTTTCATGAAAAATATAAATACCATAACTAAAGGGATCAGGTTTACGTAAAAAGGTCGCATACCCTCTAAGTAGTTGTACCCATTAGGCGCCAACTGGAAGCAAAAACGACTTTAATGGCAAATTATATATTATTATATGAATTAATATACAGCATATTTCGCAGATCTAACCTCTTGCTACTATTTGCTGTTTCCTGATACTTTTGAAGCTAGGTCTCAACGGTGACCAAAACTACTATTTTGAGTACTTCAACCCATTATTGTGTAGAATATAAAAAAATTAGAGAAAAGTTGGATGAAATTTATCGTGCTGGAGAAGGAAACCCTTTTTGAATGATAAAATGTTGTTTTTGCTAAATAGAGTTCAATTTTCAGGAACTTACTGATCCACCTTCGTATAAAAGATGTTGTGTATTTAATGTTTAGTATTCGTATCAAAAGCCCATTTCTAATAATTCTTCATTTATTTCTTTTCGCCATCAACAAAACCACCTTGCATTCGAAAAAAAAAAACAAAAAACAAGAACAAAGAAAAAACACACACACAACGCATATCTGCATAAAAAAGCGCAGAGCTGAATTGCGAGTAAAAAAGTAAAATGCCATCATATGAAACATTTCACGGTTGATCTCTTGACTTCGAACTACTCCTGACCATATCTGCGCTATCTCTACTACGCTTGCCAATCCAAAAGCACCAACATGTGTGAGGCCTGCTGGCCAGTATGCATGTTGCGTTAGTTGTCCAGTTAGTCGGCTGATGACTTGTTGGGTCCAGTGCGTTTTTAGGATTTTGCTGTCACAATGATTTTGCATAGCATTGTCACCCGACAAACCGTTTATATTTGCAGCTTACACAGTTCATCGGTTCTGTGCTACCCTTTTCAGTCGGCATACACTACATCATTCCGGCATATTCTGACACATTTACTGCTCGTGCCCTTGATGTTATTCAGTGATTTGGCTTCTATGACGATTTTTCACGCGCGGTTGCATTTGTTTTTCAACATTTTTCGTTCGCTATTCGCACCGAATCGAAATGTATTTCTGCGTGCGATTTTTTCCCTTATTGATAGATATCCTTTGTTTTATTCCAGTAAACATTTTTTTTTTGCTTCAAGCAAACACGCGTTGGTGGCATCAGTTCGCATATGGTGTTAATTCGAATGTGATAGGCCAACAATCGCTTTAATACAAATTGACAATTTGTTTAAGCAATTTTCCGGTTGTGTTGATTTTCTGGCCTACGTACCCACACACGTACTAAAAAGTTAGCATGCGATTTTTCAAACAGATTATTGTTTTGGAAAAACAATAACTTATTTGTATGGAATGTGGAGTATCATTTCAAATATAAATGACTGCACGTTCCATATATAATATAATATACGAGGAGCGACTGATAAGCTCGCATCCTAGGGTACTTAATATATGAAGTGAAAGAATTTTATGCTACTGAACAAATTTGCTTTAGATTTCTCTTCAAAGGGTGTTGTTATGGCCGCCTTCACTTCGTCAAATTTGAGAGAAAATAAAATCACTTGGAGGGAGGTCTAGGTTGTAGGGCTGGTGGTCGCAATCCTCAAGATTCTTTAGTGGTATTTTCCCCCCATTTTATTCACTGCTCAACTCTTGTTTGGCGAATATGGAACAATGAAACGTTGAGCTGCTTGAGCTTTACGGCTACACAGACATAGTGCAGTGAATGAATACAAATGGGCCATCGCTGAAAATACTCGACGCGGTACCTGCTGGGGATCATAGCCGAATAGATTTGTGTGTGTCTACCATTCGATAGAACCTTTCTTGAAACTCATTCTTGGCATGAGGCATCAAATGATATTAGAGAATATACGATGGGTGATGATGTATTGCAAAGATTTATCTGCTGGTAAACTCAAAGATAGGAGAATATCTCATATTTTTGGAAAGATCAAATAGAGAAGGACTAGGCTTTGAATTTGTGTATCAAGTTGATGCCAGATAACACGAGTCGTGTTATGAATGAGCTCGTCCAGAGTTGCTTAGCCGATTATCATGCCAATTAGAAGAAAAAAAGGTATATATATATTTAAGGCCGAAGCAAGAATGGGCCAAATGGTGTTTGGAACCGAGAAACGGCCAAAAGTAGATGATTTTTGTAGAACAAATTCTTAGTCCAGCTCGTTTAAATCTTGTTTGCAATAATCCAGGCGCCAAATTTGGTAGTAGAAATATTTATATTAAAGGCCAGTAATCATTCTTGTCATTTTTCTAGAGAGAAAAATTTTTGTGAAACATTTTAATCTCTTAGTTTTCTTTTTCTTTTTGATTTGCCACTTTTTAGGTTATTGGGAATTTAAAAAGTCGGTTTTTGTCAAGATTTGTAATTCACTTATTGCACTTCTGTAATAGGGATTAAATGGTCTAGTGAACCGGTAAGCACAGCTACAGGTTTGGAAATTAAAAAGCGTGGAGTCCCTAGGGACTACCCGAACCTTAAGTCATTGTATTGAGAAAATAGAGATCCATCTCTTCTGCGCTTTCCTGAGAAATAAGTTGTGCAATTCATCTTTAACAACAGTCCGGGGGATGACGACGACCAATTAGAAGATCTCTGAGACCAATTAAGTTGACTCACTTCCTGGCAAGCTCATCAAGCAATTTCAATTCACTCTATGTTCCTATGTCCTGGTACCCAGACTAGAGAAATGTTACTTGCACACCCAAGACATTTGATCGCCTCCTTACAGGTGTTGACTATGGCGTCGTCAGAACCTTGATCGCAGCTTGACTTTCGGAAATAGTGTTTATATCTCCCTTGATCCCGCGTTCTCTATGCATTCTGCATACCTACAGGATCACAAAAATGTTTGCCTGAAAAACACTAGCAGTATTCGGATAAATTGGCTGATTTAGAGAAAACCCATGCTCTGACTCCCGATTCCATCTTGGAGCCGTCAGTGAAGACAGAAGTACCAGCCTCGGTAAAGATTTTTCCTAAACTCCTGTACTTACACAAAATTGTTAGAAAAACTCGTACTTTGGCAAGCCGTCAATTCAGTTCTCTAGGCTTAGATGAAACTTTCAAATGTCTCATAACTATAGAAATGGCAGTTATTCTTTGCTTTTCATTTAGGTCAAAAAGCTGCCGAAGGGACATTTGCGACGTATATGAAAAAAGTGTCATAGGCGAGTCTTCAGCACGGAAATGGCTTGCTGCAGTTCAAAAGTGGCGACTTTGACGTCGATGACTCGTCACACAGCGGAAGGCCTTCTGAATTCGATAAAGAACGTCTAAAATCACTTTACAAGGAGAACGGTCGCCAAACCAGTTATGAATTGGCAGAGAAAATGAACTGCTATCAAAACGATTCTCAAGCAGCTTCATGCATCAATATGAAGTAAAAAAAGGAGTGGGTGGCTCCAGGACATACGCCAAAGCCGAGAGTCAAGCCGGATCTT
The DNA here is from genome assembly GCF_027943255.1 of Anastrepha obliqua. Taxonomy (NCBI): domain Eukaryota; kingdom Metazoa; phylum Arthropoda; class Insecta; order Diptera; family Tephritidae; genus Anastrepha; species Anastrepha obliqua. The sequence continues at coordinate 49,118,883 of NC_072896.1, read as the reverse complement.
CATCCAAAGAAGATCAAGATATGTGTTTGGTGGGACTGAGAGGGCATGGTGAGCTGGAAATGCTCGAAAAGAATGTCACGGTCAAAGTCGCACTTCTTCGGTCCTTGCACCGACCAATAACCATCTTCTTTGCTCTCTATCAAACCATATGAAGACCGTACCGATAAAGAGGTCCTTAAAAACTGGCACAACAACTTCTGTGACACTAGACCAGGCGGTTCTAGCGGTATCAACAAATTGGTCGAGAGGTGGGAAAGGGTTGAAAACTGGAACGGAAAATATATAATTGATTAAATTATTGTTGTTTGTGTGAATAAAAGACATCAGTTAAAACTATGAACTTATTCCGTCAACCCAACATAAAGGGTGGCGCAAAATTAACCATTCAACTTTTTACTAACATAAAAATTATTTTGAATGACGGAAATCTTAATTTTGACCCTTACGTGCTCCATTGCTTGTCTGTTTGTATGCTGCAGCTGACTAGCTCACAAGTGTCAAATATGATTGCCGTAGGATGATATTTGCAAATATTATAAATCTATAATCCACAATTGATTAATTTTGCGCCACCTGTTACATATTTCAGGAAGGGAAACAGACGAGCCTCCAATTGTAAGTACCTATGATTTTCGTCTTTTTTAACTTTATTGTATTTATTTTGAAATTATATTTGACAATAAATATATTCTTAAGTACAACTTTAAGCTTTTTTAGATGAAACTAAATTTAAATGGACAAATAAAAGTAAAACTAGCACACCAAAATTTATAGGTTGTCTCATTTATACGTACAGGTTATTTTTTGTTTTTGTGTCACACAGTGTATTAGTCAAAAGCCTTACTCTTTCCGTAGTTAATATGAAAGCAGAAAGCATTTCCTTGTAGGTATCATAGTTAAGATGCAAGATATAATCCGAATATAATATACTTTGCTATAATACAATTTTAGGGTAATTGTCAGTGGGACAGCCAATTTGAAGCGAATTTGAGATGAAAGTATTAGTAAAACTCCAAAAGCTTTTTGCATTTCCAGGTTAAATATTTGAACGAAATGCATGGTTTTGACCTAAGCAATAGAATGTTATGAGGAATATTTTTGTAGCTCCCTCAAAATATAACCCTTTCTTAGAGAAGTTTGGAAAACAATACTTCTGTAGGCTTGCTAGAGGGTTAAAATTTCCTAGAAAATCAGTTCTCGTAAAATTTCGCTAGTGATGATTTCCGACAAAATTTGCATAAACAGAACGGTAAAGCAGGAAAAAGCAAGTATTTCATTCATTAAACAGAACTACTAAGTTATTTGCATACGTGGGTGACAACAAAGATATCCACGCCTATCCAAAACCTTCCAGGATATTGAAATTGAAGCTGGTAAAATTGAAGATAAGACGAAATATATGACAGTCAAAATAAGCCAACATCAGAAAACCTGAAAATTGGTGATTTTTCTTTTGAAATCGTGGAATCCCTTACCTATTTAGGCTTCAAACTGAGTAGAGACAATAAAGAAAGCCTAACCATTGATGAGAGACTTCGAACAACTAAGAGATCGTACGCGTCACTAACGAAACTCTTCAAGTCGAAACTAGTAAACGAACAATGGAAGTTGATTCTGTACAAAACCATCATTAGACCAGCTTTATGCTGTGGAGCTGAATCGTGGACGCTAATTGAAGCAAATACAGCAAAATTACGGACCTTCGAACGAAAAATACTCAGAATTTTTTTGGAGCAATCAAAGATCACGGCGAGTGGTGTATAAGGTGGAGCGTCGAGCTTGTTCCATTTGCTCAGTTTGCGGCATTTTGCTTTGAGTAAACCAAATTGTTATATATGCAGTCATACTATTCCATAGGTGCTGATTGCGGGAGAGACACATCATTGTACCGTATTTTTTCTAAAGTGAAAATGGAGTTCTGGTTACCGTAAATTTGGTGCACTATAAATAAATTATTTTTTATTTTATGCTGTGTTTCCCACGTCACAATCAGTCGTCTAAGCCCTAAATGGTTTCAGCGAGATGATGTAGTATGCCATGCAACCGTCGCTTTGTTGCAACCACTTTTTGTAGTTAAATACCCCACAGTGAGGCTTTCAAAAGAAATTGGCATAGTTTCTTTCTTTCTTATCTTTATCTTTAACCTGCATAGCTTGAAGTGAAAATGTATGTTTTGTGATTAACTGATAGGGCCTCAGCGCACCTTTCGTTCACTTTAAAGTTTTTAGGCGATAAGTGGGATTAAATTAAAAAAATGCATAATAAGGGATTCATAAATATTATTTGTATTCATAGTCTAGCATATGTTTCATATTCATATTCATAATTGCATAGCAACGAGTGTGGGTGTACGTGCATATGTGTGTGCAATTGCATATAAAGCATAGCATAATATTTTTTAATTCAGAAGTAGCAGATGTTGCCTGCTCTTTAATGATGTTGGCAGTAAAAAACACGAAACGACAAATATGAAATCGAGCATGAAAGCACAAACAAGCAATGAGCCATAGCAATCACGGCTGCATGTACACACATTAATGATTGTGTGTATGTATAAATACATATAAATATGTATGTATGTATGTAAATATATGTTGAATTTCCAATACATTGCACTTTTTTGAACGCTTGCAGGAAATAGCAAGGAACACGAATGAGGAAAAATATGCACTATCACTCAAAGGTACATATCTACTTGCTTACATACATATGTACGTATATATACACACAACCATACATTTCAATATATCATTGCAACGAGTGAACAAAAAATAAATGCAATTAATACTATTGAATGCATATGTTTTGCATGTATAATATATTTGTGCATGTATGTGTGTGGGTAAAAGTATGACCCAATAGGGAATTAATAACGTCGTTAGTTAATTAGTAATTACGATTGTGTTCGAGCTTCAATAGTTGCGTCAGAGTTACTTTTTATGAGATATCTAAAATAGAGTACTTAGTTCGAGTTTCACGTTGCCAGTTCCAGTTTGCCCTGCAAAATGTCGCTACAAGCCTTTTGGATAGCCTCTACGGACACAAAACGTTCTTCTTTCATAGCCAAATGCAATTTTCCAAATAGGTAGAAGTCATAGGAAGCCATATCAGGCGATCACAGTGAGTGATTGATGGTTGAAATGCGATTTCTAGTCAAAAAATCAGTCACAAGAGTGGATCGATGGTGGATCGAGATGGTGCATTATCATGCAATAAGCGCCAGTTTCCTCCTTCGCGGTATTCAGGGCGAATTCGACGAATGCGATGCAACAAACGCTTCAAAAAGCCAAGATAGAAAATTGCATTGACGGTTTAGCTCATTCCCTTAGAATCATAAAAACAAATAAGCGGCTACTTCATTTTTGACTTCTTCAAACGCGATTTTTTGGGTGGTGGCTCGTCTAGCGTCTTCCATTCGGCACTTTGACGCTTAGTTTCAGGTTCAGTTTGGAAACACCACCGATTCCATGAATTTCATCAATGATTTCTTTTAATTTTTGATTGGTTAGGTTAGGTTAGCCTGGTTGGCAACAAGCCTCTCATAGACCTTTTGGTCCCTAGCGATACCAGATGGATACTGACCTCTATGAATACCGAAAGTAGACATCATGTAGGATGTCAGCACTTTTGGCGAATCTAAGCAGCGCTAGGAGATCCGCTTTTGAGACGTCCTCCAGACCTTCAAACAATGGGACTCCCATGCATTTTCAACGCGTTTTTAATAATGCCGGACAAACGCACAGACGGTGTTCTAAAGTTTCCTCAACATCCTCTCTGCTTTCCTGCATTTGTTCGTGTTAGCAATCCCTATCTTGTACGCATGTGCAGCCAATAGATTATGACCTGTTAGCATACCTATGATAGTTCTGCAGTCCTTTCGCTAGAGCGTAAGTACAAATTGAGTCAGTTTTTTGTCGTTAGTTCTACACATGACTTTTGCTGTTTTGCATGTGGTTAGATTAGTCCAGATATTAACTTTTGATAAATTTACGAACAATTCCGATGGAGATTTCGATGATTAATGGTTTCGGGCGGCCCGTATGTTCATTGTCATTTATGTCCTCACAACTATCTCTGAAACGTGTAAACCACTCATGAACTCTGGTTCGAGATAGACAATCATCGCCATAAACTTTTTTCATCAATTCAAATGTTTTGGTTAACGTTTTACCGGTTTTAAAACAAAATTTGATATTCGCTTTTTGTTCGAAACTCATTTTTGTACCGATGACACAAACATACTGCCTCTTTGGTGAGCTGAAAAATTCATCTGGCCCAAAAAATGGTACTAATTCATGAAAACTTTCGTGCGAAGACTTATTACGATTTTGGAATAATGATTATCAATGCCTACGATCAACTAACTTCCACTCTTGACGTTGAAACACCACACTTAGCCACTGTGAAACGCTGGTACAAGAAGTTGGAAGGCGGATGACTTTCATGAACGCCATCCGGTTGTTGGGCCGAAAAAAATCGATGCTGTTCATGAATTCATAACACAAGATCGCCATGTAACATACGATATCAAGAGATAAAGCCAACCTTGAACATTAGTGGGACCAGCATACATTGAATATTAGATGGATATTTATGCCTCTTACAAACAAACCAAAGATGCGGTATTGCTAAAACCGAGAATATATATTCGGGATGAGTATACCAACATAAAAATAATAATAATCGATAGCCGAATGTGCGTAGCCCGCGAAATTTGAAAATTCTCCTTATTTTTTTAACACACCTCGTACGTCTCAAGCTACATCAAAATCTTATCAAATAATTCGTAAGACCTGGTTAATGCGTGCTATTAGAAATGTCAAACTTGGGTTGTCCCAGTTCAAAACTTTATAAGGATCGTTTTGGCAAGAACTTTGCGGAAAACCTAACGATTTTCTACCGAAGCAGGAAAGAACTGCCATTGTCAAAATAGGAAAAAATTATTTATTATTATAAAGAACAATACTCAGTCAAAGGTCTTGATTTAATAACTTTCATTAATCATCAAAAAAAAACAAAAAATTTTAAAATCTGTCTCTTGGCAATTGATTACTCTGGGAGATTCGAGGTTAATCCCGCATTTGCGCTGCAGGGAATGTAAAAATCACTGAGCGTGGGTGATTCAGACTTGTATGTTGAGTGTCGCCGAATGCTGCTGCAACGCGGAATCAACTACAGGAATGCCATTTGCGATAACATAAAATTTATGAGTTTATAAACGGGCATATGTATTTATATATATGTCTTGATGTATGTATGTATATCATGGAAAATTAATTTGTGTGGAAAAAAGTGCACCCTTTGGGGATGACTTGAAGAAATTCTCCAGCCTAGATCCCTTTTCCCTCCTCCACTACATCTACAGCACTTAATGGCTGTAGGCGAGTTTTTCTCTTTCCTAAATCTTTTACCAGGTAGTGGTCCACATTATGGTATTAAAACGGCACGTAAGTGCTATTTGAAGTGCACCTGGGCCACTCTTGCCATCTTACCTACCTACCTTCATAGTTAAGTTATATTCTTACCTACTAGAGTAGATTAATACCCAAAACACCGAGAATCCCTATAAAAAATTGCATCTATAAGCAAAATATCAGAGTTGACTCAAATGAAAGAAAAGCGAAAGCGTACACAGAGCAGCTGATAAATTTCTATATTTCACTTTGTACGAGGTGTTATTGCATAACTTTTTCATCAAATAAAAACAAATGATTTTGAGCGATGCAAATATTTATTTTTACCTTTATGCGCTCCATTGCTTACCTGCTTTTTCAACAGCCAAATATGATTGATGTACGACGTCATTTGACAAAAATTATAAATCTTCTTGGTCTCCCTATAATTTTGCGCCACTTTGTATATAGAAAATGGAAATATTTAATTTCTGACAAAACCTAAAAAAATATTTGAAAAGTTTTTGACTCCAGATCCACTTCCAGCACTCAAAAGAAATTTGAAAATATTTGATGCCATCTTATATGCAATATAAAGGAAATTTTACAGGGCTATGCTAGTTATGACGGCCGCCGAAGTCGAATGGGTTGGTGCGTGACTACCATTCGGAATTCACAGGGAGAACGTAGGTTCGAATCTCGGTGAAACACCAAAATTAAGAAAGCATTTTTCTAGTTGCAATGGCAAACCTCCGAGTGTATTTCTGCCATGAAAAAGCTCCTCATAAAAATATCTGGCGTTCGGAGTCGGCTTGAAACTGTAGATCCCTCCATTGTGTGGAACAACATCAAGACGCACGCATTTGTGAATAGGAGGAGGAGCTCGGCCAAACACCCAAAAAGGGTGTACGCGCCAATTATATACATATATATATATATATAGGTATGACGCCGTTGAAAAAGTATAAAGGAAACCAAAGCATTCCACAAGCAGTAAGTAACGTCCTCTAAAAGTAGTAAATCATATAAACTCGTATAAGCACATTTGTATGTAATACTGAGGCAACCCAGAGTCAGAAAATTTATCGACAGTAAATGCTAAAGCGCCGCTGCGTCAAGCCCTCCTTCCACCATTCTTCAACTCTAACTATCCGAGCAGAAACATTTTTCTGCTTTTCTTAAAAAATTGAACGACAAGGTCAAATTTTCTCAGTACATAGATGAACTTGGTCATTGTTACAGTTAATAACTTTTACAAAGAAGACAAGTGCGGATTTTATTTTTTACAAATTATTTTCTTTTAATGTTGGCCGTTATGTCGGGTACACTCTTGGAATCTGAGGAAATGATGTCGGGGTGCCATTAACCTCGCGAACGATTTCTTCATTTAATGCTGAGTTTGTTTCATAGACTTTACTTTTAAGATGAACATGCAGAATGAAGTTCATAAGGGCTACATAAGACGGCATGGGTGGTCAGGATATGTCATCGAAACGGCTTATTAGTTTGTTAGTGAAGAAATCACGCAGTATGGTCCTGGCCTTCCCGCGTGTATACTGAAGGAAGAATGTTTTCTCATTATTGGAAAAAATACAATAATCGTTCAGCATGCGCTGATAAGAGACACCGTCCATAGAAATTACTTGTCCTTGATGATTTTCAAAACAAAAAAAGGGTTCCGTTCTGTCTTTTTAATCTATTGACAATGCACACCAAACCATTACTTTGGTATTGTAAAGTGTTGAAGCGGCTGTTGATGTTTCCATAGTGGGTCTCTTAGGGCTGACGCGGATTATCGTGCTAATTTGGAGGTGTTATGTTGAATAGAGCGAAGAACAGAGTACAATTACGAAAGAATAAAATTAATATGAATATTAACTTAGATAACTTATAGATAACTTTAAGTCAAATAGGACTCAAGGTCCTTAGTTTCCATAACACTTTATAGCGCACAATCAGCAATACTGGATCTAGGCGCGTCTTTATTAACATATTAATAAAACTGCGACTGACTAGGCGATTGAGATGTAAAGTCCACTCTCGTCATATAAAAATCACGCTGGTGTATGGCGCAGAATCATGGGTAATGAATACAACTGATGAGGTGGTCCCTGGAGTTTTCGAGAGAAAGGTTTTGCGAACGATTTATAAACCTTTTGCCAATGGCGAATACTGTTGACGACAGAACGATGAGCTGAATGACTTTTACGAAGTTCTGCTTATTAATATTGGGGCTTCGCTAACAGAAACGCGTTAGCTCTGAAAGTAGACAAAAAAGGCCGCGTTACTGGCAATAGAGGAAGAGGAGGGCCTCCTATGGGTTTGTAAGACCAGGCATAAAAGAATTGGATCACCGCGCGATAAATTACTCAATGAAGGTGATAGCGAAAACTAGTATTGCTCTTGTCTCCAATTTTTCTCAAACTACATTTTTTATATGCCACTAATTTTGTAAATTACTTAAGATTTCGTAATGTTAGAAAATAGTTTTAAAGATCGATTCTAAGTGCTCTGAACTCTTCTTATTGTATTTCCATGACGTCTTTTTAATATAAATATAAAGGTTGTCAAAAAAGTCTTGCGGTATCTCCGCAAGCTTGTCTTAGCAAGCGCGTAGTTCTAGTTGTATTCGTCGCATCGGTTCACGCTAGAGCTTTTTGGAAAGTTCTTTTCACGTACTAACACGTGTTTGATTAATTGTTGTTTGCTTTTAGTCGTTCGTGAGTTGTAGCGTCGCAAACATAGAGCAAAATAAAGAGAAAATACGGCATATTTTACAGTACTACTACGATAAAGGCAAAAATGCATCTCATGCTGCCAATAAAATTTGTGCAGTTTATGGACCTGATACAGTTTCCATTTCCATCGCACAACGATGGTTTCAACGTTTTCGTTCTGGTGTAGAGGTGATCGAAGATGCGCCACGGTCCGGAAAGCCTGTGGTCAAAAATTGCGATAAAATCGCTGAATTGATCGAAAGAGACCGGCATAGTAGTTGCCGTAGCATCGGCCAAGATCTGGGCATGAGTCATCAAACCGTTATAAACCATTTGAAGAAGCTTGGATTCAAAAAGAAGCTCGATGTATGGGTGCCACACGACTTGACGCAAAAAAACATTTTTGCCCGTATGGATGCATGCGAATCGCTTCTGAATCGCAACAAAATCGACCCGTTTTTGAAGCGGATGGTGACTGGCGATGAAAAGTGGGTCACTTACGATAACGTGAAGCGCAAACGGTCGTGGTCGAAAAGCGGTGAAGCTGCCCAGACGGTGGCCAAGCCGGGATTGACGGCCAGGAAGGTTCTTCTGTGTGTTTGGTGGGATTGGCAGGGAATCATCCACTATGAGCTGCTCCCCTATGGTCAAACGCTCAATTCCGACCTGTACTGCCAACAACTGGACCGCTTGAATGCAGCACTCATGCAGAAGAGGCCATCTTTGATCAACAGAGGCCGAACTGTCTTCCATCAGGACAACGCCAGGCCATACACATCTTTGGTGACGCGCCATAAGCTCCGGGAGCTCGGATGGGCGGTTCTTTTGCATCCACCGTATAGTCCGGATCTCGCACCAAGTGATTACCACCTATTTCTGTCCATGGCGAACGAGCTTGGTAGTCGGAAGTTGTCCTCAAGAGAGTCCTGTGAAAATTGGCTCTCCGAGTTTTTTGACAATAGGGAAGCGAGCTTCTATAAGAGGGGCATTATGAAGTTGGCATCTCGTTGGGAACTCGTCATCGAACAAAACGGCGCATATTTGACTTAAATCGCATTATTATAACCAATTTTATGAGCAATTGAAAATTCAATAAAAATACCGCAAGACTTTTTTGACAACCTATATTATACATTCTGCCAAAAAAGTACCCGGAATTGTTCAATATACCGCAAAATAATTGTTTAACTATCAAAATTTATTTTGTCGCATTCAAAATAGGCTTCTTTCGAAGCAATACACATATGCAAAAAATTAGTCCAGTCATCAAATTACCTTTTAAACGTATTTGAAGAGATATTCTTCAGCTTCTTCAGCGAATTCTTTTTAATGGCCTCTATCGACAAGGCAATTTAAGTTTTTGGAGAAGGAAAAGGTCAAAGAGTCAAAGAGGTCATCAAAGAGTCTCATGAAATTTACGAAGGATATAATTGTATAATTTTATGTAATTCGTTTTAGTTTTTTTTTGCAATTTTAAAATTATTACATATCTGTTTTCTAAACATTTCATTTTTGGTCACATTAACGATTTTAAGTATTTACTATAGGTAAACGAAAATTCTCAAAATGAGAGTAGTAGGTTGAAGAAATGTATGTATGTGGGAGGCTTGTATCGAGTTCACTACAAAAACAAATTTCAAAATATTTGCTACAAATTGTAATCCACATTTAATTGAATCTCTTTTACTTGATCACATTGAGATGCGCCTGTGTGTGTGCCTATTAGTGTCCTTGAGCTCATATCTGCTTCGCTTTAAAGTCACTACTTCGCTTGTGGCGAATTTCGTTCTTATAGAAGCCCAGGTAAACAAACATACTTACTTACGCTTGTACATACATACTTCCTGTACATACTTACATATGCACTTGAATATAATTTGGTATTTAAGTGTCCCTAAGAGATTTATTTCTGAAAAGTATTTCTCAATAAATTGGCAGTGCATAAAATGTCTGAAGATGTTTATAACGGCATTTGGTTTGTCCATCAAAGGCATTAGAGCAGGATAAGCAGAATGACATTGACGCTATATTGGCAGTTCAATAATAAACGAATATTGTGTCTAAGAGTTGAGACTCCACCAATACATATAAGTATAAATGTTAGCCTGTGTATACGAGGGGTGTCTGGTGGATTCGTGGCCCAAGGCACGCAGTTATAAAACGTTCATTTCTAAATATAATTTGCGATTACAACAACCTTTTTTGGGTGTTTGGCCGAGTTTCCCCTCCTATTTGTGGCGTACGTCTTGATTTGTTCCACAAATGAGGGACCTACAGTTTTAAGCCGACTCCGAACGACAGATATTTTTTAATGAGGAGCTTTTTCATGACAGAAATACGCTCGGAGGCTTGCCATTGCCTGCCGAAGGGCGACTGCTATTAGAAAAACTTTTTCTATTATTTGGTATTTCATGCAATTCGAACCTACTTATTCCGAGGGGTAGTCACGCACCAACCCATTCGGCTATATCTTTTTTCTGTTAATGTAGTCTCCTTCCATTGAACCCGCAGGTAAGATATTTCGTTCGCGGTGCGGCAATAAGGCTTAATGCCATAGTACATTTCTAGCTGGCATTTCGGAGCTTCCCTGTCGGAGCTTTACTATCGAACTATGCACTCCCACCTAGAATTGCCATGAAAACGTGCACGACCATTCTACTCTCAAGGAAAGAGTGGGAATGGGACGATGTAAGGCAGGGCTAGTCCATCCATGTATACACAGATGACTCGAAGCTCGAGGGTAGGGTGGGCGTACATCCGAAAATCTGTGGATCTCCTTTAGTTTTCGGCTTTCCGACTACTGCAGTGTCTTTAAGGCTGAAATGTGGGCAATAATAAAAGTAGGCACACTGATGCAGTGTGATGCGATACCTGGAGGTGATATCCTGGTCACTGATAGCCTGGTCCCGATAAAATCCCTCACAAAGCAGTAGACAACCTCCAAGGTAGCCATGAAATGCCGCACATCTCTTAACGAGATGGCTTAGTCATTTCACCTAAAGGTAACATGGAGGTCTGGTCATTGTGAATTTGAGGTTAACTGTAGGGATGAACTGGCGAGTAGATGTAGGATGAACTAGCAAGACTTATTACCAAGCTGACTGACTATAACATTGGCATACTCTACTTATTTCTGAGGAAATTGTTAGAACAGAACCGACAATTGTGGCCGGCTCTAAATGTTAAACGCACAGAATCTCTACTAAGCCAAAATAGCTCAGGCTTCGCACACTGACTTTCATTATAACGGGGCCTAGTAGGTAGAGACGTCCAGAAGATGGGCGTTCAAAAACATAACTTCTGCAGAAGCTATCTTGATGATAAAAAGGAATAGACGATCTCACATCACATCATTGTTCCTCTGCACCCACAGGGTACGGAAATCAGATAGACGAGAATTTTTGAAAAGTACACATTGGTTTTAGGAGAGATAAGAAAAAGTTTCCCACGTCGCGTCACTATGGGCTATGAGCCTGAGTGTGTCGTCCCTTAGTGGACAACCGCTTCAAAATCATTTATCTTAATAAAGTCTTCTTAGATTGAGACATATAAATAGATACCTGCATCCGCCTTAATTTCAATGCAATAATAGTCTGAAAATTTTCCCATAGCTCTTTTCATTTTAAAGAAAAAATACCGGAATCCAGGTTTACACTACATGGGGAATGATCAATTTCCAAAATTCTGACTGCCTACCGTTTTTACGTAAATAAGCTAACATACTCGTAATATGGATCATGCATTATATTGGGTTGGCAATTAAGTAATTGAAGATTTTTTTTTTTAGAAAATCAAAGACAATTTTTTCATGGAACTAAATAACTTTATTCTGTAATGTATTGCCCGTTTTGATCAATGACTTTTTGCCATCTTTCAGGCAGCATCATAATCCCACGTTCATAAAACTTCTGGTTTTTATTAGCAAAAAACTGAATCAGGTATGACTTCATATTAGGACCTTAATAGAGGCACTCACAGGACATTGTCTCATAGGAAATCATGCAAGAAGACTATGCGTTTACATGCATGATTTCTGCCGTAGCTGCAGGAATGAGGAGGAATTGGAAACAACTCAACACCTTTTTGCACTTGCGCGGCTTTAGCCAGAAGCAGGCACCGATATTTAAGATCCTACTTTTTAATGAATATAGATAATCTATACACTTTAGGTATCAACAATTTTTTACGCTTTGTCAAATGCTCAGGATGGTTCAATATGGAAGGGGAAATGTAGCCTAGCCCTTGCGGCTCACAACCGACCCATTTCGTGGTCTAACTGGCAACGCTGTCTCTATGTGGGATGCGGCTGCCAAACCTAACCTAACCTACCCTGAGTTGCGCAACTGAGTCATCGTTAAGTTCCTCAGCCCACTAACTTAACAGGCAGCCCTCGTACAGACACATGTAGCTCGCGATTTAATAAGGCGTACATTTGTTACATAGCTTGCCGCGAGTGATCTAAACCGTAAATAAAAATATTTTCAAGAGACAGCCAAAATGGTTTTCTTTAGCATTAGCCGACTTGGAATTATAAGATGACAATTTAAAGCTGTTGCAGCATACTAAAGGTATCCCTGTAGGATGAAGTTAAGCTTTGGGTTTGAATAAAACCATTCTAATTTTAATATATTATACATATTTGTCAATTTGCAGGATGTAATGGATTGCATTAGAAATAGAATATAGTTTAGACTTTATGATCAATGCAATTTAATTGGGCTCGTGAGGCTTTAGCTTAATATCGTAACCAAAATCTTTGGTACAGATAAGTTTTGTGCTGTTGGTGTAACGTTGTGGGAGTAAGAATATAATTTTCGGAGTATATAAAATTTATACGAATATTTTAATAATCTGCTACATGTTTATCGAAAAACTCACACATTCAAACGAGTTGTGTGGTAAGAGTGTGTAAGTGCATTCAGATAACTGCTCTGCTGCTCATTGGTCATTAGTAAATATTTTGTTTTTTTTAGTTAGCTCCAAAGGAATAGTTAGCTCGTGGAATTTACTGAATGATAGGATGGGATACTCTAAGGCTAGCTGTTCGATGTTACATTTATATTTGCATTCCCAACGAAATATCTGTTTAAATAATCAGAGACTGCTTCAGTTTGGTTTCGATTGGCGAATGAGCCCGAGAACGAAGAGAATTTCGGTTGCAGTGTGAGAGCAAATGATGACATGAAGAAAATAAATAAATACTTCGAATTCCACAGCTAAAACTCTTGGTCGGGCTGAGTCAACAGTACAAAAAATATTAAACAACTGTTTTTAAACAAAATCATTGGTGCGCAAACCTAGAAGTGGTTGTTCGCCTAAAATTTCTCAAGCAGTTAAACGATAAACTAAAAGTGTTGTGGACAAAAATTCGAACACAACAGTTGAAGAAATTCCGAATACATTGGAAAACGACTAAAATATTAATGTTCTTGCTGAAACAGTACGAAGTGTTTGAGAGTGAACAGGCCATTTATAAACGAAATTAAAAAGAAAAAAAACCGACAATACAGTATGCCAATAAATCAACAGATTTCTGGCCGAGCATGTTGTTTATGATGAGAGAAAATTCAGGTTATTCGGTGATCATGGCAAACAGAAAGTATGGCTCAAACGATATGAAGAGCTGCAGCCGAAAAACCTTGTCTCAACAATGAAGTACAGCGGAGCTTCGGTGATGGTATGGGTCAGCGAATGCGGTCGGTGAATTGCAGTTTTTGGAAACAACAACCAGTTTGTTGCTGTAGATATGCTGAAAGCAATTTGAAAGAATTAGCAAGCCAAATGGATCGCGGAGCGTTGGAAGGCATATCCAACAAGACAAGGATCCGAAGCACATATGCCTTTTACTAAAGGAATGGTTGCTTTATAAACTGCCAAAACAACTGCATTCGCCACCCTAATCACCGGACCTCAACCCAATAGAACTTTTATCGGACCAATTAGAAGGCCGGATTACACTGTGTGACAAAAAAAAAATTAAATATACTTTTATGGAGACCTAGCACAACTTGTGGCTATAGAAAAACTAAACAAATGGTTGCTTTATAAACTGCCAAAACAACTGCATTCGCCACCCTAATCACCGGACCTCAACTCAATAGAACTTTTATGGGACCAATTAGAAGGCCGGATTACACTGTGTGACAAAAAAAAAAAATTAAATATACTTTTATGGAGACCTAGCACAACTTGTGGCTATAGAAAAACTAAACAAAATGGTATAGGAGAAATTTCCAATACACCCCCAAAATTTCGTTTTATGGGCATTAAACCGTTTTTCAGTAGGTTGATGTGAAGAATCACTCCTAAATTCGCCAATTTCCATCTGATTTCGAATTTTTTTTTTAGTTCGAAAGAACAAAAACAAGCCTTTTTGTCAGTGTGTTGACAATTATTATGAAATGACAACTGACGAGACTGTAGGCGGAAGTATTTGCAATTTTTTTATTTTTTCTCTATTTTTTCAACTTTGACATAATTTTTACGATATTATCCGATATTGAGGATTTTTTTTTAGTACACTACCGTTATAGTAAATTTAATTTTGCGTCGAATGAGTTATATTTGACTGTAATTGAATTAAAATTAATAGAGTTGTGTGAGTTTTAAGATTTTATTTTTTTTTTACTGATTTGGTATGTAGGTATAACTTACGCTAAATCGGAATAAGGACGTGTTTTGATGCGTTGTTATAGATACGTAATATTTATTGGGGTATATACATATGTACTGTACTGCATACAACAGAACTGGTTAAAACTTACGAAAATATCTGACATATTATCACACATTTTTTTTTCAATAGAAATATGAAAAAGCTCCCAAGTCTACCAAAGTTCACACTGTACATTGATTAATAAAAGAAGTTGGTTATTATAATTCAACCTTATTAAGACGTCAAAGTTTTATTGCTTGTTTCATTGAAATTCAAGAAAAGTCGAATTTCTCAATATTCTCCGATGATGTGGCATCATCAGCCTTATCATAAGCCAGATGATTGTTATTTTTGTAAAACGGACGCAAACGGTCATCATTATAAAGCTCGAAAGGACATAAAGTATGCTGGTGTTGCAACTGTTAAGAACCCCGTAGTCTTGGACGATATGATTGACTCAACTGCAGGAACTGAAGGAAGTTCAACTCATTGCTGATGATGATCAAACTGATAAGAATAAACCTGATGATGAAGAGTACTTTCCGTCTGGTTCTTAGTCTTCAGAACGACACATTGTATCAAATTCAGATTTTCAAGATCTTTCTCGTGATTTACTTCTATCGGGAAGACAATCTGAAATGCTCGCTTCTCGATTTAAACAATGGAATTTAGTTGATGACGACTTCAGATGAATGATGATGATCGAATTTCTTACAGAGAAGTATTCAAAACTGATGAAGAGAATGACAAATGTACCGTACCATACTAAATTCCAAAGGGCCGTTTCCAATGCATTTTTAAGTTTGGAACCAGTTCCGTTGTGTACTGCACCGTACCATACCGTACAGTGCTGCACTGCACAATACTCCAATAAATATTATATGTTTACAATGACACTTGTTATCATTTTCATGCTTCGATGTCTACATACCAAATTAGTAAAAAAAAAACAAAATCTTAAAACTCATACAACTCTATTAATTTTAATTCAATTACAGTCAAATATAGCTCATTCGACGCAAAATTAAATTTACTATAACAGTGGTGTACTAAAAAAATCCTCAATATCGGATAATATCGTAAAAATTATGTCAAAGTTGAAAAAATTGAGAAAAAATAAAAAAATTCCAAATACTTCCGTCTACAGTCTCGTCAGTTGTCATTTTAGAAAAATTGTCAACACACTGTCAAAAAGGCTTGTTTTTGTTCTTTCGAACTAAAAAAAAATTCGAAATCGGATGGAAATTGGCGAAGTTAGGAGTGATTCTTCACATCAACCTACTGAAAAACGGTTTTATGGCCATAAAACGAGATTTTGGGGGTGTATTGGAAATTTCTCCGATACCATTTTTCTTAGTTTTACTATACCTACAAGTTGTACTAGGTCTCCATAAAAGTATAAAATCACTGTCGCACAGTGTTATCAGTTCGTTTAAAGCTTGTTATAATTTATCAGTTTGGAAATTGGAAATGAGAAAATGTGGTCAATAAACTCGCTCAGTTGTTCTTTGCCAAGCGAACCACTACTGGCAGTACTGTCAGCCTAATGAATGTGAGGTGACTAAAAGGTAGATAAATAAGTAGTCCCAACACTTGGGCAGTCGCAATGGGGAAGTTGTGAAGCAACACGGTCATCTCATTATCTATAGTATTTAAGAAGTGGCATCGTAATACAAAAATAACTAATAATTAGTTTTCTCCAATAATGGTAAAATATTATGAAATATTTTCATATATGTAAATGCCTATGGATTGTCTTTACGATACTGCAGGCATGCAAAATGCTTAGGGAACGCCAGAGCGAGGGAGATATTAACATTTTCTCCGATAGTCAAGCTGTAAGGAGGAGATCAAATCTCTTAGGGGTGCAGGTAACATTTCTGGGTTCTAGGTCATAGGAACTTAAAGGGAAATGAAATTGCTGATGAGCTTGCCAGGAAGGGGACTGAATTGGCCTCAGAAACCTCCAACCCGGGCATCGGCATCTCCACGACAGCTGCTAAAGGGGAGCTGCACAAATGATTTCTCAGGAAAGCGCAGTAAAGCTGGAGCTCCATTTCCTTATGTGCTATTTCGAAAACCCTTTGGCCCAAGTACAATATAAGGAGGACTCAGAAAGTTCTTTGGACTCCTCGCCATTCAATTTCCAAAATGTGTTAATCGGTCACTGGACGATCGGAACACATGCGGAAAAGCTAGGGTTACCATTTAACCCCCATTACAGAAGTTGTGGGGAACTTTCAGAGAAGGAGACTGTTGAGCACTCTCTCTGTAAATGACCGAGTTTGGCAGCTGCTCCTTTCTTCGATAGCCTGGGGCTGTGCGCCAACCTAAATCCCATAAATGTTCTCCATTATATCAACAGCTGTGGCTGGCTGTAGATATCTGCCTGTTGTAGGTCAAAACGATGCTTTAGTGCTACTTGAGGAGTGCCAGACTGACACTTCAGCCATTGCACCTACCTACCTGCCTTATGGATGAGCTACTTTTTCGTATTACTGAGGTAATGGTTTTAAGTGCCTAATACTTTTGGAAGAAAAGAGCTCAGGTTGATTGATCGGCAAAACAAAGGCTGTTATTCTCGTTTTTGGCTTTCGATAGCAAAATTATCAAATGTATCTTACCATCAGGAATGATAGGTGATAATGTTTGGCCACCCGAAGCAACATCGTGAAAGTAACTTCAGCGGCCACGTCATTGGGGACTCGGCAGCAGAATCCTCCCCGCTTATTTCAAACGTATTCTTATGCTCTTCCAAAAAGCGTTGTTCAAAGGCAACGAAATAATATGAGCGGAGACCAAAGCGAATTGAATGATTTTTTATCTTTATCAGGCACCTATCTTCAATATAAAATCTCCAAATGCAGTTTTCCTGTGTTTTTGTGCAGAAGACGCCATTGTAAGAAAGTGTGTGCGCGTATATAATTTCTTATGTTTAGCAGTTTATATTGCTTTCGTTTACTCTTTCCCTTCAAAAACAAGTAATTCTCCTTCCTTTTGTTTGTTTAATCATCGAGCCTGACGATACAGCGAATTCAGTAGGCTCACCCTTGTATTCTATCTGAGGATGTGCATTTAGTGGGACACGCAGATGACATTGCAGCTCTAATAATCGCCCGAAACACTGACGAAGCCAAAAGGAAGTTAAATCAGGTGCTGATCCGGGTTCAGACATGGCTAGAAGACCATGGATTAAAGCTGGTCACAGAGAAAACAGAGCTAATCCTTCTAACGAACAGACGTATCCCATTAGAAGTAGACACACAAGTACTCCATGCCACTTTATCGACAAAAAGAGTGGTCAATTACCTAGGAGTGCAATTAGACACAAGGCTAACTTACTGGACGCATATAAACCATGCTGCCACAAGAGCTGCCAAGGTAAGCGGCATGTTAAGTAAGCTCATGGCAAACCTTTGAGGTCCAACGCAGAACAAGCGAAAACTTTTAATGGACACGACGAACTCGATTCACTTATACGGATGCGAAATATGGGCAGATTCGCTAAGGGTGCAATGGCGGCGGAAAACTCTGCAATCGGTGCAACGCACCTGCGCTCTCAGAGTAGCTTCGTCATACAGAACAGTATCTGAAGCAGCGGTGTTAGTAATCAGCGGAACCATCCCTATAGTTATTCTAGCACAAGAGCGCAAATGGAGATGAGAGGCAAAAAACACAGGAATCCCAGTACCACGCTTCTCCGATATTAGAGTTCAAACGCTCACACTTTTGCAGGCAAGATGGGACTCTGAACTTTGCAGTAGATGAACAGCGAGACTAATACCCGATCTAAAAAATTGGGTAGAAAGAAAGCACGGTGAGGTTAACTATTACCTCACACAGTTTTTGTCCGGACATGGGTCCTTTCGCAAGTATTTGTGGCGAATGGGAAAAGTGAGCCTACCAAACTGCATATATGGAGATACTGAGTATGATGATGCGGAGCACATCTTCTTTAAATGTGAGAGGTGGAACGTAGAGAGAACAGGTCTGCAAAGAGCTATTGGTGTATTTACACCTGAAGAAATTATCGAGAAAATGATGATAGACGAAGAAAAATGGAATGTCGTCTCAAATATTGTGGCGGATATTATCCGAAAAAAGCAGCACGAAATGGAAAGTTATGCCGAAGAGCATTGAACATAGCTTTCTCAAAACAGGCGACCCTGGACGCAGGGTGAGTAAGTAAGTGCCCTTATTAGGACGCCGTCTTGGCCCTCTACCACCAAGCAATGCGGAAGCAGTCCCAAGGTGGAGGGAAAAATCCAAGAGAAGAGGAGGGATATTTTTAGTGGAGTCACCACACACGTAGTAGCGACGGTTACTATATGGTGCGAAGGCATTTTTAACCCAACCTATTTAGTTTTGTTGATAGCACGGACGTTAGATGGTAGCTCCCCTCATCCTCTTCATGGATTCAGAGTATTTCTCTGAGCCCAATTTCCTCAATAAATTTTACTATTACTTCTATGTTATTGAGTTTTATTTCCTTCCCTGGTAAAATACGAGGGATGTCGAAAAGTCCATGCAAAAATAAAAATTACTTAACTGTTTGGGGTAAACCTTTTTTGTTTTTCGACTTTGCCGCTTTTAGGTTTATACATTTCGTCCTACGCTGGTCTAGTTTGTTAATCCCGTTTGAATAATAGGAGTTGTCCAAGGCTTAAAAATAGCCATTCTTGTCTGCAATCACCTCATCGTTTGAATAAAATCTTTTCTCCGCCGGCCATTTCTTCAAATTGCGAAACAAATAGTGATCCGAGGGAGCCAAGTCTGGAGAATAGGATGGATGTGAAACGAGTAGGAACCCACTAATTGTACCACCACTGCTGCTGAGGCATTAACTGGTGCGTTGTCGTAAGGGAGGAGGTTTTTTTTGAGGAATTACTCAACTTAATCGATTCAAAAAAATAACCCAAAGGAATATAGCAATCTAGCTGAAACCTGATGTGTGTTCTTCAAAGAGATGCTACTAACTAAACATAATCTCGATAAGCGCCAGTAGTGCCATGTCTCTGACTTTGCACGGACTTTTCAAACGAGACTCGTATGTTTACTCAGGCATTTGTGCAGCTTTGTATCAGTGCTGGACACACCTTGTTTTTTAACTGCAAACATTTTTTCATGAAAGAATTTTCTAGATACATTTTCAACTATTTTTGGGACTGTGAGTTTTTTCTTCTATATATTCTCAACACTGAATATTTTTTTTTTACTGTATACGCACAATAAGACTCAATGCTTGCTGATTATTGTTAAATCAAACGATATTTAACTTTTTGAATCTTCGACACTTTGAATAAATCTTTACCTTATTCGAAATGTGATGAATTTCATTTTATTTATCGTTAAATTTATTATTTTGTCCCCAAGCTGTTTTGGGTTGGACGTCCGTAGAACCATACGTGCATGTAAAATTTAATGCTTATAAACAGAAAGAGGCGTCTGACAAAAAAGCACACATCCTTACTAGTAAATATGTAAATATAAATACATACAAGTGCATAAATATGTATAAGTGTATGACCCTTCAGCGATGAAAACCGACCCAATAGCAGAAAAATTATAAATAATTTTCAAATTATTTTCAGTCACTTTATCATGTCAAAACTCCGGGCATTAAATGCTTAAGAAAAAGGCAGCGATTGCCACTTTTGGCAAATTCGTTGCACGTCCACACCAAGTGGACACAGTGGGTGCGTTGATTGTCGAATAAGCTAAATCATGGCTACTTAAATGTCAACAGTGTCAATTGCTTGATGATGCAGTAGAAACATAAATAAATTAATTCTGTGCACGTTTTTGTTTCTGCTTTAAGCCAACAATCATTCAACTCACAAAATGGTCGCAAAATAGGTGTTAACTGCATTGTAATCAAGGCTAATAACTTTACTTGGCAACAATTCACAAACAAATCAAACTCGAAATGATGATGGAGAAGGAAGCGTAACTTCTATAGGAGTTTAAGTTTTGGCCAATTCAATCTTCACCTATAAACCTCTTAGATTACCCTGACGGACAGTAACACAGTGGACACACTATCAGTTGCTAATGGACGTTTCCGATTACTAGATTCTAGATACATAGACTAGAGACTGGTACTCGCATTTTATTTTTGATGCTTGGAAACGAAATGAAAAAAATCAGTTGTAGATGATGCACTAACCCGATTTTTTGATTTAGAGTGCTCGAAAACTCGCTAGTGTGAGCCGATACGTGAGTAATCGCGTTGTCTTGGTAAGGGACAACTCGTCTTCGGCGGCTGGTTTTCCGAAAACTTCTGCCAAACAAATGTTTGTGTGCCACTCCGAATTGACTGATTTAAATTTGTCTATTTTGTCTGTTTCTAAAAAAAAAACAAGCGACTATTGGTTGTGAGCTGCTTCTTCGGTGAACAATTTTTTTGAATGAAGCTCGTCTTGAAAAACTTATTCTGTCGTTTGCTGTTCTGTTTGGATGTATAGATCCAAGATGTGTCACCTACTACAATGACGTCTATGACGTCTTCTCAACCACAGCGGCTGAATTTCTTCAATATTTCTTTACACCAATTGAGTCCTCTTTTGGGCATTTGTACAACTGTGAAATTATGGGAGTCCAACAAGAACAAATCTTCTTGACGACCGAAGGTTCATGCAGTATTGAAGGTATGCTCTAGGATGCCTTTATCTCACATGATAATCTTGCGTAATCAATTGATGCGCATTATCGATTATTTTTGTGCCAATAACCGTTTATGGACGGCCTTCATGAAATACATCGACATAGGCGGATTCATTGTCAAATCAAGTTGGTTCGACTTATAAAAAGTAGTGGTTCTACAAGTGATTGTTCACCACTATCACCATGCCACATTTCCCAGGTATCCTTCCGAGCTGTATTCATTTTTTTAATTATTAATTAATCCTACAATAACAAATTCTTCTTCTTCTTATATGGCCTGATCAAGGATCACATCCCGTTATCGGGTTAAGGCCAAGCGGTAATAGGATTCCCTCGACTTGATCCTTCCATCGGATCCATGGTCTTCCCCTACCTCGTTGTCCTCTAACTTGCCATCTTAACACCTTCTTCGCTAGAGCTTCTGTATCTATAAACTCGGCGTGGCTCTGCCTGTGCAAGTGCTGAATATTGACGTGCTTAAATATGTCTATATCGTCGTAGAACCTATACTACTCATGGCTCATTCGCCGGCAGTAGTTATAGGTAATACGAAGAGGATCGAAGATTTTCCGAAGAATCTTTCTCTCGAATATCCCAAGAGCTGCTGCATCAGTCTGCGATACCACTCATGCTTCAGCGCCATAGATAGATGAGCGTCTTGTAGAGAGTTAGTTTTGTCGGGCGAGAGAGATCTCTGCTACACATTTGCTTACTGAGACCATAGTAACAACTATTAGTTAGCGTGATTCGTCGGTTTATCTCCAGGCTGACATCATTTGTTGTTGTGACGGCGGTGCCAATACCTATATATAAATTCCTTGACAATTTCAAAGATTTGGTTGCCCGATGAAATGCTCCAGAACTCCGTGTATCTTTACTAGTGGACAGCATATACTTCGACTTGCCATCGTTAATCACCAGACCCACTTTAATTGACTTTCTTTCGATAGCGGAAAATGCTGAGGTAACATCTCGTTTGCAGTTTCCTATGATGTCAGCATATGCAAGGAGCTGGCCACTTTTGTTGAAAATAGTACCATTTCGATGAACACCGGCTTTGCGCAGTACCCCTTCTATGAGGAAGTTGAAGAGGCCGCACGATATCTGAAACCGCGCTCGGTATTGAAAGGTTCGGAGAGGTATTTTCCTACTTTGACAATGCTGGACGTGCTGCCCAATGTCATTTTGCAAATTCGAATAAGTCAATAGCAAATTAGTCGATTTATTTTTAATGAAAATCAGTTTTTGGCTTCCAAGTGCTACGAAAAATTTACAAATCGCAATAATATCCTCCCAGCGGTATCTCGAGAAACACCTCCTTTAACAAACGCATTTTGATCGCCTCCTTTCAGATGATGCTGTTTCGAGTGATGATGGAACCCACAAAACAATTTTTTTTCGAGGCACCTCCGACCTAAGCAACATTTCACCACATATTGAACTATAGTTTTTTTTCTCTTAGTAAACTAAAGAACAACATCAAGACGCACACCACAAATAGGAGGAGGAGCTCGGCCAAACACCCAAAAGGGGTGTCGCGTCAATTATATATACATACAGGGTTGCCCATATTCGACGGACCCATCTGGCAACACTGTATCTTTTGACAGAGACGTCAGATCGCTTAATGACATACCGCGTTGGAAGCGTCAGTCCAAGCAGATTTTTACCATGGAACAGTGCACGCCATGCGAGTGCTCCTAAGTTGTTGAAATTTACATTCAATAAAAGAAGTCAGAAGATGAAGAAAAAGAAAGAGCGTTATCGCCATATGATAACCACTTTTGTGATGCCAATTATTCGTCGAAAGCGTATGAAGCAGTTCTAGTTTCAGCAAGACGGAGCTCCACCACACACAGCTCGCACCACAATCGATTTTTTGTCCTCTCGACGTTTGATGTCGAAAAATTACGATTTTGACTGGACACCGCGTCGCCCGATTTAACGCCACCTGACTTCTTCTTGTGGGGATATTTAAAATCAAAAGTTTATATTAATAAGCCAAAGACCATAGAAGAGCTCAAGAACAACATCCGTGATAGCTGCTATTCCGGTCGAAATGTCAGCTAAAACTATGGAAAATGCTGCAAAATGGGCACAATACGCCGTGCAGGCTTTAGGCGGCCATTTGAGAGATATCATATTCAAAAAGTAATGTCAACAAATCTACTTGAGCCAAGTAAAATGATTATTATCGTCAACATCAAAAAAAAATGTGTTTTTTTTTGATTTACAAAAAAACACATGGGTCCGTCGAATATGGGCAACTCGTATATATAAACTAAAGAACTAGTCTTTAACTGATATGAGACTGACACAAGGGCGCAATAGCCCGCTAACTGGTGTAATGCTGATGCTTAGGCTAAGGATTGACATTTCGGAGAACATCGTCGTACTTAAAAACCTTTTACCTTCATTGAAAGATATATTTGTATAATAACAGCCCAGCAACTTCAGCGGCAATGCAAAGTAGTAAGCAAAGTAAGTATTTCAGAGCTAGTAAGTTTGATTGCAGTGCACAAACTGCATACATAAGTATGAATGTATGTAAGCCCTAGTACGGATGAACTAAGCAAAAACTTGGCCGGCACTGGAGAACCGGAAATAATTAGAAAATGCAGTAATCCGGAGATGGCAGTAAAGAACGTGATAAGTGTGGCAACATTTTAGTGTGCGGTACATACCACAAGCACATATACAAATATGAATATTCACAACCATTTCAAACACACAAAGAAGACACTTAAATTTTTTTTAAGCTTGTAAAATCTCTCAAAAGATTTAGTTACTCAAATGCATGCTGCAGGAGACATAATTTTTACATTGAACACGGGAAGCAGCGCTCACATTAAGAGTACTGCATTACTGAATTAAAACTTGCTCAGACAGACTAAATACTGTCTCGAGTAAAATTGTCCGTTATAAAATTATAAAACCCTTGAAATAGTATCTTCGGGCACCGAGTGCCATGATTTGCAGCATAAACTATAAGGAAAAGTGCTATCCAAACTTTCTTACCAAAAAATGGCTAAGGATCATAACACCAGGGAAATGCATTGAGTAAGTGATTAACAGTGAGGAAAACTTTAAGGGGACCCGGTGGTCTAGAAATTAAAAAAAATCGATTTTTTGTTTCTTCGATATTTCGATATATATCTGAAGAGTACTCGTATACTGTGATATTTTCATGCCAAAATTCCCAAAATTATAGCTTCTACAGCCCATTAACTAGGTAGAGAGCGGACCGCGCGCTCCAGAACCTCAAACTTTAAACTCATTTACATATCTCGAAACGATTCTCGGCGTGGTGTCGTCAAAAACAAAAAAAAATTTCAAGCGATTCTCCTTAAATTTTAATATGTTTTTCACAACATCATTGGCTATCGCCCGTACTAGAATCATATTATTATTTCAATTATTTCGTATTTTTTTCATTAAAAACCTGAACAAAATCCCGATTTTTAGAATGTCAAATTCCAAACTGCGCCATTTTGTGAAATTTTTTGTTTTTTTTTTATTCTAGTAACTGGAGTGATTAATAGTTTTTTTGGTTTTTGTGTTTCATATGAATAAAATAGCCAAAATGGACAACACCGTCCAGGTCCAATTTTTCGGAAAGGTCAACTTTAGCGCCATTTTTTAAATTATTAGAAACGAAAATTATTAAATATGTAAAAGAAGTTAAATTAAAAGCTTAAAAAACTTAAATATCGTTTTTCATTTTTTTTTATTGTAAACAAAAAATCCTGAAAATACTCTACATTTTCGAGAACTAGACCACCGGGACCCCTTGCTGAATGAATTTGCTGAAGCATAACACGCAGAGCCGGACTATCCACAAGGTGGTTTAGGCAACTGCCTAGCGCCCCCGCGCACCGAGAAAATAAAAACATTGGAAAATATTTAATCGAGTGAAAATTTGATTTGAAGATTTGCGGTTTCAATGGCAATATTATCGCTTAGTACTTTTGTATTAAAATGACATTTTTCATTTTTACATGAACTAATCATGTGACGGTTGCCGTGCCGTGCCGGTTGTAGAAGCAGCTCTTTTAGCGCGGAGCTCTTCAAAAAATCTCCCTTGTTACTGCCCAAGTGCTGGTACTACGTATTCATATAACATTTATAACTAAAATTTTGTGATTTGTGTGCCTAGTATGAAGGAACAACAAGGGAATTTCATAGATGAGTTCGATCAAGCCCACGAGCTATCGCGAAGAGGCCAAATAAGAGAAAATGAATTTTTATCAGAGCATCGCAGACACAATGAGCTGTATTTAAAAGATAACGCTTATATCGGGTGGTTTTTTTTTGCTGCATGCGAACTATGGCTCTCAGTATAAGGTTTGCAAAGTCACCCAAATAATGGAAATCTACTTTGAGAAATATGAATCTGTTTGCGAAGTGTTGAATAAGATGTCGAAATGTCGTCGTCATTGTTATCAACTTTTTGGCTCTTGTTCTTCGACTACTGGGAAAATTTTAGGTAACAATCTTAACTTGCGTGTCTATAAAGTACAGCCCGTGCAAGAATTGAAGCCGAATGACCATCGTTTGCCGTGAGAATGTTTGCTAACTGGGCTCATTTATTATTTAATTTTATTGGAAACAGTAGTCTAAAATTGGACTGATCGAATGGACCAAGTAGCTCGTAGCCGCGGCGGACATATGGCATTTATTATATTTAAAAAATAAGTTCCATGAAATTACCTACCAGATTATATTAAAAAAGTTCATATCAACTATATTTCTGGCTTGTATTATTACTTTAAGTTCTCAAATTCTTAAGGACCCCCATTTCGAGCGGAACCTTATGCTTTTCGAGGGTGCGCATAAATATCCTTCAGAAAGTCTTAGTTAGACTAAAAGCATCATCATCTCAGGATACCAAACATTACACACCCCGGCTGCTTGCACTAAATCGTGTAGAAGAGAGAAATGTAGAGTGGCTCGCGGATTTTTACGTACCGATGCAGAAACTCGTGAAGGTGCTTTGCCACCTTTTCGTAGTACGAAAACATGTTTATGATATCTCAATGATCCTGGATTAGATGGTATCGGTGAATAACATGGTGTTCGTCGAGGTACGTTATCCTGTATCCTGTGAATGCAGTGCTTGACAAGGATGCAGGCAATCTACCAGATCACAAACGCGAATCATCAGATATTGACGATGGCCTGGCTGTAGAAGTAATGATTGAAATTAAAAAATATCGATGGAAATAGCACCAATTTTAATAACAAAAATCATCGAAAAACAACAGACCCAAGATTGCCTTTCTTGCCTTTTACATGCTTCGCTGCATATTTGAACAGTCATTTTTACCTATGTTATGTTTTTCAAAGCCTGTATCTCTGAAAAAAAAAAATGCTAATAAGTATTTTAATTTTTTACACAAAGAAATCCATTAAAACTTATTTAAGTCAAGTCTCTTTCATTTTTCTGGAACATTTTCACATGAAGACATGCATTCATATGTATGTGGGTTCCAAGTATTTAGCATAGATATGTATGTGTGTTGGCATATGCATGCAACTATATAATTACAAGTACATATATATATTCATTTAGTTCAGTAAGAACACTTGTCAACGCATTGTCAGTGAAAACTAGGTAGATAGAACAAAGCTGGAAATTATATGCAGCAAAAATGCAGTCGCACAAATGACAGGCAATTATAGCGACTTACAATGCTTCATTTTTTGGCGCACACAAAAATATGAGAGCACCGAATTCATGGACATCGTTGGAAACCGGAACGCACTTGCAGCATTCAACAAAGCCTGTGGAGAATACTGCAACAAATCTACAGGGTCTTACAAGCTGGAGTTTCTTTTTTGAACTCAAAATTAACCCATATATTGAATTCATTGCTATACCGTTAGTCTACGGTAAAATAAAATAATTGTTTTCTAGATAATTTTTTCCGTATTTTCTGATAAAAAATTAGCAAAAAATTTATTAAAAATTGTAAATAAAAAAGTTTTTTACCAAATTTTATTGTTTAATTATACTCATATGGAAGCTTGGACTTTTTCTTTTAAAATGCTACATAACTTTTGTGGGGAAACACACAATTTCCTGTTTCAATTTTAATTTTGAAAAAAAAAAAAAAAAATCAAAAAGTTTCAAAGCACCAAGTTGCGCTTTGAAACTTTTTGATTTTTTTTTTTTTTTTTACTAAGAAAATTTTGTTTCTCTGTTAAAAGTTAGGCATAATTCCAAATGAAAATTCAAAGCCCAAAATGCTGAAATTTTAAGGGGGAACGCTACTGTGAAAATTCAAAGAAATCGATTTTTTGTTTTTCAAGAAAATGTGGTAAAAATTTTGAAGCGAAATTCGCTTTATTCCCGATTCTATGTGCACTTAAGTGAGCGCCCGTCGGTTCGGCCCCGTAGCGCTTACGATACGAAGCTTTATTTCAAACGCGTTTTTTTCAAAACGACTTTTTTAATACGGTGGCAACGATTTCTCGAAGACTAATAAAACGGTTTTAATTTTCTTTTTTTCAAAATTGTTGCTATCGCATTGGTTATCGTTGTAAGTAGTCCAGTTTCAAAATTTTGAAAATAACTATTTTTTTGGGCCTGTTGAAAATCAAAAAAATGGTGCAAAACAAACATCGAAATTCAAATCACTACCATTTTATCAAAAAACAAGATAAAGGCTACGTACAACGATAGCCACTATTGTGGAGATTAATAAAACTTTTGGGTTTTTGATTTCAGATGATTATTCAGTGCTGTATCGCTGCCACCAGATGACGTAATTTTTCTAACTCGTTACGTTTCTTTACACAAATTTGTCAATTTTCAATATTTTTTAATAAAAATTTACATTAACCTATTTTAATACATATATAATAAACTGTTTTTTGTCCGATCCTCGAATAATCATTTCTACTTCCCAAAAATCCACAATTTTTTTACCCTTCACAGTGGCGTCTCCCCTTAAGAAATTCCAAAAATATTAGTTTTTTTTTTAATTTATTTTTTATTGGAAAGCATGTAAGATATTCCATAGAAAACATTTATTCAGTTTTCTCTTAGACCCATGAAGCAATAATTCAAAGTGATGTGTTTAATGGTGTTTAATTTTCACCCTGTGTCAGCTATCTTGAGATACTTAATAAATTCGTGACGTCCTTTTGGAAATGCCACAGAGTAAATTCTAAAGAAAAAATACTTAAAAGCATATAAATGAAAACTTGCGCTAAAAACGTTAGTGGTAATATTTTTTTTTTTCGCACAAAACGTGGGCAAAAATTAGCGTGCATTTTTTTCATGCCCCAAAAAGCAAAATGAGCAGTGAGCAAAAAAAGAGGATTGGATAAAATCGTGCGGCACTTTACTGAAACCAGCCGAAAAAGTTTGCGTGCATTACTTTTAGCCAACGGATTTCGAGGTCGGGCCAGATCGAAAGAAAGTGTGGTTATCTGGTGATCTGATGCTTATCGGAATTTTTCTTTTCCTTCGGATGAGGCTTCTACGTAGCCATAGTAAATTATTTTTTAATTAAAGGGTGTAATTTTATTGAAACGAGTTTTGATTTTGATTATATTCTGATTGCGTGCTTCAACTGGGAAAAGAGTTGGACCATTTAAGGAACGATTTGTAAAACTGGATAAATTCAAATCCCACGTGAGTCAAATACTTTGTGAGGGGCAGATTAAAAACCAACAAAAAAAAATCGATATGTCACAGGCAATATGCAAAATTCGTACATGGATGAACATAGGCTCTCTGAGAACGGAAAAAATATCTTTCCTCCTATTAAACTTATAGTTTTTAAAATATATTTAGGTTGTCAAAGTTTTTGTAAAGCGTACCGAAAGTTTCAGAAATTGATAAAATCGAACAATTAAGTTGAAAATAATAAACAGTAATAAAAAAAAATAATGAAGTTTAGTTATATGGTTTTGGTTATCACAATTATTTATAAAACTAC
Organism: Anastrepha obliqua; assembly: GCF_027943255.1. NCBI lineage: Eukaryota > Metazoa > Arthropoda > Insecta > Diptera > Tephritidae > Anastrepha > Anastrepha obliqua. Next base: position 49,089,506 of record NC_072896.1, on the reverse strand, counting down.
GAGCTTTATTTAAAATACTCATCTTCCTAAAACCTGAAAAAAGGGGTTGTCTGTAAAGTCGGTTTACTGACGATTGTTTCACGTGATAACGTCATAAGAAAATACTGATGGAATGGTTGCAATTTTCAAAACAAAATTTTAATTTTATTTGTTTGATAGATATTTTGTATGAATATAGAGGAGGAGGTAAATGGAATTGCAATGGAATAGGTCAAGTTACATTTACACAAACGTGAAAAATGACGAAACATTTATCAAATTCATGAAAGATATCTTCAATTTCGATTGTGCATCAGACGTTAATAAGTCAACAACACTAAGAGGTACCATCATCGATTTGACTTTTTCAAGAAACATTACACTCGAAACACTCGCTTTAATTTCCTCCTTTTCCTATCATCTTCCTGTTCTCAACAGAGAAATGGTTCATTACCATGCACACAGGAAGAAGGCATATGCAAATAGAAATATGTGAATTGATATTCATATGAGCATATACATTCAAATATATGCTAACTCAAGTAAGAGAGAGCCAGGTGTCGAACGTTGCCGAATGCGGGGGCCGATTGTGCCTCTTTGTCGTTCGTTCTGCGCGCTCGTTTGCAGTTCAAACAAGGTAACGGCGCATGAGCAAGATAACGCCGCATTTTTTGGTGCGTGCAGTCGGCTACATCGAATTATAAGACGTTATCACGTCAAAAATCGCAGTGGATATGGGGAGCATTACTAAATTAAGGCTTTACAAAAAAAAAAAACACCATTAAATATAATGAAGGGCGTGCAATTTAGGCGTATCGGACCAATTGAGCGAAATAGGTGATTTTGGCAACACAAATGAGGCCTCTCAATATCGATTTGAAGATTTACGGCGCTCAAGAGGGTGCTTGATTACTAAGAAGATCTTAAGGCCATCACCAAAATTTAGCAAATGAGAAACATCAATTTGATATCATCAATAAATAGCACACATTAGAGCGGTCCCAAGATTTTCTAAATATTCTCCAATATACTCGGTTCTTTTGAAAAAACTTGCGATGATTTTGAAGCACACCAATTTTCCAAAGATTCAAAGGTTTAGGATCTATTCACATAAGCTCTACATTTGAAGAGGCTCCTCAGAAAATAGTATATGTATTTAAATATAACGATCTTGACGACTAATTTGCTACAGATTATAATTATTCGTCCCCGAAATTTCGTTAAGAATAATTGATTTTTTTTTGGACCATGTGGCATTCAAGATGGCACTGTCTTATTGAATTCCCATATTATCAATATCCAAATCAATTCATTCCTATCTTCTTCTTCTTTTTAGCATCACAGTCCTTGGTAAAACATTGCTTCATTTCCTTTCGCCAGCCGTCTCTATCTAAGGCTAGTTCTTTTCACCGCCGCACGCTCAGCCTTGCAAGGCTATCTTCAACGTCTTCGAGCCATCTCTTTCTGGGGCGTCCTCTTCTTCGGCCTCCAACCAACAGGGTGCGATTCAACTACCTTTCGAGTTGTTCTCTCCTTGGGCAATTCAAACACGTGTCCCAGCCATCTTATACTCTGAGATTTTATAAATTCTTATTCCTATCATATCTCATATCTCATCATGTATTTCTAACTTATTCCTATAATACATATCTCGATATTCGGTGAGCATCGTACAGTTAACAAATTTAGATCCACTTCAATGTTTTCTCTTATAGCAGCGTTATTTCCATTTGAATGGTTGAGACGAACTTATGATGACATTTTTAAGTCTTGTAACTCGCCCTTCAACAAAATTTTCAAGACCACATTTTATTTCAGACTCTGTTAAAACAACCGAAAATTTGTCCAATTTCGCGATACTCTTCCCAGATTCACTATTAGATCTTAGCAGACTTTAATTAATTTTATCACGTTCCCTAGCAAAATCAAACTCATTTTAATAAATTGCGTATTTTTTCAAAACTATCAAAAGGGGTGCCATCGAACTGTGGCAGCTGAGAATGCAAAACACTGCTAAAAAAGAAACTTGAAAGACCCTGTAGCAAAGCGATTACACCCGGACAAGCGGCACACGAATGACAGCATTTGCTGCGAATGCGTTCATTCGACACTTATTTTCAATTTTTTTTTGGTCCTGTACAGCATTTTATTTTAAATTTAATGTAAGCAGCAATTACCAGTAACATCGCATTCAACGTTTATGATTTCCGCTTGCATAAACAAAGTAATGCCTACTCATAAACGATTACAGAGACGGCTAAAGTAAGTTTTTTAAGGACAGTGCACACTCAAATCAGAAAATCATTTTATATATTACGTTGATTTAAAATGAAAAAGTACAGCACTAGTGAAGCTAAGTCTGTGCATGTCTGCAATGGAGGCGCTGGAAACAAAATTACTGGAGTACATGAATTTTGTAATTACACGGAGAGAAGAATACAGAAGCTGGCAGAACCGCTATTTCATCCTCAGTGAATTTGACAGCACTAACTGAATTGCTGACGTAATAATTGGATATTTCTTTCCATTTTATTGTGGTATTGTTTTTCATTTTTGTTGATATTAACAAGAAAATTTATCACAGCACGCCGTTCTCATTCTTCTTCGCCAACTATTACATCACAGTCAGATTAATACTCTTAATCAGACAATCTTGTAGTCCATCATTCTTGTTGAAGTGAGAGACAGCTTTTTCCCCTCAGTGGTAGTCCTTCGGCAGATTATGACTGGTCTCTAAGCGCATTATTGTCATGAAACATTTCTCGCAAAAATCCACTCTCGAGATTGTGTAAAATTTTGGAGTTTGCATTTGCTTGGAAACATACCACAAAGTAGAAGAGGAATTTGATCTAACTCTTTCAATGTTGGTTGGGGACCCTACTTGGGTTATCAATATTATCATTACTTTCTGAGTGAAAAAAAAGAACGGTCGTCAAAACAGAATTAATTCGATTGTACAAATCTGAAATCAGCCTACGAGCTGGGTTCAATAAGTATCGTTGTTAGAAATAAAGACACTATTTTTTCAAAACCAAATCTCCGGCCATTTTTTAACCACTTCAAAAAATAGAGATTGGCGAACCCTCCAAAATACGACACTGCTCCGGCGCTGACTTCTTCTTTTGAACTAAATTTTTTCCACGCTAACGATTTGTTCGTGTTACGGAACAAGAAAAAGTCGCTGGGTGCCAGATCGGGTAAACACGGGAGGGTGCAGTAGCAATTCATAACGCAATTCATGCGCTGTGGCGGCGACAACTCCGGATGATGTGCGGGTGCATCATCATGGTGAAACAGCGCCTTCCTTTTCGCCAAATGCGGCCGTGTCTCCTTCAATTTTTTGCGAAAGCGGCCCAATAACTCTCTGACGTATTGTCTAGTGACCGTTCTTCCTTTTTCTAACAAATCCATGAGGATGACGCCGTTCGCATCCCAAAAGATCGTCGCCATGACTTTTGCGAGCGATAGGACTGTCTTCGCCCTCTTTGGAGCAAATGCACCGGGATAAATGCATCGCTTTGACTGTTGCTTAGTTTCTACTGTGTAATGATGAATCCACGTTTCATCAACGGTGAAAACTCGATGCAAAAATTCCTTCGGATCTCACTTAAATTATTCCAAAAACTGCTTCGAAGTTAATAGCCCCAACCGTTTCTTGCCCACCATGAGCAATCGCGGCATCCATCGGGCAGACAATTTTTTATCACCAACTTATGATGTAAATATTAATTTCTGTTCCGGTCGACACACCTATGCACTCTCTTACTGCGCGCACTTCCGTTCGTCGATAAGCGAGAATTATGTATGATGAATGTATGAATTCAGGAGTCGGAACGCCCAGAGAGCACTAATTTCAATGCCCAGAAATTGAAGATTGGTCAAAACTATTTTGAACCACTTTTTGTTTGTTTCTTGTTTATTGGTGCGGTAACCGCTTATGCGATTCTGTCCGAGTTTAACAAAGCGTGCCAGTCGTGCTAATCTGCTAACCGGCGCCAGTTGCACACGCCAAGTGAAGCCAAGACCTTCTCCACCTGATCTTTCCAACGCAGAGGAGACCTTCCTTTTCCTCTGCTACCACCAGCTAATACTGCTTCGAATACCTTCAGAGCTGAAGAGTTTGATTCTATTCCGATGGCATTACCCAGCCAACGAAGCCGCTGGTTCTTTATCCGCTGCACTATGTCCATGCCGTCGTAAAATTCATACAGCTCATCGTTTCACCGCCCGCGATACTCGTTTTACTTTATTTTACCAAATATTAATTGAACATATAAATGGACTGCAGTATGCGCAAACTTAGTTTCTACTATTCGGCGTTATCTATACTAATATTATAAACAGGAAAACTTTGTTTGTTTGTTTGTTTGTTTGTAACGAATAGGCTCAAAAACTACTGGACCGATTTTAAAAATTCTTTCACCATTCGAAAACTACATTATCCAAGAGTAACATGGATTACATTTTATTTTGGAAAAAAATAGGGTTCCGTAAGATATTTGGATTTTTCGGACACAAACTGAAAAAAATCTTTTATATAAAATAAAGTCAACTTTTTGTGTGTGTTCGCTAACCGGCCGTGTCTGCACCGAATTAAACCAAACTTACACACATTGCTAAGAAGGTATTGAGGATGGTTTCCGTATAGTTTGGTGGATAGGGCTCGAGATATAGGTCAAAACGTGGACCCGGGTAACCTTCGGATGTGTATGTACAATATGGGTATCAAATGGAAGCTGTTGGTGAATGCTTTAGTATAGAGTATTTTTCATGCCACTCCGTGACTGGGGTCTCGAGATATAGGTCAAAACGTGGACCCGGGTAACCTTTGGTTGTGTATGTACAATATGGGTATCAAATGGAAGCTGTTGATAAGTGCTTTAATACGGGGTAATTGTCATACCTATTGATGACTAGGGTCTGGAAATATATGCCAAAACGTGGACCCGCCGTGTCTTTGCACCGAATTAAACCAAACTTACACACATTGTTAAGTAAGTATTGAAAATGGGTTTTGTAAAGTTTGGTTGTAATTCGGAACACCGGCAACGCGTACAGCGTTCTTTTGAACCAGCCATAATGTCGTTTACTTTTTTAACGCTTAGGGCGGAACTGAACTGTCAAATTGACAGTGTGAGTTACAATGTGTCAATATTTCTTTCTGATTTGGACGCCATAAGCAGAAGACGTAAGTGCAAAGTGTAAACATTTTTTGTGAATTTGTGATTTTGGAACAGTGAATAATTTCTTACGAAATTTGAAAATTTAATGTGAAATCCGAATGTTCAAATGAAATTATGTTTTGTGGATTTATTTTTTCGGTTCATATGCGATAAGCTACGATACACCATGAGTGAATGGTAAAAAAAAAAATGAAAAAAAATACCAGTCTAACGGCTAGACGCGATAGAAGTGAAACCTTCCGTGAAACAAACTGAGAGAGAATGAGACGAAAATCAGCATTAGGAGCGGGATAATTATAGGTTCATTTAATATTGCTATAAAGTTCATATTTTATTTTCATCATTTTATTATTATTCATCCTCAATGTTTTCAATTTCAACATATCTTCGAAATACCGCGTCAATTGTTGTTTTTGATCGTGTTGTCGATTCAGTGGGATTGTTACACATTTTTTAATTGAATTTTGTATTGAGAAAGTCAATTAAAGGAACCGCTGTATCCAATACAAAATTTACGTTAAAATCGCCACTTAAAATCATTAGAACTTTATCGTAATCTTTTCTAAGTATCCGCGATACTTCTGTTGTATACTTTATTACATTTTCGTGAATGATTCGGGGAAATATAAATTGCCACAATTAAAACTGTTTTTCCATTGCTCAATCTGGTTTCGCATGCACATATTTCTCCCACTTTAGAGAGCTGAACAGACAGTGATCTGTGGAGTTACAATACGAGTACCGTCATTTTGATTGTGGTATATTGCAACACCGCCTGCAATTGCGGTAAATATTTAAAAATAAAAATATTTACGAATATAAAAATACGGACACAATACAGCACACGCGGTTGCTATTATGAGCGTCGTAACGCGTATATTACACAGACGTACTAACATACACGCAAACATTCGTAGGACGCTTGGTCTCGCTCACCGAGGCTCCGTAATACGCAGGGGCGCGCACATACGTACTAGCATACATACAAACATACATACGTATGATGCTTGAACTAAACACCAAAGCAAGTAATAGGCAGTGTAGTATACATACTACAATACTCACTATACTAGCGTGGCTCAGCAGTACGCAGCCACACACATACATACACGTATATCAACATATAACGCTTCGTAGTGTCGCTTTTTCGTTTCAAAGAGTCTCAAATCACTCCCAACTATTCTAAAGAAGTTTTCACTTCAACAAAAGAAATTGTTAAAGGATGCAAAAGAAGAGCACGAAAAATGCGTAACTTTGATGAAAAAATTAGTAGTCTTATCATGCAAATTGTCAACAATTTTCAGAAGAAAAGAGATGATGTAAGAAAATCACAACAAAATAAAATTATCCTGACCATGTGGACTTGGGCTTTTAAACACATATGCATCGAAAATTTAATCCACAAAATTGAAAAAAAAAACATGTTTTAAAATCTCAGAATACCATAATTACAATCATGTTTATTACAGTACAAATGCCAAGACAATCACGTAAACATATTGGTCGTTCGACAAATAATAATAGGCGCATGAGAAATGCCCGGAATAACGCGACATCAGAAGAACGTCAAGAACAAAATGAAGTAGTCAAACGATTGATGAATAATGTTATCCAAGCAACTATTTTAATTGGCAAATTCAAGAATGAAGACGTTCTGATACCAAGAATTCCAATGATTCCACCTGAATTGCCATTTGAATTCAAGCGTTTGCAACTGCCCATTCGTTTAGCATTTGCAATAACTATCAATAAATCACAAGGGCAAACTTTAGAAATATGCGGGATGAATTTAGAAGAACCAGTTTTCACCCATGGTCAACTATACGTTGGCTGTTCACGTGTTGGGAAGCCAACAACATTATATATTTACTCAAAAACAAATAGAAAAACAAAAAATATTGTTTATGCCAAAGCGCTTGAATAAAGAATAAAGAAATAAATAATATGAAAACCATATCTTTTCTGTTCTAAACCATATCTATTCTATTTTAGTGTGCCCAGCGAAGCGGGCCGGGTTTGCTAGTTTTATTAATAAAGTCAAATACAAATTTTAGTTTTTCCTCCTTCTTACTCTCATTTTCATTTGTTCGTATAAAATTAAAATTTACATACTTAAGTAAATGCATAAATAGCTTCATAGTGAACCGAGGTGTGAGAAAGCGGCACACGCATAACAGTAAATACAATTTGAACACATTTCCTTATCCTTTCCTGTCATAAGGATATTATAATTCCAATCCGACAAGTTCATTTTAATTTAATTTTGTGTCGATAGAGAAATTGTTTTCATGACGGCAGCGAGCACAAACCGAAACACCGAGGATGTGTTGGTTAAGCGGACAAGACGCTAAGCAGATAGAAAAGGGGTGTTGATGTTGTTTTTATACGTACTCATGAGTATGTATGTGAATTTATGTGCTTGTCCGCATGTGCTGCGTGCGTTTGTAACTGTAAACGGAAAACATAAGCCGGATGAGTTGCGTCGAAATGCGACGAGTTGAAGACGCAAGGCTGGGTTTGTATCTCCACGTTCCGTTACTTTCTTAGCTGCCACATTACTTCCTTTGCCTTCTACCTCATACATATGCATTTACTTACACACACATACACCTACTTGCGCTGTCAAGATTAGAGCTTGTGTGCAAATATGGAGTTTGTGTGTAAATATTGACAACATTTTGACTAAAGTATACCCGCCTCAGTTGTGTTAAAAAAAAACAAAAAAGGTGAAGGCCGCACTGGTCTCAAGGAAGATTGGTGTTTGTTTGTGGGCGCTGGTAAACAGGTCTGATGGGATAAAGGATGCGTTCAATGTTCTGTATACATGCTCGCGCTAAAGCTCCCATAAGATTATGTTTCTTGGAATGTTGCGGTTAGCGCCGTTGTGCTGGCTCTCAATGTAAGCTGGCTAATGGCATAGTGCAGATGATGAAGTGCCTGAGCAGGGGCTACTGCATACTTACTCGTACGCATTCACGTGCTCCATTTTTGGACTTAATATATCCATTAGAATGTATTTGTGTGTGTATGTGAGTGTGAATGTATGCATGATGCTGACATAAGCGGGTTAATAGTGCCAAAAGCTCTTGAAAATGTTGCCACATTTACTCAACACATTTTCCATAACTCAAACTCGCTCCAATAAAGCAATTTTGCAATAACAATTTTTTTTCCAGTGGCTCAAATATATTTTGCTTTCCACACATTATTATTACTAGATATGAATTGAAATGTATGTACATATGTATTGTATGTAGGATAAAGTGTGAAATGCTATCTTAAATGGCTGCCAATATAAGAGCCTTAACTCGTGCACGCCTACGAGTTTGTGCGCTTGTGTTTGCAACGCATTTAGCTGTCTGCTGTCATGTCATGCTGTCATGTGGGAAAATTTCTGTTGCGACCGCTCTGTAAAATTTGTTTTTGTATGGGGCTTGCAAGCACATGCTTACCCACATATTTTTATATGAAATTAAATTTTTCGCTGAATTTGATAGAAATTGCACGATAAGCTCATATTCGATTTCCGCAAGTGTCAGTGCTGCCAACACAAAGAAGCAATTGTGAGTGCGTGTGAAATGCAGCAGCGGTTGGTGAAAATGTATTTTTGGTTATTTGAAAAAAAAAAAAATAGTAATAATAATAAGACCTATATAGTTATTGACGATTATGAGGCGCACAGTCTAACTTGAAAATTATGTCACCATAAATTTTCCTTCACCTTCCGTTTTCGAAAAGCATTTACATTTGCTACAAGTTTGGCTGGTATGTCATGGCATTAGGGCGTATACACACATACATACAGACATGCAGTTTTTTTAGTTTGTCAGAATTGTATTCCTGCAGCTGTGCATTCTGCGTACTTCTTTTACATATTCATACTCGTATATGTACGTATGGATGAATGTGTGTATATCAGTTTGCAGTAAAAAAGTAAGACAATCTTCTAGAGAACTAGTACGATGCTATGCATTTCGTGACTATCTTAGAACTGGTACAAAACGGTTTATGAGTGGCACAGTTGGTAGTCGGTTTTACACTAGCACTTAGCAAAGACCAAAGTAATGCGGATTAACACCTACGAAACGCAAGCCCCTCAAATTGCCGACACGCCGCTTGAAAATGCTCGTTGTTATGTTTTATTTATAAAAAAATCGCCGATCCTATTGAATCACTCTGTATTTAGCCGTTTTATCTTAGTTTTCGAATTGATCAATAAAATTAGTTCTGTTTCGAATAAACGTTGTTCTATTTTTTCACTTGACTGCAAAATAAACACAAAATTTTGAAAATGGTTTGAATTTCTTATACCAAAATTATCAGGCAGAAATGTTTCTCCCACAGAAATGTTTATAAAGAAAGCCTTTCTTATCAGAAAGTCTATCAAAAAGTGATCTTCTGAAACCAGGATATACTTAGTTTTCCAAGAGTTTTGCACCCCACGGGACTTCCGCCAGGCATTACTTCGTGGGCGGATTCGTGTTACGTCTAACTCTTTCTATACTACTTCCATAAAGTAGACTTATAAGTCCAAAATTGCATGCATTTCCGTAAAATCGGAGATCAAATCTTGCACGAACTTGTCTAAAAGCGACTAGTTCGCAACTAGTGCCACTAGGAACTAGTCTGGCAGGGTGTTATTTAATAAAAGTTTTCATACTCGCGGGTGGATCGACATACATACACACATATTTACCTAGCTATCAATTCACTAAAGCAACTAAAAGGGATGCAAGGCATCAAGGCCGCAAAAAAAAGAAACGACCTGTGCCAGTGAAAAAATGATATTTAACACGTTTTTGATTTTAATTTCATGCAATCCGCAATGTAGTTTGGTTTATGTTCCGTGATTTTTTCCCACATTCCGTTCTATCGCTTGTTCTCTTCTTTATGCACTTATCGCTTTAGCGGTTAGATGTTGGTTTGGTTTCGTTTTATTCATTACACAAATGAAATTCATTTCATAATTTCATTGAAAGTGTAAATCATGTTTTTGTGGAAACTAAACTTTTGTAATATTTATGAAGTTGATAATGGAAGACTTCATTTTTGCGGACATTTAAATTTAATATAGATTTGCATGACGAGATATAAAATGTGCCGAAAGCTTGTTTTGGTAACTGCAGGTCCTCTGATGACCACCTCCATGACGTTTCGTGTAATGTTTCCAGTATCATTTTTTCGAGAAATGGTGCGATAAACAAAAACTTTATTTACTTTAAGGTGCTCGAGCTCACGAACAATCGCTGGTTCTGATTTTTCAGCCAAATATAATGCAATCACACTATTAGTCTCGGAAAAATGCTTCCGCGTGCTTGTGAGCAAAACTCTGTACTATCATTTAGCCAACTAACAGACAGCTGATGCTCGTGCAACTTCGGCAACATGCCTTCTTAAAGTTTATCCGCTTGAGTCTCAGCTCCAACTTTGAGTACTCTCATATTTGGAAAGCCACATTACGCATTGTTTAATAATTCTATCTGCTTTTTTCAACTTAATTTTGTCCATTATTTGCATCACTTAAAACTGTCAAAAATACAGGGCGCAACTATTTCGAAGCTCAAATTTCCTACTAGCAACATTTCGGGGAAGCATTTTTTTTGCCGGGAGTTAAAGTAGAGCAGAGGTCGGAAAAATTGACTTTGGGAGTGGGTTGATAAACACAGAGTAATAAAACTGCACAGTGATGAAAGGATCTCAATATATGATTTCAGCTGGTTTTAATAGCCTATATGAACCCTAAGTAAATCCACCAAAGGACGGACATATCTTTCAAACCGTAAATATTTGGATTTTGAAATTGAATTTTTCAATCGTGGAACCACTTCGCCATGACCTGTTGTATTAATTATATACTTATAGATATGTCCTAAGGTGATTTATTTTCAATTGGTCTTGGCTCATATGCACTTACAAAGTTGCAAAAATCACCTACATACTATACATCGATGGCAGGCAATCTGTCTTGAATTTGGTTACTAGCCAACTTTGTCCATTCACTTTTTCATATATCAATTTTAACTGCATAGTTGCGTAATTTTGCACTCTGTTAAGCTTCAAACTCATTTAACATATCAAAGAAAAAAAATAAACTATTTCCGGGTAAAAAAATAGAAAAAATATTCGCTGCCAAGTTGGCAGCGTTGCTAAACCTCTTCTTTTTAATAAGTCTAACTGCTGGTGCTAGCAAAGGAAGCGAAGACCTCCTTTGCGTTGGAAAGACAGGTGGAGAGGGGTTTGGTTCCATTTGGTGTGCTCAACAGAGGTGCTTTTTTAAATTCGACTAAAATAGCTTAAACGGTAATCGCGCCAATCAAGAATAAGAATAAGGTAAGTGTAGCAAGTAAATCATATTTATCAGAAAATGTCATAGTGTTTCACGTCCTCAAATGCAGAAGCTCTTTGCGTTGGCTGGAAAGATCGCTCAATTTAACCGCTTCAGACTCTGTTTTATGGGGTTGTTGAAGTCACGAGTCTATGCTAACAAGCCTCAGGCTATTGAAACGCTCAAAAAAATATCCGTCAAGAATTCAAGAAGCTATTGCCACAAGTTTTAGCAAAAGTTTTGGGAAACGTCATAAAACAGCCGTGTGTGCTCATCCGATATCATTTCCTCGTGTGAATGAAAAAAGTTAAAAGTCAAATAAACATTAAGCAAAAGCCAAACCAAAGAAAAAAAAAGCAGCAAATTGATCGTGTAAAAACTTTTGCGCCAACTTGGACATGGATTATCTTGAGGTAAATTTTTGGCATACATCCATATAACTGGTGCTGGAAGTGAAGCTATTGTGCCCACAAGCGGAGGTTTTGCCATCTGTGAGTTTAATGTTGCTTCTCGGTGAGCAGCTTGGAAACTATTCATAAGAAATTTTGATTCTATAATAAATACTAGCGGGAGTACGTCACGAACTTATCTCGTCGGCAAAGCGTTGAAATGATTTGCATGATGGAGCACTTTAACATTCACATAACCGATTTGATCAGCTCGTCTACAATGGTTTGCGGCTAGGTTTCTCTGGGATAAAAACCACTGTTGTGCCTCTTAGATTCATCGGGGTTCACACCTCTTAAAATAGGCTAAGAGATCTTGGCTAAAAGATCTTGAACCAGTTTTAAAATGGACAGAAGGGATATATCCCGCCTAAACCTAGTTTTTACAGGAGTGCTCTTGCGGTCTGAGTTGGACTGAAGCATATTTCCTTCTGCCGTACCTATAATATCCCAGAGGCGAAAGCAGCGGTAGAGCATTTCCTCCGTAGCCGCGCAGCAGTATGTAAGGACAAGAATGAGGTGTTTGAGCATAGCTTATTTTGGAAGTTTAGCAGAGTTGAGTAACGTCAATTCGCTGAATTTGGCCTAGTTTCTAAATGTATGATGCTTTTCTCTCGGTAAGCCTCTCCTCCAATTTGTGTTGTGTAGCCTGATGTAGAATATTCAATGCGCGAAGTCGGCGTTGCTATATGGGTGTTCCACTTGGAAAGTTTCAGTGACAATCCCAAACGCCGACAAACTTTCACCAACTGCTTGCTTGGGGCTACCAATCAAGCCGAACTGGCCTGTGAAGTGCGAAGAAAGAAATGACAATGAAGTGGTTACACACTTGAAAGGATGACGATAACGTGGCCAAACATGCGTTACGGTAGAACCCGTTCCAACAAGTAGGACGTGCAGTTGGAAGGCCTCATATAAACTGGATCAACCGAATCCGAAATGGCAACTCGCGCCTTATGATGGAGCAAATTAGACGGCCACAGCGCAAAATCGGATCCAATGATGCTCTGGAGGAAAACATATGATATATGTGGCCTTAGTTTGGGGGAAATAAATCCGTATTTTATTTTCCATAAAATTAAAATCTTTATTTAAGATGCTTCGGATTACCCGATTTGAGTCAAATTACACCGTTTTGTTGTATATTTGTTGCCATTTGAAAGGTAGCTTCATAATGCCTATCTCTAGAAGGCTTAATGCTTATTAGTGAAAAACTATAGTAATCGATTTTCATAATCTTCTCTCGATACCAATTTCGAATCACTCACGAAGTTTTGCAAAGAGAGGAAAAGACGGTCATCGCTTGGTGCAAGATCCGGACTATATGGTGAATGCATTAAGACTTCCCAACCAAGGTCTCGGAATTTTCGACGAGTCACTGCAGACTTGTGTGGCCTCGCCTTGTCTTGATGGAACACAACACCTGTTCTGTTGGCCAATCGCTAGTTTCAAACGGTCTTAATAAATGACTCCTTTCAAGTCCCAGAAAATGCATAATAGAACCTTCCTCGCCGTTAGTTTTGATTTTTCCACCGTTTGAGCTGCTTCATCACACTTTGGTTACGATCGTTTCCGCACAATATTGTCGTATGTGACCTCATTTTTCATCCCCAGCCACCATCCGTTTAAGTAATGGGCCGATTTCATTCTGTTTGGTCAAAGTCGCAGATGGTAATTCAATTCATCATGTTTTTTGGTCTTTATTGGTGTGACACCCCAACATTCAGCTTCTTTCTGAATTCAGCTTTGCGCAAATGGCTTAAAACTGTTTTATGATCGATCTTTAGCTCCTAGGCGATGCTACGACTACTAACATGTCGGGCAACTTGGATTATTTCTGTGACTTTATGGACATTTTCGACGACGGGCCTGCCTGTGCTAGGTGCATCTTTAACATCACAAATGCCTGAACGGCATCGATGAAACCAAAATTGCGCATAACTAGCTGTTAAAGTATCGGCACCATACACACCATTCACTATTTCAGCGGCATTACTTCCATTGTCATTTTTATCCAAGAAAAACTGTGAAATGTACCGAAATTTCTCTTTGTTGACTTCCATTGTTAACACCTTGTAACTCATAATTGAGTGCAATAGACAAAAAATTGCAAAATAATTTGTTTTGTGTAAGATGTCACCTTGACAAGGGGTATAAACTTTTAATTGTTTGATCGATACTTTGCGATATATCGATCATTAAAGGCATCTACCGAGAAAATAATGGATTTCTTTTTCCCCAAGCAATATATGTACACAAATAAAGCAATATATGTATATATAATATACTTACATATAGGGTTTTCGAATAAGAGGTGTTATTTTGATATTCAAAGAAAAATGCTATTTTTTAATATAAATTATTGGATGTTTATTTCATTATAAAGAGGAAGGTATGCCGTTAATAGTGGAAAATAATATCAGGCAAATGACCACCACGATCACGCTTACAGGACAATATCCTTTTCATGAAATTTTCCATAACCGAATTGCAAAGTGGCTGTCCTATGTCCTCGATAGCCTCACGAATTCCATCTTTGAGGCCTTGAATCGAGCTTGAGCTGTTGGCGTAGACTTTCTCTTTCACATGGCCCCAAAGAAAAAAGTCACAAGGTGTTAAATCACAAGATCTCGGCCAATTGTGATCACCTCTTCGTGAGATAACAAACTTTTCCCGTAAAAGATCGCCGTATGGTTGAAAATAAACCCCGTCCAGATCAATACCATCCAGTTTCGCCATAAACAATCGTTAATCATCTCTCGATAGCGCAATCCATTCAGCTGTAACACCTGTTATTGAAAAACCCTTTATATATCTTGATTGAACCCTTTATATAACTTGATGATGAACTACAAATATAGCGATCTTCAATATGATACCCTTGAAGGTTCTTTTTATTTTAAAGGGTTAGAGGTAGTCAGACATTTCATTTTCTTAAAGTCTAATATCTTTAAATTATTGTGTGAAAATTTTAAGTCAATCCCACAAATACTTTTCGAGTTATTCAACAATTAAGAAAGGGGGCTCGGGCGCTCCGGAGCGATAACCATAACACTTGAGAAGGTAGATAGAATGCTAAGTAGGCAACATATATATATATATGCATATATAATTGGCGCGTACACCCTGTTTGGGTGTTTGGCCGAGCTCCTCCTCCTATTTGTGATGTGCGGCTTGATGTTGTTACACAAATGGAGGGACCTACAGTTTCAAGCCGACTCCAAACGGCAGATATTTTTTATGAGGAGCTTTTTCATGGCAGAAATACACTCGGACTGCTATTAGAAAAATGTTTTTCTTAATTTTTGTGTTTTCACCGAGATTCGAACCTACGTTCTCTCTGTGAATTCCGAATGGCAGTCGCGCACCAACCTATTCGGCTACGGCGGCCGATAGGCAACAGCAAATCGATATTTTGTTATCTGCTATGACGGCTGAAGAACTTCTATATGGTTCAGGAATAGATGGAACAGTGTAGGTAATTAAATAATTCGTATAACTGTACCTAAATCGATAGCAAAACTTTAAATGCGTTTTTCTCAAAACTATGTTTTTTACGGTGATTACTTAAAAACCACTTGGTAGATTTCAATAAAATTTATGTTGCTTTTGAAAAATATAAAAAAACGTGCCTGATCGAAGGATTTTGTTTTTCAAAAATTTCGATTTTTTTTAAACAACTAATTGTCGGTTTTTCTCGAAAATCTGAAAAATATTTCCTGAGGCCACCATATTGGTAATTTTGAAAAAAAAGGTTCGATCAGACAAGATTATCTATTAATAAAACTAATAAAAAAAACTAAAAAAATGTCTCTTGTCCGCGAGATTTTAGGCGAATCTCCAAGGACGTGTGATGATCACCGCAAGTGACTTATGGATAAACGGGCTCCACACAAACAGCGATAACTTTTACAATTATTAATTTTTTTTTTTGAAAGTCAAGTCGAAACATGATGTATTAATGTAATGTTATTATTGTAAAATAAAGCATTTACCTAGCAAAAAGAATTCTTGAAAATTATGATTTTTTGGGCTTTTGACTACCCCTCGCCCCTAAAAATATATGTCTGCCTTGCCTGCTCAAGTTTGACCAGTATTAGAAGAAAATGGTTATATGTAGTTTATTGTTCTATTATCACATTTCTATAGCCAAAAAGCTATAAACCATGCATCACTTCGAGGCCCGCAAGTTTACCCACACAGTAGATCCCACTTGGTATGCACATAAATATATTCTAAGTACACACATACATGCAAAATCGCGGCATCTCTTGCCTGCAACCATAAATAAATAATTTAAGCTATTTTACTTGTAACAATGCAAAGAGTGGATGCTAAATATTTTACTAAAAGATTCTTGTAATTCAGTTGCAGCGTGCAGCATTCAGTTGCTGCCACTAAGGCTGATAGTCTGCTATTGCTTTCGCTACTTCATATGCGTCAGTATGTGTGTATGCGTGTGTGCGTGTGCTATGTGTGTATTGTACTTAGATTTCAATGTTGTTGCAGAGATTTCATGCCGCAATATCCCAGGTTGTCGTGTAGTTGGCTACAACAACAAAGTGAATGGGAAGCTGCAGCCGAGAAGCGGTTGTTGATTTTTGAAATTCCTTTGTTAAAGTATTAACATTTTTGTTTATCAAAGCTGGTAGAAAATTGTACTTTCTTAAGAGATACTCGCTCCCTAGCGCACATCTCTCACCCTCAGTTCGCTGCGCAGTGTATGGATATTATAGATCTACCTACGAAATATGTACGCAGTTAGGGTTTTTGTAAATATGTATATAAATATATATGCTTGTATGTATGTATGTATGTCTGTATGTATTTCCGTTCTTCGCATCCCGACAAGTATGGTTTAAAGAAAAAATTGCACATCTACAAAATATGTATAATTTCCCTCGAACATATGCCAGCATTTACACATACACACATACCTATATGAACTTCAGTTCACCTCACCCCACCACATACACCCCTTATTGGAGCTCATATGCAAGCTTCAAATACTTTCAACATTAGCCACGGTACGGATACGTGTCATACAAAAGCGAAAATAGAGTAAAGTAAAAATTCTTCGTATTCCATTCTTGAAGCGAGCTGTGTGTGGCAAATATGAAATGGCAAAGTTAAAACCTTAGGCATGTAAACAGAGGAGAATTTTTGAGCAAACAGCATTCCACAGGTGACATACTTTGTTTTAGTTACTGAAATATTTGTTAATGTTTGACTTTACAGCTGCTAACGTCATCATTAACTAAATCGTCAGTGCAAAAACAATGGCTTACTGCAACTACAACTACAACTACAACTAATGTGAAACCGAAAGTATTTTTAACTAAAAATGCTTGCGTGACTAAACCCAACGGTTAAGAGTGCCTCGTGGAGAAAAAACGCATTTCATGTTGGAATTCTGCTGTTTAATGCTTTTGAGCATAATTTTAGAAATTTAGAAAATATGCTCTTCGTGTGTTGTATGTAGAATTAAAATGAGCTGCCGAATGTGTTTGAGATAGTGACGATGCAAATATTGGCTGAGCTTTTAAATGGAAAAAAGTGATCACGAACGAATGGCTGAAATATTTGAGTGCCTACATTTACCCTACTATCTATTACTAGGTATGTGAGCAAATATGTATGTATGTATGTTAGATATGGTTCTATTTATGCTATATATTAAATATGCGTTGTTGAAGCCGTTGAGGGTTAGCATTTTTATGCTTGAAAAAAATGTTGTTAAAATGCAAGTACGTCCTTCTTAGCCAGCAATTTTTTGAGAATACTAAATGTACGTTAATCAACGCTTCTCAGGTGGTAGGGTCTTCAGATGGATTGTTAAATACAAGTCAAAAATTTTTTTTCTAGTCATAGGTTGCTGAGCAAATATAAATTTTATTATTATACTTTGCGATTTTTGTATTTATATGTATTGTATGTATTTGTATAAAAAATTTGTTTCTGTTTTGAACCATTCGTTTTTTTCAATCATAGGTTTTCCTGAGCACGCATGACAATCACTAAACTAAAAAGTGCATTATGAGGCTAGGGGTAGTCAGTGGCCCGAAAAAATGATGATTTTCACTAATTTTTTTTTTGCTAGTTAATTGCTTTTTGCGGCCGCCGTAGACGAATGGGTTGGTGCGCGACTACCATTCGGAATTCACAGAGAGAACGTTGGTTCGAATCTCGGTGAAACACCAAAATTAAGAAAAACATTTTTCAGGCAATGCAGGCAAAGGCAAACCTCCGAGTGTATTTCTGCCATGAAAAAGCTCTTCATAAAAATATCTGCCGTTTGGAGTCAGACTGAAACTGTAGGTCCCTCCATTTGTGGAACAACATCAAGACGAACACCACAAAAAAAGGAGGAGGAGCCCTGCCAAACACCCGAAAAGGGTGTACGCGCCAATTATATATATATATATATATATAATATATATATATATATATATATATATATATATTAGAGCGTATCACCAAAAAAAAGTCGGCCGTACCTCCCCTCATATGAAGTGTTTTTGAAAAACATTACAAAAAAATTTTTTTTTTTTCGGGCAACCCTAGATGTCGCTTAATTACATTTTTCTTCATATCTTCGGCATTTATTGTCGGATTTTAAAGTGTGAGACATCAATTTTTTTGTCTCAAAGAGGAGGGTTTTCTCAAGAAAGTTCATTGAGCTCATGCGTCTCGTTTTGGTACTTACCCACCATATCTTAGTTTCTACCACCCTAATGTAATGTAATTGAAGACCGTAAAAAATCATAAATCTTTTGCGAAAAAAGTATTTCGATTCAATTAGTAGAACCAGAAATATAAACAATTTATTTTTAGTCTAAAGCCATACAAGAAAAAGTAAATTTTATTTATTTTCCTCGCTCGCGAAACAGTTAGTGAATTGTTTGTCTTGCAACGGAAATTTTAGTCCACCAAATTTTGTCGGGATTCAAGCTTGCTGTATTTCTGCCGGCTCTCGAGCTTAGATAAAATGTGGCCCATGCGTGGTTCATCGGTGACCGCCATTGCAGATTCATGAACTGTATGAACTAATCGCTCGGTATTTTGGGAACGATAAAAGAGAAGCAAAGAAAACTTAATGGTTTTCGTTGGGCATACCTGGTAATTCAATTATTTCATTGGAATATTGTAATACTTCGACGTGATTTTTCGCGAAGAACTGCACGCATGGTGGTTCAGCCGATTCGAATCTATCCCAATCTATTACATTAAAATATTTGTCACTCTCGAAATTTATAAAATTATCCTCTTTCGAACCAAACATTTGACGAACACATCCATTAGCTTCTCTTCGTGTATTCATCTGAACGTACGAATGGATCTGTATCGGTTATCATCGTTATCAAAATATTTTCTGGGTGCAGAAAGTATGAGTTATTTTTTATGACCGGACGGACAGTATTTTGGGTGTCTTGTGGCAATTGGCGAATCCATGTGGTGTATTTGAAAACGTTGCCACAAAAGACGCACTTTCCTTAAAAATTCTTGCTTATAAACTCCCAACTTTCTACGCCGATCACTTCTATGACGAAGATATAACCCGAAATTAATACTCGTAATATCGCGTTTAGTTGGCAGTTGGTTTTTTAAATCACAATCAACAAAACGCATTTTTAAAGTTTTTGCAGTTTTTAACACGCACCAAGTAAAATGACAATTGATTATGATGTCAAGGGCAAAACATAAAACAGAAAAAATTAGATAAATAATAGCCCAGTTAATTTATAAAAAATTAGGTGGAGCATGCCGAAAAATGTATAAAGAAAATAAGGCACCTAATGTATGGCTTTCAACTAAAAATAAAATTGATTTTATTTCGAGTTCTACTGAATTAATTTGAACTTTTTTCGCAAAAGATTTACGATTTTTTACGGTTTTTAATTTGCTGTTATTAGATCGGTACATTAGGGTGGTAGCAACTGAGATATGGTGGGTAGGTACCACAACGGAGCGCCTGTGATCAATGAGCTTTTTTTAGGAAAAACCCACTCCTTGAGACAAAAAAATTAGTGTATCGCACTTTAAAATCCGACAATAAATGCCGAAGATATGAAGAAAAATGCAATTGGGCGACATCTAGGGTTGCCAGAAAAAAATTTTTTTTTAATGTTTTTAAAAAACACTTCATATGAGGGGAGGTACGGGCGACTTTTTTTTTTTGCCTGTAGGGCGAGACGCTCTAATATGTATATATACTCAATTGCTTTATTTTACAAAAATAAAAACATAGCATTAATACATCATGTTTTGACTTGACTTGAGCAAAATTTCAAAAAAAAAATCAGTAATTGTACAAGTTATCGCCGTTTCTCCAGCAGTCCCTTGCGGTGATCACCACAAGTCCTTGGAGATTCATCTAAAATCACGCGGACAAGAGAAATTAGTTTTATTAATAGATAATCTTGTGCCTGATCGAAGTTTTTTTCCAAAATTAACAATACGACGGCCTCAGGAAACATTTTTCAGATTTTCGAGAAAAAAACCGACAATTAATTGTGAAAAAAAGTGAAATCTAAAAAGAAGTCCTTCGATCAGTATAAATTTTATTGAAATCTACCAAGCGGCTTTTAAGTTATCGCCAGAACGCCCGGATTCACTGCAAATTTTCACACAGTATTTTTAAGATATTATACTTTAAGAAAATGCAAATTCTGACTACCTCTAACTCCTTATTATAGCATGAAAATTTTTGGTTAACAACAAAATTTATATATTTTTGAATCCTCGGTTTTTGTGAGTAGAGATGACAATCACAGAAAGAAAAAGTGTCAGTGTAAATGCAACTTTTGTTTTAACATTAGTTTCTGTGAGCAGGCGTGATGATCACTAAAATAAGAACTGAATTATTCTGGCATGCTATTTTTTCATTAGCAATATTTTTTTTTTAAATATATTTTTTCTTGAGTTATAGGCTTGCGTGAGTACTTAAGATAATCACTAAACTAAAAACGTTTTTATTATAGCATGCGATTTTTCGTATTAACATTAAAATATACGTTTTATTTTAATCATAGGTTTCTCTGAGCAGGCATAGTAATCCTCTTCTTCTTCATCTTTATTGTAATCTTGATATCTTTATTGTATCGCTGTTTTAATGAAACAGCCTATAATATGTTATTGGTTTTTAAAATAAAAATATGATTATCGGATCGGGATCCAAACGTCTAACACGTGTTCCAACACTTTGGTGGTCTTCCTGGCGGTCGTTGTGTTTTAAGCTGACCTTTCATCACAACCTTTGCCAACCAGTCGTCTCCCATTCTCTTTACATGCTGATACCATTCTTTTCTGCCCTTGCTTTGTTTAGCCTGCAGTTACAACATGTCACAGAGAGTGTGAAGATACTGATACCCCAATCGTTGACGACGGGACTGTCGTTCCGCTACCGGACCATGACGAGGTGCGAATAGCAATAACGTGGCTAAAAACAACAAAGCCGTAGGAGCCCACGCACTGCCGGCTGAGCTATTCAAACATGGCGGCGATGAGTTGGTAAGAAGCATGCATCAGCTTCTATGCAAAATATGGTCGGATGAAAGCATGCCTGCCGATTGGAACTTAAGTGTGCTCTGCCCAACCCATAAGAAGGGCGATCCTGCAATCTGTGCCAATTATCGCGGGAATCTAAATATCGCCCGTAAGGTTCTATCGAGCGTATTGTGTGAAAGGCTTAAGCCCATCATCAATCAACTGATTAGAATTAATCAATGTGGCTTTAGACCTGGAAAGTCCACCATCGAACAGATATTCACAATACGCCAAGTCTCGGAAAATAACAATGAAAGGGAAATCGACACACACCTAACCTATGGCATCAAGTATGGTGGACCAAGACGTGGGTGAATAAAACTGGTCCATTTTGTGGACGTCATTCTAAGCCCTCCCGAAGTAATACAGAAAGTAGTTCCGGGAAGGGAGTCTCCACAGAAGAGAAGGAGGGACGACACCCGACGCAGTAAACGACGGTCGCTGTATGTAAGTGCGAAGGCATTTTGAACCCTACCTCACCCAGCAAAACAAAAAAATACACAAATCATCTTTGTGTCGATTTCAAAGCTGTATTCGACGGTACGAAAATAAATTTCCTATATGCGGCAATGTCTAAACTTGGTATTCCCACAAAACTAATTCGGTTTTGTAAAATGTCGTTTCTCAATACCAGAGCAGAATTGAGAAGGACATCTACAAGCCGTTTGATACCAAACAAGGTTTCAGACGGGGTGACTCGCTGTCATGTGACTGCTTTAAACTGATGCTGAAAAGGATCGTGCGAGCCCCAGAACTTAATCCCTAAGGCACACCTTTTTACAGCGAATGAGTCTGGTTGTGGACGAGGACAAAACAAAGTACCCCCTGTCATCAAACAAACAGTCGGCGCACTCGCATATCAGCACCCACTGCTTTGCTGACAATTATAATTGCGAGATTGTAAAAGGCTTCGTTTATCTAAAAACCAGAATTAACACCGCTAACTATGTCTGCCTCGAAATCCAACGTAGCATCTCTCTTACCAACAAGTGCTGCCTTCCACTAAGTAGTAAAGTCCTCTCTCAACGAATAAAACTAATACTTTATAAGGCTCTTATCATGCCCGTCCTATCCTATGGCGCAGAAGCGTGGACGAAGACAATATCCGATGAGGTGTTTAAGAGAAAGATTCTGCGGCAGATTTTTGGAAATTTGCACGTTGGTGATGGCGATTATCTCAGGCAATGGTACAATTACATACATTAGCTTTATGACGACATAGACAAAGTGCAGATAATGAACTTCGTTCGCTGTGTCATGTCGTCGAAATGGATACAAATACTCCGGTTGTGAAAGTATTCGATGCGGTATCAGCTGGTGGTGACAGAGGGAGAGGAAGGCCTCCGCTGTGTTGGAAAGATCAGGTGAAGAAGGACTTGGCTTCACTTGGTGCGTTCAACAGGCGTCGGTTAGCACGAGAAAGAAACAACTGGCGGCCAAAATCGCGTAAGCGGTTATCACGTGAATCAAGAAGAAAAAGAAGTTTGCTAGTCTTCCGTCCTAGCTTAATGGTTAATGGTTAATGGTTAATGGTAGTAAAGGGTTAAAGTATTGGCCTTTAGGACTGCGACCATATTGATCTATTGTGCTCCCTATGCTGTCTATTGACTGTTAAGTATGCTTATGAATTGTATCAGCTCCTTCTGAAGGAGTGATTGAAGGTCTTCATCTGTAAGCATGAACTTGTTTAAAAACCTTTTCCTTCTATGCGTCAACCCCTGACATTCGATGATGAGATGTTCTATAGACTCCTCATCTTCGAAGCAAAATCTGCAGGTGCTGGTCTTAGTTATGCCTAATTTATGTAGGTGTTTGATGCAGGTGAAGTGACCGCCTATGAGAGTGCGAATGCTCTTTTTGTTTAACGTGAGGGCCATGTTAGCTCTTTTAGCGTTGAAACTTAGAAAGTTTTTGGAGTGTCTAAGACCCTCTACGTTGTTCCAATGCTGATTTAATAGAGTTTTAACCCAGTATTTTACTTTTTGTTTTAGGCTGTTTTTGTTAAACCCAAACATGGGACTAAGTCCGTTGAAATTTACATCTGCACCTTTTTTGGCTTAAAAGTCTGCCTTTTCGTTGCTGTCATATTCCTCATGTCCTGGTACCCAAATTAATGAGACATTGTTTTTGGATGCCAGATTATTGAGTGCCTTGTGGCATTCTAAGAGAGTTTTTGAGGGGTAGGTATAGCTATCTAAAGCTCTTAGAACTGATTGGCTGTCCGAGAGTATTCTAATCTTTACTAGCTTGGTTATCGTTGAACTATCCGCACCCCCAAGCAGGTGTTTGTCTATTTTGGTACGTGGGTGTTATTTTATTTACTACTTACCTTGCATTATACCCAGTCTTCCCCGATCCGTCCTCTGGGGACGCGTCCGATGGAGATAGACAGTTCCACATTGAACGTGATCTCAAGTTCCTTTATTTATACTTTTTTAGGTCCACTTCCTTCGCGTATGACTTATCAAAGCCTGTCAATATTTGTTGTTTAACAATGATGATGATTAATTGGTGTTGTCAATAGGCACGTATACTTTTTCCCAAAGTTTATGTCTGAAATAAATTTGCCTCCAACCTCCATACACCTTGCGCTTGCTATCAAATGCTTGGCGGAAAGCGTGCTATTTATTTTAGTTATCTAAAAACTAACAACTGGCCATTACTAGGCAGCCAGTTCACTTCCAATATTGCCAAGCTCATTCCAGAAAATAAAAAGTTTGCAAGGTGCTAACGCGTGACATTTTTGCGAAAATTTTTCAGGAATTTTTTTACATTGCTACTTATGATGCAAAGCTTCTAATAGGTAAGATCCGCAAAAAAGTTATGTTTTTTAGACACTCCAACAGCTCTAACAAGATTAACTTTTTTTGCGAAAAGTTTCACAAATTGAGACAAAGGCCAGCTTATGACTCTCAAACGAAAATCGAAAAACAAAAAACGAAAAACTTTACGGTAGGTTATGAGGGACAAACATCCAGGCAGACATGGGTTTGTATGTGAGTCCGAAGCATGGCATTTCACTATTTGCAAGCAAAACCAAACGCGTTAGGATATGTATGAGTGTGTGTGTGGCATGCATGCATACATTCGTACATTGCAGCACACTTCCATTCTGATTGTTTTGCCTAAAGAGGTTTATCACTATGAAGCATAAGCAGGCGTGGTTTTGTTTTCGCCCGGCATATGCGTACATGCCGGTTACTCATGCGCTTAGGGGCCTATGCCCGCATCAATCGTATTCATGTGTATGTATGTGCGCATAAGTACAAGACAATAGTTGAATGACTGTAAGTTTATAGATTGTAAAGGAAGCTGCTGCTATGCCATGTGCTTATTGTCGATGCTGTTAATTAATGTCTGGAGTCAGCTGATAGGAAACTAATCTCCTCGCTGTGCCCCGTAAGTGAAATAACGAATAACAGCCAAATTTCGAGAACAAATGAATAAACGGCACAATGTAAAGGACAAACAAATTTGTTTTGTGCTCTCAAATAATAACAAAAAGCTAGTGAATGCGAGAATAGGAATGTTTGCATATGTATATGTATGTGTGTATATGAGCGAGTTGGCTTTATAAATTTATTGTGTACTCATCATAACTTTCAAAAGTAAAATCTTCCTCACATTTGACAGAGAAATTTAATGAGTACTCAACATATTGAAATCGTTTGTTGGTGAATGAGTAATTTAAAACCAAATAGGATTTATGGTTTGCCACATGCCACACAAAAGGGAATGCGCTCTCACAAATACTACATAATCTTATATTTGCAAGAGTACAAATTAGTGGCACAGAGCTTTTCAAAAGGTATTTTAAGCTAATTGAGTGCTGCTTTTTTAGAACTAGACACTTGGCGACTAGACAGCCATTTCATAATGAATAGACTTACACCTGAACAACGTTTGCAAATCGTGCAAATTTGGGCCCAAAACGAGATGGCCACCGATCCCGATTTTCAAAGAAAATTTTGTTCAGCGATGAAGCTCACTTTTGGTTGAATGGGTATGTCAATAAGCAAAATTGTCGCATTTGGAGTGAACATAATCCACAAGCCATTGCTGAGACGCCGTTACATCCTCAAAAAGTCACTGTTTGGTGTGCTCTATGGGCAGAGGGAATCATTGGTCCATATTTCTTTAAAAATGAAGCCGGCCATAATGTTACAGTCAATGGAGAGCGCTATAGAGCCATGATTAATGACTTTTTCGTGCCTGAATTGGACGATGTTGATGTGGACGACCTTTGGTTACAACAAGACGGCGCTACATGCCATACAGCCAACGCAACAATCGATTTATTGAAGGAAACTTTTGGTGAGCGCATTATCTCGCGCCGTGGACCTGTGGCGTGGCCTCCAAGATCGTGCGATATAACACCGCTGGACTATTTCTTGTGGGGCTATGTGAAGTCGCTTGTCTACGCAGATAAGCCCGAGACGATTGACGTCTTGGAAGAGAATATTCGGCGCGTTATTGCTGACATACGGCCCCAATTGCTGCAAAAAGTGGTCGAAAATTGGTCCTCTCGGCTGGAATTTATTCGAGCCAGCCGCGGCGGCCACTTGCCCGAAATCATTTTTAAAACATAATGGCAAACCCTTATCTTTATAATAAAGCTAAATTCTTGGCCATAACATTAAATTATATACGTTTTATTTCATCTTGAAAACCTAACCTCTAAAAAAAACACCCTTTATTTAAGAATACACACAGAATATTTAATATCATTCCGGTGAATATTTTCGAAATTACACGCAAATTTGGAAAGGCGTTTCCTGTCCTATGTAAAGTGCTTTTCAAACTTTAAACGCGTTTTTTCTCAAAATGGTTTTTTCAAAGTCGGTGACCAACATTACTCGAAAATGGCTAAACCGATCAGTTTTAACTTGAGCTTCTTAAATATATTTTTTTAGTAATTAATCGAAGATTTTTTTCTCACCGTTAAATATTTTTATTATAAACAACTAGCTGGCTCGGCTAACTTTGTTCAGCCCTAGAGGCAATAAAAAAGCAGATTTTTGATTTTATTAAGTTAATTTTTTTTATTAATCAAGTATTTCAATGAAGCTTTAATACATTGCACTCTTCAGTTAAGCACCTTGTGATACACGACATTTTTTGTTTCATTATCAGGTGCAAGAACAAACAACGCAGATAGTTTTCCGACCCGTGAACATGCAACGTGTCATATGCACGATGTGTTTCAGATATTTGTTGCAGTTGCCCAGTATGACGACGTGTAAGCCCGATATCGCGTTTTTCTAAGTTTTCACCAACAATCAGGATGGCAACTTCATCTATTGTTGGAGCGTTAAATGTGCGTTTGTGTTCCAGATGGTCGTTTTTCTGCTCTGATCACGACTTTGTAGTCATCATTTGGTATGCGTTCCAAAGCACTCTTGAACAGCCTGACCAACGCATGATGTTCATGAACTAGTTGCTGCAGATCTTTAAGAATTGCTATTTTCATTGCTGCATTGGCCCCTTGACGTCGATCAAGTTGTTCTTCCATGTTGCCCATGAAGTATATTTGTAAAAATTTATGCTGTGCGTCTTCGAAAGGTTGCAATTATCCAATTCGATGGTGAATCTGTCCTTGTATCTATAAAAAGCAAAGTCAGTATTTTTTATTTATAAACACTTTTTTTATACTCAGCAAACATAATACGTATGAATAATTATAGTAAGTTCAAAAACAAATCAATAAATACCTTGAATGTCGGATTAAATCCTCGTTTTTCGATAATGTCTGCCCCAAATGAGGTCATTTGGAAACAACCATTGTATTTTTAAGTGTTTGCAAGAAAATTACGTGATTCTGGTGTTTCGCCACAAAGCAATGAAGCCATTGCTCAGGTGGCGGAGTCAATAATGGCAATTTCACTCTTCCACTAAGGAAGCACAATCCGGGCACTTCTCCGGAAAACTTCAATGCGCCACAATACTCGCAAACAACGTTTATTGGCCCAATGCAACGCTAGGATGCAAGCAGTAATCAGTGTTGCAATCATATCGAAACGCTGCTCGATTCAAATCACCACTTGATAATTCTTTTCTTGTGCGTCGAAAATGATCTACTTGTTGATCTCTGTTATTCGCTCGACGATTTCGCATTGCCAACCGAGCCGTTTCATGGGCTGCCTCGCTTTGCTCTTGTGATTGAGAAGCACGAAGTCGAGCCATACTAACGCGGCGCTCTTCACGGGCAATACCTTGTGCTTCTTCGGTCGTTTCGTTAGCAATGTTTCGTATTTTTCTTGCATTACGCCTTTGTCGGGAAAGATTCGATCGTCTTGGTCCCATACCACATTTTACAGTGACTTCACGGAAACGTCTCCTGGTTCTAGGCTATCTCTCCACCGCCGTTCTCGAGTTGTGAGTAGTGTGACTAACATGACTTCCTTTTATATATATAGATTTAAGGCCGAAATTTTGGTCAAAAATCAATTTTTTGTTTTGAGAAACCGCTATTTCGTCCGAGAAATTTATTTTGCTGATTCTTTCGATTAATTACTAGGCTTAACATTGCTTTAAAGAAATATGTTTGGGTTTTTAATTTCAGAGTATCCAGTTTAGAGATATAGGGGTCACCGCAAAACATCTTTTTTGAGAGGACCTCCGGGAGATCAGCTACAGCTCCTTTCCAAATAAATATTTTACTAATACTAAGTCTTAAAATACAGTTAAAAGATAACATGATGTGTGTACAAATTTGCAGATCAATAAATTTAAAAGTTTTTTCAGAAAAAATTCTGGAAAATTCGCCTTTTTCAGCCTTCTAACTGTACATCGTGTAACCCCTTAATTGTGGGACTCTCCGTTTTAAAGTGCCACACAATTGCAATAATGGCAAATTCCGATTTCGTTTTGTAAATTATTATTACTATTTTTAAAATCCTTTTTGAATAGCCAGTAGAAAAAAATAAAAATATTTAACTTGCATTTCTTACAAAAATTTTGAATTTGAAGCTGCATGCTATATGAGTTCGAGTTCTTCATTGAGCCACTGTATGCACAAATATTTCTCTAGCGCTGTTATTCATCAATACGAAGATAACCAAGTAGATATGTGTTTGTGTAAAAGAAGAATTGTTTTAATTGAACAGCTAATTACTTTAATGTTCGGTAAGCTTCCATTTATTTATTTTGGCGCAACCTCCTCCGCAATACTTCGGCAATGATGAAACGATGGAGCGGCAGTGAGCTGATAATTTGAGAAGGATTACATATTCCTTTAGTGGCAATCAGCTTAGGTAAAAATCCTAGTGTGGCCTATATTTTGGCGCAGATGGATCAACATACATACATGCAGCTTGAGATATACTCGCACACGTAGTGTTAGTTTTCAACTAACAATTCATTACCTCGCCCTGGACTCAACTCGTTCGCTTTCTATCCTCGTGTTTCTCTTAAGTAGTTGATAAATTTAACATGGCAGTGCGCTACAAAAGGCCATTAAAGTATCATGTTGGCTTTTTGCAGCCTACATTTTTTTTTTTTAATTTGGATATAAATCTTAAGTTATGCAACTATTTTAACGGTATTGCTGTGCTGAGTGAAAAAATCCAAGCTGTCGGAAATTACCGGAGGAATATCAGCAGCAGAATTAAGTTTAATATATCTGGAGCAAAGAGATTATTAAATGCTTATAAAACTGCTGGATAAAAAGTAACACCCAGAGGGCGAGAACTCTTCAAATCGATGAAAGTGATTAATTTGGATCATATTTCTACGGGGCACCCCACAAACTGGGCACACTGCAAAAAGTTAATTAAGGACTTACTGCCGCGAAATGTTCCACTAAAAACTAGTTCTGGCATGCAGTCTGCAGTGGAGCTTTTCAATAACTGCATTCAGAGTGCTGCGTTGTCTGCTACTCCGGAAAGAAGGTGTAACTATCCAAATTCCGACTTCGATGATCACATAAAAATATTACTTCACGATGAACGCGCGGCAGAAAAATAATAACAAACACGACAAGAAAAATTTTAACGAACTTACAAAACAACTAAAAATCGCACCATGAGAAGTAAATAATTCTGTTTTTCACGAGTACTTATCAAAATTTGTAAGCTACGGACTACTTATTCAAGAAGGCAACGCGAAAAATGCCACTGCCTACATTCTACATTGCGCCTAGAAAAATAGCCCACGGATCATGGCAAAACCGAAGGAAAAGACTGTTGAGTTCGCCAATCATCTTTCAAATGTTTTCGCACCTTTTCCCAGTCAATATACAGAAGAACCACATAATACACATATTTCCCTTTGGCTCTGTTCCAAAAGGATTTACCGATAACAAAACCCACCTGGAAAGAGATTAAATACACAGTAACTAAAGTTCTCAAAGCAAATAAAGTGCCAGGATATGACCTAATGACAAGTCAAGTGTTCTCGTGCTAACGGGCTCCAGTTGGAGACACCAAGCGAAGCCAAATCCTTCTCCACCTGAGAAGCGCGGTTCACTCAGACCCAGGGAAGCCTTTGAATATGAACTCTTGTTATAAGCCGATAAGTTTACTGCCTTTAATTTCAAAACTTTTCGAAAAACTGTTGCTGAAAAGGCTTAATCCATTAATTGCATAGAGGAACCTTATAGCCACTGCGTATTTAGAGAAGAACTCGAGAAGAAAGAATACTGTGTTGCAGTTTTTCTCGACCTCACGCAGGCTTTTGATAAGGTCTTGATGTTGTTCCGCAAATAGAGAGACCTACAGTTTCAAGAAACTCCGAATGGCATATATTTTTTATGAGGAGCTTTTTCATGGCAGAAATACACTCGGAGATTTGCCATTGCCTGCCGAAGGGCGATCGCTACTAAAAAAACCATTTGGCTATGGCGGCATCTATTATATAATATAAGCTTAAAACGAACCTGCCACATACATAGTTAATAGATGCGCTTAAAATCATATCTACAGAACAAGTGTTTTCTTATCAACGTAAACGACGAAGTTACCGACCTCCACCCAATAAAAGCAGGTGTGTCACAGGGAAGCGCTTACGGCCCTGTTTTCAGCCGATTTTCCTTTATCGACGAACTCATACACCACGGCATATGCAGATGATACTGTTGTAATGCCTAAAAGTAATCCTGACTCAGCTGCTTCTTTTAAACTAAAAGGAAACCTCGATACTGTCTGCGCCTGGTTGAAAAAAGGGCGTATAAAGGCAAACGAAAGCAAATTCATGCAAATGTCTTTCACCATTCGCAGCGGATATTGCCCTCCTGTAAATTTAAACAACTCGGAGATTCCTTAAACAGATAATGCCAAATACTTAGATATTCTGCTAGACAGGCGCCTTACATGGCGATCTCACATATTTTCAAAGCGGAAGCAACTCGGACTTAAGGGCTCCTGATGGCCTAGGGCTCAAAAATTTAGGGTATTTTCAGGATTTTTTTCTACAATAAAAAAACGAAAAACGATATTTAAACTTTTAACTCCTTTTTCCTAACTTCTTTTACATATAAAAATAAAACTAAAAAATGTTTGAATTTTAATAATTTTAAAAATTTCGCTGAAGTTGACCCTCTCGAAAAATTGGACCTGGACGTTGAACCAAAAAAATTGTTAATCAGTATACTGTAGCTGTGACCCGTACTAGAATAAAAAAAATAAAAATATTTGACAAAATGACGAGGTTTTTAATTTGACAATCTAAAAATCGGTTTTTTTCAGTTTTTTATGAAAGAAATACGAAATAATTTAAATAATAATATGATCTAGAATGGGCGGTAGCCATTGTTGTTGTATACGAATTTCAGACGATTCGATTGAATAGTTTTTTTTTTTGAGAATACTAGACCGAAAAAAGTCGTTTCGAGATAAATGAGTTTAAAGTTTGAGGTACAGGAGCGCGCGGACCGCTCTCTATCTAGTTAATGGCGCTGTAGAAGCTATAATATTGGGAATATCCGGATGAAAATTTCACAGCATATTCTTCATTCGGCCGCCGTAGCTGAATCGGTTGGCGCGTGACTACCATTCGGAATTCAGAGAGTACGTGAAACGAGTCTCCGTGAAACACCCAAATGAAGAACAATTTTTTTCTAATAGCGGTCGCCCCTCGGCAGGCAACGGCAAACCTCCGAGAGTATTTCTGCCATGAAAAAGCTCTTCATAAAAAATATCTGCCGTTCGGAGTCGGCTTGACACTGTAGGTCGCTCAATTCATGGAGCAATATCAAGACGCATGCCACAAATAGGATGAGTAGTTCCGCCAAGCACCCAAAACGGGTATACGAATTACATATATACAGGGTGGGCCATATAGCGTTTGCTTTTTGAACCACCTATTTTTTTGAGAATGGTTACACAAATGACATGTCAAATGTTTATAATTTACTTAAAGGTTTGAAATTTACGAAATGGGACGCTATACGCTTGAAAAAAATTGGGAAATATTGAAAACCTATTTCCAAAGTGGTGAGTCTTCTTCTTCTTCCGCGGTTACAGTAAATGACGAGCGTTACCGTGACATGCTCAACGAGTTTTTGTTTCCAAAAATTGAAGAGGATGACATTTGGTTTCAACAGGACGGTGCAACTTGTTACACTGCCAAAGTTACACTCGAACTTTTGGCTACCGTTTTTGAAAACCGAATAATCAGCCGAAATTCCGATATCAAGTGACCGCCTCGGAGCTGTGATTTAAGTCCGTTGGACTATTTTTTGTGGAGAGCCGTTAAGGACAAATGCTATGCGAACCATCCAGAGACGATCGATGCTTTAAAACACGAAATCGAAGTTGCCATTCATGAAATTGGAGCCCAAACAATCGAAAATGTGCTCAAAAATTGGGTTGATCGAATGGCCTACTGTAAAGCCAGTCGTGGTAGTCATTTGAACGATATTGTTTTTCATTCATAAATCACAATGTTCAATATTCAAAATAAAAAAAAAGGTTTGAAAAAATATTGATTAGTTTTTTTTATAGCCGATTCAAAAAGCAAATTTTACATGACCCACCCGATATATATATTCTTAAGATACTATACTTTCGAAATATTGAAAAAACAAGAAATCGATTTTTTTTTAATTTCTGGACCAGCCGGTTCCCTTAAACTAAGTTCATTGCATTCGTTACTTGGGCAAATATCGGGGCTGCCACTAGATAATAAAGTGCTTATATACGAAGCAATACTCAAACCAATATGGTCCATATATTATATGGAGTTCAAATAAGGGTTCAGTTTCTAAATAAAACTTAGACATCGTGCAAAGATTTTAGTTTATACTGTTGCGCATGTTTTCCAATGTGCATTAGTTTGTAAGAAACGAAACTTTACACCGTGACCTGAAAGTCTCAACAATATTCTTTTAATATACACAATATATATTTAATTCCAATAAGCTAAAAGAACAGTACTCTACTATAGCAGTTACGGATAAAAATCGCATGCCCATTGGAAGTATTCTTCGGTGAATGATTGATATAATCCATGTATCATATGACTGATGATTGTCAGCAACCACAGATTTGCGATTCAAGAGATAGGATTCCAACCAGGGGAGAAATATGGAATGGAAGTCAAGGCATGCTAACTTTTGAATAAGGATTGAATGCGAAACTCTCTAAAAAGCCTTAGAGGAATCCATATACTCAACATCGACCTGGAAACCTTTCACAAAAGCTGATATGTAATCTGCTGAGAAAACAGTCAAATTTGAAAAACTTAGTCTACGAGGGATGAAGCAGTGCTGGCTGGGATATATTAAGCTTTTGACAGCAAAAAACATTTTATATTTTACAATGTATTCAAAGAATTTAGAGGTAGTCAACAACTCTTGTTTCCGCTCTTAAAATTAGTGTAATAAAAGTTACCTGTAGATCGAGGATGATAGATTACCAGGTTTGCTCGTTAAGTGTGGTGAAAAAAAATTTGTTGAGGGGAACTTTGGATTCTACGTCATTCGGACTGTTGTTGCTGATTTTTGTTACTATCACAAGCTAAATTTTTTGAAGCACTTCCCAAGTGACATCAGCTCATCTCTCAAATTCGCTCAAAGCCGAATAACGGTCTGCTACGTAAAACACCTTTTAAAATCTTTTCACCTTGCTTGTATATAGGTATGTAATAATCTGCTGAAAACCAACAGGATAGGATAGGTAAGCGAAAAACAATTTTTAAGCAGAACAGCCGAGATACCATCGACAACTTTTTGTGAAGAATTCTTGAATTTACTATAAAATGCAATTGGATTTACTACATAAAAATCAGCTAAGAGGTTAGCAACTTCATTGACAGAATTCACTCAATCATGGAAAAATACGGTAGATTAAATGCTAAAGCACTTTTTTTAGATTTTATGAAACTCCAAAAAAGCTTTTGGATTGGTTTCCATATAGGCTTTATAATTCAAAATGTTGTTATTATGTAAAAACTTATAATATTCTTTAAACTTAAAAAATTAATAGATGCTTTGGGGTTTTTTTTTTATTTACGAAAGAATGATAACTAAAGTTCTATGGCATCGGCTTTGAACATACATACAGTATGTATACAGTCGCTATTATCCGCTTCGCCGTAAGAGAACACTGCCGATCTTCATTCTACCTATATTCCCCTTCGCAACTCATTCAATTGTCAATTGCTGGCAAATGGAAGCAAAGTTCCGCGGAGTAGTGTACCAAAGTATTTCATACTGCTTCTTAATGTTCAGAGGAATATTAGCGAGAACAATGCCAGCACCTTTCGATGTAAATATACTAAAGCAGCTTGATACATCTAAACTAGAAAACAAAGGTTCCTATCAATATTAGATAAAAAAATTATGAACTTTGTCAATATTACACAATTTATAATTAAAAGAAAATTATGATTTTCGCAGGTAATCGGAGAGAACTCGTAGAATTAAATTTTAAGAAAAATGAGAACAAGAAAAAAGAAATAATATAGGAGAAAAGCATTCGGCGAGAGAATAGTTGATATTTTTGCTTATAAATATGAGATCTGAGATGCTACTAAGTTTATTTAAAATATTATTGATCTCAATAAACCATCAAGGAGATATAATTCATTAGTAGAATTTACATTATTGGGAATAAGATTTTGAGGACCACACGCAGTGGAAAATACATCTTTGCTATTTTGTTGTGCCTCTTATGAGAGGGCCCCTTTTCAGAGCTTCCAAATCAGCCATCTACATATCGGAGGTCCCATATACGCACATACATATGTAGGTAGCTTATTTAAGTCATACTAAATAACTTAATATAAATATCAACAAGTGTGATTTTGAGAGACAGCATAAAACTGTAAGAGTAATTACATATTTGTAGTAAAAATTCAATACTCATATAACAAATAACGGGAGATACTCTGTATAAAACTGTGTGTGGGGGATGTGCATTATTTTAGCTTTCTCTAAATTTTTACACACGTATATGTACTCGTATTCATGCACAAGTATGTACATATGTGAGTAAGTGTTGTTCTTACTACGATGTATCACTTTACTTTGACTATTTTGTGGTTAAATTTTTCCCCATTAAAATCTCAGGTTACAAGCAATTTCCAGAGCAAACAAAAGCGAATGTTATGATTGATTCACGGAAGTATATTAAATTGCTGACGTATGCGCATATATACATACATACATACATATGTATGTACATGTACTACTCTGAGAGTTCGGAACGTATTGCAAGTAATGTAAATAGACAATCGGTGGACTTGCAGAATTTCTTGGGTTATGTGTTCATATATGTATGTATGTATGTTCTGTGTTATGTCTGAAAGCTTGTACAGTATTAAAAGCGCTACTTCTGTATGCGAAAACCAATCAGTAGGGGAATTATTTTTAGCATTTAAAGGGGCAGCAAAAAGCAACTCATTTTGTTATTTGTTTCTGAAGTGAAGGAACAAAGTAGAAGGGTAACAGTTTATAAAAACTTCTAATATCTAGAAAATATATTAACCGATTAAAACCAGATATATTTTTTTTAAATAAAGGTAATTAAATTTGCAATTTGTAGGTCTCCTTCCATTTTTCATTAAGATTAAACATTTTCAAGATATTTACAAAGTCAAAAAAAGTAAGATAAAAATTAATGATGTATCAGATTTCAACGGCAAATCGCTTCAAAAAATAGCAAAGGAATGCCTTATTGGAATCATTAATCGAGTATTAAAAAAGTAGATAACTTCCCAGTCATAGCTAATAAAATAAATAAGGGCTAGCTAGTTTTTAGACCCAGTCATGATCAACAAAAATTCAATCAAATGAATAAAGCAGTCAAAATGTATTGAATTACTTAACACCTCTGTTGACAGCACAGAACCGATTTTTGCCACATAAATACTAGGTTTTTGTAGAAGGTAACTATTTTGGGTAACAAATTTCAAGTATAAAACATAATATTAATGGCCTTAAAGAATTTTTGTTTTCAATGTATTCGTATACAAAATTTTTCTACGTAGAAATGACTTATCGGGACTGTGAACCTGAAGTGCGAGTAGACATTTGCAACTGTGATTTGTTTACAAAAATCCCTGAGTTTTTGAATGGTGCAGAATTATTGTAGGCGACATTGCGAATAAACTCACTAATAGACCAAAGAACGGACATTTAGGGTAAACTCAACTCTAACTTTGTAGTAGCGAAATAGCTTTAACCGACCGTTTAACCGTACCCAGATCAAAATTGAATATTTTTTTGAAATGAAGTTTGGGAAAAGAATGAAACAAAAATTCTACTTATTTCGTTAATAAGACACATTTATTCAATTCATTTTATTAGGGATCATAAAAAAGTTCAGTTCATTCTAAGTTCAATAGCAAAAATATTAGAAAGCTAAAAATAAAATAATAAAAACTTTTCAGGAATTCACTTCAGTTAAATTGGTTAGTCGGGTAGTACCATTACATTTTTTTTTTAATTTACAGCCCATTCGTATCTTATAATTCTTTATTATCCCTTCACCTCCTAGACTTAATCTGTCTACATATTTCTAAATATTTCCCCAATTCAAGCTTTTCAATTTCAAGTTCCTTAATTTGACTCTGCTTATGGGACTAAAATTTTTCCAATTTCGAATTTCAGTTTTAATAAGTTCGAATTTCCGGATTTTCTCGTTTTTGAAGAGATTTGGATTTTGCGAAATCGAAAGCATGCAAACCTTGGATTACTCATTCGACTAGAAACCCGTGCTTTTACCGTGAAGGTGTGGAACAGTCAAAGCCTTCAGCCTCATAAGAACAACCTAAAGTTTCACCGCTCAAACAATCAAAATTAGGTTAAAAATATATCTGGCTGGTCTGAATAGATCTCCTATAGACCACAAGGATCCATGTCACCAGTGTCGCTGGAGTCGTATTAAACATAGTTCGTGATACATGCCTTGGCCAGTTTTAATAAACAGTTTAAACATTACTCAGCAATATCCTTCAACGCACTGTGTCCATTTGTTGCACTGAAGCTTTTCCGATTACTTCAGGTCTGGCATTAGATGCTCTGGTTAGTCTACCACCACTTGATGTTTCCATTCAAGGATAGACCTTGAAGGCCATCTGCAGGTTAAATCAAAACGGGAATTGGTTCGGCTCTTGTCTGGCATTGGGCAACAGAGAAGACACGGACTTTAAACGAACGATCCCCTGTATGCCCTTGATTCCATTCCATCAGGTTTTGTATTTAAAAAGAGATACAGTGAGGTGCTGCCAGAAGTTCAGTTGTGGGAAACTCAGAAAATGAGCCCGGCAAACACTGGTTTCGCAGTTTCAGCACGGCTCCGCCTCTGGGGTGTACCTGTACGTGGAATCCAACCGGACAAAACTACACTTTGCTGTTGGATTGTACGCATCTGTATTTCAAGCGGAGGTGTATGCTTTTTAAGAAGCAACGAACTTTATGGTAGAAAACACTTCAAGAGTAGTTGAGTCCTGCAAATCCAGGCTGAACTACATATATCGGTAGACATAATACCTTGATTCTAACATGTGTCTCGGGACACGTGGGTAACGCGGGTAACGAGATCTCTGACTTTTTAGCTAGGATGGACTCTGAGGCCAATTTTTTGGAGCCCGGAGCCCGTTCTGCCAATCCTTTCTGCAGCCACGGTTAGCAAACGAGTTATTTCAACTCAGAAGCGGGCTTGACAGGCTGAGAGAGGTTGCAGATGGACAAAAGCGATGTTACCTGTCATATAACCGTCAGTCGCAGATCCTCCTGTCATTAAGCAGAAGGGACTGTAGGCAGCTGGAAAAGGTAGGCGTCTCAGACAGTGCACTATACCCAACATGTGGAAAGCAGCATGAGACGGTGGACCACTTTCTGTGAGTCTGCCGGGCCTTCGTTCGAATGAGGTTTGAGGTCTTTGGTCGGGAAGACTTAATGACGTTGGAGGTCGGGAAGACTTAATGTTGTCTGAGTGCTGCTCTTCTGTTCTAGAAAAAAACAAAAAAACGCATCTCAATTGACCAATCTAGCGGAGCTACATCTTGAGCACCGTCAGTTACTAATTCCTAACCGGAGAGCAGAAAGACTGACGGAGGGCAAAGATACTCATGTACCTAGAAATTTGGCTAAACGCGGACAGAAACTACGACCCGTTAAGTGACAGACTCGCGGAAGGAAAGCGAAATGTCATTGAGTACTACGCCAAAGGCAAACACGAGTATAGGGCAGACTTCTGTGCTCGGGGAGGCCAGAAAAATGCCTGGTATAAGTGGCTTATACACGAAAAGGGATGCACGCTATCTCAAAGAAGGATTAATGTCAGAATACTTTTAACTGTAGTATCGCCCAAATTAACAATGCACCTACGTTTACTCTTCCTAAGCAAATAACTTCAAAATGCTGTAAAAAATAGTGAAGTTATACCTGAAAAAATATGAGCCAGTTTGATGGCTTGTAAAAGGTTTAGAGCCTTGGTAAATTCTTACAAGCACAAGAAGGTATTTGAGGTATTTCTTAATATGAAAATAGCTGTGCACATGTAATAATTTCCACCTTGCGTCAAGTTTCGTCAACAAAACAACAAATTCAAGTACAACTAAGCTGTCAGTTAATCAGCGTATGGAAATCTTTACTAATTCGTAGCTTAAGTCGAACGCATACTCACGCTCCAGTTAAACTTTTTCACGCAACAAAAGCGAAGAAATAAAGTAGATACTTACATACGCTCATACATACATAGTTGATGAAATACTTGTAGGAAAAGGACGAGGGGCACATAAAATAAGCGCCAGCTACTTAACTGCGTTGGCAAGTCAAACATTTTGCCAGCAACTCATTTCAATAGAATTCAATAGACTTTATAAGTACATAAGTCGTAGATAGCAGTACTTTTTTGGTTTTCCCTTTTTTGTTTTCTGTTTTTCTTGCTGACATTATTGCTGCTAATTTACTTCTTGTTGTAGTCATTAAGCGCCAACACTAACGAACATGCCACCATCCTACTATGGAGTGCCTGTCAGCCACAATTTACATTGACATTCTCAATGGTGCTCCTGCGCCAAACTCTCTCTGGCAAAATTCTTCACATTCCATTGGTGGGCGAGCAAATGCGCGAAGAGCTAATCCAAAAGCGGCATTTGAACGCTACACTAAATAATTGGCTTAAACAACATTTTTAGCAGTGCGAGTACAAGTGCTACTAAATTAACATTATTTTGTTGTTTTTGTGCTCTTATCAGTTGCGTGGCATTGTCTTGTGCTCAAATCCTCCTAGCTCGAATGCTGACTCACGTATACACATACATACATACATACGTATTACACTGCATACTCAAGCCAAAAGTATTCCACCTGGTATTTTGCATTGTTCGCCTCATAATTGGAGCAAAATCGATATGAAAACACTTTTATTTTTGCAAAAGAATGATCATTAAATATTTTTGAATTTTTAACGGACTATCCTCCTTGAATTAGTGTAGAGTGAAATGTAACTGAGTTGTTGTTGTAACTTGTTTTTACTCCTGCAAAATTTATCTTTTATTCGTACTTATGCATACATATATATACTAATAGGGATGACAATCTCGGATAACATTTTGTACTTGTGGAAGCTTTTTCGAGACTTCTTTGGACCACCCTTTATCTTTATATAGGCTGGTAAGTGAAATGGTGGTACCTGAACCAAGATTTACTCCCCAAGTAGCACTGAAACGCCGTGTTGATACCATTATGAGACCTACAACAGGCAGATATCTACAGCCATACAGAGCTGTTGATGTAATCGAGAAGGTTTATGGGATTTAGGTTGGCGCACTGCCCCAGGTTGTCGAAGAAACGAGTACCCAATGCTTAATCGTCTAGCTGCCAAACCCGGACATATACAGAAAAAGTGCTCAACAGTATCCTTATCTGAAAAGCCCCCACACATTGTGCAAGGGAAATTAAATGGTAAACCTAGATTTTCCGCATGTGTGCTGATCAAATTTGGAAATTGATAGGCGTGGAGTCCCTAAGGCTTTCCACGTTCTGCGTCTATGGTAATTGAGTGAAAGGGTTTTCAAAATAGCGCCTCAAGATATGGAGCTCTATCTCTTCAGCGCTTTACTGAGAAATACGTTTTGCAATTTCCCTTTAATAACAGTCAGTGGAACGCCGATGACCGGGTAGGAGGTCCCTGAGACCAATTCACTCGTCCCATTCCAGGCAAGCTCATCAGCAAGTACATTTCTCACTATGTTCCTATGTCCTGGAACCCAGCTCAGAGAAATGTTACCATCACACCCAAGAGATTTAATCTCCGCCGTACAGGAGTTGATCAATTTGGATCAGCACCATCGCATCGCCAGAGTCTTGATCGAAGCTTGATTATCGGAAAAAATGTTAATATCTCCCTCGCTTCCATGCTCTCTAAACATTTTGGAGCCGTCAGTGAGGCCAGAGGTACCAGCTTCGGTGCAGATTTTCCGCTCGTTCCAATCCTGTCTAAATACTTGGAAAGATTGTCTTAGCACGACCCTCGAACACCAGTTTGCGGTACGAGTTTCAGAAAAATATGGTGTTAACTGCTCACAAATGCTATCATGACCCTTAAGAGATTGCCTCTAGATGCCAACCCCCTTTAACCTGATTGCACTTTGAGCTACTATGGACGAAACGTAAAAGTCGGTGGGAAGTAAGTGCAACACGATATTCAGGGCAGACTGGGTATAGTTCTTCTCTTTACATATATTTGTTGATAGTTTTCTATTACCAGAGAAGGTGCTTTGCAGAAGTAAGAGCTTCCAAAGTGCCGAGTAGTAGATGGCAAATATGAGATAAATAAAACAATCTGTTTTGAAATCAAAGAGATGACCTCACATTGAGCGCAAATACATACAGTTTTATTCGTATGAGGTCGCTATTGAGACTTCCACTTCCCAGTTTTAATAGATGGCATGGTTTACATATTACCCAACACTACAGGCTCGCGTTCGCTTTCTTTGGCTTAAATACCTGTAAGGGATTAAATACTTACGCCTAGAGTAGGTCAGTCAAGGGAGAACCTTTAGTAAACTATGCCTTCGTGTCGCTCATTTAAGGTGAATGATTTTGGACATGTCCAACCACTCTATAACTTCTTAACAATCTGCAAAGATACTTGATTAAGGTATAACCCCATACAATGCATTCCCGGCGCTATGATTTTCAGCCCTGATTCTATAGCTGAGAAACCTTATAGCTTCATAAAGCACTAAAAGCCACAACGCCGCAAGAGATTAGTGTGAAGATCTCGGTTTAGTGATAAGTGAGAGAAAAGATTTTATGGTCGCCTGACTATCGATGTAAGAGTTCATTCAATAGGTGCGCTTTAACTTTTTTCCGATAGGGAGGGCGAACGACGCAATATTTTTTATTTTTCGCTTGTCATTTGTAAACTTCATTAGTATACATTTCATCATGGAACGCTACACACTTGAGCCACGATTGCAAATCGTGCAAATTTTTTATGCAAATAATCGTTCTGTTGCTGCTACTTTAAGAGCATTACGGCCATTTTACGGTCCATTTAACAAGCCGTCCCGTTTTGGGGTTATGTGAAGTCATTGGTCTACAGTAACAATCCGGCGACGATTTGTGAGCTCAGAGCCAATATTGAACGCGAAATTGCTGGAATTTCGGCCCATTTATGCAAAAGAGTGGTCGAAAATTGGGTTCAACGATTGGACTTCGTAAAGCGTGCACGCGGTGGTCATGCAAAAGAAATCGAATTTCATACTTAAATGTATATGTTCAAACTCGATAATAAAAAAAAAAATTAGTTAAAAAAGTCAAACCGTTTGTGTTTTATTCAAAAAAGTTCAAAAGTTGAAGCGCTCTTACTGAAAAACCCTATACCTGCTGGGTGGACTGATTTTCAGTACTAGTTCTGCCAGTTTTCCTGTAGCTAGGATTTCGTCCTGAAAGAAGTCACACTAATCCGGTAGTTGAGCAAAATATTAGCACTTTTACGTTCTTACAATTCTCGAACCATCCTGTGCTGCAGTTGCCATCTTTACAACCTCGCACCATTCGTCTACCTTTCTATTCGATCAAAGCGGTATTTTATATATTGCATCCCTTGTTAAATTTAATTGAACAAACTAACGGCAGCTGTTATCCAAAGATTTCCATATTGTGTATTCCGGGATTATGATGTCTAATGAGTATAAATATTTGTATCTCTCTATGTGATAATAAAATTCATTAAAATCGGGATTATGTGTTAGAATGAACTGGAAAAAACTGTAGCAACACTGTACAACAAAAGGCTTAGCGTCACACCATAAGTATTTACACTGAAAAGAAAACAGGTACAAATCATGAAAGAATTGTAACAGATCGCAACACTTTGCGACCGCTATTTGTAAACAGAAAACAAAACGGAATTCGCTCACAGCGAGTTTATTTATATTGGAGTTAGGTTAGGCGAAGGCCCACTTGAATCATAGAATCATACAGAAGGCAAATAGAGGGGAAAACAAAAACCGAACAGAGAGGAAGAAGGAAGAAAAAGCTTTGGATTGAAGGATGATAACCGAACGGAGGTTAGTTACATTGCGTTAATCGGTTCAAGGTGTTGCTGAGATTCACCAGGTGTGTAATGTTTAAACCTGCTATATCCGTGGGCGTAGCAAAAAAGTGAAAGCCTAGATGTCTCAATCTTAGCCTGATCAGCGCAAGGCAGATGAGGAGGAGGTGATGAGATTCCACCTCTAAATTGCTTAATATCTTCTCCGACGGCCAGGAGGCAATTAGCAGCATGGGCTCGTTGTTTGTGTGTTCGAAATTAGTTGGGGAATTCCTGATTTCTCTCTCGACTGCATCCGAATACTTCGATATTAGACTCAATCGAAGTTAAATATTATTTGATATTTCGTGTTAAAAGTGTTTGACTGGCTTTAAAACATACAATGCGCGGTTGCTAAGTGCAATAATAGGGACAGTTGTTTCACTGCTTTTCAAAACATAAAAATCTTACGAGACAATGCATGCAATCCGGCAAAATGTAAACTCAGAAGAGGCAAGGATTTGTAGAGAACAGTTTCTAGCTCAATATTTTAAAAAGAATTTCCAAATTTAAATGCG
Source organism: Anastrepha obliqua (assembly GCF_027943255.1). Classification (NCBI taxonomy): domain Eukaryota; kingdom Metazoa; phylum Arthropoda; class Insecta; order Diptera; family Tephritidae; genus Anastrepha; species Anastrepha obliqua. The sequence goes on along the minus strand of NC_072896.1, from coordinate 49,046,519 downwards.
TAAGGAGTCGAGTGTAATTTGTGTATAAGTTCATTCAATAAAAAGAATGCCAGAACAGGATTTTGAAAATTTAATGGTGTTAAAGGAAAATGAGATATGTACTACGACCCTATAGTCTTTTGTGCCTTCTACTTATCACAGTACCACAACCAAAACGGGCTTCCTCAACAAAACAAAGATGGGCATAGGCTGGGCTGAGCGTATATACCTTTCTTTCGGCCGCGTCTGGACAGAGTTAATAGTGTTAAGCCGTGAGCTGTGCCAAGTGTTAACAAAAATGGGTCTTTGACCTCAAATGTGTCACGACGTGTCAATAAGGGGCATAAAAAAAGGAAACAGTAGCAGAGTTGGTGCAGCAAGAAAAAAAGGATCCATTAACTGGATCAGCAAAATTCTCTTAATGGTATTATTCTAAGTCAATCCGCTTATTCCCAGCGATCTTAATATCATACCGAGATATATTATAACATACTACTAGAACTTATTAAGGAAGAGACGCAGACTCCAAAAACTATTGCTGCAGATACTAACAGGAAACTGCAACAAGAAATGTTAGTTACATACAGCCTCGGTTCTAACATCCATAAAAAAACTTGGTTTTTTTTTACGGTAATGCTTTAAAGGTGGAAAACATTAGTTATTGTGAATCAACAGCTAAGCAAACAAATGCTTTCACTTTTAAAAGATATGGAAAAAGCTTTAAAAATATTACAGGCCTGCTAAATCTCGCTTTTTTACAGCTTCTAAAACGGCTATGGGTGTTTCCTGAAGGTTTTTTTATGCTGAAAACGAATATGACCTTGAAAATGCTCCAGCACGTCAGGATTTTTGGCAATTTGAGGTCAAATAGTCAAAAAATGCATATTTTGGCCATTTTTTTAATTTTTTTTTGAGCAAGGTAAAGTTTTTTTTTTAATTTTCTACAACGGCGTCGCAATGTACTACTCTTTAGCTTTAAGGTCCTCTTTTTTAAATATTTTTACGATTAATATAAAAAAAGTTATTCTATTTTGAATTGGAGACTTTTAGATATGCAAATTCAACCTTTCTAACTCTCTAACGCCCCTGTAAAGGGCAAATTCAAAATAGTATAACTGTTTTTTATACTACTCGCAAAAATATTTTTAAAAATGCACCTTAAAGCTAAAGAGTAGTACTTTGCGATGCCGTTGTGGAAAATTAAAAAAAAAACTTTACCTTGCTCAAAAAAAAATTTTAAAAATGGCCAAAATCTGCATTTTTTCACCATTTAACCTCAAATTGCCAAAAATCCTGACGTGCTGGAGAATTTCCAAGGTCATATTCGTTTTCAGCATAAAAAAACCTTCAAGAAACACCCATAGCCGTTTTAGAAACTATACCTCGCAGGACTGTGAAATATATCCGATACATTTTGGTACATAAACTTTATTTTTACTTAATTGTAAAATGTGAAAAATTGATGGGTGATACAACTTTTAAATAATTTTTTTCGTAATCAGGACACCAAATTACAAAGTAATTAGTTAAAATTATCGGAAAAGTTTTTTGGTTGTTGGCCTGTGTATTTAATATACAAAAATTAAAATTAATATTGTAAATTTTTTTTTAAGTTTGTTGGAGAGCTACCATGTTTTAGTAGTTGAGTTTACTAATTTTCTTGCTCCCCGCCTATTTTGTCCGCATAATACTTCTCAAAGCCGCTTTACTTGTTTTTAAAGTAGATGCTGTCGAATTCTTTTTTCCAACAGACACTACAAATGCTCAATAGGATTGAGAGCGGACGACTGTGGGAGTGTTTTGATATGTTTTGGAGTGTTGCATAAGAGCCAAGGCTTAACGATTTTGGCTGTGTGTTTTGGGTTATTATTCAGTTGGAACCAACACTTTTTTGATAAACCAAGATTTTCGGCACTCTATTTCAAATTCTTTTTTAAAATGTTTAAATACTCTTTTTATTCTTTTTACTGACCCACACCATTTACCGCCATGCAATTTCATATCATAACTACATCATCACCACGTTTGACTGTACGAACACGATTTAATTCCTCAAGAGCAGTTACTGATTTCCGCCAAACAACTTGACGACCTCTTATCCCAAAATTACAAAATTTACTTCCGTCTAAAATATGACTTGTTTTCAAAACTCTGCAGGCTTATTTATATAGTTATTAGGTTGGCGTATAAGTTCATAGCGTTTTTACCGAAGACTATTATTTAAACAAAAACACAATCATTATATCAATAAGTTCATCAATTATGTACTTGCCGTTGTTTTTTACAACCGCTTTCCACCACTCGATCAATTTGTTGATGCCGTTCCACCAAAACTCACCTGGTCTGGTGTCAAAGGCTATGCTTAGTCGGTTTTTAAGGACTTCTTTATTATCGAAGGTAATAGCCTCCATATGGTTTGACAGGGAGTGGGAAACATGGTAATCGGTCGGTGCAAGGTCCGGAGATGTTGAAGGACCACCCATTTGAGCTCTTGGAGTGCTGTTTTGACGGTTTGTGCAACATGAGGCCTGGCGTTGTCGTGAAGGAGTATGGTTTCACCATGTCGATCAGCTATTTTCGGTCGATTAGTCTCATTTACGCGGTGTAGCTGGCCAATGTAGAGCTCCTTGTTGACCGTGATATTCTTTTCGGCGATTTTCCAGTGCCACATGCCCTCCCAGTCCCTCCAAACATAAATTATGCTCTTCTTTAGACAAAGATCCGGCTTGACTCTCAGCTTTGGCGTATCTCCTGGAGCCACCCAATCCTTTCTTTGCTTCATATTGTGTCCCCTGACAATTCGGTACAAAAAGCACTGTTTATGACCGCGTGTTACTCAATGGCGGGCGAGATGCTGAGAATCAATTTGAAGGCGACTTTCTTTGTTGTTCTCATTGAGCTCGTGAGGAACGCAGGCTCTCAATTTTTCGCTAAATCCAATTGAACGAAGGTGATTGAGAATCGTTTTATGATCGCAGTTCATTTTTTCCGTCAATTCACGATTGGTTTGGCGGTTGTTCTTCTTCAAAATTGATTTGAGACGTCATTCATCGAATTCATAAGGCCTTCCGCAGCGAGACGTGTCATCGACGTTAAAGTAGCTATTTTTGAACTTTGCAAGCTATTTCCGTGCTGTAGACTCGCCTATGACACCTTCTCCATACACGTCGCATTATGTCCCGGGCTGCTTCGGCAACTTTTTGACCTCGTTGAAAAGCATAGAAGAGCAGGTGTTGAAAATGCTGATTTTTGCCTCCTGGGTATTCCATTTTTAAGCCCCAAATGTAATACAAAATTAAATAACTCAGATATACAACTAACATAGTTTAGTAGAACAGAAAGAGTTCTATCGAAGGAATACTTACCCTCTGCCAAACAGCGAACAAATCAGTCGAAAATAAAAGAAAATACCGCTAGGAGCTTATTCTCAAACCCAATAGTAGCAAATTCAATGCGCTTTTATTTATTTACAAGTGAATAGATGTGAATTTGGTTCCACACAAATACCTTTTTAAATGTTTGGTTTACGTTTTCAACAATTTTTGCTGATGTAATTCGAGGGTAAGCCCTTGTATTTTGATTTTGCTTCCCTTTTCTCGGACCGATAGTGTTCTTGCACGCCCAGACTTGGGATTAAATGCTAAAATCTCGGTTTGCTTGTAAATGTTTACTACGTCGAACAGAGGCATAGGTGCTCCCAATAGCTTTGCCAATATTTTGGAAACTATTTCTATCTTTCCACAATTGCATAATTATTTTTCTTTTCGTTACACTAGTTAACTTTAACTTTTAAATAAAATGTACACTGAGTTCGCCAGCCAGTCAATTATAATTTATTAGCAAAGAATAAAAAGTGAGCAAATGCGAGCAAAATTCCTAGTAAAATGACGGTATTATAATATTAAAAGAAACAACGCCAACGCAGACTCTTTGGTTCCGTATTTACATGTTGCTGCAATTACTTACCGTTATGCCAAAAATGAAGTGAAGAATCTAGTTAAATTTTTTATTGGTTTTGTAATTTAAGGGGGTATTCTAGTCTAGAAATTTGAAAAAATCGAAAATTTTTTTTTTTTCAAAATTCGATAGTTTAAGTATTCAAAAATATCTCCCTAAAAGGATTTTTCAAAATTCGAATTATTTTGGAAGTTACAACTATTTTAGTGACGCGACAGCTAGACTGGTTTGAGCGGACGGCGAACTTTAAACGTGTTTTTTTCGAAACTACTTCTTTCGATATGGTCGGCACGATATCTCAAGTTCTAATAAACCGATTTGCTTAAAGTTTTTAAGTTAATATTCTTCAAATATATCTCTATAGGATGAAGCACGAAAAACTGGAAATTTCAATTTTTTAATATGTGTAAACAATTCGAGAAAGCTTAAAAATTAGGGAAAAATCGAGCTCAATTTTTGAGTAGCCGCCATTTAATGAAAGAAATTGTTTCCCCTTTTTTTCTGCGTCATACGATAATGACATTCATATTAATTAAGAATTTGTCATCGTTTTTCTTCAGATGACTACAAGGGTAGAAATCGTGACGACGAGGACACTGCCTTTTGTTTTCCCCTTCCACTTAAAGGACGCATAATACCATGAAATTTTTTTAAATTATAAATAAATAAATGATATGTATAGTAAAAAATATCAATAGCTTTTTGAAGTGAAACTTCTTTTGTCTCGAAGGATGAAACGCTGTGAGGAGTAAAACCATAGCGTTTCATCGATATGTGACGCTACGCCAGCGCCATCTGTTAAAAGCGTGGCGTGGATGAAACGCTGTGAGGAGTAAAACTACGCTAAACTACGTAAAACACACGCTATGCCAGCGCCATCTGTTAAAAGACTGGCGTGGCGTGTCGTCGTGAATGTAATGCGGTCGTTTATTATTGCATTCTTATCGAATGTAATTTGTAAATATGACATTTGATTGACGGCCGCCGTAGCCGAGTGGGTTGGTGCGTGATCACCATTCGGAATTCACAGAGAGGTCGTTGGTTCGAATCTCGGTGAAAGCAAAATTAATGAAAACATTTTTCTAATAGCGGTCGCCCCTCGGCAGGCAATGGCAAACCTCCGAGTGTATTTCTGCCATGAAAAAAATCTGCTCATAAACATATCATAAAACAAAATGAAATAAATGCATAAAAAAAAAAAAAAAAATTTTCTTGTGATTCGAACCAAGGATTTCGGATCGGAAGCCCACATTGCTAGCCGCTGGGCTATCGCGCTGTGCTGTCGCCGCAAAATAATGTATCATAAATCTGTTTACCATACCAAAGACCATACACTTTGCGAACGCATTTCGGTGGAAACAGTTGACAGTTATCCCAAACACAATATTATATTAGTAACGCGAGACGCGTCATAGAGTGTGTGTGTAGTTTTGAGCAAATCTTACAAACATATTTTGTTTTGTTGATTGATTTCTGTTAAATATGGCATCAAATCAACAAAAACGGAAACCGAAAACAGGTGCTGAACGGCAACGTGAGTATTTGGAGCGTAAAAAATTAAGAGCTACTGTTGAACACCGTGACAGTGAATCCTCCGGTTGTACGATAAGTGATAATTTGTAGTACCAACAACAAGATGCGGAACTACCATTAATGCAGTATTTCATCGATACCTTGATAGATTAGAATGTAGATCATTTTTTACGTATTTCAGTTACCATAAAGCCCTTGTTTCATTTTTGGAAAACGAATCCAATAATGATAATGACAATGCCGAGAACCAAATGTAATTGAGTACAATAAATTCATTTCTTTTTATATTAAAATAAATAAATAATTCTGTTTAATAAAATTCCATTCCATGCTTTCCATGACTTCTGCATGCATTATATTGAAATAATAGTTAAATTATTGATTTGTTGATAAAAGAAGTTTCACTTCAATCGTGCGGGTTCCGTGAACTACCACACACTTTCTTTTTTTTTATTCATCGTCAAAAAATGCTCGAAGCTCGGGCCTTTAGACTAGAATACCCCCTTAAGAATACAATGGAGAAATAAATAAATAAAATGTGTTTGTCCTATGTGTAGGCTATTTTTGGGAACGCCTGCTCACAGGGTAAATCTGGTATTTGCAAATTGTGTGGCTGCAACCGTACTGCAGCTGTCTAGCTCACAAGAGTCAGATATAACTGACGTACCGCTACAATTACAAAAATTGTAAGTCTTCCGATAGGGTGCGTTGTTTGGACTTTCAGTAGCTTAACACTGAATACTTTAACACTTTGCCCCTTTTACGATATTTTTATTCTGTATATTCATATAATATCAGCCGTGCTTTCATTTTGTTCGGTGTACGATGGGTGACCTTATCAAAAATTGCTAACACTCAACTGCGATGAATGCAAAGGAAGAAAAAAAATACACAAAATAATATTAATAAAACCAATCCAGCAGCTCTGTCAAAGTACTGAAACTCGAAAGCCTTAAACGATTACATTGGATTCAATTAAGTCGACAAAGGATCGCGTGCGATAAATTAGCCTGCGTATGAGTGCGCATCGGCAACGGCAACGGCAACGTGGCTAAATTGAACTTCAACGCATTGCTGCCATATCGTTGCCGAATTAATGCTGCCAACGATGTCACCAACTGAAAAACCGAGTGTGTTTCCAAGGCTCAGCTAAACGGGCACACTCTCATTGCTGAGGTTTCAAATATATGACAGCAAAGTTTACGATGGAATCTCAACGATAACGCAGCAATTGCAGCTTAAAACGAGTTAAGTTGTTTTTCGCTTCCCGTGCTGGTTAATCCGCCTCCATCCTGATTGCCTCCACCCATTGCTGTTTGTTGTTATTAATGTTTTTGTTGCCTTTTAATGGCAACAGCAGTGCCAAATAGCGCGTTAATACATAAATTTTAAGTCACTGCCATCGCTACGCCAGTGGCAACAGCGACGCACGCGGGCTGGTTGGAGGAGTCTGTGCGCCGTACGTACAATACGCGCATTGTTCGACATCCGTGCGACGTCTTCTGCTTCGCGTACTCACGATTGTTGTAGTCCAGCACAGTTTTTAATTGATACCGTAACTTTTATGAAATCGCTTTGTTCGTTGATTTCGAATTTTCAAAATATTTGTTTACTTGCTTTGCCCATATTTTTACATACACACACACACCTAAGTATTTAATTTTATTTGTAACTTTTGTTAATTCTCATTCAGCCATTCGAGTTGCTGCATAAAAGTTCGACGACATTGCCGCCATTGTTATGGACCACGTTTTTATGGCATAAAAATTATGAAACTTTTCAAATTATTCCAAGGTAATTTCAACAATTCTAAATGCAGTAAACTCTTTACTTTTTATGAAGCGAAAATTACTTACAAATCTGGTTTTATTACAATTCGAGCAGAGCCCAGTGGTTAAGTATTTTGATACGATAATAAGGATTATACTCGTATACAAGTATTTATGGGTGAGTGTGGGTGTTTACGTTCAGTAAGCCAAAGCGGGTCCTTTTGAGCGAACACAAACAGAAACCATTGCGGAATTGTAAAAATTTTCGGAATTTGTGTCACTATGATTTAGACGAAATTTGTAACCACATTTGGCCGTTGAAGAAACTTGGGAATCCAATTTCATATAGAGCAAAAACGGGTATCGAAGTATCATTTTTGCTTTCCGTAACAAAAACTGTCATCGTCTTGTTTCGTACATTCGATAGAAACTGAACATCACTTTTACTCCGGCTTTTCTGTCCACAGCTATTGACCGCAAGAAAAGGGAAGTTAAATTTTTTTGTCATTTTAAATGTTTATTTATTTATTAAGCCAATGAATAAAATAGATGTTTATAGGCTAAGTGTACATATTTTGACATTAAAAAAAGGAAGTACAATTAAACTATTTATAATAAACATTAAAAAATTCAATAGGCGATGTTTTGAAATTGAAAAATATCTCAACAAATTTAGAGATTTTATTTAACTCATATAGATATTTTAAGAGACCATTAAAGAAAATCCTCTCAAGAAGCACGGAACAGTCAACAACACCACGGATTTAGTCAAAATGAAAGATTGATTGATATTGTATTCAAAAAATAGTTTTAATAAATAGTAAATAACCAAACCAAATAAAAATACCTCACTTATACAAATCAGTGTTTTTTTGCAAAGTTATTCAATGTTTTCATACCGACATAAAAGATGGCCGTAGCCGAATGGGTAGGTGCGTGACTACCATTCGGAATTCAGAGAGAACGTACGTTCGAATCTCGGTGAAAGGCTAAAATGAAGAAAAAGTTTTTTTCTACAATAATAGCGGTCGCCGCTCGGCAGACAATGGCAAACCTCCGAGTGTATTTCTGCCATGAAAAAGCTCCTCATAAAAATATCTGCCGTTCAGAGTCGGCTTGACACTGAGCTCGGCTAAAACCCAAAAAGGGTGTATGCGCCAATTATATATGTATACGTATATTGGTGCGCAACTAAGTTCCCGCTGTTTGTCAATAGATGCCGCCAGCAGTGTGTACTAGTCGATTCTAAAATAACCTAAACATCATAAACCAAGCTTAGATATATGGTAAACAAACCGCTTCGACACATTAGTGATTTTGCTTTGGTATCGTATACTTTTGGTTTTGTGAAAATGTCTGATTTTGTGCCGATAATCGTAATTTCCGAGAAGTGTTGATTTTCCTCTTGCATTCGAAAAAAACGGCGGCTGAAGCTACAAACAGTTTATAGAGATGCTGCTGTAAGTGAAGCAACGTGCCGAGATTGGTTCCGTCACTTTAAAGACGGTGATTTTAATGTTGACAACTGTCCCCGTGAAGGAAGGCCAAAAACCTTCGAAAACGCTGAATTGGAGGCATTGCTCAATGAGGATCCATATCAAACGCAAGAAGAGCTAGCTTCAGTATTAGGAGTTACACGCCAATCCATTTCCAAGCGATTGCATGCTTTGGGAATGATTCAGAAACAGGGGACTTGGGTTCCTTATGAGTTAAAACCGAGGGATGTTGAACGTCGTTTTTTCGCCTGTGAACAACTGCTCTAGCGGCAAAAAGGAAGGGTTGTCTTTATCGCATCGTGACGGGTCATAAAAAAAGGATTCATCACAGCAATCTACAGAAAAGTCATCCAAATCCAAGTCATGGGGACTGCCCGGTCATGCTTCCACGCCATCGCTTCCGCCGAATATTCACGCTGCGAAGGTACTATGTATTTAGTGGATCCAAGTTGGTGTTATTTATTATGAACTGTTAAAACCAAGCGAAATTATCACTGGGGATCGGTATCAACTTCAATTGATGCGATTGAGTTGAGCACTGCGCGAGAAGCGGCCGCAATAAGCGGAGAGGCATGAAAAAGTGATTCTACAGCATGACAACGCTCGGCCTCACATTGCCAAACCCGTTAAAACCTATCTGAAAATACTGAAATGGGAAATCCTACCCCACCCGCCATATTCTCCAGAGATTTCTCCGTCCTATTATCACCTGTTCCGATAGACGGCACATGGTCTAGCTGACCAGCAGTTCCATTCATATGAAGACATCAAAAAAGGCTTGATCGGTGGATAGCCTCAAAAGATGAACAGTTTTACAGCGACGGTATACGAGATCTACCAGAAAGATGGGAAAACTTTCAATGATTCACTTGTAACCATTTTTTCAGAATAAAGTTGTATTTTCATAAAAAAAAACAGCGGGAACTTAGTTGCGCACCTATATATATATAGATATATGCAGTGAACCTAAAAAAACTGGGACACTAATATTCAAAAAATTCAAATTTATATTTATATTATATATAATATTCACAGACCATTTGTGTTGAATATATTCCATATATATTATTATATTTCAATATGCATAACTGTTCTTTTAATATTGACGGTAACATCGTTTATTTAAGTGATAAGCGCAAAAGCATAGTTTTTCAAAGTTGAACAATAAGTGGCACGGCCAAATTAGCACATTTAAATAAACTATGCACTTTTTAGCACATTTAAGTAAACTATGGGTATTCCGTTTTTTGTTCATAATGGAACTGCAAAAGTTAGTTTAACTTAAAGATGAATAAGCAAACATCGAGTGATTTAAAGCAACTTATGGTGAAATACGATTCGGAATGGGGAATTGTGCGTCAAATCGGGAAATTTTTAAAAAACCTAATTCGACAGTATTTAACATATTGAAAACCATTATTTTCCTTGAAAAAGTGGTATTGGAAATATTTCCAAAGTACGTCTAGTAAAAGAAAACCCTCAAATTTCGGCAATTAACATTGCTAAATGACTCAAAAATTCGTCAGTTGTGGTCGTTCACCCACAAACTATCAGAAATTTTCCGCACAGTAACAAATACAATTTTAGGAAATTATTGTCATTTTCCTTTATTATGATAATATTGGTATGGCTCAATTACGTATGGAACAAAATATTGGGCAAATGGCCGCCGCGGCCTCGGCGGCACACCTCCATCCGATGGACCAAATTTTCGATGACGCTGAGGCATAATTGAGGTTCTATGCCATTAATGTGCCGAATTATCTCATCCTTTAGCTCTTGAATTGTTGCTGGCTTATCAACGTACACCTTTTCTTTCAAATAACCCCAAAGAAAGATGTCCAACGGCGTCGTTGGCGTTTAGGTGTGGTTCAAATTCAACATTGGCCCTTGAAATTTAACCACCCTTTATATCTAACAAGGCCTGTTATTTTTAATTTGACTACTTATTCAAAGAACTTTTTCCCAAAATTTTGAACCTTCTTCCATCTAGAGCTATGCACCCGCATAGAAAGTGTTCTATAGTCTCTTATTTTTAAATGTCGTTATAGCTTCGGCAATAGTCGTTAAAGGGTGCCTGTTAGAACCCAAAGAAGTTTTCTCATGCCCTTCCTGTTCAGTTTAAACAGTTGGTTTGTGCGGTCCATGTTCCATTCTGGCCACGTGATTCTACTTATTGCACAGGTCAGGGACTGAGTCCATAGTCCGTTGGCAGCTCTGATAGCGTGTGTCTATAAGCATCTTACAAGTTGCTAAAGGTATAGGTATGTTCGCTTTATCTGGTTGGATCGGTAATGTGGGACCCAATCTCGTTAGTTCACCTGCCACCCAGAGCAAGTTTATTGTAAAGAACTGTGATGGTTCTGTCAAACCTCGATACATTCTTTTACTGTCTTCGAGTTAATATTAGGTGATTGTAATGCTTTCAGGGCCGATTGGCTATCTGAATATATATTTATTTCTCTTGTGGTGAGAACACTTTTCTTTAGGGCTAACAGGCCTTCCCTGATATCCAGAATTTCAGCTTGAAGTGTAGGTATAGTGACCCGGTAGCCGGAATGAAATGTTTGCACTTATTTCCTCAGAGTGAAGGCCTCCGCCTACTTGTTCATTTAGCTTGGAACCATAAGTATAGATACTGATTCCACTTTTATTGTCCATTACCCCATTATCCCTATCGTTGGGAAAGGGTGTGTAGAACCGGTATCCTGTATTTTCTGATGAACATGATTAGTTCTGTTTTGTTGGGACTTACCCCAAGACCTCTCGATACAGCCCACCGGCTTACATCGTTCAAAGCATTTTGCATTATATTATAGGGGGTATCTGGAAATGTTCCTCTTATTAGTGTTGCAACATCATCTGCGTAGGCCACTACGTGTATCCTCCTGTCCTCTAAATTCTTTAACAATCGATTCATTGTCAGTACCCACAGCAGAGGAGAAAGTACACCGCCCTGAGCGGTACCTCTCTTGACGGATCTGCGTATCGTCGAGAGGCTCAACGTCGAAATTACGAACCTACCTACTAACAACTGTTCTATAAATTTCACTATTCCTCGGCGACACCCAAATCATTCATCGCGCTTGTTATGTCTAGCAAGGATCCCAGAGAATACTCTTTATTCTCTTCTCTCTGCAACTAGTGAGATTAGTGCTGTCTCTGTGGATTTACCTTTAGAGTATGCATGTTGATATCTCGCGAATAGCAACGGTGTCAAGCTTTCTCTTATAAAGGTGTATATTAATCGCTCTAACGTCTTTAATAGAAATGAGGAAAGACTAATATGTCTGAAGCTTTTAGGTTTCGTATCGTATGCGAGCTCCTACCGGCCTTTGGTATAAAAACTACCCTGACTTCTCTCCACCTTAGGGGGACATAATTGAATAGTAGTGTTGCTCTGAATATGGTTATCAGCCATTTCATAATGTTTTCCATTGTCTGTTGCAGTTGCGAAGTTGGTCTATTTTGTGGTTATCGGTTCCTCTAAATTACGTGGGAAGTGAGTATTTTGTAGTAGATCTAATGATTCTTCGCTGGATTCTGTTCAGCTGGAGTCTGGCTTCTGAAGATACCCTAAGGGTTGAGCGGACTTGGTTAGGATTTTTCTCAGTCGAGATGCCTTTACCGTAGTCTCGATCTCCACACAAAAAGTTCTCCAAAAGACCCTTTAGCTTTTCTTATTTCTTTTTTATAGCTTGTAGTTCTTATAGTCTTCAACCCGCACGAAAACTAGAAAACGTCGAAATAATTTAAATATAATATTTAATTAATAATAATATTATTTTAATATTCGGCCGCCGTAGCCGAATGGGTTGGTGCGTGATTACCATTCGGAATTCACTGAGAGGTCGTTGGTTCGAATCTCGGTGAAAGCGAAATTAATAAAAACATTTTTCTAATAGCGGTCGCCCCTCGGCAGTCAATGGCAAACCTCCGAGTGTATTTCTGCCATGAAAAAGCTCCTCATAAAAATATCTGCCGTTCGGAGTCGGCTTGAAACTGTAGGTCCCTGCATTTTGTGGAACAACATCAAGACGCACACCACAAATAGGAGGAGGAGCTCGGTCAAACACCTAACAGAAGTGTACGCGCCAATTATTATTTTTTTTTTTTTTAATAATTATTTTCGATTATTTGATATTTGCTTTTGCCTTTTGAAAATTGATTGCACTATTCACAAGTTATAAAAGAATGAAGTCAGAACAAAAAAGTGTGTCAGTTTATCTTTGGTTCACTGTATATGTATATACTTATATTTAAATGTTCAAAATGAAAAGTGAAATATCTTCGACAGAGTATATGGGCCCTTGGGTGGTCCCTCCCTCCAAAAACAATATTTCCAATGTTTACGCTATTTCAGGAATAGAAGAATATATGTACTTCTCATACCTTTCCTTAATTTAATTTTAATACAACTTACCATAACTCTGGCAACTCCACACGATTTGACGCATCTCTTATTGTTATTTTATAAATTGAAGAGTTTTCCTCATCAAAATCGTTTCAAATCAAAAACTTTTGTCAATTGTACATTTTTTACTTTGAAACAGCTCGTCATTTTTATTTATTTCACATTGTTTTTGGCAACTACAAAGCACTTTCGAAACCCTTTCTAAAATGTGAAACCGCGAATGCTCATATCGAAATACGGAAAACACCCCTGGACTCGTCAGATGTAATGCCCTCGCTTCTAAGCAAGCGGAAATTATTGACTTTATTAAAAAAAAACAACAGGGTAACGATTTCCGAAATACTAAGCGTTTAAGCATGGTCATATCTGCTTGTATCGCCACGCCTCTCCCATACTTAAATTCGTTTATTTGCAATATAAAATATAAATTTTTGAAACATGCAAATATACACCTTTGCTTTCGGATAGGGTGATTAAAGTGATCAAGCGATCCAACTATTGCGGGTATTGGCGTTCATTTTTTAGGAACTGTTGTATTTGCAGGCTTCAGTGTGATAATAAGAATACCGATTTTTTTCTTTTTTTATTCAATAATTTTAAGATTTGCTGCTTTGAAGCTAAATATTTTTGTCTCTTTCTTTTCAGTTTCATTGTGGGATTCTGATAACTTTTCGAACTATGTTCAAGAGATGGTTAGAACTAAATATTTTTCAAAGGCTCCGACAGAATTTAATTCGCTTTCAAAATGTTACGAAATGAATTGTTTAACCAAATTCTAAGTATTCTTTAATATTCTTTCTCTTAAATTATAAGAAATGTTACATTTTCTTTCATTGATTAAAAAAAAAATATTTTCCATTATAAATTACAATCTGTTAGTATTAACAATAATTAATTGGTGTTAGGGTTTGGAATTAAAGTGTCCCTTCCCTTTGGAAGAGAACATTTATATTACAGAACGAGCAACATCTGTGGGTGTTTTGTGCTGTAGTCTTCTTGGTTGAAGTTCCATTTCCGGTATCAGTCTCATTTCATAGTTTTTGTGCTCTAATAGTTGCAAGATGGGCTTACTGCTGCTTCTTTTTACTGTTTCAGGGGCACTGTCTATGCCGAGGTTGCGGTGAATATCGTCATTTCTTATCTACCAATTTGCGTTTGTGATTGTCCTTAGCATCTTAGATGGACTTCTCTGTATAATTTGTAGGTTTGATTTACTGGCAGTCCCCCAAATTTCTAGTCCGTAGGTCCATGTCGGTCTAGTTATTGATTTTTATATATCATTTGTTGATTAAATAAGCTTAGGGTTGATTGTTTTCCTAGTAACCTGTAGAGTTGTCGGAATTTGTTTTACCTCTCGTTTCTCTTCTTCAGTATGTGTTTTTTCCATGCGAGTTTTGAGTCAATCGTTATGCCTAAATATTTTGCACTTGAGTGTATTTTTATGTCTTCTCCGTTGATTTCGATTGGATGTCTTGCAGATTTTCTCTTCGCGTATATTACATGTTGTGTTTTGTTTTTATTGATCTCATTGCCCCATTTTTCAAACCATTCCGTTGCAGCTGATAGCGTATCTTGCAGTGTTTTTGTAGCTGCTTCTTCATTGTTGTTAGCCGTGTCGTCTGCAAATGTAGCTGTCATTGATCCTCGAGTAGTTGGTGTTGATATATCTGCTGTGGAGACTAAGTATATTATGGGGCCCAGTACGTTTCCTTGAGGAAGCGTCGTATTTTATGAAGATGTGTCTATCAGTTATGTAGCCTTTGAGGAAATTAAATATGTTAAGTGGCAAAATGTTATTAGCTTATATAGACGTTTTTTGTGCGATACTCTGTCAAAAGCTTTCGCGATGTCTAAATACACGGCAATGCAATATTTTTTCTTATCGAAATCGTCTGTTATTTTGTTTACTACTCTGTGAATCTGTTGCACAGTTGAATGTGGTTTTCGGAAACCGAACTGGTGTGAGGGATAGCGTTTTTTTGTTTTAGAATCGGGTAAATTCTGTCAAGCAGTATTTTCTCAAACAATTTGGAGTGGATGGGCAGCAAGCTAATTGGTCTGTACGAGCAAAAAGTGGCGTTCTTGTTTGGCTTGGGCATCGCTATAACTTGTGCAACTTTCCATGCATTTGGAAAGTATTGTAGCCTATTTATTCCGTTGAAGAGGTCTCGTATGAAGTTTATGATAGTATGGGGTAGCTTATTTAGTATTTTTCCGTTTATTTGCTCATATCCCGGTGTCTTTTTGCCTTTAAGTTTCTTTATATAATATTTAATATTTCTCCTTTTGTCTAGTGTTTCAGCCTTCTCTTTCCTTGTTCTTGCCCATGTGTTGGAATTTGTTTTTATTGGAAGCTTTTGTATGGTTGATTTAGTGAGTTTTTAGTTGCTTTCTATAGGGAATAGTTGATAGTTGTGGTTTTTTCGAGGCTGCTAAGGTATTTCTTCTCAAAATGAAGCAAGTAATTTATAAGTTTAATTTATTTTTGATTGAGTTATTAAGCATTAATCTGCATTTTTAGATTATTAACAATCAAATAAATGGTTGTTGTTAGTTTTTTATTATTCATTCGACAGGTTGTTTTTTTGTGCATGGAAAGGATTGCGTTTAACAATAATAGACGATTGAAATAAAATATTAGAATTTAAAGGTGCGAGCAAGTTCGTGCACCCATGTCCGTACACACATACATACACACATTTGTAAACAGTCTTTATGTGGTGATTATATTTGTTAAGAAGCTCAGAACGAGACAGTTGGCTAGAGTGTTCTTATTGTTTTCCGAATCCTCCGGTGGTCGCTAACGGCACTAGAGTTGCAGCTGCGTTGTCATTAACCGCACCGCCACCTGTCACAAAAAGCCAACCAATTGACAAAAGTTTGTTGAGCTGCAACAACAGAAACATTTGGCATTTAACAGTATTTTATTTATTTGTTTTCCTTTTTTTACAATGAACTTTTTGCTTCATATAAATTGACTGCGACACTTGACATCATCTTTGCAAATTTGTTGCCAAGCTGCGTGAAGCAGGGATGGTGAAGGTGGAACAATGGAGGTAAAAGCAGGAGCAGAAAGAAAAGCGAAATGCGCATTTAATTCTTTCGAGTGGCGGCTTGCTGCTTTCTTGTGACCCTCTCCACCTCCATTACTTCTTATTCAAACGCCTACCATCCGGCTTTTTGTTCTGGTACTATTTGCGTACCGCAGTCTTCCGGGCCATGTAGTCAGTCAGTCGTCAGCACGGCTTCCATCACCGCAATGACTTTTTGCCAGCAATCGAGCGAGCACAAAAGACTCTTCAGCATAAAATCAAAAGCTGATTTGCCTTGTTTAAGTGGTGGCAAAAAATGTTTGCTTTTCGGTTTGTGTTGCCAACACAACCGGAAAAATGATGGCAAAATAAAAAATCCGACTACATTTGTATACTCATATGCTAGGTGCTTATATGTTTGTACGTGAATATACTGAGAGAGAAAAATAAAAACAAAAAACAGAAACACAAAACAAAAGACAAATAATACAGGAAGGCAAACGCGAAGTGCAAACCAATCATGTGATATGCTCGTATAAAAATCTGCATGTATGTATGCATTCGCCCACCTATACGTACGTGCATGCACAAATACAAGCTTGTTGGTTGCCATTTTTATTTCTCATCTTCTATTGTACTTAACACTCGGAGCAGCGTAAATTCCGGCGCACACATGTCTCAAAAGCAAAAAAAAAAAAAGTTTTTGATTGTCTGACAATAATCCCGAATTTACTTGCGAATCAGTACCTTCAACTTGTCCTATCGCAAATTACATATACTTATGCAAGTGTGCATGTACATACATACACACATTTTGTACCCATAATGAAAGTTGCATGTCAATCTTTTCTGAATTCGAAGTCAGACAACCGGTGCGGTGGCTGAATCACATCGACAGGAGCTGGGATTTAATTCTCTTTCCATGCAAATTCAAACATACACACATACATGCTAATACCGATCTACGCCAGCACTTTCGGGGCTTAAGTACGTGCCACCATCAACTTTTCAATTCGTTTCGATGAACACTAAAACATCTTTTTTAAAAACGTATTCGGATATGTTAATAAAATCAATAAGAAAAAAAGTTTTCGAAAACCGTTTTGTAATCGCCTTTCACTACGCATCAGTACTGGATCACAGATGAAATCATTGGTTCCGTGTTCAGTACATCAGTACTTAAGCTGCGCCTTATTTTGCTAATGAATTGAACAGAGTTATCTCCTAGGACGCTCTGGCATGACTCTTAGCATTATCAATCAGGTGTGAATTCATGGATGAATTGACTTTCAAATGCATGTGCTGAATTCACAAGGGAGCTTTTGTAATTTGCTGGTGATTTCGAAGTTCTTTTTTATTATTAAAATTATTATTATTTAATTTATTGAATTTTAAGCAAATTGTTTAATCATAAAATACATTTTTTTCCTAATTCTTTGCCTGATGTTAGAGCTTGCTTGATCCCTGCTGATCTTTGAAGTTCCTTGGCTCCGCTGAATCGTGTTTCCGTCAGGCCGGGTATCTCAATTTTCGATATAGACTCTATAGCAAAAAATAAAAATCTAAGGAATGTTTGAGGTTTTAATACAATTTACGGTATTTATTAAACGACTGTTCGGGATTCACAGGGAGAACGTAGGTTCGAATCACGAATTAAGAAAAATATTTTTCTAATAGCGGTCGCCCCTCGGCAGGCAGTGGCAAACCTCCGAGTGTATTTGTGCCTGGAAAAAACTTCCCATAAAAATATTTGCCGTTCGGAGTCGGCTTGAAACTGTAGTTCCCTCCATTTGCGGAATAACATCAAGACGCACACCACAAATAGGAGGAGGAGCTCGGCCGAGCACCCAAAAAGGGTGTACGCACCAATTATTTATATACATACTGTATTATTACGTATTGCCGTACATATATTTTCTTTTCTCTGTTTTATTCTGCCCTAATCTTCTTGAATTTTACAATCTCGTTTTCGCCAACCCTTTCCGCGTTCGCTTACTACTCATGTCTTAATTCATGACCTGACAAATCCAATATAATTTCAGCAATGGAAACGCAGTGATCGCTACGTTCCGTAAAATTCCTATGGCAACTTGCAAATAAGGACGCCAATAGGTCATGGAGATTAGAAAATGTCTGTGTTACAACCAGGCTAATTTGGCCGCAAATAGATAAGAAAAGATCAGAAGAATTTCTCAACCTCTCAAAAGAGAACATCTTAAAGGACGTGGCTTGTGTCACCGGCCATTGACTGTTGGGTGCTCTTGTTGTACAGACGGGGAAGAGGAAGGAAAAGTAGAGCACTGCCTCAGTAATTGTCCAGCCATAGCTAGGAGCAGAGCAAGATTGTTAGGAAAATTTTGACTCTATTTTGACTCTCTTACGGAGCTATCCGGTGTAGGGATAAAACCTATCTTACACTTCATAAAATAGTCTAACTGGTACCAGGAACGTTTCTGTGTTACACATTGGAACCACAACGGACCAACATGGGCTAAGTGAGTCGGTTATTCAAAGCCGACTTCCACATAAACCAAACATAACCTATCTCCCGTACGGCAGCCATGGAGTAGCTAATCGGACATACTAACGCATATTAGCATAAACGCAAGGCCGATATTTCAGTTTCGGTACACAAGGCACTGTGGTTTTTTATAAATAGCACACCAGATTCTAAGATGAATTAACAATTCAAAAGCGGAGAAAGGACAAAAAGGAATACATATTCCTTTATTCCTGCAAGTGCCGTTTTGAAACCAATGTGCGGTCTTTATTCGAAAGTGATTCTGTAGTTGTATAAAAGCTTAGTTTCCTCAATCTTATTTTACGGTTCTTTGGGCGGGTGGAAAGTTGTATGATACGAATGAAATATAATGAAACTAGGAGGGGCTAAAGGCGCAATAAGAACATATCCTACAGATGATTTCAACGTTATTATGCTTAAATTTTCTATCGATCTTCATACTTATATAAGGCGTACCGTGTCAGAATCTGGAAGGCTTGTGGAAGTGCATGAAAGAACAAATAATGGGGATGGTATTTTCTGCTGGCAGTTGCCCCGTGGTAGGCAAGGGCGTATTTTTGTCAAGAAAAAGCTCTTCATAAAAAATAGGAGGCATAAAACTGTAGCTCACTCCATTCGCAGAAAATGGTACAACTTTTCTCTCTTAACTTTCCCTGGAAAATAATTTTATGGCTCTCCTTTCTCAATGAATGACTGGTTTCCTGTGTCGAACACCACTGCACCAAAGACTACGAGATGGATCGAGTGGCTGAGGCTCCGACCGCCTTGGAGAAGTTGTTTCCATCCACCTAATTTTGCGAGTTTTTCCGGATAGAATTGTTGATTATCGGCTTGTATGTTGTCTCATTTTGTAGTTTATTGTAAGTTACTGCAACTTCTAATCTTTAAGATGAGCACATAGCGATGTTTTTATACAATCGGGCTGCTATTTGGACACAAGGGTCTTTCAAAACCAAATAGGGATTCGTTAGGCAATGTATAACTCTTTTAGCGTCTGTAGTTAGTTATTGGTAGACTTGAGGCGTCCCGGTGGTCTAGAGCTCGCAAATTTAGGCTTTTTTCAGGAATTTTTTTGTACAATGGACAGCGTTGTCCATTTTGGTTCTTCTATTTTTCTGAAACACAAAAACCAAAAAAATTATCAATCGGTATGGCTGTAGCTATGTCCCGCTACTAGAATAAAAAAAAAATTATAAATTTGACAAAATGGCGCGATTTTGAATTTGGCACTCTAAAAATCGGGTGTTTTCAGTTTTTAATCAATTGAAATAATAATACGATTCTAGTTGATACTATACTTTCGAAATATCGAGAAAACAAAAAAATCGATTTTTTACATTTCTAGACCACCGGGTCCCCTTAACTAGGACACCTGAGCAATGAAACATTAGGACAACTGAGCCGTCAATGAGTTAGACAGCAATTTAAAGTCATAAAAAGTATTTTTATCATGGCAATTCCACAACAAAATATATATATTCGCCATCATAATTTTCGTGCCATTCAAACTAACATAACGGTAAATTTCTCTATTAAGTTCTTAAAACAGTTAGATTGCGAAATATCAGCATCTAACACTTGAGTCCGGAAACAATGTTTTTGGTTTCATCGTAGTTTGGGATATTGTACAGTTTGGCCAAATTTGAAGAATTTCGATAGCTTCAAAGATAAGTATGATTAGTCTATACGTCCTATTTGCAATGAGTTTATAGTTCGTTTCGCCATTCTTACTGCAAGATTCCCACATAAACGCCCTTTTTTCATCAGTTTTGTATTTATCAAGCAGCATAATAAACATCAAATGAGACCGCCCTCGAAATGTTCGAGAGGCAGACAGACAAATCAAATAAAGGCTAACCAGATGTAAAAATAGTTTTTCAATTGTTTTGTTGTAGCATCTGTTAATGTAATCAATAAAGACAGCTGTAAAAATATTCAGTTAAGTTTGCCATTCGATCTCGAACCGGATAAGGCGCTGATACCCATGCCCATAGCCACTTGTAAATTACAAATCTCACAACATGCGAACTAAGCAGACAGGCATGGCCGAACTGGAACAGCGGTCGATCGAAGATCTTGCTAAGATTCAACAGAGAATCTATAAGAAAAATGATAGGTGTATTAACTGGTCATTGTTTAATAGGCAGCCACGCTAGAAGGTTAGGACTCCCGTACTTCGATTTCTGTAAAAGCTGTCTTAATACAGAAGAAGAAGAAACAGTCAGACACCTTTTATGTGAGTGTGAAAGCCTAGCTATGAGAAGGCTGCGCACTCTTGATACAGCATTTCGAACCGATGTAGCGGATATAGCCCATCTAAAACTAACGAAGATCTGCTCGTTTATTAAAGCAACCGGATGGTTTGAAAAGGAACACGTAGAGTAAGGATAAGCTCCAGTGGTATCACAATGGACCTGCGGAAGGTCTAAGTGTGTCTTACGACAACCACCCTACCTACCTACCTACCTTGCCATTTTATCATGCAACGTTTCACGTTTGTCGCACGTGCGGAAATTTAAAAAAACTATCGAAATTCCGGGTTAGTTTTGCATACTGAGATCCGGTTTTTCGCCAAAACATTATCTTGTTTGTCGAAGTCCATTTTTGGTTTTGTCAACCAGAAAAATTGGCATTTGTGGAGCGAACACAATCGAAAAATGTTCGACGAAGCTGCAATACATACACAAATATTGACTATTTGATGCGGTTTATAGCATACCGACGTGAACGGAACTTATTTCTTTTGAAATACGAGAGGAGACATCGTTACTGTGAATGTTACTCGGTAAAGAGCGATGTTAACAGACGCAGCTCGTTAGCATCGACATATTGGAACTATGTTTCCAAGAAGACTTCCTCCCATACAAGCGACGCAACGATCGAAGAGAAAAGAATAACTTTGATGACTGAGTCATCTTAAAGCGAACGTACACCAATTGGCCGCCCTGCTTATGCCGCTTGACACATCTCGATTACTTTTTCTGGGGCTACGTCAAGTCCTTAGTCTATGCTACCGAGTCAACTACTTTCAACACCCATCAGAGAGGAATTATGTTTGAGAGGCGTCACTCTGGTATAGAAATATGAAAACGCGAAGAAGAATGCAAGAAGAAGAAGAAATTATGCAAGTCAAATCCCTGTGTTTATGTCGTCTCGCTGGTGCAATTAGGTGGAATAACGGTACAAGATGGGCGCCACCCTTGTATTATGTGCATCGTGATCCAATACGGTTTTATTGGAAAACCGCGGAAGCGGATACTCAAGAATTGCATCGATCGCTTAAACCACTGCCAGTGGTACACCAGCGGCAATTTGGATGATGTTCTACTCCATATAAAATTGCATGAATGTAGCTTGAAAATATAGCCAGAATCAATTTGATATCTTACATCTTTGTTGTTTTATTTAAATTCCGTTTTTTATTGTTCTTGCCTGGGCACCCTTTAGGACTTAAATTCGATTGCTTTTTTTATTTTTTATTTCTCGTAGTTGCAGCGAGAATACAACAGACCCATTGCTTTCTACTTACCCCCAAGTGTTAATGTGATTATAGACAGTGGAAAAGTCTGACGAATTGTACTTGTTAACGACGTTTTATTTAAAAAAGGCTTTGTGAACACTTCAAAATAAATCTTACTGCTCCATGTCTGCATCCTCTTATGAGTAATAACGTATCAGAAGGCAGTTTTAAGTGCCTCAAATGCACTGACATTGTAACCTAAGCATGCATAGATATGTATGTATGTAGTAGTAGTAGTAAATATATTCACTTCCGTATTTGCTTACTATATTTCTCATATGGAGCTGCTTTTTAATTTGACTTCCGTACGCGTTTTCATCTCAACCCGACCAAGCCCTTGTAACACAACAGTAGCCACGCTGGAATTTTCTCATAAAAGAATTATTGTGGTGATGGAATTCCACTTACGACCTGCGGAATAGGGGTGGTTGGTTAAGCGATGGAGATAGTAGAGGATGGACCTGCACTGCGTTATTACAAACACTTTTTCTTTTCAATTTTCATACTGACCTTCCGGTTTATCAATTTTCCTTTTTTTTGTTTTTTGCTTTGTAATAATTTTTATGTGAAGAAAGTTACTTTCGCTGCTGATGGCGTTTTACTCTCCAAGTTAAAACGTGCAACAAAATATCGCTTAAAGGTAAACGAAGGTAAGGGATCCATAGAATTTCAAGGGTAACAAGTATTAACAAATATTTCAAACATTCAAAACATTTTGTAAACCTATCTATGCAAGTGTGCGTAGATATACGAGTATATGGAACTAAGTGAGGCAAAATGTGTATGTCTAATATGTATATACGAGGGAAGGCTGCCAAGCTCACAACTTAAGTTACTTGCTGATGATTAGTCATCTAGGGTACGGACCAGGGTATCAGTAGCTTCTTTTTTTTTTAATTTAGGAAAGGAGTTTCGGTGACAAAAGTTCGGATACTTATTAAAATAAATCTAAAGAATATTTTTTTATTTTAAATTATTTACTTATTTATTTCATAATTTCAATAAACTTTAAATGATCTTACTGACTATAACGGTAGGTTAGTTTAGGTTATGGTAGTCGGTCTGTAGGACTAACTCATTTAGAGCTTACAGGTCCGTTGTGATGCCACTGTGTGACACGCGAACCTCATTTTGTTTTCTTCGTGCAACCATTTCGTGGCTCCTATGAAACGCAGAATTGGCTCCATCCCCACGCCATACAGTTCCGTAAGAGAACTCAAAATGTATCTGCCTAGAAAACCTACTTTTATTTTAGCTAAGGCTGGACAATTGCAAAGGAAGTGCTTAACTGTTTCTTCCTCAACTCTACAACTTCTACAATATTCATGGAAGACAACTCCCAGTATCAGGGAATGCCTGCCAAATAGCCAATTTCCGGTTATACAAGCCACGATCTTCGAGATATACTCGTACTCTTTTGAGAGGCTAAGCAGTTCCTTTGTCCTTTTTTATTTATTTGCGGTCCTATTGACGTCTTGGATAATGTTATTTTTAATTTGCTCATGGTCATAGGTATTCCAATGGTTCTTCTATCACTGAGCAGTTGAAGAGTGGGTCTTTTCCTGACTAGCTCATCGGATTCACAATTTCCCTCAATGTCACTGCATTTAGGGTTGCCCGGCATTCCACTACAACATTTCATCTTAGTATAGCCGCATTCATTTACTTAATGGCCGCCTAGCTATCCGATGATATATTTATAGTAGTTTTTGTTACGGTATACGTATTTAGATACTTCTTCCACTTTCCCTTCTTTTTTAGCTAGAATTTCTGCCTGATAGACACTACAGTAGCATGGTAGTCAAACGGTTAATTCAAGTCCTAATTTATTCGAAAATACTCCCTACTCAAATTTTTCGTCTAGCATGGAACCATCTGTATAGAAATTCAATTCTGCCCTTCTTCCTGGCGTTGATGTTTGCCACTCTCTTCTTTATGGTATGCTCGTATGCTCGAAGAGTCTGTCGAAGGTGAGTCTAGGAATAGAGTAGTCCATTTCTTGTTTCTAACTATTCAGAGTATGGTGAATAGAGGCGTGGTCAAACCGCCGGTCTTTCCATAGCGCTAAATTTTTAAGTCTAAGCGCCGAGGCAGCAGCCACGTGTTTCTTTAAAATGTTTAGTGCAAGCAAGTGGATTAGCACTTCCAGCGCTTTGTTTGGAGTAGTCCTTAAATCAACAGAGATGCATAAAAAATCTGTACTTTGAACCTTACTTGACAAAACTAAAACGATAACTTAGAACTAAGTACAGACAACACTAAAAGAAAAATGGATTTAACAATTTGCAAAACATAATCCTGGGCGAAGAAGAATCAAGCAAAATAGAATTCGAAATATCGTGATTTGAACTGAGCGCACTAACAGGCATTTCATGCGTAATTCATACCGAGGGTCTTGAGGTAAAAAGCAAAATTAAAACGAAGTGTTCTCACCAGAATAAGAAATTGAATAGCTAGCAGTAATTCGGGGCAATCGATTACACCACTTACCAAATCATGCACAAACGACGCGGAAATGATAGCCCTTCTACTTTCGAGACACTTAAAGTTAATCAAAAGGAGGCGAGAGTTGTACGGAGAGATGCGAGTGGATAAAAATGGCATATTTAAGGAAAACCTTTTGAATTCACTCAATTCCATCAATAAGTAATTTGTGATGTAGCCTCCTGAATGCAGCATATTCATGCTTTGGACGAACAAAAGTTGTATAAAGCAGTTTCAGAGTACTATCTAGCGAAATTAGAACTATTTCGATGAATAAATCCCTATGCCGCATATAATTTAGATGATGATACAATTGATATGGTTACTGAATAAACTTAACTTTCGGCAAGGACAACCAAAACGGCAAGTGATTTTATTAGCGCTCCCGAAATTTCATCACCATTTCGAAAATAAATTGATTAAATGCTAATGTTTATCAGAAAATTATACATTTTGTTATAAGTTGCTTTTGGATTCAAGTTTTAAAGTGATATGCTACTATTTAATTATAGGGTGAGCCCCGCCCAACACCATAAGGGCACTCTATTCATCTCTAATTGAGTCTTAGCAGCATCTTCAGAACTCCTAATGGAACAGAAAACTTTTAGGCCGTCCGAGTAAAGTATGAAGCTAGGAAAGAAAAGTATCAGGCTCTTCATTTCAAGCGTTAGCAAGTGGCGAATATATGAAGAAACTGATATAAATAAACATATCTGGGCAGCGCTGGAAAAGAGATCCAAAAATTACATTTACTTGTGAAAGTAGTGAGTTATACCAGTTTTATGAGGTATAACCGTACTCGCTAGCGACGAATCTTGCTCGATAACTTTGTTATTGCTTTCACATGCAAATTTTTTGTCAAGTGAGCAGAGCGCAGAGATAGCGAGCAGAGAAGTGGGAAATCGAAGGCGCCTATATTTTCAGTGGCACAAATGCATTATATTCATGTTGTAAGAAGTATTTTGCACTTGAGGGCGATTGCATTGAAAAATAATAAAATATAAAATCATACTTTTCATTAATTGAGTAACTTAAGCCGCGAACTTATCAGTCCCTTCTCGTACATTTGATTATATTATCGGGCGCGTTTATTCATAAATAACTCTGCAGGAAAAATTTACTTTACTAAAATGAAAAATGAACCACGCAGTTACAGCGAATATGAGATTTAATCTAGGCAATATACACCCAAAAGTAAGATTATTTTTTTGGAAATAAGTATAAAATATATTATAGTATATTTATATATTATAATAAATAAATAAAATACAGTATAGTATTTTCAGTAACTTTTATACCCACAAATGGTTTTCTTTCGTCGGCAAATGCTTTCATCCTTCCAAAAATGTAAAAGTCGCCCTGCTAACAGCAAAGCTAAGATCTCCATAAAAAATTTGTTCACTAGAGTCAATTATGGTGGAACAAAAGTCAATTTTCTTTGGTTTGGTAGAACGAACATAAAACGACATTGAGATAGAGATTTTTAACATCTATTAAGTATATGTTTTTAGATTTGATTCGTCAGATGCTTTCCAATAGACGCATTGGTGCTTAATTTAAAGCTCAAATTCACATTACGTCACTAGGTATAATCTTGTAAGGAAAAAGCATATATGTCTTTTTTGGTCTTGCTGGTGAAGCCATATTGAGCGCGAGGCATTTGCTGTCGTTAGTTGACTTAGGGGAAAAATCGTGTGCAAAAGTTATTTTTTAGATGCTTAATAGAACGAAGGCTAGCTCTTCAATATTAAAATTTTTAAGCCCTCTGCTCATTACAATACCTCATCCAAACCCAGTTCACTCCATAGAGTTCGGCGTGAGGGGTTCATCCATAAGATATAGGCAGGTCAGTAAAAGGACGCGAGTTAATAATATTTTCTGCCTCTATGAGAACTTATCGTAATGATGTTAAAAAACGATTTAATAACTCTTCTTCAGCGCTCCCAATAACCACCGGAACTTGGATTTGCTGGGCAGTTGAATACCCACTCGATATGATGTGTTAGGGTTCCAGCTCGGATATGGTTTGTGTGCAGAAGGTGATCAGCGGATTCCAATTTTCTTTGAACGCTGATAATATTGATACCATTGTCGCTTCTTGTCTTCCTCGGAGTACCACATCGGTTCACGAAATTGCTCAGATATAAACTATACGCTTCTGTAGAAATATTCTGAGCCGAGTCGAGTTGCAGAGCTCGCACAGTAAATAATACGTCTCATCTGTTCTCTCTACGTCTTCATATTGCAACATCAAATGGTCCTCGCATTGAAGGAGCAAGTGTTGTGGGAGGTCGCAAAAGCGACGGTATTCATTTAAATGTAACGAACCTGTGCAGTTGGCTACGCAGTCTACCATGATCAGTGAAGAGGTCAATAAGCATTCTCAATTTGCTCTTCGGAAGGTTAATGAGATACCTAAAACTCTTTTGGTTACATCCTCGCAGCAATAACTTAATCTGGTGTAGCTCTATAGTTTAGTGCAAGCTTAGGTCTCGTAGCCTTAACTCTTCGCTTCTAATATCTCCTTTGATGGAACTATGTACACATGGCCAGGAAAGGCACGAGTACTTTAAGTTTCAATGTCGTAGCTTCTTTAGCCAATACCTCCGCTACCTCGTTCTTTACGTTCCAGAACCTGTATGAGCCGAAAGTAATTGCCACTCATAAAACTCAAGGACTATTGATAGTTTAACCCCTATGTTGATATGGTCTTGAGTGTAGCCTGACTGTCCCTCATAATGGCAATCTGTTAATTCTAGAGGTTATTGTTTGGCATACACTTCCGCTTGGAAGGTATGGGGAAAACTACAATTGGGCACAGACAGCTCAGGTTTTGCGGCCAAATATCTCAGCGGCCATCCTTTCCGGTATTTTCGAGCCAACTGAGTACCAGTGCAGGATGCGCTCTTGGAGTTTCCTTTCAAGAACTTAAATACCACAGTCTGCTTCATTCTCCAGTTCGATCCCTCACCCTAGTTTTTACTCTATTCTAAGATGCTTAATTCCGAGTTCAACCCGCCCTCTGAAGATTTCGATTGCTTGATTGGCGAGGACAGGACAATTCACTCGAACTAATGGAAGTCGCGCCTCTTGACGTAAGACAAGGCACGCATTTCGAGCATATTGGCCAGTTGTACCAATAAATGGTGGTAAGAGGTGGATCTATATGAAAAACGACGAACTTCAATTTAACTCCGATGAATTTTCACATGAGAGGTCAAATGAAACACCTCATAAACATTGAGATGATTCCGAACGAGAATGTGGATGTCCTAAAAACAAAAGATCCTAAACGTAGCTGACGAAATGAGACCAGAGCTAAAAACAAGCTTCGTAAAAAGTAATTCGAGGAAAAGAACGAGAATTCGTATCAATAATAACGGCGGTCATATCGAGAATCAATAATAAGTAATGAAAAAGTTGAAATTGTCACGTGTTTTGTTTTAGTCAATTATTTTTTCCTTATGAAATGTTGATCGCCAACGGGTTACTTCTTAAATTTACGTAAAGGGTCCTTCAATAGTGACGCCTAGATGTTAGTGGTAAATAATTCCTAGATGGTACCTTTTTTATGGACGGTACCTTTAATTATGAAAATGGTTGATCTTTAAGAACAACATATCGAGTTAAAGATTGGTTAATCAGTTTCTACTAGTTCTGTCGAGGATAGGAAAGTGGACTGGCGGTGCAGGACGTTCTGTTGAGAATATTGCTACTGTAGTGCAAAGTGTTGCTGAGCAACCTTCAACATCGATATCTCGACAAACTCAACAATTGGGCATTCATGAATTGACAGGTTGGCGGATCCTACCTGTAGACGGCTCATGGTGGACATTTTCATTTTGAATAAAAAATAGTGAAATCTAAAAGAACCTAAAGCTTTACATGTTTTATTTAAAAACAGCCTCTAGGCACGTCTTTTGAAAGACCTTTTATTACACAATTTTCGACAACTAAAAATACGCTCTAGTTTTTCAAATTATTTGCAGAATAGTTTGCATATACACTTTTTTTCGGAGTGATGTGAATTAAGGAACACTAAGTGAAAAATCATAAATTAAAAATTTTATTAAGCAACCGTTTTGAGCCGCTTCGACAGGGCTTGGTTGAAATGTTATTGATTACATTTATTATATGATATACTCTTTAACTAAAAATAGAAGAAAATCGCATCCTTGGACTAACATGACTTTGAATGGAGTTATTGTCCTCATTACTCTTTTCTAATCTCTCATACTACTGCATCATTGGTAGATTAATGCTTTTACGAATTTGTTACCCTCGTCGCCTTATTTGCCCTGCAGGGTAAGTGATTCATGCCAGCTGACAAGCTGTCTTCTACCAGTAGCTTTCACTTATTCATGGAATGTTTAATTTGTTAGAGTTTACATGGTTTTTTACACTCATCGAAACATCGTACGTACCAGGTGAGCAGATTCAGCAAATCACATATGGCACAAAAAACGTATTACAAACATTCCTCTTCAACTGTTTTGCATGAGTATTCCAACACCTTGCTCAGTTTCAACTGATTTTTATGTGACAACTAGCAATCTGGTCGGGATTTTGTGGCGGGAATTTTTTGTATGTTTTGTATATATTTTTTTGAAGTACAGATTTTTGTATAACTAAAAGAATAAAAGGTAAATAAATGTAATATACATGGATATTAAATCTACTATTTACGAGTATTTTGTATGTGTAAATGGCTGTAAATTTAAGATATCATATGCAAGGCCACATCGCATATAAAAATCTACATACATTCAGGTCCATGTGAGATTTAGCAATTAAGTTCCGGGAATTTGTTATAACCAGTTCACTGGCAACATTATTCCTTTCTACCTTCCTTTTGCTCCAGTCGAAGTTTGAAGTCGGTCAACGTGCTGAGTTAGTGTTTTACGTAAATTTTTCGACAGCAACTTTGTGAGAATTAAGCAGCAAGGGTTTGCAATTCCGCCATTAGAGCGACGACCGGGAGTCACATAGTCACTGGAGGTGAGACTGAAGTAAGGCTGACCAAGCTACGGCTCAAGTTTCTGTTGATAAAGGGTTTTCCAATAACAGGTGTTATTTTGAATATAACTGGAAAATAACTGGAGCGCCGTGGTATATAAGAAACGACAACATCCATAGGGACCTAGATGTACCGATGGTGAAGGAAGTATTCAAAAAAGTTCGTGAAAACTATCAGTTGAAATTGCAAGATCACCCGAACCCGTTCGCACGTCAACTCCTGAGTACGCAACATACGACCAGGCTTCGAAGAAATGACCTACCACCCCGATGAGTAGAGGGCCATTTGATAATTATTTATTGTAGAAAATGAGATAAAATAAAATTTTTCTTTTTAGTTCTAAGATTTGAATACTTATTGTGAGGCCTTTGAAAAGGCAGATTCAATAAACAAATAAAAAGTTAAAAAAAAAAAAAAAAAATTTTGAATATGATTGCGCTATCGAGAGATGATTAACGAATTTTTATGGCCGGAATTGGCTGGTATTGATCTGGACAAGGTTTATTTTCAACAAAATGGCGCTACGTACCACACAAGCAACGAAACCATTAATCTTTTACGGGAAAAGTTTCCGGCCGTGTTATCTCTCGAAGAATATAAGAAAAATGTGATATATAGGTTATCGTAAAAAATAAAAATTAACCGAAATTATTTCACTTTAAAAACTTTATCCTAAAATTTTCAATATTGACTAAATCGCAAAATTAGTATTTCTTTTGTTTCAGTTGATTTTTCTTTATATCAAACTCAAAAATTATAATTAAAATTACTTGAACCACTTGACACTGAATCGTTCTGCTATAATTTTTCAATGCCTTCGCATATTGAAAAATCATTTTACCAACATAGTTTAACATTTTCAGGCATTAATTTGTGCAAAAAATAATCAATTTTATATTTATTATTTAAGCCTTGCCTAAGCCAATGTGCTTTGGTTTTGATTACAAATTAAAAAAATCACCTTAAAAATTTTCTAACGCAGTGATTATAAAGCAACAAAACTTCACTTAGCGATACGTTTATATATTTACGTTTTTATCGGCGTAATAAAAAATGAATGAAATTGTGTTGTTTAAAATTTATTTCACGCCACAAAGTCTTAGCCAAGTATCAAATTACGATGTAAAAGGTTTGAAAAAGGGGTAATACCTACAAAAATCGTTTGGAAAAGAATGGAAGGCGGCAGGATGTGTACTGCTCTTGCCTTTAGCAGCGAATTTTCATCACATGGTACAAAAGCTGATTTGATGAAGTAATTGAATTTACGGTCAGTTGGCGTGCCCGGAATACAGTACTGCATTTGAATACAGATGTTAAATTAAATGAACTCAGCCAATTTCAACTCGCTCTCATGGTTGGCAATGTACGAGTATGCAACACGTGATATTTCAAGGCAAGCGTTGGAAGAGAATTTAAGCGGATTGTACTAGACCATTTTGCATAGAATTGGTGTAGTTAGATGGTTAAAGTTAAATATAGTAATAGCCTTACCCGCCAGTTCCTGTTAGATTTGGGTCATGCATCAGCCTGTGCGCCGCGCTAAACCTGCAGAAAAGCCCATCGCTGTTCTATGTAGCAGCTAAGCTGCACTGAGAGCTCTATCATCTTCAGAGATAAAATCCTTATTACTCCTGGATCACTGAGAGAGAATTTAGAGGATATGGTCAACATCAGAACGTTAGCCGGCTCTCAGCGATTTTGAAGGAATTAGCTGTTTTGCTGCAATAACAGGGGATGGGACAACGATTTGTTTACGAAAAAACTATGATTGTGTTGACAGTCTACACTAATGTTACTTCCTTGCCAACTGAATAACGAGTGATTGGACGAGTTTGTGAAATGAGTGGACAGAATTATGTTGGCGACTACTGCGCTGACGCGACAGCTCTCACACTTTTGCTTCAGATAAACTATCTTCCTTGCTCCAGGATTATGTAAACTTATAGACATGTGCAATCATATTCTGCAGAATCCGGACGACAACAGGAACAAAGAAGCTGATAGATTAGCTGGTGAGACCCCGGCAACTATTCATCCCAATAGGATACGATACCTTGGTGTCCGATGCTATCTGATGCCTGGTGGTGTGGCAACAAAACACAGTATAAAATCTCAAAGGAGAGAAGAAAATGTAAGCGATTTATACTGCGGCCATACTACGGAACTAAGCTGGACAAATGGAGAATGAAGTCATTGAAATCTGAAAAGTAACAGACTCCTCCTACACCTGCTCATTGATTGCTCAAAAGCAAGAGCACGTTGGCTTCATTATTTTTTTTATATCCTTATTTACTTCGCTCGCGAGCATTGGGCTATTGAGCTCCCGAAGAATATTTTAGAAATGATGAGAAGGTATTTCTTGCCGAAAGATGGTAGCCTCTATGTGACTCTGACTTCCCACATGAGCAGAATATTCGTTGTTTATTGCGCCTGGAGGTTTGCGAACTCATCCATACTACAATATATGCATTCTCCCGAACGCCGCCGTTGTTTAGTTTAGCCTGCAGTTGACATCTTCTTCTGCTGCACTGTCTATTGTGATAGTGCAGCCGAGGTAGCAGAAGCTTGCGACAAATTTCACCGGGCACCCATTATATACAAGGTAAAGTCCAAAATAAAAAAGATTGAGCTGAAATAGAAGCGAGAGGAGTTTCGTTCTGATAACTTCGTGTTTATTTATTTAATATAATCCCCTCTGGCCTCGATACACTATTTTCCACGATCTAAAAGCTTTTCGGAATGTCCTTCAGGACGACGGTACAAGCCATTTGGATGACCTCTACTGACGCAAAACGTTTTCCCTTCAGGGCCCAATGCAATTTTGCGATTAGGTAGTCAAAAAATCAGCCACAAGACTGGACCGATGAGATGGTGCATTATCATGCAATAAGCGCCAGCTTCCAGGGTATCCAGGGCGAATTTGACAAATGTGATGCAACAAACGCTTTACAACACCAAGACAGAAAATTGCATTGACGGTTTGACTCATTGGTATGAACTCCTTGTGGACAATTCCCTTGGAATCGTACAAACAAATGAGCATCGACTTAATTTTTTACGTCTCCAAACACTTTTTTTTTGGGTAGTGGCTCATCTGGGGCCTTCCATTCGAAACTTTGAAACATAGTTTCAGGTTCATGTTGGAAACACT
Organism: Anastrepha obliqua; assembly: GCF_027943255.1. NCBI lineage: Eukaryota > Metazoa > Arthropoda > Insecta > Diptera > Tephritidae > Anastrepha > Anastrepha obliqua. The sequence goes on along the minus strand of NC_072896.1, from coordinate 49,013,646 downwards.
CCGTTTCATCACCAGTTACAATGTTGGAAAGGAAGTTCTCGTCTTTTCTCGCCTCTTTAATGAGATCTTTCGGATGTTGTTCGTCCTCAGTTAACTTGTGCGAAATGAAACGTGCACCGACCTTTCGTAAGCCCAAATATCGCAGTGTCATTTATGTCCTCACATTCATCTATGAAACGTGTAAGCCACTCATGAACTCTGGCACAAGATAAACAATCATCGCTATAAACTTTTTCCAAACAAAACTAAAATTGATATTAGCTATTTGTTCGAAAAACATTCTTGTACTGATGACACAAAAATACTAACAGTTTAGACGGAATAACTTCGCTTCCACTGAACCGAATGTCACCGAGCTATCACTGGAAGTCAGGTAGGGATGTAACTTCCCACGCACTAACTCATTAAAAATATGACGCCATCAAAAACATTTTTATGACGCCTGTCTTGTTTATTTTGGACTTCATCTTGTATATCTTGCTTTATTGTGGTTGACTCGCATAGCCTTCGTCTGGTGAGTTCAATAATTGATCCCAACAACGAATGCACTGATACTCATATACGTATGTTCACACTCGCCGCCCAATAGAATGATAGAATACATGAATGCACGCATCAGAGAGATGTGTCGTCCCTTGAGAATAATTGTGTGAGAGAAATGTGAATATACCAACAATAAGGCAACCAAAAAAAAAGAGATTTCATAAACAACAAACGAATGAAATGCAAAAGTGTAACGCCGCACGGAATTCGGTCACATTACGTCGGAATTGCGGGGCGATATGGGTACCACCTTTGTATTTTGTACATTATGCTTGTCGTTGGTATTTCCTCATTGAAGAAGCAAATTTGTCCACTGAAGAGCTCATAAAAACTCGGCCGCATTTTCATTAGAATTAAACGAATGGGTTCACGGTGATAAAATCATCGAAGAACGACGAGTAATGTACAATAGATTTACAATTCATTTAAGTTTTTGCTTCAGAATGTACATATATGTATCTACCCAACAAATCCACCTGCAACAAATTTCTTTCCTGGTTTAAGGCCTGAGAGATATCATTTAAGATTCCCAAAATATATTCAAATGATGGAGAGAACATTTCTCCAACTTATTCAAAAGAGATATAGGCGGAGCTCATAGATAGTATAAAGACCTCGATTCCTCATCGTTGACGAAAGAACTGTCATTCCCGACATGCCCTCGGCCATGAAAAATTACGCATAGCAATAGCGCGGTTAAATAGGCACAAAGTCGTGGAAGCGGACGGGCTGTCGGCTGAGTTATTAAGCGAAGATCTGGTAACTTTACATATTTTAGGCTCTGAGCAAAATGTGGTCGGCCGCAAACATGCTGAATGGTTGGAACTTTAGTGAGCTTCGATCAATTTATAAGGAGGGTGATCGCGAAGGACTATCGCGTAATTAGTCTTCCAAAGTTCGCATACTAGGACATATCAAACGTATTGTGGGGAAGACTGAAGCCCACCATAAGCCCCATGAACAGACCTTATCGGTGTGGCTTCAGATCTGGAAAATCAACCAACCTATCCGTCAGACATTTAAAATACACCAAATTTTGTAGAAAACATCCGTGAAAGGAGAATCAAAACGCACCGTGTTTTTCTCTTTTTTAGAGCCACTTCGACAGGACCATAAGGAACTGAGTTTGATACCCCCACAAATTTATTAGGGCTACACAAGTTCCCGTTGAGCAATACCATCAACTTCGCTAGAATCGAAAAATACCTCTTTGCGCCGTTTGATTATAAACGAGATTTTACAAAATCTCACTCACTATCTTCATTGTTGTAAACAACGGCGGAAAAAGGAAACAATCGTCGATTTCCTCTGTGAGTGCCCTACCCTATGGAAGGACAGAATGTTAACCCTGGGTAAACCGCTGTTCGAGAGTCTCGAACAACTGTCTGGCTTAGACGTCAACAGCCTAATAAGGTTCCTAAATTCCAGACTGGATATAATCATGCTGTAAATAACCTTTAAACAAGTTGGTAACGAGGATGTGGCAACAAAATGGTGCGGGAGTGCTAGTTGGTTTTTGGACGAAATAACACTTAAACCAATCCAATCAACCATCGTCTTAAAGCTGATGCTGGAAAATATCTATAATAATATATTATTCGATCTTCAAATCCCAAACACTCAGATATCATTTTCATTAGAGTGAATAGTTTCTGACGAATACCAACGAATTGGAAATTAACTTCTAGAATCCTATATTTGTACTCTTTCTAAACAGGATTAAGGAGCGAAGCGAATGGGTCTTGAAGTGAATAAGAGAAACGAATTCGCGACTGCCATCAAATAAACAGTCAACGCACTCACATAGACGGATAATATCTTTTTACACCTAGGACGATTCTGCACACGTAGAGTTAATGTTCGAGTTCCCCCTTCACCAATTGTATGACGCAGAAGATTTAGAATAAGAAGACGCAGAAAACTAAGAATTATATGAGTAAAAGTTCATGTTCTTATATTTTCCATAGCAGATGTCATAAGAAGTATCAATTGTTCTGAGTGTTCAATAGCTTGGAACCAGTACTAAATCAATGTGGCATTTTTGTGGTTGTGAGCTAAGTATATAGTTTGTAGTGACAGCCAAGCTGCACTGAAAGCCCCACGTTGCTCTCTGAAGTGAGTCGTGAATGTAAGATAAAACTGAACAGTGTTGCAAAACACGACAAAGTTAGTCTTATTTGGGTGACTGGACACTGTGTTATTACAGGGAAGGAGTTAGCTGATAAGCTGGCTAATAAAGGCTCTGCAAATATGCCACTAGGCCCTGAGCCCTTTCTAGGAGTCAATTCCGCATCGATTCAACTATGGATTGACGACTTCATGAGGTCTAGCCATAGAAGACGTTGGTCTGGGTTGAACTCGTGCAGAGTAGCCAAGTGCTTTGTGAAAGAGCCAAACAGGAAAATAGCGACCTCTCTCTTAAAACTCAGCAGAAACGACCTAAGAGTACAGGTGGGTGTAATCACAGGGCACAGTGCCTGTGGTCAGCATATGGCTACCATGGGGGTCGTCGGAAGCCCGATATGCCCATCTTGTCTTGAGGATGACGACACTGCAGAGCATTTTCTCTGTAGCTGTTCGGCGTTCTCCAGAATCAGATTTAGGATATTGGGTTGCGATATACTGAGTATGGATAGAGTTCATACTCTTCCTCTTCCGGTTCTCTTAAGATTCATCAATGAATCCAAAAGATTCCAAACTAATTTATCCGTCTTACCACCCACATTTTAGGTATCTTTCTATTATTTCTACTGAAATCTATCCGGGTGTAGTACAATGGTCTCCTGACTGAGTGCTTGGACTTGTTGAACCCCCCACATATTTAAATTTTAATCTGGCTTAGCTCTTTTGGAATGCAACCAATTTTATTTTTGTTACTTTTCTTTACATAATTATTCATAAATTTATAAATTGAATGATTTTTTTGTTATAATTTAATTTATTTAATTCAAGTCTTCACACGATTTATTCTATTCAATTTGAAAGAAAATTTATTGGAACAAAACGGAAACTGAACTTACGACATCTGCCCTTTCAACTTAAAAGCTCTCACAAGCAGAACACAAAAGTCGATGGACGCGATATGATTCACAAAGGGGTCTAAAATTGATGAAATAGTACTAATTCTGAATTAGAAATTCGGTTGTTCACTTGTTAAATTTTTGCCTTTAGGATATAAACATATCTACAAGTACCCCATGAGTGTACATTTCCAGTAAAATCGTGTATTGAGAAAAAAAAAATTATTGTTTTACACTGCTTTACACCGTATGAAGATACCAAAACTCTAACAATGCGAGTTAATAACCGCCAAGCAATCTTTCACTAAAACTTAATTCAATTGGTAAACGAATACGCAGCCGCGCCCGCAGCGAAGTTTTCGCAACCCATCAGCACAGATATAATTCAGTTTGCAACATTCAATACAAGCACAAACTCTTGACAGGAAAAAATAACTTTGTGTTAGCCACTACAAACTAAAAGGAGCATTCTCATCTATTTATTTATGTACCTATGTATGTGTGCTACGGGTATGGTAGAGTTCCGTCTTCCTTGAGATATATTTATACATTTACTTATGTGGGTAAATATGATGACCGCTTCTTTCCTGGTGTGCTTGTGCGTGGCATACTGACAGTGGGATCTGGATGCAAGACGTGCTGCGAATTTCAAATAACGAGGTATCAAGTGTGAATTGAGCGGGCTCTAGGAGGCAATAAATCAATGTATAAAGCCTAGTTTGTAGGTATTGATATGAATAAATCGAGGCCTGATAAAACTTCCTAAAAATATTTTGAAGTGAATATTTAAGCAATACAACTTTGTGTCAGATAAAGCTTTTGAACGGGATTATCACCGATTTTATTTTAATTTTAATTTTTTTTTTTTAATTTTTTTTTTTCAAGAAGTCCAGAAAACATAGTTTACTAAAACTAAAGAATATTGAAATTGTACACATAATTCAATTACAAACTTAGTTCTAACTAACTAAGAAATAAAGTTCAATGGTATAGACAATTCTTTCTTAGAAACTAAAAAATCTAGAAAGTTGGAATTGGAGATATCTTTAAAATCCCGAAGAGCAGGTTCAATAGGAGGATTGCAAGCATAATTTCTAGTGAACTTATTTAAATTGAAAGCAAAAACGAAGAATTCTGGGAGGTATAAGAAAATTTAATATCATACATTGAAGCAGAAAGGGGCAATCAATGTCGCCTTTAATTATCTACAGAGAGAGCAAAAATCGGTCTTCTACTTTATAAAGACTTTAAGTTGATCAAAACTAAATGAATAAAGTAAACGGCAATTTCAGAATATAAGGGTTCATAAAATTTTAGCTTTTCAGTGGTACAAAGCCTAAGAAGAATGTGATTTTGATAAAATGAAATTAAGGGTTTGAAATTCCAGGGAACGGTTTTACTGGGCTAAATTGCAAATTGTTTTTGAGGAAGCCCAGCTGCAGACTACCGGACGGGTCACTGGTTGTGGATTCTGGGGATCTCTAGATAGAGAGGTTAGTTGGGAATAAGTTATAAATAACCAAAATCCAGTCCCGGACAAGCAGCGACCGATACGACTGTATGGGAGGTGTGAAGTGGGCTCTATACTCCTCTAATTAAAAAACTGCAAGGTCGTAAACAGCATCGGCAAGGCGAGAAGATGCTGCCTTCAAATAAGCATCAAGCCCAAAAAACTTCCGCAGCGTCTGTTCCATAGTGGTCTGACTTGTAGCAAGCGGCTGATGGAAATATTGCTCCCTCCATCTAAATTTAAGATGGCTGCACCATCGACTGGACAGGAATCCTGGGTTAACAACTTATCGTTCCTGAAATATAATTGTTACTGAAACCACAACAAATAGAAGAAAACGGAACCGATCTTTGCAACAACTTGTTGCATGAAAAACGGACACGAATCGGAAATTGGCACTTTGCACCCCCGGCCTTTGCTCTAACAAATAACAATAATTGCAAGGTTTAAGATCGGTGATAACTACTAATTAATAGGCACCCTGCTAAGCAGCCCATCTTAGGTACATCGGAACTCTTCTTTGAGCCGACTAAGAACACCCGTACTTAAATAAGGTCAAAGTCCACAGAAAATATTAAAAGTTTAACTTTCATTGAATAGAACGTTTAGAGCAAAAGCAGAACAAACGATTTACCATACCATCAAAGGGATATCAAGCAGACTATGTTATTTAAGCAGAGCGTAGGTGGAGAGGAGCAATAAACTGATGTAGGTAATGTCCGTGTGAGAAGTAGGCGATAAAACACTGGAACAAATTTTTTATGAATATTTCCTCTCGCTGTACCAAGGTTTGCTCATCAAAATGGTGCGAACTTGGCACCTCTTAAAAACGTGAAAACAATGGAAATGCTTATATTCATTAAGAGCTTCCATATATGGGGCGAAAGATTGTAGTGGAGCATATCACAATGTACTGAGGGAAGGTCCGACGAGGGCGTCAAAAGTGGTAGTGTTCCGCTTGGGCTCGAATAGCTCGAAGAGACTCAGATTTTGCCGTAATTTTTTTTTTATTTTTAGTTTTTTTGGAAGGACTGGACGAATTGGTAAGCAGATTATGCATTAGATAAAATATTATAAAAATATCTATTGATAGGCGAGCCGACAATTTTTACCTCCGCAATCAAGCAGTAACTGAGCGCTCGGATGTAGAATTCTACGCCAAAAACTTGTATATAATTTAAATGGATAAAGAATAACTTGAACTCATAAGGAATATTGATCTTGAAACCATTCAAAGCTGCTATCATGTTAATGGAGTTATCAATAGGTAAGCCCGCACTTCGACAGTAAATACTAGCCATCTTATTAAAGAATGGAAAATAATAAATTTGAGGTTTGCACTTCGACCTCATGGTCTTTTGTACTAGCTAGTCATCACATTACCTCAGCCATTCCCAGTTCTCCAGTTCTATTATTAAACTTAAGACAGAGCTGGTTTGCACTGAGCCAGTTTTCTTCTGGCTGCAACTGGCCGAGATGTCTGAACTTTCTCCGCCCCATAGCACTACATTAAAAAAAGGTGTTTTGGAGTATTCGGGGATTGTATCGCTGCAGATTACTGTGCAAGGGCCATTAAGAATGGCTAATTTTAATACAATTAGTTAAAGCCGTGAACAATCTCAATTTATCCTTAGGCAGGCTTATGAGTTTTCTAATCCTCTTTTGATTATATAAGGACATTACCTGTCGTAGTAATATGCCGCCAGTAATATAGTACCATCTAATATCTCTTAGCTTTAACTCCTCACTCCTCCTCACTTAAGCTTCTTAGGACGGGCTCGGGGTTACAGCCCCTCTAACCAATTCATCCGCTTCCGCTACTTCGTTTCCAGTGATACCACTGCGTCCTGGGACTCCTATGATCAGGAATCTATTGTGGGTTCCTAGTAGATTTAGTTTCTCCCTCAGGGACCAGTGACTTCACAGTATGACAATACTTTGAGTGTCGCCTGAATGTCGCTCTGAATGGCAATTCGCTCATTCTGGAAGTTTCTGTCTAATACACCTCCGCTTGGAAGATGCTTGGAAAACAACCCATCGGCTCTGTTTTGGGGCCAATTTTTCAGCGACTACGCCCTAAGCATTTTCCATGCCTGCAGGATGGCGAAGATCCCTGCTTGAAAACACAACTAGTTTCGTCAATTTAACGGAAAAACCATCGGTGAAAACAGAGGCCCCTATATCGGTGCAGATTCTCCCTTCCTTCCAATCCAGCCTCCTTTGAAAGATAACCATAGCACAACCCTCAAGATCTGTAAGATGAACAGTGAAGGAAGGAAAAATTAGCCTCAAAAGGCTACCATATCCTACAGAAGATTGCCTCCAGAGGCCAGATGCACTCCAGTTAACTTAGTCGTCCAGTTCAACTCTAAACCTCTTCTCTGTAAAGCTGCAGCTGTCAAATTCCGGCAAAAATACTTATATAGACTTCAAATTTAACAATGAGACGCAACACGATTCAACAACGCATTGAAATTCTAAAAAAATTGTATCAAAATTAGTACTCTACTTAGTAGTTCGGCTAATTTCTGGTTAAGTGGCTTCGTAAATAGTCGGGTTTGGGGGAACAAAAATCCCCAAATATGTCCCCTATATTAAAGTCGCGGCGGCAAGTTGCCTAGAATTATATTCAGTGTTGAATGAAAGTACGAAAAAATTTCAATTTTTTAATTCAAATTCGTTTCGAAGCTCTAGCGGTCTTAATGAAAAACCCTGTACATTAATATATGTATACTAGGTCGGGTCGATTTGTGGGGAGGCAAAAAAATCGCCCATTGTTCTGTGAAAATCATATTCTAGGGATCAAAATAAGAAACTTTGCCGAAGGAACCATACCTCTAAAACGAATTCTGATGTCCCCCAATTTGGATTGAACTTTTTAGTTTCTTTTCTCATGTAAAGGCCAAAAATGGTGATATTTTGAAATGATTGTATGGGGAGCCCCCCAGGGGAGTTCCAGGGGGTGTGCCACTGGCGTGGGTGGATCGGCCGTCCAAAGTTAGTGGGGGTCGGTCATACATTTGGACTCGATTGGAGCACTCTAATTGGGTCAAAGTGGGATTTTTCGTTCGACCCAAATTGGGGGACATCAGAATTCGTTTTAGAGGTAGGTTTCCTTCGGCAAAGTTTCTTAATTTGAACCCTAGAATACGAGTTTCACAGAGCAATGAGCGATTTTTAAATCGACCCGCCCTAATGTATACATACATACACGCTTGCCCGCCAAGTGCCATTGTGGACGCATTGCGAAAGAATTGACTTCATTAGCTTCACATAAACTTAAAGTTGTGTGGCTTACTCTTTCATGTAAACAAACATACGCACGCACATACATACACATATACGGATGTGAAACTGTGGGACTAAGAACGTTCCATTTAAACGAATTAAAAGTGTTACCAAACAACAGTAAATTTTGTTACTTCATAAATATTTTTGTTGAGATTTCAACGCGCGTCCCAAAAGCTCACACATACCTACATACTTAGCACACACATCCATAGATTTGTACAGCAAAAGCTACAAACTTGGAAATCAGTCTACACTTAGAGGTTACAGGCCCCAAACGCGTATGTATGTTTGTATGTGGCATTCAGACATTCCTTCTCATGTGAATAAAGTTATAAGTGAATATGTGTGTGTGTGCGTGCAAGTAATTGTACCCTTATACTCCAGTAATACCGGCTATTGTGAAATCAGGCGAAAAATAAATTCACACAATCATAATTTGCCAGCAGTGGCAACAGCAGCAACAACAGCAACTGAAACAAATACAACACTGGCATAGCGTTGAAAACGCCTTTTATTATTCCTGTGTATTTGTTTTTCTATCTGACTATTGGGCTACTTATAATTCACAGCAACACATAACATCTAATTTAAACAGTTTATTTTATTTCCGCCGCAAACGATAACTCAACCACATAAAAGCACACATACATATACATGTCTATGTGTGTACTTAAAAAGCGTAAGATTTCAGAAGAAGTCTCGAAAGCTCTTAAAGAGTTCGACATACATACGAGTATACGTAAATATAAAGCACACATAGGCGTCCGCAACAATTGAAAAAAGCATTTTTTAATTTTTTTACACACACAACTTCACAAGAAAATTAATTATATGGACCTTGATCCATCTTGTATGTATGTAAGTGGTCATTGATCTCCATGAATTTGCGGCTGTTGCGACGAAAAATTATCCATCCAGTTTTGATTTTGAATAGCTTTTTTACTAAATAAAAAAAATTATTTTGAGTGATGCAAATCTTTATTTGGACCTTTACGCGCTCCATTGCTTGCCTGTTCGCATATTGCGGCTGTCTAGTTCACAAGTGTCAAAAATTATGAATCTTCCACCTTGTATATTACATATTATTTTTATTATTACAAGGTGAAGTCCAAAATAAACAAGACTGGCGCCATCTTTTTAATGAGTTAGTGCGTGGAAGTTACATCCTTAGCTGACTTCCAGTCAAACCTTGGTGACACTCCGTTCAGTAGAAGCAAAGTTATTGCGTCTAAAGTGTCAGTATGTTTGTGTCTTCGGTACAAAAATGAGTTTCGAACACAGAGCTAATATCAAATTTTGTTTTAAAATCGGCGCAACGTTTACCGAAACATTTGAATTGCTGAAAAAGTTTATGCCGACGAATTTCCGTCTCGTCCCAGCGTTCATGAGTGGTTTACACGTTTCAGAGATGGTTGTGGGCACATAAATGACAATGAACATTCGGGCCGCCAAAATCAGTAATCACCGAAAACTGCATCGAAAATGTTCGAAAATTTATCAAAAATGAACCGAAATTATAGTTGAAATTCACGGAACCGGAGTCGACTATCTCCAAAATATCGATTTATCGCATTTCAATTGATCATTTGGGCTTACGAAAGGTCTGTGAACGTTTCATTCCGCACAAGTTAACTGAGGACCAACAACATCCGTAAGATCTCATTAAAGAGGCGAGAAAAGACGAGAATATCGTTTCTAACATTGTAACTGGTGACGAAACGTGGTGTTTGCAACATGAACCTGAAACTAGGCATCAAAGTGCCGAATGGAAGCCCCAAAGACGAACCACTACCAAAAATCGCGTTTGGATCAGTAAAAAAGCAAGTCGATGCTCTTTTGTTTTTACGATTTCAAGGGAATCGACTACAAGGAGTTGGTGCCAATGGGCCAAATCGTCAATGTAATTTTCAATCTTGGTGTTTTGAAGCGTTTGTGGCATCGCATTCGTCGAATTCGCCCAGGATACCGCGAAGGAAGAAGCTGGCGCTCATTGCATGATTGCACCATCTCATCGGCCCACCCTTGTGATTGATTTTTTGACTAAAAACCGCAATTTAACCACCAATCAATCACCGTATTCGCCTGATATGGCTCCCTGTGACTTCTACCTATTCGAAAAATTGCACTTGGCGATGAAAGGAAAACGGCTTGTACCGACATCCTGAAGGACATTCCGGTCAATGACCTGATAAATTCTTTCGAAAAGCTTTTATATCGCTCAAAACAGTGTATCGAGCTCAGAGGGGACTATTTTGAATAAATAAATAAGAATTTATCAGAACAGAGCTCCTATCGTTTCCATTTTAGCTCAGATACAGAATAGGCAATTCAAAATACTCTTCATGTTCGAGCTTCTTGTCATCCAAAAATTTTCGCAAACGAGTGTGCAGATGAGCTAGCCAGAGAGAGTTTCTTGATGATTGTATGCGAGGATGGGGAACTCCCGGCGCCTCTAGTTTTGATATGTAGGGGATTTTATCTCCACCCACTCCAGCAGTTGTGTCATAGATGGCGACAGATAAGAGGCTAACTAAGCATACAATCTGTTATTGATGCGTGGCCTCGCGACCTCGCGAGACTTGTTGTCATTTTTACTGGGTGATATCTCGACACCCACGTGAAAAGGCTGCATATACTGGGTCCGGCACTCGAAGTATAACCAACTTCAGACCGATTGCGCAGCTGATGCTGTCTGTTAGTTGACTAAATGGCAGTCCAGAGTATTTTTTACAAGCGCGTGGAAGCATTTTGGCGAAAGTAAACGCGAAAAAAGAAAATCAATACTGGATTTCAAATGTAATAGTGCGATTGCATTATATTTGCCTGTAAAATCACAACCAGTGATTGTTCGTGAGTTCGAGCACCACTACTCGTTACAATGATTCCGGTAGGATCACGAAACGTCATGGACATTGTCATAAAAAGACTGCAACGTCACGTGAAATAGTTCAAAAAGTGAAGAGGAGTTGAGCGAAATCCCCGACGAAGTGCAAATCAAATGGCGAAGGAACTGAAAATATCTGACCGTAGCATCCTCCGTATATTGAAAAATTAACCCAAAGTCAAGCCTTATAAGATCCAAAGGCGCATGATTTCACACCAAAGCAGCAACAAGTCAGCCTTGAGAGAGCGAAGGAGTTGCTTCGTTTGGCCGAAAGCGGTCAATTTCCGAACATTGTGTTTTCTGGTCGACCGTCCACACGAGAATTTAAGTCATTGATTGCCCACCAAGAAGGAGCATCCGCCACAGGTAATGATTTGGGCCGCTGTAACCGCAGATGGGCGCTCTTCAATCGTTTTCATTTTCCATGGCGTCAAGGTAAATACGAAATATTATCGGAAGGGTATTATGGAGGTTGCTTTGAAGGCATGGGCAGTCAAACATTTCGGTGGTGGACCATGGACGTTCCAACAGGACTCGGCACCGTCTCACAAAACTCGAGTGAACCAACAATAGCTAAAAAACAATGTTCCGAACTTCATAACGTCCACACAATGGCTCTCAAATTCACCAGACGTGAATCTGATGGATTATTATCTTTGAGCCATATTGGAGAGCAAGGTCCGAACTAAAAGATTCACCCGTCTCGAGGCGCTAAAAAGAGCCATTGTCCGCGTGTAGGCTAAAGTACCTTCAAGTCACAATCGGGCAGCTTACGATTCGTTTCTGGACCGTCGCAAGACCATAGTGAAGGCAAAAGGTGATAGTATCGAGCAAAAGTAAATTGATTCTTAATTTTGTATTATATTCACACATTTTTTACTTTGAATTGAATAAAAGTAATTTTCCAAACCAAATTTGTGGCATTTTTAATTGGTTACACTTATAGTGCCAGACCCTGTATATGAACAAATGTTCAAATGTAGTTCGGAGTTATAAAAAGGAAGTTTATAAATTCTCGAGATATATTTTAGTTGTGGTTTAGTTTTTAGGTTTTTAACCGTCTGCTGATTCATTGGTAGTTCCTGTTCACGTATACCAGGTGGCGCAAAATGAATCATCAAATTTTATTTACAAATAATTTTTGGCAAATGAAAATCTTTATTTTGACATTTACACGCTCCATCACTTGTCTGACTGTACACTGGAGTTGTCTAGTTTACAAGCGTCAAATATGATTGACGTACGACGCCATTTGTTAAAATTATAAATCTTTCGATGGGATGATTAATTTTGCGCCACCTTGTATTTTTTTTTTTTTTGAAGAGATAAACCACTTTAAGGGGTAGTACAAAACAGAAATTTTGTTGAAATGGAATTGTTTAGTTTTAATTTGATAGACAATTTCATGGTATTTATTTTTTGAATAAAATATCGGGCATACATATGTTCGCCACGACTATGAGTTGCATGGTCCATTAGATCTGTCCAATATTTGGCTACTTTTTGCAATAAATCTGGCCGTATGGCATGAATCATCATCATCACCATCATCATTTCTTGGCCTCCGTTGGTCAAAGAAAAATTTTCCATTTTGTGTGATTCCCGGATATATTTTTCATTTACTGCCAAGTCGTTGTTTTGCCCACGGCTTTATATTCCTCTTCGATGCAGCGTCGCCAAGAACCCCTTGATCTGCCTCTTTTGCGCTGTCCTCGGGGGTTCCAGCCCAGCGCTTGTCTGCTGATTTCAGTGCCACCTTTCCGTACGGTATGACCAAGCCATCTCTCTTGGAAACAAGCATTCAATCAGCATGGCTCGATAGCGCTCGTTGAAGAAAGAAATAAGGACCGATGATGTCGCCAGCGCGTAAACCGCACGTAAAATGATCGAAGTGCTCTAGGAACTTCACGAACACATTTCCTTTTTGGTTTTTTTTTTTTTTTTCAAAGTAAATTTCCAACATTTGGATGCGTTGTTCTGACCTTAAACGATTTATGATGACTTGCCAAACCTTAGTGAATAGATATGTCAACACAGTTTGTCATTCTCAGCAGTCACACCATAGTTATCGGAATCGATATCATCTCTATTAGTTCATCTTCTTGACTCACTCATCTCCTTGACTCTGCCACAGTCATGGATCATGCCGAATAGTAACTAATATAAATAAAAATAGTTCTGCAAAATTTTTAAAACTTTATAGTTCATAGAGTTCTCATGCTGATACTGAAGCTGCTCTTTTTTTATGAGCAAAGTCAAGAGCTCATTTCTGTGTTTGATTCCGCAAACTCCTCGCGGGCTCCGCCCATGTAAGTACATACACTTATATATGTGCAAACATATGTATTATTACAGAGTAATGCAATTGAACGAAATGTTGCAGTTGACTTTCGTAAAATGTTAGGCAAAAAATTACCATTGCTTTGGTTTTAAGAACGGTTTTCACTACAATTTATCTTAGCAAAAAAACGGCCTAATTGTTACTTATGACCAATTCTTTAAGATACCAAAGAGAACTCTTTCAATTATATATATGAACACACATACATTTAAATGGAAGCACCACAAAGTAGGGGAAGTACATTTTCTTTCGTCTCTTAAAATACATAAATTTTCTGTTGTCGACCACAGCCACATTGGAAGCTTTAACCACGCAAGGAAAAATTTGAACTACTGCATTAAATTTCTGGCTCATCACTAGTGCAATTTCGCCTATTGCCGACTACTTCGCTACTCACACCACGAGTGGTGACATCTGTCTTCAAATAGTGACAGGGACGAAGACGAAGAAGTTAAGTAAACAATCGTATTTTTCGCACATTAGATCTCATTCCTATGACATTAGCAAGTAAAATTCTAGTGCTTGTATAGGTAGAAAAAGATGTGTACCGGCAAACAGCGTAAAAAGGCAAGAAATGCAATCAAGGTTCATTCTACTATTAAAACTCGGGTGGAAAATCATATAGTTAGGTTAGGTTAGGTTGGTATGGTTGCCCAAAGAATGAGCACACTTGAACGAGGAAACACGGATTCGTCCTTTGTGATACCATTATGCAGGAGGTGAGGTGAGAGAGGAACACCGATGGGATGCGGGGAGAGGGCGGGGAGAGGTGGTGCTGGGATGGTTTGGAGGGTGGGTTAGAGTGTATGGACTACAAGCGATGACTGTGCTGCGTTTGCGTCAACCGCTTTGTGCTGCTGATGAAATTCCTCAGATTTCTAATGTCAACGCCTGCTATATCAGCAGGCGAAGCAAAGAAGTAAGAGCCAAAATGTCTGGATCTTAGCCCCGCCAGAGCAGGGCAGCTAAGGAGTAGGTGCTGAGATGATTCCACCTCATCCTCCATACATCCATCGCAAAAGGGACTTGAGGTAATTCCAAGCCTCACATCATGCATTCCTCGCGCATAGTGACCTGTGAAAAAACCCACTAGATTCGAGAGCTGATATTTTGTCAACCTCAGAAGCTCGCCCGGGCGCCCCCGGTCCACACGTAGCCAGATGGATTTCGCGATTTTACAAGTTTGTGTACTTTTCCAACGCTCGCTGAGCTGGCGAGCATACCACAGGTAGTCAGGGGATCTCAATTATCTCCTTCCTTGGGGAGATCACCTCATATGTCCCTTGTCTGTCCGCCTCGCAGTTTCCCGTAATGTCGCTGTGACGAGGAACCCAGATGAGGCTAATATCAAAGAATTCGGACGCAGTCGAAAGTGAGGTCACGCATTCCTTGACCAGTTCCGAGTGCACAGTCACTGACCCGAGGGGCCTTATTGCCGCTTGGGTGTCCGAGTAAATATTTACTTTCCTGACTGTTAGTACGCATGTGAGCAGCCAATCTTACATTACAATTGAAAAATTTCTTTATTTATAAATGAAATAATATCATAAATATTTATATTAAAATGGAGTGGCACAAAAGCTATCGGTCTGAGCTTAATCTAAAGGATTTTTATACGAAGATTATATAAAATATTCCTAATAAGTGTTCCAAAAACATACTTATGGGGCGAGTTGTGCAATGCAGTTCTTAGAAAATTTCAACAGAATTCACTCGGAGGTGATCTACAGAACCTCCCCGTATATTTAAATTTATCTACAACATTGGTTTGGTATATTATTTATGTTATAAACTGCTTCTACATTTCCAATAGAATACATTTTTACTAAATTTGTTGTTGTATTATTTTGAAATATATTTCTTCGTGCATTTAAAAATTTTAGGCAATCGTCTAAAGTGTGATTTATGTGCAATGTGTGCAGTAGGACCTAGACATGTTGCAGGAAGAAGGCACATGCCCTCCGAATAAAGGAGCCCAGCAAAGCATAAGACGAAATAAACATTTATCGAGAAATAGACTGTCGTGCCTCAGTAAGGCTCTGGAAAGGATTATGCCTAAGCACAATTTGTCATGCTTGGTGGAGGCGGGTAGCACTGAGCACTTTCTCTGTGAGTGCCCTGCCTTTGCTAGAGCAAGGCTACGAGTATTGGGTTCCGATGTCATGAGAATGAGTAATATTCGTTCGCTAAAACTGGAGGATATTTACAGATTTGCCAAAGAATCTGGAAAATTCTCACAGGACTAACTATCCCTATCTCTGTCTCTATTCTTTCCTATCTCTTTCTCTGATACTTTTCTCCTTCCCTCCTTGACTCTCTACCCCCTTTCCAGAGCTTTAAATACAATGGGCTCTTTAGCCTGAGTATTTTAGGAGCCACCAAATCTCCTGGTCCTCCTTGGCTCGACCTTTTCAAATTCAAATTCAAGCACATTTTGTTGTTTACATTGAAGGAGCAGCATATTGGGTAATCGTTGCATCGTTAATTGACAGTTTTATATTGTTTTTGCTAATTCAACGAAAGAGCGAAATAGCGAAGCGTCGCATTGGCAATTTGATCGATAATTCGATCAGCTGTTTGGCAATTTGCGTTTGTGGGTCGGGCGCGAGGTATAAATTTAAAACATAAAAAATTTTAAGAAATAAAATTAAGTAAGCTATTTGTAGTAAAAAATTTTATGACTCAAAGATATTTGAAGGCCCCTAATTTGCAAGCCCCCGAAGCTCCAAGCAGTGCAAGCACAAACTGGGAAGTGTTTGAAACCGCAATTTCCCTGGCGCGATATACCAAATTAACTCCGAGCTACAGCTTGACTCGTCGGTTGATTTTTTTTTTCGAAATTGATTTCTTAAATATAATCACGTTTTTGGAAGATTTATCATTTTTCCAATTTGCGTCGTACGTCCATCATATTTCATACTTACGAACTAGACAGCCGCAGTATACAAATAGACAAGCGCATAAAGGGGAAAAAAGTCATCCTTCAAAATCAAATTGGAGGATTAATTTTGTGCCATATGCATATTTCCTACAATATAAATGGCAAATTTTCATATTTTCGCAAAATATTGAAAATGTGTAATTTTGATGAAAATGGATGCATTAGCTAAAGATAGCAAATTTAATTACATACATACCTCTTGTTTGATATATTGTACAATACAACCTGTTTTGAGTTTGATATACCTTTTTTCTTTAATTTAAAATCGGTATTTTTCGATATCTCAAAAACTATATGATGGAAAAAATGTATGCATTTTTTGTCTCAGTGGCCGATTTTAGATAGCCATTGTTGATCCTCTTCTCAGGTAAAAATTGTTCATTCAAACCTGAGTAAATGGCACGCTTCGTAAGTGGTTTGTCCCAATTCCTTTATAACTACATAAGTGACTTAAAATTCAATACCATCTCCGACTGACAAATTTTTTTTATCAGGCGCAGCAGCTAAGCTCCAAGAATATGTAAATTTCATAGGGAATACTAATCGACAACTTCCCCTTTTTTTCTTTTTCGAAGCTTTTTTAGAGTTTTTTCCGTGGCTTTAATTTTGCGTTGCTGCACTGTTTGAGAGCACCACCTAGAGTAGTACAACTCTACTGACTGAGTGGTTGGACTTGTCCAACCCCCACAAATCTAATCTAACCACCTTATTTTTGCTCATACTTTTATCATTCACTAGACACAAAATGAGCCGAGCACATTAAAAATTTTTCGTACAGATTTTCTTTGCGTTTATTGCAAGATTCCAACAAATTTCTACTAATCCGTAAAATAGAGCGGTGGAAGTTGATAACTTTTATGCAGGAGCTATTGCGCAGATGGATATAAACTAAATAAAGGGTGGTTAAGTTTTAAAGGCTGGTGTTGATTTTCAATAAAATACATTTTTTTTAGGAAATTATTGTCATTTCTCTCTATTATGATAATATTGGTATGGTTCAATTACGTATGAAATAAACTATTACCCATAAGGCCGCCGCGGCTTCGACGGCATACCGCCATCCGATGGTCCAAATTTTCGATGACGCTGAGGCATAATTCAGATTCTAGGCCGTTAATGGTCCGCATTATCTCATCCTTTAGCTCTTGCATTATTGCTGGCTTATCGACATACACCTTTTTTTACAAATAACCCCAAAGAAAGAAGTCCAACGGTGTCAAATCACATTATCTTGGCGGCCAATTGACATCGCCGCGACGTGAGATTATTCGGCCAACAAATTTTTCGCGTAAAAGAGCCATTGTTTCGTTAGCTGTGTGACAAGTGGCACCGTCCTGTTGAAACCACATATCGTCCACATCCATATCATCCAATTCGGGCCATAAAAAGTTCGTTATCATCTCACGATAGCAAACACTATTCACAGTAACTGCCCCATTTTGGAAAAACTACGGCCCAATGATGCCGCCGGCCCATAAACCGCACCAAACAGTCACTCTTTGTGGGTACATTGGATTTTCGGCAATCACTCTTGGATTATCATTCGCCCAAATGCGGCAAGTCTGCTTATTGACGAATCCACTGAGGTGAAAATGTGCCTCATCGCTGAAAATGATTTTGTTCGATATGCATTTTGATTTGAATGCCCGTTTTCATAATAAGCCTGAATAACTTTAACGCATTGTTTATTATGTATCTTTCCATGGTTCGAATTGAATTAGTCTGGAATTGAAAAGTGTTAAATAAAATACAGAAACGAACTTGACGTTTAGGTGTGGTTCACATTCAACATCATCCCTTAAAATTTAACCACCCTTTACTTTCGAAATGCACAGCTCATTTTTCAATTTGAAATTATCTATTGGTTTCTTTCAATTTTAACATACGTCACTTCGGCTTCACAAGCTTTTTGTTTACTTGTCCTAAACAAAAAGGACTCCTGCCAGTCCCATCTGGGAGTATAATTTCGATGAAGATGTCGTAATGCCAAAAAACGTCAAATAGCTTATGAAGTGACCAAAATCATTGATGGAACTAACTTCCAAGGTATTTTTTATGATGTAAGTTAATATCAAATATTTTGCTCAGGTATTTCACACAACTTACAAGTTGATGAGTAGCGATAACAAGTGCATGTGCGTATGGGAACAATACTCCAAAAACATTTCATTGAAAGGTCAAATGTATTTGCGCCATTAGGATGCCAAAGGCGACCACATAAAGTGTTGTGAAACCAAGGTAGCCGTAGCCACAAAAGAGTCCAATCAAATGAGTGATTCCTCTTCATTTGATGAATACTGATAACTATCATAATTTATGACGATTTAGCTAGCGGCGATAGCACAGCAACGTGAGTTACTTGATGAGAGGATCTGACAGTGGCAACATTTGGTTCGAAAGAGAGAGTATTGCAGAGCCGCAGCTTTGAAGTTGAGGGTTAGTACGTACAAGCCGTCGCTATTCGATTATGTACGATGCATGGATATATGTATAAGTACAATGTATGCATGTATGTATGTGTTTGGCAGTTACTTGTCCCTTTAAGCTTTTCTATGAAATTGTCACCTAAATTGAATTTATTTGGTTGCTCGAAAAATTGTCATTGAAACTAATCAGCAGAGTTTTTCTTGACATTGGTTTTTGTTGATCTCATCGATTTATTTTATATTAAGTAAATGCATAGATGGGACATTTAACTCAAAGTCATTTAGGAGAGCGTAGCCATCTGGGAGAAACGTATAACGTTTCCCGTTAAATGCGTTCATTTCACAAAATTATTAATTTATAAAAAATCAAAAGAGCCCTAGAGGTACATAAACGATTTGTATTAGAAGATGTCTTGCCCAAGTTGTTCCAATATTTAAGTAAAGTTTAAATTTTTATTTGAAAAATACATATATTTTATATTACAGAGAAATTCATACTTTCACTTGGAAGCTTTTAAGCAAGTATTGCTTACGCTACACAAGCAGGATGAGGCAAGGCGAACAATAGAGCTGTTTCAGTACCGGCACCTAGAGCACAATAATATTAACGACCTGTGCCGCGTCTAGTCCCACCGAACTTCCCGACAAGTGCTAAAATTAACATGAAACAGTGTTGCCGAGAAGGTTGACTCAGACATACCGACAACAGTTACGGACGCTAGAGTTAACGACTCACGACCATATCATACGCAGATAAGACGGTAATGCACATGACATTACCGCTTACTTTCCAAATTCCATTTACTTCTTAATGGAGAAATGGAGACTATCATCGACGTATAACCTCCATACGTCATAGGTAGAGAGCCTGGACGCAGGTTTCTTTTGTGGTTGTTATCCACAATCACGGCTCCACTCTCGATGTAGTGCAAATACGGTCCCGGGGTGGAAGTCAGCCGAGGAGGGGTGGTCCGTTTTAGTGGGAATGTTTCTGACATTTCTATACTATTCTTTTCTCGCGCAATATGTCACTTGACCCGCAAGATCGACTGTTTCCGACAGGCTGGAATTGTTGTATCAGCGTTTCACAGTCACTAAGTGTGGCTTCTAAGCCGAGCCCTCAGGACAAATCTTGTTAAGGACTGCGAGCAATACCGTCATGTTCCGAGGAACTAGAAGAAACTAATTCGGAAGTCGAAAAGGGCTTCTTTTATGCAATTCTGCGGCAGTAATGAATCTCTGAGTGACGCGAAATTGGTTAGGATCCTAAAAAAGGATCCAATCGCAAAGCTAGGGTCACTTGGGTAATCCGATGACTCCTTCACGAAGAAGCAAAGTGAGACACTCAGCTTTCTGATGGACTTTCACTTTCCAGGTAATCAGATAAGCATTGGCCGGCAACAGCCCTTAACGAAAGAGGCTGTTGTCAAAGTTGCTACACCTTCTCGGTGTGACTGGTAAGTTGTCAGATCTGTGGTGAATGAAGCCGCCATTCGATTTGCCATCGAATCTTTTGGCGGCTACAAGTCCTCCGGACCAGATGGCATTTATCCTGCCTTGCTGAAGGAAGGCATAGAGTCAGTGACTGCAGCCCTGGGCTACGCTATGGGCATCTTTTTGGATAAAGAGGGGGCTTTTAATAATCCCACTTTCAACAGTATGTGCAGCTCTGCCAGTAGACATGGTGTAAACCGGATGCTGCTGAATTGGATTCGTTCAATGCTAGCCCAAATAATCGTCACGGTGCGGGCGGAGAAGGATCTACTGGTGTCATCCGAGGTTAATAGAGGCTGCCCCCAAGGTGGTGTGCTGTCTCCATTGCTCTGGTGCATGGTGATCGATCCTCTACTCACCACCTTCAATGATGCGGGAGTCTACGCACAAGCATATGCGGACGACGTTGCTTGTTTGTTAACGGGCCCTTTGCTTATGAACATATGTCAAAGTGCAGAAAACTCTGGATATGATTGACACTTGGTGCTGTGCTAATGGGTTATCGGAAAACCTGACAAAAACTGGTATTGTCCTCTTTACGAAAAGGAGGAAACTTGATGGACTCTCCTATGCATTAGTGGTCTGGATGAGTAGACTTTCTCTCGTGGGAGTCAAGAGGATCTTATCGAGACTACAATGTACTGTGGCCATCTGTTGCACCGACTACTTCAGGCCCGGCATTAGATACTCTGATTGGTCTGCCACCACTTGATGCTTCCAACCAAGGAGAGGCCTTGAAGGCCAACTGCAGGGTGAAACACAATAGGAACTGGTACGGCCTCTGCCCGGCACTGGAAACAGAGAAGGCATGGACTTCGATCCAACGATTCTTTCCAATCCTCTTTGACTCCATGCCATCAAGAGTTGTACTTGAAAAGAGATACACTGTGGTGCTATTAGAGGCTCAGTTGGGATTAAACTTAGAAAATGAGCCCGGCAAACACTGTTTTCGCATTTTTACGGATGACTCCAGGACCGAGAACGGCTCCGGCTCTGGGGTATACGTGGAATCCTACCGGACAAAACAACATTTTGCTTTTGGATTGTACGCATCTATGTTTCAAGCGGAGGTGTATGCTATTCAAGAAGCAACGAACTTTGTTGTAGAAAACATATGGAGAGGCAGCGACAGCAAAGCTTCGCTAATGGCCTTAGGCAGCCCTCCAACCACTTCAAGAGTAGTTGAGTCCTATAAAACCCGGCTGAACTATGTCGGTAGACATAATAGCCTGATGCTAACATGGGTCCCGGAACACGTGGGTACGCGTGAAAATTCGTAATTTTTCATTCTAATTAGTCAACAATTCAAAGGTTGGTGAAACATTTCAAGAAACTGGTTCTGTCGAGGGTAAAAAAGGACCAAAAACTGGACGTTCTGATGAGAACATTGCTGCTGTACCATAAAATGTTGCTGAACAACCTTCAAAATCGATATCTCGACGTTCTCAATAATTTGACGTACATTAATTGACTGTTTGGCGGATTTTACCTGTGGACATGCTTGTGGTAGACGTTTAAATGATGTCATTTTTCATATACACTCGAGCCGTATTTTGCATTACAATAGTGAAACCTGAATGAATCTAAAATTTTACATGTTTTATGAAATATCCTTTATAAGTCAAATTCAAACGTGCAGTCTTGGTGAATAAAACTTATCTTAATAATAATAATAATAATAATAATAATAATAATAAACTCACCATAGTTCAACTCGAAAGTGCCAAAAGTGGAAAGTGAACATTATTTTTCTCTCTCTCTTGCGCCCACAAAGGCAACGCTTTACGCTACATAATAATAATAGCACCACGTGGTGGAACGTAGGCAATTTCGAAAGTGCAACGCTAACTGTTCTCATCAGTCACTCAGAGTCTTGATTCCACTCTCTCAGCATACAGTTGCTTGC
The DNA here is from genome assembly GCF_027943255.1 of Anastrepha obliqua. NCBI lineage: Eukaryota > Metazoa > Arthropoda > Insecta > Diptera > Tephritidae > Anastrepha > Anastrepha obliqua. Next base: position 48,991,290 of record NC_072896.1, on the reverse strand, counting down.
CAGCCGACTCATACTGCCCACCAATGGGTGCATTGCAAGCAACCTACACACACACACTTCGTTTCATTCGACGAGAAAGCCGAAGTCTAATCAACGCTCCGATGGGGGTGGAGAAGGCACAAATACAGTCGATGCAACGACAAATCGTTATCAGCCATTCGAATTTCGATATATGGGTGAGTGTGTATGTATGTATTAATGACACGAGTAGTGTCCGACGAACACTAAGGACTTGCCATAAATGGTGAGCGCTCGTTTTGGTGAGAGCTCGTGCCTTCGTCAGTAAGTTCGTCTGTTGCTTACATTAGTAGCTGTTGCAGTTGCTGTGAATAACCCAGCTTTTCCGCTTGATGCTTTTGACGGTTTTCGAATTGTATTCAGTTACAAAAAGAGATTCACGCGTTCAGGTTGTATACGCGCGCCATCTAACTGTACATATAAACGAAAAGTAACGGTTTGAAGCGCGCGTTACTGATAAACAAAGTTGAAAAAAGAAAAAAATTCAAAAAGTAATCAAAAAATAAAAAAAAATTTATATTAATATATATATAACGGTGCTTGAAAAGATGACTTGAAAAGCTTGCATATTATTACTGATTATTGTGATATGTGTGTTTGAGTGACGTTCATATGTATGTATATTTACAGCCGATTGAAAGAAGCGTACAAGCATTACATTTGATTCTTGCGCGCAAAGGAATAATTCGAAAGAAAAATAATAACCACAAACACAATAAACAAAAAAAAATGTGTGGCGAGACGTGAACGACAATAAGCAATCAACAATAATAACGTATGAAAGTACAATACAAATGAATACATATACACATACATTTATATACACACACACACACGCGTAGATTGCGCCTTTAATAATGAACCGAATTAAGTCAAGAATTTGCGCTTATTAGCAAAAAGCAACGTTGCATACTTTTAAGGGTAAATAATTTCTTTCAACAGCGTGAAGTTGTTGTAGGAGGAAATGCCTATTCGAGAAGTAAAAAAAAAAAATATTATTTATTTTTATTGTTATTATTTTTTATTGAGATTTTATTAAAATTTTATTTATTTATTTATTTTTTTATTTCGTTTAACTCTAGAAAATGCAACATTTTACTAAGAAAGAAATTTTGAGAAAACTTAGAAACCAATAAATAATTAACTTAGTAACATTTTGAAACGGTAAGAGGGTCGCTATTTATATTTCTGGCCTAACAATGGAAAAATTAACAACATCTTCAAACTATTCACTACCATTGTCATTCATTCGTTTGAACTAATTTTCGAATTCCAGGTTTCCAGGGCGTTTTTTTAACTGTGTAGGGACACATCTTTTTTACCACAAGGTAATCATGCAAAATGTTTTTAGCGCGCGTCGTGCTAATGCCCAGAAATGCCTCAAAAAATGTAGCTGAATGATTTCGCGCTCAGCATCGATATTTTCTGGCACAAGAACTTATTTTGGTCGGCCTTCTCAAAACTCTTCAGTGAACGAATAACGACCTCCAGAAAATTCATTGTATCAGTTTTTAATGATACTAAAGGATGATACTTCCTTGGCATGCAATGATTTTAGTCCTCGAATGCATTCTTGTTTTGCTAATTCAGGTCGAAAATTGTAAAAAATAATCACACAAAAATGCTCAGAATTAAATCGAATTTTTTGGCGAGATGAATTTTCAAAGCGACTGCAAAAGAACCTAGTGTAAGGCTCACACATCAAGTCGTATTGTGTGGAAGGAAAATAAACACCAATAGGATGTAAAAATTAATTAAAATCTGCATTGGTTCTAAAGCACTAGAACCATAATTAACACCAACCGTGCCCAAAGAACCATGGCAAAGAGAATATTTCTTTAACTATTTTTTATCTTAGAATATAAGAGTTCTCCCTTTCATGCTCCTAATCGCAAGTAAATTTGCACTAAGCAATAAATATATAAAAAATTGGCGCTTACACCCTTTTCGGGCTTTTGGCCGAACTCCTCTTTCTATTTGTGGTGTGCATCTTAATATTCCTTGAAAAATGGAGGGACCCACAGTTTTATGCCTACTCCAAAAGGCGCCTTTCTTATAAAAAACTCAAAACAAAAACTCAAATTTTTAGTTATATTAACCAAAAGCTCGTTTTCGGTTGCAACTAAAATTGGGTTGCTGACTTTCTTGAATTTTCAACTTAAACTACAGTCTGTTACATAAGAGCGTGGTCAAATAATAACAACAATTGATTTTTCGAATCTCCGCAAACTTATTGATAATTTGGTACTCAATGCAAATACCTCAGTAGCAAGTTCAATCTCCGGCATTAGGGCCTGGCACCGTCGGGGCATACCGCATACTGCATATTATACCGAAAAAGACCTCCAAATTTTCCGAATTTGTGAAGAAAGTTGATATAAATTACATGGCTTGCGTCTGCGAAGCTGCATTTTCATCAGAACCCACACATTTTCTTTGGGATTTGCATCCGGTGACTGAGATGGCCAATCTAAAGTGACAAATCCGTTTTGCGCCTTCCACTCGCTACACGCTCGACTTCGATGTTTCGGATCGTTGTCCTCTTGAAGGATCCAGCCTTTATTTGTCTTGATACACCAATGATATACCAAGATATACCTTGCTCCAATCGCGGTCGAAGTTTTCCTTCGCTCATTCCACTCGTTTTTCAACGTGTTTTGCACTCAACTTTGGTTTTTTCAAAGTACTGCGATATTTCAGTTTATTGGCAAGCAAGTGGCTGCGAATCGTTCGGTAAGATATGTCAACACCTTTTGCTTTCAATTTCACAGCAGCTGCACTTAGAGTCAAATTTGGATCTTTCGAGAACAATGCGAGAATCTTTTTTTCGTTTTTTTTGAGACTTTGCTTGCACTTCCGCGATCAAGGAAAATCATCACCCTTACCGACGTTTTTACACCGATTTATCCACTTGCTAACGAACTGCTTCGATTTTCCCATATATTTCGCAGCATCAGTTTGCGTTAATTGGGGTCCTTTTTCATGCAAACATAGAAAAATTGCCTCAAAGCGAGAGGGGTAAACAGTATTCATTTCGAAAAACCACTCAATTGAAGACTAATTTTGACAGACAGCTGACTTTTTACAAAAAGTCGAAAACCACTCAATTGAAGACAAAATTTCACAGCCAGCTGACTTTTTACAAACCGTCGAAAACCACTCAATTGAAGACTAAATTTAACAGACAGCTAACTTTTTATAAAAAAGCATAAAGGACTGAGGTGCCCTCTATGGCATAGAAAAAGACACAGGACGCTCTTATTTTTTATCTACGTGTAACAGTGACGACGCTCTTATGTAACAGACTGTATGAACCGCGTATTTCATCCATATTTCATTTTACTAAACTTGTATATTCTTATACATACGTACATATACTTGAAGTAAACTTCAATGCCTAATTTAGCAGGAAAGAAAAAAATAAAAAATAAGCGTTCTCTAGTAGCAGTCGTCTTTCGGAAGGTAATGGCGAGCCGCCGAGTGTATTTTCGAGATGGAAAAACTCTTCACAGAAAACCAATTGCCCCTCGGAGGCGGCACAGAATTGGAAATCCCTCTGTTTATGGAATAACATCAAGAAACACACCACAAGTTTGAGAAGGAGTTCTGCCAAACACCTAGAAAGTTTGTCTAAGTTTGTGTAATAAATAAGTCCAAGAATATCGATGATCATAACAAGTGCCCGAGCAAGGGAAAATCTGGGATAAATATATTTTATTAGCAGATTGATGAAGATACTAAAACAGCTATTACCAGCAGGTGAACTAATCTGCATACCTGCGGAGAATCGCATGCACTTAAAGAAGAATGCAAATGTCGACAATCGTAACTTGTTGGAGCCGTGATTTTTGCTGTAGAAATGAAGAAGCCTTGGAATACATCCAATACTTTCTGCAGTAAAATTCTAAACTCCGAAAAATGCGCTTTAGATTTCAGGGCAACAACTTTTTAGAAGTTCAAAACATTTTAGGCACCACTCACCAGAAAATCTAACTGGGTTCAGCAATACTAATACACGGGAAAGTTTTCTTTCTTCGATATTACATCGATTCCCTTTGGTTGTCGAATTAACTTTTCAGAAGCAATTTATCTAACCTTAAAATAGTAATAAAGTGAAAAATTTTCTATATGCTATACAAGTCGGACAAACGCACTTTTACTAATGAGAACGAGACTTCTCCCTATTACTCAATGTGGCGAACTGAAAGCCCAGAACTATTTTAGTTAGGTTAGGTTAGGTTGAACTGGACCGGTTCGGGCCAAAGCGATGCCTGATGGGGTTCATTAGATTTGTGTTTTCAAGTGGTCCACCTGCATGGTGCCCGTTTATGATGCGAATTTAAGGAGACATTCCCAAATTACTGCTGAAATATCTTCCACACCATTAAACTGTGGTGCCTTCGGATATTTTAGGCATTTTTTGAATAACGCAAGACATCCTTAAAGGAGATGCTCTACTGTTTCCTCTGTCAGTTAAGCTCAGTATTCTAGCTTCTTTGGGCTGAACATTTTTTATTTCTCGTATCTCTACCGTAGTTTAAGGTCTGTAATAACAACCGATGCCTGTAGTGTGGTCTTTAACACCTCGATTAGTAACACGCTCTTGTTTTTAACACGCTCTTGTTTTTCGAACGTTGCCAGGCTTTATTTTGCTTTAAAGGTTTCTTATTACATCCGCGTAGCTGTGTTCTGCTGCTGGCTTGATTATAAGTTCTTGCAACTGTGACTTACTTTTGTCAGTTTTCTTCACTTTTTCAGCGGCATAAGCTCCCTCCTTTTCGACCGGATTTAAGTTGCCTCTTATGACTAGCATGCATTACCACGGGTGTATTATTTTCCCCGACCCGGACTGAGGAATATGTGACGCCACGGCGTATGAGTTACTGATTAGACATGCTTTTACCGTGCGTATTATTCAAGTTATCTGGTGCGTATGACCGAATTGTAAGGAAATTAAATTTAATTTTTGTTATTTTCCACAATTTCATATATTCTGCGAGTTGCGTCATACAATTATTTCGAGTTCCAATATTGGTTGTTCAAAATCAAAAGGAAGGAAAAAAATAATTATTTTTTAATATATACTTTTTTCTAAATTTGAATGTAATTACATCATGTTTTTCCGCATTTTTTAGTGTATATATATACATATAATTTTTTGGGTGTTTGCCCGAGCTCCTCCTCCTATTTGTGGTGTGAGTCTCGATGGACGCACAAATGGAAGGACCTACAGTTTCAAGCCGACTCCGAACGGCAGATATATTTATGAGGAGCTTTTCATAGCAGGAGGTTTGCCATTGCCTTCCGAGCGGCAACCGCTATTAGAAAAATGTCTTTTTTTTTATTAATTTTGGTTTCACCAAGATTCGAACCAACGTTCTCTCTATGAATTCCGAATGGTAGTCACACATCAACCCATTCGGCTACGCTGGAAAGAGCCTTAAGTTTGACAAAAAGGTAACGCGTCTCGGATTATTTGTTTTAGATGCTCACTGAATTTGGCACAATGCGGAAATGTATGTGCGGAATCGTCTACAGTAGGATTTCCTGGCAAAGTCAATCCGATCAATAAATAGTTAGCTTGTAAATACGTAATTCTCAACGGCATGTGCTATTATTTGATTATTGCATTTAAGTTGCAGCAACGATTAACGTAACTGCAGAAAAAAATTTGTTAACCACTTCTTCAACGCGGAAGTTCATAGTGAGCTTGTGCGAGACTACCATTCGGCCACACAGGGTAAGGCCACTCTTCAATAGACCATAGCCCATGTCTGGGTTTCTGTCATGAAAATCAGACCGAAATAAATACAGAAACAAATATGTTGCTGCAAATGCTTCCTTGTCAAAACCTGTGGGATAATTTAATATTTCAAGTATCGTCATTTATTCCTCTATAACAAAGGAGGTTTTTCTAAATCTCCCTCGCACTCTTCTTCTTCTTAATTGGCGCAATAACCGCTTACACGAGTTTGGCCGAATTTAACAAAGCGCACCAGTCGTTTCTTTCTCTATCCAACGGGTGCCAGTTGGACACACCAAATGAAAGCCTTTTCCACCTGATCTTTCCAATGCAGAGGAGGCCTTCCTCTTCCTTTACTACTACCAGCTGGTGCCGCATCGAATACTTTCAGAGCCAGAGCGTTAGCATCCATTCGAACGACGTGACCCAGCCCACGTAGCCGCTGGATCTTTACTCGCTGCGCTATGTCTATGTCGTCGTAAAGCTCATGCAGCTCATCATTCCATCGCCTGCGATATTCGCCGTTGCCAAAGTGCAAAGGTCCGAAAATCTTGCGCAGCATCTTTCTCTCAAATACTCCAAGTGTCGCTTCATCCGATGTGGTCATCGTCCACGCTTCGGCCCCATACGTTAGAATGGGCATGACGAGAGCCTTGTAGAGTGTTTGTTTTGTTCGTCGAGAGAGGACTTTACTGCTCAGTTGCCTACTTAGTTCAAACTAGCACTTGTTGGCAAGAGAGATTCTACGCTGGATTTTTAGTCTGACATTATTATCGGTGTTAATGCTGGTTCCTAAATAAGCGAAGTCTTTTACAACCTCGAAATTATAACTGTCTACAGTGACGTGGTTGCCGATACGCGAGTGCGCCGACTGTTTGTTTGAAGAGGTACTATGTTTTGTCCTCGTTCACTATCAGATCCATTCGCTTTGCTTCTTTATCCAGTTTGGAGAACCAACAGCGCGTTTGTTAAGGCCGATGATGTCAATATCATTAAGCTTTGCGGCTCGCACGATCTTCTTCAACATCAGATTAAAGAAGTCACAGGACTTCATTTCTTCGTTATGGAAATAACTTCATTATCATTAATAAAACTATTTCTTTTCTAGATTGTCGTTGTTCATATACCGAAATAAATATACACAGCGAATTTTGTTCTAACTTTTGCTAAATTAAATGGATTGTGCTTTGGAACAGACAAGATGCAACATTCTTCCCATGGAGTTCTGGACCGACAAGTTTAACTATGTTTACAAATTATAAACGGACCGCATTGTGCACTATGGTCCGTATATCTCAAAGATAATAATTATTTTGTTTTTTTTTTTGGGGGGGGAGGATAAAAATTTCAGAAACATTAAATTGATGTCATCGCGCCAATGATATGCCCCACGCTCCCGCTAAAACAGACCTCCTCTCTTCGGCTGAATTCCACCCCGGGACCGCATTTGTCCTACATCGACGGTGGAGCCGTGATTGTGGATAACACCTATGTCCAGGCTCTCTACCTATGACATATGGAGGTTATACGTCGCTGATAGTCTCCATTACTCCATTAAGAAGGAATTGGAACTTGGAAAGGGTGATGTAATGTCATGTGCATTACCGTCTTGTCTGCGTATGATATGGTCATGAGTCGTTTCCTCTAGCGTCCGTAACTGTTGTCGGTATGTCTGAGTTAACCTCCTCTGTAACACTGTTTCATGTTAACTTTACCACTTGTCGAGAAGTTCGGTGTGATCAGACGTGGCATAGGGCATTAATATTATTTTGCTCTATCTGACGGTATTGAAACAGCTCTATTTTTGGCATTTCGTCGTCCTGCTTGTGTAGCGTATGCAAGACTTCCTTGGAAAACTTGCATGCAGCATCCCAGCAATGTTTTGAAATGCACGTACTGCCAGTTAAATTAGTCTCACTTGGCTATCTTCCGAGGGTAGTGGCTAACTCTTCACGTTCTCTTTGCGAATATTGGACAGTAGAAGAGTAAGTGTCGTGCGTCTTCAACCTTCTCTGGGCAGGTAGGGCAGCCGTGTTCGCTCAGCATCTGGGAGAGGAAGTAACTTCCCCGTGCCTTCGCCGTAACCACGTGTCAAGGTTAAGTATAAGTCGTGTGTCCAGCGGCCTTTAGAAGAATGATTCCATCTTCGCTGGCATTCGTCAAGTGACGCCATTCGCTGTGCCATCTTTTGGTCCCTTGTAGGCTTTGCACCTTTCCTTGAATAGAGACGGTTTAGTTCACGTGCTCGGATATCCAGTGGAATTTTTCCCGTAATCACGCAAATGCTCACCCATTTAAGTTTTCAAAGGTTTTTAAAATATCCGTGAAATTTTCTAATGAATTATTTAAAAGAAAATATATATATTTGTGTGCACTGTATGTGTATATACAAAGGTATATATGTAAAATAAGGCCTACCTATATGTAGTAATACAAACCCCAACCTCGTTCTTCTTGCTGTTTTATAAAAACGTACCAGAGTTGAACTTTGCCCCAAATTAAGTAAAGTATACGCAATGTATGCCTGACTTTGTACCAATTTCGGTACCAAAAACTTAAATGGAAATGCTTAGAAAATAAAACACTATATCACTGTGTTACTAAATAAAATCTATATTTTCACGTGCATATGAACTTTTTCCTCTATAACAAAAAATTTGATTATTGATGTATACATACGGTGTACATAATTTACATCTAAAACCTAGTTTTCAGTATGCCATTTTATTGACGACATAATTTGAAATGAAATGCCAACATTTTAGCATGAAAGCTAGGCACTACAAATTGCAGTGGAGCTGAGCATGAATAGCTTTAAAACATAAGCCGAAAACAGGATTTGAGTTGTAGAGGCGATGAATGTAATTCCAAGAAAGAAATTTGATAACGACTTCTTGATTGAATGATTAAGAAAAAAATCTCCTCTTCCAATGTCTGCAAAACAAAATCCTGCAGAGAATTTTTTTTGTTTTGGTGGGATAAACTAGCAAGTACAGCACTCAGACAACATTAAATCCATTGTACTGCACCCGGGTTCCCTTTTAAATTTTCTTTACATCTACTCAACCTCCGCAGAAATCTGAGTAGATCTTGTGGTGCCAAGGAGTCAAAGTGGTCGCTTCTTAACACATCAGTTCCAAAGACCTCAAGTATGATTCGAGCGAAGGCCGACTGACGCACAGAAAGTCGTCCACCGTCTCCTCTTCACATGCTGGGCAGAATGCACTGTCTGAGATGCCCACCTTTTCCATGTGCTTTGCCCATAGAAAGTGGCCCGTCATCAGTCCCACCAGCTGCCTACAGTTCCTTCTGCTTAGTGACTGGAGGAACTGCGATAGTTGGTCGTATATGACAGGGAACATTAGTTTTGTCCATCTGCAGCATCTCCCAGCCTGCCATTGCTAGCCATGGCTTTGATGGCTGCAAAAGGGAGTGGCAGAACGGTGTCCGAGCCAAAGAAGTTGGCCTCAGAGCCCATCCTACCTAAAGTGTCGGAGGTCTCGCTACCCGCGTTACCCACGTGTTCCGAGACCCATGTTAGCATAAGGATTTTATGTCTGCCGACATAGTTCAACCTGGATTTACAGGACTCAACTACCCGTGAATTGGTTGGAGGGCAGTCTAGGGCCATGGGCACGGCTTTGCTGTCGCTGCATACACATATAGATCTGCCTCTTGGAGCATAATGAATGATCATACCAACTGTAACTGAACTAACGAAGCAATTTGCCATAGCTCACAAACAGATCACATAGCTCACAACAAACCAGCTTACTTCGGCTAAATTCTTCCCGAAGACGATTAATATGCTCAACTGTAGCAAACTGTATGTAAAGCGAATAGCGATTATATTGTAAAATACTTCTTAAAAAAGTTAAATTATGAAACGAAAAATGCTTATTCGTATCCTATTATATATACCAGAGGTAATATAGATATTGATAAACGAAAAAAAAAATTGTATATGTAAGCAGGAGCGAAGGGCATAATTCCAAAAAAGGAATTTGGTAACATTTTCTTGACTGAGATTTCGTGAAAATATCATTGAAATATCTCATACAATTTCCTGGCCGTTTTCATCCATTTCCTTTGCTGAATCGATAAATAATCTTACACTCTTTATTTTATTTTCTGTGTTAAGAGCTTTTTCGGATGAAAGAATTGTATGCATACCAAGTTGAGCTTCAGCCTGGAACTGGAAGACGAAGTTTAAGTCCATTTTTTGTGCATAAGTCCCAATCTTTTCGTGTACGTCTATGAGTTTAGCTGCTGCGACTGTTTCTTTTGTATGACTCAGAAGTCTTGTTTTCCTCTTAGTAGCTGCGCAAGCTTTCATCGTGCTTACATAAATACGAGTACACATACATACATACGTACGTAGAGCTCAGCTAATGTGCGTTTAACCATTTGAAAAATGACCGGTTGCATGAGTAATGAAAAATAATTAATTTTGCAAACAGTAACAACAATTTGTAAAATTTGCTTAAAGCAATAATATGTAAGTATGAGTTTCTGGGTATTTATATACATACATACAAAGATATGCATGAATTGCGGGCATCAAGAAACATTGCTGTCGGCGATAAATTGCGCTAACGGATATGCAACAAACCCAGAACGCAAAGTGGCAAACGGCAACTGGCAACTGGCAACTGGCAAACGGAAAGCGGTTAGTATGAAGAGATGAACGGTTCATGGGCGTATGACGGGACACCGTTCAACGCGCAATGCCATGCCGCCGTACTCTCCGAACTGTCTGATTGTTTAAGTAGCTAACTCGCAGGAATTTCAGTTGCTAAAACTACGCAGTAAACCAGCTTTTCGTGTGCTTACCATTTTTTGGCTCTCGGTTTAAAAGTTTTGCCATGCGCACCCATTTTGACACAGCTGCAGCGAAATGACCCAGGCGGACACGTTTATTGCTGTTGAAATGTGTGGTGAACTGTGGAAAAAAAGGAAAAACCATAAGACACCTTCATGGTGTTGTGACGGTGGTGGTGTGTACTGATGCTGTTGGCATGTTTATGAGCTGCTGATGCTCCAACTTTACTGCCACACCGTCAATGCTCCTATTTTCTCAGCTGCAGCTGCAGTTAGCTGGTCGCGGTGACTGTTTTTCCTTCGACTTGTTTCTCGTTCATGCAAAACTAAGTGTCTGCTAGTTGTTTTTATTGTTGCTATTCACCCTTGCCAGCGAGCTGACCGAGGCTAGAGTAGTTTTTTTCTCTCCCTTTATAGCTGATGCATGCGGAGCACCAAGCGCGCATTTTGCCGCCTGCCTAGCCAGCGGCGATGATTGTTTGTATGTGTGCGTGTGTGTATGTGAAGTGGCATTTGCAGCAGCACCGCATTCAAAATGTGGCGGAGCGTGCGCGTCTCAACTCCATAGACCCCGAAATTCGCAAGCCGCATGGATGTGTGTGTGTGTCGCCTCCTTACAATTCATTTCTTGTTTGCACCCACACCATGACACTTCTTGCTCGCACTTTAACTTCCCCATACAACTATTACAAATGCGTTTATGCTCGTATGTCTTTGCTTGGCGCGGTAAGTCTTCAGTTGGTATGTAGAAAAGCTTTTTTTGCCCTGTTGTTTTGTAGTTTTTGCTTTAGCCCCTTTTTCCTGTTTTTGCATTTCTGGTGGTAGATATTGCTGCTGTTGTTGTTATTGTTATTGGTGCTGCCAGTTTACAAGTTTGCATTTGTGCCGGCTCTGCGGCGCACAGCTACTACCATCATCATCATCAACCGTCGCTTTACATTTTGCCGCTTTGCCACTTTTTGTGCAAACCCTCCTCCGCTCGCTCCGCGGCTTCCTACCGCCATCGTTTGCTTATAGCTCACTGACAATTTACTGCATTTGCCATAAAATTGGAATTTATTCTGTGTGCGGTTTTTTGCCAAACAAAAAACTACACTACAGAGACGAACATGAGAGAGGAGCCAAAACAAGCAACGGCGTGTACTGGCGCTTTACAGGGTGCTCGAGCAAGCGAGTAGTTCAAAGATTTTGATTTAATTATTTTTCGGGGCTCTTAGTATCTATCAGCAAGCAAGATCCCAGCTGAGTGATCTCATTCTCTTTCATTTCGTCAGCTCTCTTCCCAATGTATGTATGCATGTATGTATGTATGTCTGCACTTATATTTGATTGGCTTCTCTCTGCCTAGTAACTTTCTACGAATAGCAAATTTCACTTTTTGATGCTAGCAGAATTGCTGTTCTAACAGAAAGTGAACGTAGAAAAGAGAGTTTAGCTACTCTTTGATTACTCGATGAAAGAGATTCTGTCATTCCTTGATTACTCGCGAAGTTACAGAGGTATTGCATAGCAAAGAAAAAGCAGCAGGTACCGCAAAAGCGCCGGCGTACTATGATAATGAAATAATAAATGGGCACCTTAATTGTATGAAAACTAAAAACAAACTTTACATTTTGATCTTCCTATAAGAGCCAGACTCATTACAAGAGTCCTACCTGTGTTTATAGAGAGAAGTACTTTATTTTTTAATTAACAGAACGAAATTCCACGATGTGATCATCATCATCACAGTACCAAGGCTTAGAGTAAACCATTGCTTCCATTAAAAGGAGACTCCACCTCACTCGGCCTTCAGCTTTTCCATTGACTTCAGATATGCTCATAGTTCACATATCTCTTCTATGGAAAAAGATGGAGAGATGAATTTTTTTCTCAGCCGACCTCTTCTTTTATCGCCTTGCGAGTTTGTTTCGAAGATCTCTTCCAGGATGTGATATAGCAGTGTACCTATTAGTCCTTGGTATATATTTTTTTCAAAACTAACAATCGGAAATTTGCAAGGATATTCCAGTATAAAATTTTAAAAGTACTTTTTCCATACTTATTTGTTCTTATACCAGAAAATTATCTCTTTCATTTGAATGCATCGCTTTCTTGAAATTTCAAAGGCCTTTAAGAAAACCTTAATGTATTCTCGCGGGTATATTGTTTTTTGTTGACTATCGCATGATATAATCCGAGCTCGGGAAATCGTAGTCTTTGTGCATAGAGTGATCATTAATAGTATTGAACTACTGGATATTATTATTATTATTATTATAGTTTGCTTAAGCGCCGATAATTATTTGGGACATAGTGCCAAAGTTAATGGCTTCCACTTATTTCTATCGCTTGCATTTGGCCTCAATTGAGTGCAAGTTAGATTATTGCAAGTTATTTCGTCATGCAGACAGCGTCGCCCGAATTCTCTTGAACTACCCCTACATCTATACCCTTTTGGGTTACACTGCAAAGCCATTGTTGGTATTTCTTGGGCTGCTATTCTGAGCAGGTGTCCAATCCATGCCCACTTTCTCTTACGGATTTCGACATCAATTGTAACTTGATTGCATCTTCTATGCATGCAATTTAGGGTTCGCTATCCAGTTTGCTGCTGGATATGATTTCAGATTATATGGACTTCCAGGAAGAGTAGAAGAAGTAAAGCAGTTATTCCCTGACACCTGGCAACGGCCAAAGACAAGAGACTGATGCATGAAATAATAGATTCGCTAGTGAGAGTAGACCAGTAACTTTTAATTTCAATAACTAAAGCTGCTCTTAGTCGAATTAAAAAAAACTAAATTGGCTCAAAACGTCATTGTAAGAAGCACATAGTGACTGACTGGAGATGATCAGGCAAATCATTGACAGAGTACCTTTATTATACCAGAATAAGAGCAAAACTTTCGCTGAATAGTAGAATGGCCGGACGTTTTTGCTTTTGTGACAAGCAAAATCAGCGGCAGCTCGAACCACTGCTGAGCTCCTTTCAAGGCGCTGCTGCAAAAGTAGCTTCTAGGCTGAGGAAGTTTGACAATCTAAGTGGAAGCCAGCCGAGTATGAACGTAGATTGTTATTGAATGAAACTGAAATCAAAGCTGATTTAGGCAGATTACCTTACACCTTAGTACTTCTGCACCAGCGTTTATATAAGTTTCGACTAGAGTAGAATAAAAGAAGTGCCTACTAAAAGAAAAAAAGGAATTTTTAAAGGAATCTTGGAGAAAAACTTACTCGTAGTGGAACCTAATTCGCACGGAAATGGCATTCCGTTTAGCACTGATTCCGCCAAAAAACCGTTGGGAGAACAAGTTTCTCTGTTTCCGCCTTCTTTCCCCCCAAGAGGGATATTACTTATTAGAGTCTTCAATCTTAGTATGTGTAAGAGAACATGCGGAATTCAGCTGGAGCCTTCACCTTCATACTTTTCAAACTCTTGTCAACGGTAGGGGTAGTTGTGTGTTTTAAGCTGTTTAATTGTCATGTCACTGAATTACAAAGATTGGTTTGTGCTGGATCCGAATGAAACAAAACTTTTGAACTACTCAAATTTGTTAAATTCCTGATATTTATGGAACCGAGACCCTTAAGAAAGCTGTGGACTGGCTGCTCGCTTCTGTAATTGCAGAGTTAAAGGAGGTAATTATCTGCTCCGACAGCCAAGCGGCAATTAGCGCAATGGACTCGCTGTTTGTGGCTTCGAAATTGGTCGGGGAATGCCTGACTTCCCTCTCGATTGCATCGGAATACTTCGATATTAGGCACATTTGGGTTCCCGGTCACAGCGGTATAGCGGAAAACTGCTGGGCCGGTGAGTTTGCCAGACAAGGGACCCTTGAGACGGCTTCATTGCAATATGAGAGGATAAGAGTTCCCTTAAGAATCTGTGGTCTGCTACTGAAAAGATGCGCCTCGCATCAACTCAGCTAGCGCTGGGCTAGTGCGCAAATGTGCAAAGTCGCGAGATACTTCTGGCCACGGTAGATCGGGACGCTCGAGAGAACTTCTAAAGCTAACAAAGCTACAGCTATCGAATTTGGTAGGTATCCTCACCGGACACTGTCCGTTAAGTGTTCAACCGACGAAGCTTGGCATTGCTTCAAGCCCTTTCTGCAGCAGCTGTCTAGAGGACGAGGTGGAATCATCTCAGCATCTTTTTCTCAGCTGCCCTTCTCTCGTCCTATGGTATAGACATCTGGGCTGTCACTTTTTCGCTAAATCAGCAGATATTGTGGGTTTAAATATCAGGCATCTGGTAAAATTCATCAGCAGCTTGAAACGGTTAATACAAACGTAAATCGCCACTCGTTCTTCGTCGTCCTCAAATCATCTAATCTAATCCCTGCATTCTATCTGGTCATTCCCCCTCTCTTGTTCCACTCCCCTCCCTCTCTATGGTATCACAACGGACACATTTTTGTCCAAGTGGGTCCCTCATAAGGGCAGCCATTTAACCTAACCTAGAAACCCCTAGGTTTCACGTGAAAATGTATACGAAGCGTCTAGATACTGCTGAATATTGGAACAAAAAGTATACTGCTTCTTCTTTCCGTAGATATTTCGTGTCTTGAATACTTACAGATGTCGACCAAAGCTGCAAAGCCACTCGATAAGTGACTTCTTTTGATCCGGAATGATAGAAAACATTTAGTTGATTAGAAGATTATTGGTTTACCCAAGAGGATACCTGGTGTATCCTTGATGGCAGTACCAGCATTAGTTAAGGCGATACCACGATTATTTTTGGAACTGAGCCAATATTCGTATCACATATCATAGCCATTTCTGAGGTATGCGACGGTTTTTTTTTCTCAGAGATAAGATTTGGTAGCCACTTGGCTCTCATTGAAAGTATACTGCATAAAACAAAGTTACTTTACTGCGGCGACATCTTTCGGTCAAACAAAATTTAAGTCGTTCCGATGCGTTGCACCGGCTGTCATGAGAACGAGACCTGCGTTACCCTGCCTCGCACCACATTAAGCTTAACTCTACACATTCCTTTGAACACACTCATCTAACACTTCTTTCCCTTTGGCCCCGCCCAGTTGAAACAGCCTGTTTCTTTGGCCTACAGTTGCATGAGTCAGGCGACAACGACTGATGACTTCACTGTACTTGGCAGGGTTTTATTATACTGCCGAAGTGACGCAGCCTAGAGATATCCAAGAATTCAATGAGAAAAATACTATTAAAGGGAATTGTATTGGTTGGAAATGCTTTTCTATCACTCAGGCAATATCACCCATTGCACTTAAGGCCAAGATTGAGGTTTTAAAAGACAGGAAGAGCCAGGTGAGATAGGAATTCCTTAGCTCGCTGCAAGTTTCCCAGATTGTTGTAAGAATCTTAGCAATTTGTTGAGGAAAAGAGAATATAGCTCGTAAATTCTCAACACATTCGACGCAAAAATGTATCATTTTTGGCTGGAGCCGGACAGCAGCAGCAGATTCCATAATATGCTCATCCTCACAACAAGATGTATATAGCAAAGGATAGTGGATCGTTGATGCGTATGAAGGCCTCGTGCCATGTCTATGGATTGCGCCCCATATTAGCCCCCATCAAGGCTCGTAACTCACTTCTCTTCTGTCTAAAACGTAAATGCGCTGTCAGGCCTTCTCAGCGAATATTTTTTGTTTTTTTGGTAGGTGTAAGTACTGCAGCAGCGTTGCTCACGAGCTTTATTAATGAAAACCTTGATGCAGCCGATTGTTTTCACTATGCTTTGCCTTAAAACTAGCTCCTTTTCCATTTGGCACTTCAAAGAACCGCAGCTCGTAAATTTAGCAGCCTGTTCGTTGCTTTGGATACCTCAGTGTCCAGGCACCCACAAGTTGCAACGGAGCTTAACCTCAACTTATATTCCTGGACTGTTTTTGAAGAGGTACAAGTGGTTTCTAAGGTCTTCAGTGCAGGTGCCAGTGGTTTCTAAGGTCTTGGCTGAAAACACAAATCCTAGTTTTAATTGTACGTTGAAAGGCCGCTTTCATTATACCTAAAACAGTAAATCATCTAAAGTTATTGTTAAAATGCCATCTTTCTCCAGTACTATTTCTAGTTGGAGCAGTCGGTTTAACAATTTTTTGAAAAATATGCCTGAATCCGTCCACTGCTTTCTTGTATGGAAGCTAATGATATAGCCAAAAGCGATTCCAGGTCTCAGTTTGTCAAAAGGTATCAAAAACAAGAAAATGTTTTGGTAATCGACGAGATGACAAATGCATGAAGTAACTAGGTGTTTCAAATATATACCGCATTGAAAATTTACTTAACCTAAACTAAAAGCTGTCGTAGCCGAATTGGTTGTTGCGTGACTACGATGCGGATGTGCTTAGGTTCGAATTACCATAAAACAGCAATATGAAACATTTTTTCCCAATAGCGTTTACCCGAGTGTATTCAGCCATTAAAACTCCTCATAAAAAATACATGCCGTTCGGAGTCGACTTAAAACTGTAGGTCCCTCAACAACATCAAGACGCACGACACAAATAGCTCTAAGAGGGTGTAAGGGCCAATTATATATAAACTAAAGGATTTTACTACAATTTGTTCTCAAACTCGAAATACAAATTTGCAAAAGAACTACTCACTTAACGTGGAAACTAAACCATTTAATGAAACGCCCTGTATGATTAGTTCTATAGATACGAGTAAACAGACGCATCTACATATCACACAAACGTATGCAAACAGACACAAACAAATTCGCACTTTTGTGGAGAAAGTGACGCGCGCTAGAAAATCGCCCGCATGCTATAAAACAGCTAAACAAATATTTACAACAATAATAGTAGCAACAACAGCTGAAACCAGGGATTGTAACGGCGATGCCAGCTTCAATTCGGCGGGAGCTTGTCTCATTTATAATGGACCAGCCTCCACCGCTTCCCCTGGGGATGCCACTGCAACGCGGCTTCTGTTTGCTGCCCGCTTTATTTTGACTGTTTGAGGTTGTTTTTATTTTATTTGCAAACTATTTTCACGCCGCTCAGTCACATACAAAATTCCGTTTCTCACTTTCTAGCTTGCAGTGTTTTCCAATTATTTCGCTATTTGCTAGGCACAAAACAGCACCGCACCCGAGGCATTGAAAAACAACCAAAGTTGACGCTATAAAAAATGCACAACCATAAATTTAACGAAAAACAAAAGCGGTGTGTGAAATAAAAAAAGATAAACAAACAAAAAAAAAAAAAAGAAAAATAAAAAAATAAAGCAATAAAAAATAGAAATAAAAATAAGAATAAACAACGCATAACAATTTCGTATGGACTGACATAGTATAAAAAAATCCCACATCTAGGCGTACCGAGCATAATCGCCTAAAAATATGCAAAGAAAATAAGTGTTAGAGCAACAATTTGTGCGCATGAAAGGCAAAGCGGAAGTAAATTGCAAATAGCGGAGTGTAAATATTTTACGTATGTATGCATGTATATGTGCATGCGTGTTAGTGCGACGCTGCACTTGCACTTGGCGATAAGTGGATGTAAGTGCACACATACTTAAGTGCTAAAGTGTGTTTTTTGCTGAAGGAGTAAAGTGTGCGTTACCAACACGCCGCCAGGTATACGCGACACGGTGAGAGTTGATAATGTGTTGCAAGTAATTATTAGCAAATACGTGTACACGAAGCAAAGCAAAGCAAAGCAAAACAAAAACCGTGTTCGTGTGTAAATATGTGCGCGCATATCTGCTTGCAATATTAGAAAACAAAAGTGAGGTTTGTCGATGTAATCGCTCCCTCAACCTCTGTGTGTACGCAGTGCATTCACAGGAACACGTACCCAACACACACACACACACAAGCTTCAAATAACCGTAACTTCTTCTATTTTGCATTCCTCGCTTATCACTGACTGCTTGCTTGTTAGTTGCAATCACAGCACAGCATTGCACGTGTTGCAAAAAGTTTGAAAAAGTGTATGAGTAGCGGAGCATTAGAAAGCAGAAATCCACAGCATCATTTTCAGTAGCCTGTCTTCCGAGTAACTAAGGAAAACTAACAAATTTACAACTAAATATTTTCAACAAGCTGATTTGACTTGCAAAAACGCTCGCCAATACTCTCCTCCACGCCACCGAGCACACCACCAGCCAGCGAGTGCCAGCTCAACACCAGCATACAGGTAATTAATATTTTATGTAGTCAACGCAAAGCATGCCCCATCTTAAGTTTGTATATCTCTTTAAGCTAAGACTTTCTCCGTCTCGTACAGCCATTGCAGAAAGGAGGTCGCTGTGGTATATGGCACTCTCTCTCTCTCTCTCTCTCTCTCTCCAACTAAAAGTATATTTATGTATCTGCAAGAGTATCCTTTGCGGTACTGGCGCCTGCAATTTTGGCCGCCAATGGCTATGTACGCTCACCTTTTTCATTCCTTTCCTCCATTACCTCTGCTACGCTTTATACTATGTACGAGCACGAGTAGTTCTTGTGTGTGTTGAGCAAAGAAAGTTTGGCGAAAGTTTCTTCAAACTACACTTTATACTTCGCTCATAGTTTCAAATGGATTTGTTTTTAATTCATTTGCGTTTACATTTATGAAATTCTTAGCCTTTACATTTGCAGTCGATGATTTTGTGGTATGTACAGTGTGTGATTTTGTTTATTCTGAAGTAAAAAAATATATTTTTTAATCTAAATAATACAAAAGTAAACCAAAGTAAAAAAAGAAGGCCCCCCCTGATACTACACGATTTGCTTGTTCCCAGTTTTCTTCATTTATTTTAGCCCACTTTGATTTGCCAAGCATTAGCCAGTGTCGAATAGATGAAGCAACTGGTTTAAAGAAACATAAGTACGTTGGTATGTAGGCGGCCGCCATAGCCGAATGGGCTGGTGCGTGACTACCATTCGGAATTCAGAGAGAACGTAGGTTCGAATAACAGTGAAACACCAAAAAAAAAAAAAGTTTTTTTATAATAGTGGGCTCCCTTCGGCAGGTAATAGGAAACCTCCGAGTGTATTTCTGTCATGAAAAAGCTCCTCATAAAAAATATCTGCCGTTCGGAATCGGCTTAAAACTGGAGGTCCCTCGATTTGTGGAACAACATCAACGTTTAAGTAAGCTCAAAAACATTCTTCTTCATTCTTCGAAGGCCGAGAAAACCACCTCCATAAATGTTTCAAAATATTATGAAAAATGGAGAAAAACGAGACAAGATGTGAGTCACTTGAAAGCTGGTCATGTTCTTGATATTTAAACGGTCATAAATAAATTTTTCACTTGAACTTCTTACGACACTATGCAGAAAGTACTGAGCATAGTATCTTCTTGTAAAAAGAGAATTAGGTGAAAAAATATTAAAAAATTCTGTTTAGAGTTCACTTAAGAATTTATTTCATGTTGACATATTTTAATTCAATAAATATATTAATATAATAAGAGTCTCAGAGACTTTTTCTAAGACGAAATTAAATGCTTCGTAAATGCATCGAAAAGTTTCACTCTGTGTGCTCTATTCGATTCAAGAAAAATTCAAAAAATATTGAAAATCGTGTTAAAACAAAACATTTCGTGCAAAAAAAGATTTTTGTTCTTTTTAACTCGTGCTAAATAAAAATCGTCTAAAAAACTGCATGTAAAAAGAAAATAAAGTGTATACGTAAACGAGAGTTGACTTTTACCTATATTACGCGCACAATACTGAATATTTAATATTTTTCGAAATATTTGCCTTGAAAGTCAACACACGCCTGCATTCGCTTCCACGAATTTTCAAAAATTTCTGGGTCAGAAGCGGATACTTCTTAAACGTGCTGTTTAAGGGCTTTATCAGGGGTTGAAAAAAGTTAACCTCGCATTTTATTTTTGATATTTGAAAGAAATCATTAGGCCCCAAATGAGGGCTGTATGCACATTAATTCGATCTTTTGAATGCAGAAAACCCCTTTTGTGAGCCGACAGGTGAGAGCTCGCATTGTGTTGGTGAAAGAGAATTCGTCTTCGGCATTTAGTTTTTCTTAATTTGCAAAAAAACTTCTGGCAAACAAATGGTTGTGTACTACTTAGAATTAACTGTGTTTCTGGTGGAAGTGTTGCGATATGACCAGATTTTATGAAAAAACTGGTGACGATTTGCTTTGATGTGCTTCTTCCGCGAACAAATTTTGTTGGATAAAGCCAGTCTTGGAACACCCACTCTATTGATTGCTATTTTGTTTCCGGCTCATAGCTCATATGCATATCTCTAAGATCCGTCACCTGTTACGATCCATATTGGGGCTTTAAACCACCGAATTTTGAATTTCTTCATTCTTCTGAAACACATAAACCAAAAAAATTATTAATCAGTATGACTGTAGCATTGTAGAAGCTGCGGGGACCTTTCAGAGAAGGAGACTGTTGAGGAATTTCTCGACAGCTTGGGGCAGTGCTTCAACCTGAGTCCCACCAACTTTCACTATTACATCAACAGCTCCGGCTGGCTGTAGATATCTGCTTGTTGGAGGTTTCATAATGGTATCAAAACGGCGCTTCAGTGCGTATTTGAGGACTGCCCGACTGGCTCTTTAACCATTTCACCTACCTACCTATGATTGTAGCTATGTACTAGAATAAAAAAAATTTGACAAAATGGTGAGGTTTTGAATTTGACACTCTAAAAATCGGGGTTTTATTTAATCAAAAAAGTTCGAAATAATTGAAATAATAATATGGTTCTAGTAGGGGCGATAGCCATTGATCAACATATTAAAATTTCAAATGATTCAGTTGTATAGTTTTTTTTCGGACAACACTAGGCCGGAAAAGTCATTTCGAGATAAATGAGTTTAAAGTTGGAGGTACAGGAGCGCGTGGACCACTCTCTACCTAGTTAATGGGCTGAAGAAGCTATAATATTGAGAACTTGCGCATGAAAATTTCACAGTACATATATTCTTCAGATACTATACTTTCGAAATATCAAAAAAAAAAATCGAAATGATAGATTTTTAAATTTCTAGACCACCGGGTCCTCTTAAGCTACCCATTAGAAAACAAGAGGCAGGCTATGATACTTATCAATGGGTAAAATATTACCTAAGCTTGCTCCTCAAACCCAATGTATTTTTTGTTTATATTTTTCAACTTGTATGGATGACTGTTCCAACGACGAATAGCGGAAACAAAAAAAAAATCGTGTTCAGATATTGATTATTTAAATTTAGCTTGTAAGAGCAGAGATATCTGATATTCATATAGTCTATGCCTGAGGTACTGAGGTTCGTTTCATATCAATATTGTGTGCAACATAGTAAAACATATAAGGGGCGCATACATTGAAATGTGCTCACCACGTACTCCATATATATGTCTAGCAATATTATTATTTAATGCAGGCGGTACAAGAAACTAGACCCACCTCTACTTTCTAGGCTCCGGTATACGGAATTTGGTTTCAGTTCCGGTAACGGGTATTATTAAAAAAAAAAATTAAGCTAATTTTTTTTATTCAGGTTTTGTATTATTTTTATCATCTCTCAAAAAGAACAAAAAAAAACATAAGAACGTGATTCATAGAAGGCGTCTTCAATTTGCCACTTTTCTTCTCGCTATCTCTGGCATCTGCTCACTTTACGAAAAATTTGCGTGTGAGAGCAACAACAAATTTATCGAGCAAGAGTATGGTTATACCTCATAGAACTGGCATAACTCACCATATTCGATACTCTCTTTCAAGAGAGTTTTGACAAAAATAGCTGATTTGCTGACGCAATAATTGTCATTTGTGTTCATTTTATTAATTCTATATTTTTTAACTCTGCTGTTATTAATGAGTAAACTTATAGTACTACGGCGTTCTCTTACTTGTTCGATTGTTACTTCACAGTGAGAACTACTCTCACGGACGTTGCAATCTTGAAATCTATCATTCTGGCAAATTATTAGTCAATATTACTCGCTTCATTTCATTCCTAAAGCTTATCCTCCTTTATTCTCAAAACTTCCGAGCGATTGTTGGATGTATATCTCAGCTACTTGCAGCGCGGTGAGACTCAGAGACGTAGGAAGCTGGACAACAAGGTCTTACGGTCACAGTAAGATCCTCCTACAGGGACCCTCGCTGCTCAAAAACAGATCAGACTACACAGTCCCCGACCTAAACTTCAAGAAAGGCTTTACGGTACTTTTTCCACCGAGAGCCGAATGGAGCAAAGGAAAGATGATTGGAAGACACGATATCGAAATCTGTACCGACGGTTCTAAGATGAACTGTGGTGTTGGAGCCGGCTTCCATTCGGAGCCGCTCAACCTATCCCAGTCAATTCGTCTTCCTGACTATGCCAGCGCGTTCCAGAACTGTTAGCGATCAGAGAAGCATGCAAATCACTAAAACTCTACAAGAAAGTTGGTGCAAGAGTAGCTATCTTCTTAGACAGTCAAGCTGCTATAAAGGCCTTGGACTTCAACTCCATTTCATCAAAACTAGTCGGTCATACAAATCCAAAGGACGAATGATCTGTTAGGATGCTCCCGGCCAAGCATCTCACGCATCACTGCAACCCTTACATGACATTGGAAAGTAGGGGATTATGCAGCTACACTCATTCTACTCTTTAATCCTATCTACAGGAACTGTCAAGCGGAAGGTGCCAAGGAAAGTCTTTTCCACTACTTATGTGAATGTCCACGGCTAGCTAAGGCACGACTCCGCTCCTTTGGTAAGCCTTTCCTGCGGCAAATTAACGAGATCCCAGACATCGAGATAAAGAATTCGCTGCTATACTTGGACCTCACTAAATGGATTTGACTTAGAACAACAAAAACAAAAAAAAAACATCATTATACAAGAACAGTGGTAGTAAAACGGTGCAGGTCCCTAATTAGGACTATTTCAGTGGAAATACTCAACCACTTCAATAACAACAACAACATTACTCACTTCAGAGAATAATAAAAAAGCGACCCGAATTGCAGAGAGACTAGCCATGGGTTCTATAGCATGACATTGTGCTGCCTCTCAAGAGGTTTTTTGCCCGGTGCAGCAGCCCAGTCTTAGAGCATTCGCTTTATACGCCAGACTTCTATATTTTTCTTGAGGCAAAATGTGAAAGGAAACCAAATTGGATTCATTGAAGCTGCGAAAAGAGTGTAGAGCACGGCTTGAAAGAACTGGCAGACGAAAACTTTCCGCATTGCTTCGAACAAAAGAATCTTTCAAGCTGCGTTGTAGGAATAAATCAAGTTTATATATTGAAAGTGATAATAAGCTAAAATGTATTAAACCAAAATAAAGAGTTAGGGCTGCTTTTAAGTTTAATATTTATCCCTTCAACAATCTCGTCATGACTTCAATCGTTACCTTCAAATAAAAGCATAAGTCCGTACGCACTTCGTCTTGCTCGCTTAGATATCCGCAAGATTTTCCAGAGCAATTATATGATTTTACAACACTGTAGTAGTTTCAATAGCCTGTCCCACGCCGTTAGTTTCCTGCATTCTTCCGCCATATACTTTCTCCTCTAAGCTGCCGCAACAACTACAACACTCCTTAAGTTTATGTAGCTATTATTATTGCACTTGCTCTTACTTCGTCTTCATCTTCGGTTTTGCGGACTACTGTTCCATTTTCCTTCGCGCATTCATTGGCTCAATTTCGTCGCTGCCGTGTATATCTTTATACGAGTATCTACAACATTTGAAGTATTGTACTTTAGTAGTTTTATGTCGCTTCGTTGTCATAATTTGTTTTCTACTCTATTTTATCCGCTTACATTCCTTAATCCTCGCAAGGAGTTCCACTTTCTTGAGCAACATCAAATGTCCCATAAATGCTGCGGAGATGACTGAAAGCTCATCTAAGTTTCTTTCGACCGTCTGGTTTTTGTTGTGCGCATCTAACAATTCGTATGAAAATTGATTTAATCCACTTTAGGACTCATAAACTTGGCGGCTTTAATGGAAATTATTGTTTAGTGACATTTTCACTGCCCACTTCATTGGCGTTACAGGACTTTAGAGAATATTTACGACTGAATTTTGTGACTGTTCTGCTATTTTAAGTAACTAATAATTGATATAGCCGTAATGATTTTTTATGCTTTTCAGTTGAATTTACATTTTTATTCAAGCGACTAGTTGCTTTGTCATAAAACTTCTCTTACAATAAGTACCACAACTACGATGCCGGAAACCTGTAAATAGTTAGGTTAGAATTAACCTTCGTTATATTTATTTTGAATAATAAACATACATACGACAAAAGGGAGAAGTGGCAGCATGCTTGGAATTTAAGCTCAAAAATGCAGGTTAATGCCCAAGCTTCTTAGACATGACTCGATTACAGGGAACATGCCAACTTCAGAAAACGCCGCGGACTATATGGCAGATATAACTGATTTTCACAAGAACATTCACGCGAGTAGATGTGAGATGAAATTGCCGCTCTGGCAGCCGTCTCTTTCTGTACGGAGTGGTCCAATGAGGTCTGCTGTGGTAAATATTTATTCCGACGAACTTGACATCACTCAGTGGGTATTTGTGAACTGAATTCACACTTCTAAGTATCAAAGACATTAAAGCCAGACGATACTATTAGCAATATACTTTCCAATAACCAAATCATATCTAGAGAGAAGACACAAAAATAGAATCAGTACCTCAGTCGATGATCATTTCTTTCACATTGGAGAAAACCAAACCTGCCGGAATGAAGCCGTGGCAGTGGCGCAAGGATGGGTTGCTGCATAACCCAAAAATGTATTTTCTTTGGCGAAAAGTCATGGCAGGCTTATAATTTTATTCATTATAATGCAATAATTTATTTCCTTTGGCAAGAACAAGATGGTCAGACATCCAAACATGTAAAATATGTAACAACACAGCTTCGGCCTTACCACTGCACAACAAAGGCAAGAGATTTATCAAATAGGCAGACTACTGAGTTATTTAGAACTGAGCGATTATTTCCATCACTTGGAAGGCAATTGAGCCTCCTTACAACAAACTAGCTACAATTGTCATCTGTACGAAGACATGGAATATCCAAAACTGGACTTTCTACTACGAAGAACCCTCGGCAGATTCATTGTGCAACACTCAGAACTTGTAGGCCCGCCAAAATTAGACCGTTGCGTCCGATCCGGTCATATGACTAGCAGCCGAATTGATTTTCTCTAGTTGCCACATTCGTGCTATACATTTTTCCGGGACGTGCAATAGCCGCACAAGTAGAGTGACTTTCACCGTACGTCAAGTCAGGCACAAAAACAATGTAGGCAACTATCAGTACATAACAGCTAATTTGTTTGTATACGGCAACACTTTCCCTGTAGCATCCCTCTGCATTTACGATGATATGTCAGACGAGGCTATTAATGGATTTTACATTAGGTGAATTAAGTAAATTTATTAGGAAGTTAAAAAGTTTTGACTAGCAAGTTATTGCACATTTTCACCATATAAGAAAAACTTCGAGCAATTGTTTTATGGAAGAAATTGCATAGTACAGCCAACAAAAAAAAATATCAAAAATTAATCGGAATTTTGAACTTGCACGGAATTAAACAAAAATTGAATGTACTGCAAAACTGCATACCCAATTTCTATGTAAAAAATTGAAATTTTGAAAAAAATTAAGAGCATATTTTTAAATTTCATAAAAGTGGTAAAGCAGAAATTAAAATGGAAACGAGAAATAGAAACCTTTTACAAGTATGTGATGCCCTCGATATCTTAGTACTCTATGGGCTCAGTACGAAGTGCGGTACCTTTATAGAATTATTCGCTGAATTTTAAAGCAAATCTATTTTGTCTATATTGACTGAGCTTAAAAAGCAAATTCCAAAAAAAAAAAAATATTTATTTTTGGCATTACAAATTAGTGTGCTGAAATTTACTGGAGAATAATATTTGAGAATAAGTGAAGAAGTAGATTTTTTTTATTTAAAAAACCATTTTTCCACACGAAAACTTAACGTTTTTTGAGAATGCTGTGGTTCTTAATTGCAGGTTGTGTTGAGAAATACGGGAAATGCCTTATCTCTCAACCAACCGCAGGATTGTCTCTAACCTAAATATTATTTGTGCTGAAATAGAAGCACTAAACGGAAAATGGCAAATTATCACGCCTGTACCAATTGTTCTGCCGGTTAATTTCAATCATTAGTATATCTCAAATATATTGCAGTGTATAGAAATGAATACAAAACCTTCATCCTTGGGAGCTCACAAACTCTATGCCAAGAATAACCAAATGTCGCTAAATATGAGTTTTTTTACGATGGCAACAAAATTTTAAAAATAAATAATTAATACTTACTTACTTACGTGACGCTACAACCGTGTGTCGGTCTTGGACGAATCCAAAATGACGGGCCAGCTGTTTCTGTCCTGCGCTCGTTGGTGCCAGGTGGAAATCTCGAGTGAAGACAGGTCCTGCTGCAGTTGGTCCTTCCAACGGGTCTTCCTGTAGTCTTCCTCCTCCACGCCTTCCGTTTTAGAGTAACGTGTCGTAAATTCGTCTTGAGGGAGCGTCTTCTTTCATACGGGTAACATGGCCAAGCCAGCGTAGCCGCTGTATTTTTACACGCTTAACTATGTCTATGTCCTTATATAGCTCATACAACTCGCTGTTCCACCATACGCAGTACTTCTCACTAACGCGGAGGGGGCCAAAGATCTTACGTCGAATTTTTCTCTCGAAGGCTCCCAAAACTTTTTCAACTGCTTTTGACATCGTTCATGCTTCTGCGTCATATATTAGGACGGGGATGATGAGCGTTTTGTAGAGTGTTAGTTCGGTCTTTCGAGAGAGAGCTCTACTTCTCAGTTTCCTACTGAGCCAAAAGTAACACCTGCTAGCAAGAGTTATTCTGACTTGAGTCTCCAAACTGACGCCATATCTGTTGTTAATGCTAAATAAATAATTAATACGGTTTTTTAATTTTTAGAGTCTTGGCATACTTTTTTACTGATAATATCTTGCGACACAAATATTTTTTGTTTTTTTTGGTATGTTTTGTTAAAAATTTCATATTCACATTTTTTATAGAAGAGTTGCATACTCAGATTTTTGTTTTTAAATCAATTAAATTATTTAAAGGAGGTTATTCGAAAAAATTTTCCCTGGATAAAATTTACTGTGACATGATGTAATCAAACAATATCTTGTAATTGATTTCTTAAAGATTTTTCAAGCCAAAACTCTCAAATTTTTCTGATAATTTCTAATGTATTTCGCACAGATATTTTTGGTTTGGTACTTCACTGTACAAATAAAATATTCCAGATGATTTAAGTCTTAATATTTCATGATTAATAATATCAATTTTTAAATTAAAACAAAAACCTCAAAGCGGCTGCCGTATACGTGGCCGGTATTAAGAAGCTTTCAAGGGCAATTATGGAGATATTGTAAATTCAGTAACTAGCAAATGGTAAATTCCTTGAGGTAATGCGAAATATTAAGATTGATAATATTGATAAAAATTTATTTCAATTAGGCCACTTTTATCTCTGTTTCTATTATTATTTACTCCGCTGTATACGTATATTACATTAGACCGTACCGAAAAAAATTCGCCATTCACACCTATGTAAGTAGAATGTATTTTTGCAAGCCAATTCCGAAAAAACAGAACGGAGTACTTCAAGTCAATGAAATTTAGAGTAAAAAAAATGTCTCCTTGGTACAAAAACCTACGAGGGCTACCTTTTATATTTTGCGCGCAAAAATGAAAAAAATGGTTTAACATAATGAAAAATTCGTTTCTCAAAATATTTGCATTGAAAGTCATTACATTTCTGCATTCGCTTGAACCAATTCTCAAAGCCATTCAGAAGTGGGTATCTCCAAAATGAGCTGTTGAAGGGGACCTGTAAACGGCCATATTTTCCCTGATTTCCATTAAAATTATTTAAAAGGAAGAAGTCATTATAGATGCTTTCCATTTCAATTCAACCGGGCTATTCGGGATATGTTCTTCGATTTCGATGTAACTCAAATATGTTGCTCTCTGGTCAAAATAATGAGACACGTATTTTTTTGTTCGCCCGAAAAAATTTTTTTTCAAGCTTTATCGGCAATTTTGTTTTTCGGCTCAATATCGATTTTTTTTAATATGTATAAGACATTTTTTTTTTAAATGCTCATAACTTAGTCAAAAATGAACCGATTTTAATAATTTTGGGTTCAAAATGATTGTCATTACTTACACGAGCGATTTCATGTAGAAACAGGTTTTTTACTCAAAAATTCATTACTCAAAACCAACTCATTTTAGCTACTGGGCATTCAGCTTAATTGAAGTTTGAGGTGTCCTCTTGATTTGGAAAAAGTTATTAAAAAAAAAATACACTTTTTGAAATATTAACTTTCGAAAAAATTTCAATTTTTTTTTCTTTTTTGCTAAATAAAAAATTTTCAACTACTTTTTTGCAATTGTTTCTACATGAAGTCGCTTGTGTAAGTAATGATGATCATTTTCAACCCAGAATTATTAAAATCGGTTGAAAAAAAAAATTCTTATATAATTAAAAAACATCAATTTTCAGCTGAAAAACAAAATTGCCGATAACTCTTGAAAAAAATAATTTTTTTGGGCGAACAAAAAAATACGTGTCTCATTATTTTGACCAGAGAGCAACATATTTGAGTTACATCGAAATCGAAGAACATGACCCGAATAGCCCGGTTGAATTGAAATGGAAAGCATCTATAGTGACCTGAGTACATAAAACCAAAAATTTTTGTTTATTAATGCCATAACTTTTATATGAATTAAAAAAAAAATGAAAAAAAAAATTCGCGGAATAAAATGCTTAAAAAATGAATTTTGGGGCGAATTTTCCTACTATTTTTGCTTTGAAAAAATTATTTTTTCGAAAAATTTTCGAAAGCACATAGAAAGTAGCATCATAAAAAATTGTGTACAAAATTTTAGGGAGATCGGTCAATAGCTCTTCGAGTTATCGTGTACGCCAATTCGAAAATTATAGTTTTGAGAAAAACGCGTCTAAAGTTTGAATACAACGTAACTGTACCTCTCCCAGCGCTCGCACGCAAGGAATAGAGTCGTCACTGTTGACGATCTATAATATAAGAAATACTTAAATTTACGTTCTAAAATTTTTTTGACATATTCTTAAAGGATTATTTTAACATTTTATGAAAAAAAAATTATTTTTTCGAAATTATTCAGACATCTGTTCCCTTAAAGGCTTCAACAGATTCTTCAGGCATTGAACAACATTGACATCGCATATTTTGATGTTCGGGAACAAAAAAATCATTAGGTGTCAGATTAGGACTGTAAGGCGAATGACCTATTAATTCGATCTTCGGAGTGCTCAAAAGCTCTCTTGTGTGAGCCGATACGTGAGAGTTCGCATTGCCTTGGTGAAGGAGAGGATAGGTCTTCGGCGGTTGATTTTCCTTAATTCTCCGAAAATTGCTAACAAATAAATGTTTATGTATCACTTAACATCGACTGTTGTAAGTTTCTGTAGTGTAAGAGTTGCGATATGACCATATTTTCCGAAAAAAAAACAGACGACCATTTGCTTTGAGGAGTTTCTTTCGCCAACAACTTTTGTTAGATTAAACTCGTCATTATGATATGATATGCGTAGATGTAAGATTCGTCACCTGTTATGGTCCCGTTTCCAATGCTTTCTTGTGAGACCGTGGACCTTCTTTGAACCGGACTGAGGCGCGACTAAATTTCTTCAACATTTCTTTACACCACTCGACACAAATCGATAACAAATCTTCTTGACGACGAAGAGGTTTCGGGTTCGGGGTTATACGGAGAGTTTTTTCTTGAAAGATTTCACATTATATTTTTATATGTTCAGTCTGTTTTGCGTTTTTGGCGCAGTCACAAAGAAGAGTCACGCTTAAAAAGTTGGACGATCACTTTATCCTGCTTTTTTGTCGTCACTCGCTTCAAGCCGCGCTCGGAAAAGTCATCAACATTTTTGTACACTTTACACCGCTGATTCCACATCACAACAAACTTTTTTGATTTTTTAATCAGTTTTGCAGCCGCGGCGTAAGATTATTTCGGCCCTTTTGAATGCGTGCATAAAAATACCGCCTCGAAACGCTTCACGTACTTCTCACTCATTTTTGTTTGGTTGCGTTTGGGGGAAAGTTTCGAACGACATTGGCCTGAGTTAGCACTGGCGTCATAGCCGTTGAATGCGACTATTACGCAGCAAAAAGAAGAATGAAATATATCTTCAAGTTATAAGAAAAATCCGGTTATTTTCTTCTGACACAGACTGTATATATTGTGAAATAAAATTTCGCTGGCACTATAATGCGGCACTTATTTCGTTTATTTAGAAAACTTTTTAGTTTCTTAGTTTAACTGGGTTAGTTGCATATGTCTTATCACTGAAATTATTCTCCACTTCATATTTAACGAGAGATTCCACTCTGAACGGGTCACCTTCGTCGATTCGACGCCAATCCTTTATGAATGGCTGGTGTAATTTTCTAAAAATATACCTTGGCTATTTTTCTGCGTAAGTAAATGAAAATCGGTTTGAATATTTACAATACTCGATTCAAAAGTTTCATTTATACTAAATATCAAATAAAAAAGCGTTCAAAATAAAAGCGAAATTTTGTTGATAATAATCTGAAACAAAGCAACAACACACATTATTTTAGAGCGAAGTGAGCCAGTAATCCATTTTTAGACCACGCAATAATGTGGGCGTGCTCCTAATTAAAATAATTTCTAAACATAATAAAAATTGTAATTCCAAATAACATTTTTCGTACCTAACGTGTTTGCTTTCAACTTTCAAAATTAATGTTTTTGGATTATTTTATGCTGATATTTGTTTTTAATCAACTTGAATTAAATTCCTAGCAATTATTTATTCTATCAAGTTTACACCGACATTAGGGTAAATTCCATTTAAAATTTCGCTCAAAGCCTAAAATATTTATTTTAATTATTTAAATATCGACTTTCAAACCACTTACTATTTTGAACATTTTAAGTGACTTGTTTAATATTTGCTGAATACCAGCCATTTGTTGTTGACAAGTTGAACGAAGCTGCGAACCTATAATTCGGTATGAATGTAAAAATTTTGAATTTTGGAAGCTGCCCTAATGAGAGGCAGTGGGCAATTAACTGTAAGTGATGGAATTTGTTAATTATTATGGCAAGTAGGCTCATTGTGGTGCCATGGTAATTCTCAATAATTTGCGTTAATTGTGCAAAGCCTTGTTGTAAATGCAAAAATGTTTTGTATTTTGTAAATAAATAGGATACATTTGTGAAAATGTTGTATATACAGATTTCTTAAGGCTTTTAACAGAGTTTCTCATCCAATCCTCAATCAAGAAATTATCGCGTTGGTTCTCATTCCATATTTCTCTTCTTGGTTAGAGTTACATCTCCTGAATCGTCGGTGAGTGGTTGTTGTTGGCAATAATCATTCATATTCTTTTATGTGTCATCTGGAGCCTCTCAAGGTAGTATTTTGGGTAATTTGCTGTATATTTGTGTTATTCAGCAATGACATAAAGAACTGGTTTTCGTATGCCAAGGTTTTACTTTATGCTGGGGACCTTAAAATCTATTTCATTGTAAGAAACTGATTCAATTCAGTAATGCCCCAAAAAGGTATTGATAAAGTTTTTTCTTGGTTACTAGTAATCAACTGTTTTTAAATAAAGGGTGTTTTTTTAGAGGTTAGGTTTTCAAGTTGGCACTACTTTTTTCGTAGATGGTCTTTTTGACAGCTGTCACTTGATTTATGCTCAGTTTGGTTTGCCATTTCATATTGAATAGACTTACACCTGAACAACGTTTGCAAATCGTGCAAATTTATTACGAAAATAATGGTTCGGTTCGCGCGACGCATCGAAGAAAATTTTCTTCAGCGATGAAGCTCACTTTTGGTTGAATGGGTATGTCAATAAGCAAAATTGTCGCATTTGGAGTGAACATAATCCACAAGCCATTGCTGAGACGCCGTTACATCCTCAAAAAGTCACTGTTTGGTGTGCTCTATGGGCAGAGGGAATCATTGGTCCATATTTCTTTAAAAATGAAGCCGGCCATAATGCTACAGTCAATGGAGAGCGCCATAGAGCCATGATTAATGACTTTTTCGTGCCTGAATTGGACGATGTTGATGTGGACGACCTTTGGTTCCAACAAGATGGCGCTACATGCCATACGGCCAACGCAACAATCGATTTTTTGAAGGAAACTTTTGGTGAGCGCATTATCTCGCGCCGTGGACCTGTGGCGTGGTCTCCAAGATCGTGCGATATAACACCGCTGGACTATTTCTTGTGGGGCTATGTGAAGTCGTTTGTCTACGCAGATAAGCCCGAGACGGTTGACGTCTTGGAAGAGAATATTCGGCGCATTACGGCGCACATACGGCCCCAATTGCTGCAAAAAGTGGTCGAAAATTGGGCATCTCGGCTGGAATTTATTCGAGCCAGCCGCGGCGGCCACTTGCCCGAAATCATTTTTAAAACATAATGGCAAACCCTTATCTTTATAATAAAGCTAAATTCTTGGCCATAACATTAAATTATATACTTTTTATTTCATCTTGAAAACCTAACCTCTAAAAAAACACCCTTTATATCGAAATGCATTACTTTTTTTTCTCCTTGTTTTTCTCTTTTAAAGACATCTCAATTAATCTCTAATTGTCGTCGGCCAGTGAAACTTTGGACTTGCTCACTTTTACTAGTCACATTAACACGTTTGCCGCCAAGGAGATTTAAGCAGTCCGTCATCACGGGCCAGCTAGAAATTTATATGTTTTTGTGTAGTAATATGGGTTTTGCTTGTCTCTGGGTATCTCCGAAACTCACACTTATTAGAAAAGTATTTGTTTAATAGTGTCACATATTTGCAACGCTGGTACTATAAAGGGTGATTTTATAAGAGCTATAGGAAAGTTTTTCAAAAAAACTCACTTAAAATTCAGAAAAATGAATGACATTTTAATTAAATCGATAGTACAGTCCATATAATTTAATGTTTGAAGATTATTTCATGCAAATGTTGACCGCGACTATGCTTCAAACGGTCCATCCGCTTAGTCCAATTTTGGCAAACTCTTTCCAATGTTTCGGCCGGTATCTCACATATAAATGCTTTAATGTTGTCTTTCAATGCGTTAATTAAAGCAGGCTTGTCTGAATAGACATGAGCTTTAACATAGCCCCACAAAAAATAATCTAAAGGCGTTATATCGCACGATTGGGGTGGCCAATTGAAAAGTCCCGTAGGTGAAATAAGATGTTCACCGAACTCGCCTCTCAACAAGTCCATTGTTACGCGTGCTGTGTGGCATGTGGCACCGTTTTGCTGAAATCACATGTCATGCAAGTCAAGCTCTTTCATTTTGGGTAAAAAAAAGTTGGATATCATTTCACGGTAGCGCTCACCATTCACAGTTACGTTACGATTCGCACCATCTTTGAAGAAGTACAGTCCAATGATACCTTCAGCCCATAAACCGCACCAAACTGTGACCTTTTCTGGATACATTGGTAGCTCTTGCAATTCTTCTGGCTGATCTTCACTCCAAAATCGACAATTCTGCTTATTTACGTAACCATTGATCCAAAAATGAGCTTCGTCGCTGAACACAATTTTTCGACTTTAAACTTTTCGACTTAACAGAACACGCATTTTTATAATAAAATTCAATGATTTGCAAGCTTTGTTCGTTTGTAAGACGATTCATGGTTAAATTATAGACCAAACTGAAAAAGTTTGGCAGTGAAACAAAACACGAAACGTGCGTCAGCTGTTTAAACAAACTCTTTAAAAAGATAATAGCTAAAAAAACACCCTTTAGTATACATTTTTAGCTGTACACCAGGGTCACATTTATGTGACAACAAACTGTAGGGTTTTATATAATATAACTCAGTTTTATACAAAAGACCACATACTCCGATTGAACGAGTGTGCGAATACGCGTGTAATGAGCGGACAGAATTCGATTGCCGAGTACCCGGTGACGTGGCAGCCGAAGTTGCTCTCACTTTTTTTCATCATACGAAAATAACTATCAATGAGCGGCTTGAGTGGCTTCCTCATATACAGACGTCATCAACTCAGCACAGAATGGCTGTCTGTCTCCCGATAGTTCTGTATATATACAGTGACCGACAAAAGTCTACATACACCGCCCCCCTCATTTCCACTGGATTGAAAGTTCAAAAACTTTACTGAAAAATGTATTTACACAGTTTTATATGAAAGCTTTTTCTAGTCATTATAAACTTAAAACAATCCATACATTAACATAAAATAGCAAAGCTAAAACCAACGTTGACAAAAGTCTACATACAGTACACAAATATGTTATCATACTTCAGTGTGAAAAACTTCACTTAACTCTAAGTAATATCGCTTCTTAGTATTTAGTTGGTCCACCATTAGCATCAATTACAGCTTGAACCCGTCGTGGCATCGAGGTGACTAAATTTGTTAACTCTGCAGAAGTTATATTGTTCCAAGGCTAATAAAAGAGTAGTTCTTTGAGTACTAAAGCGCTTGAAATCGGATTTTTTGTAATTTTTCGGTCTAAAATTTCCCAGACATGTTCAATAATATTCAAATCTGGGCATTGCGATGGTGTATTTAATTGCCTTGGAGCATGGTAAAGCAGCCAATCCTTCTCAATGTGTGCTGTGTGCTTTGGATCGTTATTTTGTTGAAAGACCCAATCTGGACCAAGCTTGAAATCATCCACCGAAGATTTCAGACTCACTTCCAATAGTGATTTGTATTTATAACGATCCATATT
Organism: Anastrepha obliqua; assembly: GCF_027943255.1. Classification (NCBI taxonomy): domain Eukaryota; kingdom Metazoa; phylum Arthropoda; class Insecta; order Diptera; family Tephritidae; genus Anastrepha; species Anastrepha obliqua. The sequence goes on along the minus strand of NC_072896.1, from coordinate 48,955,977 downwards.
ACCTTCAATAAATACTAATTTTCACACTCCAGATGCAGCAACAGCTCCCCAAGGCATTACATTGCCGCCACCATGCCTCACTGTTGATACCAAATTCTTCGGACTCAGTGCAATATTTTTTTCCTCCACACTTTTGCTCTTCCATCGCTACCGAATATATTAAACTTCGACTCATCTGTAAAGAAAACTTTTTGCCAAACATCCATCCCCTCTGCCTGTGTGCTTTGGCGAACTCCAGGCGAAGTTTACGGGTTTTTTTTAGAAATACGACCCTTTTTTCGTGGTGTTCTACTATGAAAGCCCTTTTTGTTCAGAGCTCTTTGAATTGTTCTTGGATGAACACACTTGTTGGATGAGCTTGCTATATCCTCGACCAATTTCGTAGCAGAAACTTTTTTGTCTACTTCTTTTAGAACCAAGCTGGCGTCTCTGCGGGATAGTTTGCTCGGGCGTCCACTGCTTGTTTTCGGTGGAACCACTATTTTTAAAGTTTTTACAATGGTCTGAACTGTTGCACGACTTAAGTTTAAGGTTTTTTTAAATTTCGCCATATGATTTTTTTCTTTCCTGTGCTGAATAACTGAATTTCTAACGTCAACTGATATTTCTTTTCGAGGAGCCATTGTAGGTGCTTAATTATTCAAATTGCAACTAAAATCAATATTAGCAAAGCAACAAACATGAGAAAAGGAAAGAAATAGACAAACAGTATTTTACCGTTATCACAACATAGGATATCAGAGTACAAGCTAGGAAACCGGTTCTGTATGTACCTACGCTTTTGTTCACGCTGTTTTTGCGTTTTTTAGCATAACATAAAACAATGTTAAAGAACGGATTTGTTTTAGTTAAGTCGATAAGAAAAAGATTTGAAATGAAATTGCAAGAACACATTTTAAGCAAAGTGCTTGTACTTTGTAAACAACGAAAGGGAGGGATGTATGAAGACTTCTGTCGGCCACTGTAGTTTTTGTTGAACAACAAAATTTGGCGTTCTAATAAAAATTTGCAGCGATATAATATACTTTTTGTTAACGCCTATGCAACCAAATTTGGCATGAATGAACCTGACCCACGGACTCTCATAGAATTTAATAGATTTCTCTTTAAATTGGTATTGCTTTAAGAATATAGGTATTAATACCTTGCTTCGGATAATTTATCGTTTTTTTTTTTACTTATTTTATAAGATTTCCTCTACGTATCTGGACCGTAAATTCATATGCGAATTTTGATCCAATAAATTTAAATTGAAATTAAAATTACCATTTCTCCACGACTGTATGCAATATTCCCATAAAAGTGATTCAATATTTTTTTGTTTTTTGTAATTTTCAAGAACTCTGACAAAATTACTTATGTGGTGAAGCCTCTTCGTCACCCGGAAAAATGGATAAAATACTACGGATGGCTGCTGATTCCAAGTCTGCCAAACAACGAAAATAGTAAAAGGAAGTAGTAAGAGTGGTAAGAGTAAAGCAATATCGCGTCGTAGCAAGAGCGGGACAGTGGGAGAGGAAGTGTTGAACCTTCTCCTTCACGCAGTTGCGACTGAAGTCATTGGAGGAAAACCACATAAGTTTTCCATTAACCAGTGGCTGGTGGTACTAACCACTCTACTAAGGTAAGGCCGATTCATAAGGCCATCTAAGCTGAGCTTGTTTAGTTTTCTCACAAGTGGACTCCGCGATCCATCTAGTGTTGCTTGCGTGGTGTCGACTGAGCTTGCTTGCGGATATCCCTTTATCCACTCACATACTGGGAAGAATTTAGTGATCATAGGTCTGTTCTCCTACTAGCCAGCTCATGCGCGACGTAATTTTCACGAATATGTCTGTGTCCAGGGTTGCAGACACCTTTCCTGGGGCGCCGCTTAGTCAGCTTAACGGAATAGGAATCTTAATTCGATTGTTAGTTTGGTTTAGGTACCCTGTTACTGTAAAGATTTTATGGCAGCTTCCCTGGCAGTGTAGCTAGTGATCGGTTGTGCAGCCTCCTATAAGCTAGCAGCCTCCGCAGCTTGAAATACGCTGCAGTAGTCAGCACCCATATTTATATGTATACTTAAGTGTATGTACACTAGAAGTCTGAAGCTGTGAGCTCACTTCAAAAGTCTTACGTTGTGGCGTTTCTGAAAATCGTTTGCTTTAGCAAGGAATTCTTGCATAATTAGTTTACATTTATTGATGTATATTTTTCGTTTGAGGTATTTGTAATATTAGTTATGTATGTATTTGTGTATGCACAATATAAACACACCGCATTGAAGCATAAGAAAATTCAAATTTGTAAAATGTAAAGGGTGATTATAGACAAATATTTTTAATATCCTTAAAATTTACTTTACTTGACGAGCAATTCTATGGCGTTAATGATTGAATATAAATTCGACTGCTAGCTGTAAATCAGGTACAATTATCTGTGATTTATCGGCGTAGCCAGAAGACTTTATATATCCCACACAAAAAAAGTATCTAAAAGCATCAAATTGCAGGTGGCCAGTTAACTTCTAATGGCTGTCGCCCATCGGCAGGTTATGGCTAACCTTAGAGTGTATTTTTGTCATGAAAAGCTCCTCATAAAAAAACCATTTGCCGTTCGGAGTCGGCTTGAAACTGTAGGTCCCTCTATTTGTGGAACAACATCAAATAGAGGAGGAGCTCGGCCAAAACCCCAAAAAGGGTGAATGTGCCAATTATATATACATATGTAGTTTAGTTAGCTGGTCCGCTTCCTAAACTGAACAGGCCGTCAAAAGTTACTTTCAATAAACTAATTGCGACTTCTGTAATTGAGATAATATTAACTTCCGACTGAGGCACGAAAAAGCTGAGAATTTTGTCCCTGTATCGCTCACTATCAACTCTAACGCCCTAATCATCATCATTTTTTAAAACATTTGGATCAGTGACTCCATTGACTTCACTGACCCATAAAACGCACTAAAACTTACTTTTCCTGAATGTAATGGTGATCCAACAATGGGTTGGTTTGTATGGCAAAAACGATGCGTAGTTGCCTGATTAGTTTCGCTGGTGGATGGCTATAAGTACCATAAAATTCTAATAAGTTTCTTGAATTGAAGCATATTTTTCAAAATACAGTCGAACTCCCATAACTCAAACTTGTATAACTCGAACTAAATCGAGTGGCAATAGCGTTTCGAAAGCGATATTCACTCAATTTTTGTATGTAAATTATGTAATTATTGTAGACAAGGCAATTTGGCGATGAAAACTGCAAGGCAAGTACAGGTTGGCTTGCAAAAGGGAAGCAGAGGTTCTATGTGAGAGGTGTAACTGATATCCCGGCAACTTTTTGAAGAATGGATTTTGAAATTGGATAAGCGCTTTCAACATGAAAGTGAAAGGTATAAATTTGCGTCAATAATTGTCCAACCGTAGAAAATAAACTGAAATCCATTGAATTGGTGTTCTATCCACCAAATATGACCTCCAAATTGCCTTTCTAAATTTGAAGAGTGACTATCGTAGTAGGAACGTAAAAAAAACCTTAAGGCGTATAGAGAAAAAAAGGCAGGACTTTATACTTATTGATTGCGTCAATTAAATATCAAAAAATATTGACGCTTGTGCACAAACTTTCGTTGACTCCTTCAAAAAAGCTACTTTTAGTCAGTGTTCTGCTTGGGACGAAGAGCACGAATTACCCTTAATTTACTTTAAAGAGTTTGATGAAGATAAGGAAATGATGAACGCTGATTTCGCGGCATGGTTAAGGGCTAATAAAATAACTTCCAGTGCTTGAGGTGGATAATAAAGTTTATGTAGCAGACTTTCCCACAGATTCGTCAGCATTGAGCACTTAAGCATTACCTCAGTAGATTTGATTTCGAGCGGAATGGAGTTCAGTGTATAAAATTATACACCAGCTTTCCAGTGACGATGTCAACGATTGCTTCAGAACTTTGTATTTATATATTTGCAAACGAATGAAACTACAACTGATGATCCCTATAAGGCGTTAAAAAAGTTAGCCAGTAGGTGTTGCCAATTGAAATTTTTCGACCTCTATAAAGAAACACCCTTTTATTTACGTAGCAGATAGCTAATTTGCCATTATTTCCTTAACTATTGGAAAGTTTTGCTACAGCATGAAATATTTCAAGGGGCAAAAGAAACCGATACCTAATTTTTATAAATATACACATAACTATTGCACATTAGGGTGAATCAAATTTAATTGAACAATATTTTGTTATACATAGTTAGTGTACCATAAAACTAGTCTATAGGAAAGTTTGGGCAGACTTCCTGAAGACTTGCTAGCCTAATGTCAGAGTCGCAGTCACCGAAGATTCGGTAAATTCTATGAGTACGAATCCAGAGACTCCTTTAAATTAAAAAATAAAAATATATACCATATATAATAAAATATATTATATTAACTGTTCTTTTCACTTTATTTCAAATAATGAGTCTAGGTAACAGCATAATCTCTAAAACTTGGAAGAAAAAACGTTGGGTTGATGGTCGGTATTTTTACAGAACACAACCCATATGACCACCATTGGAATCATTGAGGACCTGATTTGCATGTCTAGCTTAGTAGATGCGGTTAGCTCTGAGCATTTTCTCTGTGAGCGTCCTACCTTTACTAAAGACTACGAATTTTGGGTTCCGATGTCAGGAGAATGAGTAATATTCGTTTTCTCAAACTGGAAGATATTTTCAGATTCAAAGAATCTGTAAATTTCTCACAGAACTTGCTATCCCTGCCTCTGTCTCAATTCTATTCTATAAAGGTCTTGCGGTATTTTTATTGAATTTTCAATTGTTCATAAAATTCGTTATAATAATGCGATTTAAGTCAAATATGCGCCGTTTTGTTCGATGACGAGTTCCCAACGAGATGCCAACTTCATAATGCCCCTCTTATAGAAGTTCGCTTCCCTATTGTCAAAAAACTCGGAGAGCCAATTTTCACAGGACTCTCTTGTGGACAAATGGTTTATAACGGTTTGACTTTTTTGACAACCTTATATTTTTCTCTCTGTTACTTCTCTCCTTTCCTCATTGATTACCTACCATTTTACTTTCCAGAGCTGTGAATACAATTGTATTAAATATATCTTATTTCTTTATAATTTTTTTGCAATATTTGTTGACACTGTAACTAGTTACAAATAAACTAACGAGCAGTACAATTTTGGTAACATAAGGAACATTTTGTGAAGAGATTTTCCTAGTCCCTTTGTTAACTTAACAGCCAACATGCTAGATCATATGGTTCAATTTGGTAGAGTCGTCGGGTTAGACCTGAGGTGTTGAGGGGTTTGCTAGCTTCCGCATTCACGTGCATTTAAAGTCTGAAGGAGATCCTGATCCTCAGTGCCCGTAAAGATCCTGAGATCCCGATGAATATCCTTATAGCGAACGAACCAAGATCAGTTGAGAATAACTCGCAGGATTTTATTCTGGAGTCGGTGAAGTATATTTATATTGCTTTGACTGGCGCCATAGAGCCACACAGGTTTTATAATTTGTGTATGTATAAAGTGTTGTAACTATTGTGTTATATATGAAGAGCTTTGATTTTCGTCCATTGAGCCACTTCATTTTTATTATCTTCAGGTGTTTTCATGCTCCTTCCATTAAAGCTTAGCATCGGGTGTACGCCAAGGTATTTTGTAGCGTTTTTATGTGGATGTGATACACTTTTTAGTTGGAGAAGTTGGCCTAAACTGACTTGGCATTGTTCAGTTTTATGCGCCAAGTCTTCGCGCATTCTTCAATAGCGTTTGTTACAATTTGTAGGTTGGTTGCAGCTTTTTCAGCATTTTTTCCAGTTGCTAAGATGGCAGTATCGTTGGCGAAATTAGCGATCAAGCTATTCGGGAAGTCTCTGGTGTATAAAAGGTAAAAGAGCGGGCCAAGAACGTTTGAATTAATGGTCGTGAACGGGTTAATTTTTTTCTGATCGTGAATTGGTTAATTTTAATGTTATTCTGGCATATGCAATTCTTATATTTTTTAATTTCACAACGCTTTCAACGTTATTATTAGAGCTATCTATAGATAAGAAAGACTGCGAAAGCGTCTTATATGGGAGTACACTGGTAGTTGATCTGTTGAATCCAGGCAGACTTGTTCGACTTGCATCTGCTATAGCCTGTGCAGTACAATTTGAACCTTTGAGCTGTACACAGTCCCAGAACGCGCAGAAATTTTATATTAAAAATAACTCTTGGAATGCCTTAACACAGCGTACGCCATGATGAAAATACCAAAATGGCCCATTGTCTTCAGTGAGCACAAAATAAAATGTATTGTGCAGAAATTCGTGTCTTTCGTGAGTGTTTCAACTGTATAACGACCAAAGCGTATGAAAATGTCCTTGAAAATGTTCGTCAGAGCTTCGGGTTCTCTTTCTGGCATTGTTGATTGCAATTGAACAATTATAAAACCATTTCGTGGAGAATTATAAGGTTTTCATTTCGTCTTCTTGATTGCCGCGATAACTTTTGGCCGGTTTTGGCCGAGTTTAACAAATGTCGCCAGTTTTTTCTTTCTCGTACTAACCGGCGCCAGTTGGAGATACCAAGTGAAGCCAAGTCCTTGTCCGGTTATCGCGCCAATTAAGAAGAAGAGAAGAAGATGTAACATATCAAACATTAGGCCACAGTTCTGTAAACTGATGGTAATATTTCCGCTATAGTCAGTGGCAATTTTTCTTCTTCATAGCTGACCTTTTCCGCAATAGACTCGTTTATCCAGTGTAATGAATCGATCTGTCCCTTGCGCTTTGCGCTAATCGTTCCATTTACGCATCGCTTCATACCGCAGCCTAAAAGGGTTTTGGATATTAACTGGTACAAAAAAGAGTTACCGACTGCTTTTTAGTAATACGCACAGTAGTAGGGCAACTGGGTAATTTTGGAGGGATTCAGGTGAATGATAAATAATAAAAGAAGAAATACAGTCCCAAATTTCAAAAAATCATACATTGGCTCAAGATCAATTCTAGTTCCTGATAAGCCCAATGTGAAAATATGGTAACAGATATCCAGGGTACAATTCAGATATGAGCACATAATTTTTCAACTCAATTTCTCAACACTTCTGTATGGGTACACCAGTGGTAGAATTTTGAAGCAGAAGAAGCAGAACCCACACCATTATTCTACTCGTGTAAGGCTCGTAAAAAAATATTTAAGAAAAACGTACATGCACCACCAGTCGACTAAGACAAGACAAGACAAGACTAAGAAAAGCAGTAAATAGAGCTTAAAATCTAAAACAAAAAACCGTAAATTGGAGTGAAGAAGCAAGAAATCCCACTTAGAGCTGAAATCCATTCAACAATTTCAATCAGAATCATTTCCGCATTACTTTTTGCTATTCGCTTTATGGAAAAAAACCTGCCCAACCTAATGTACTCCAACAGCCATGAAAAGAAAATTACGTATTTATGTATTATTTATACTGCGTATTTTCACTTCAGTTAGCTTTAGTGATTTTGATTTTGGAATTTCCATTTGCTGATATTTTGTACAAAAAATTTCTGGAGCAAAGCATTTTTTTGTAAAAATTTCTCCGGTGCCACTCGAAATGTACCAAATTCCTTCCGTTTGTTGAGTGTCCTTGTCATAAAAGAAGAGCAGCATTGCAGTTCTTAGAAAGACAGAAGAACAAAATGTAGCTTATGAAATTCTTCATGGGAAATTTCTCAAAATACTACACGGATGGGAGCAAAAACAAAACAACTCTTGTGATGTACAATAACAAGAGCAAAAAAGAAAATAACAACTCACATCACCAACTAAACTGCATAAAGCTTACTGTTAGCTTCAATCGAATCTGCATACCCTCCTCCTTCCCCCTCTTTGTGTTCCTCAGATCGTACAACTTACATTCGAAAGGGTGGCAAAGTGCTGCAGTATTGAAATTGCAACACAGAAAGGTTATTTGGAAAATATTTGTATGCGCTGGGAAACTGTTGGTGAAGTGTAAAACTAAAAATCTATTTACTAGGTGTTTTTTCAACGAAAGCCATGTTATATAATAATATTGAAAGGAACGAGCAGAGGAAGGAAGTAAAAGATTGTTGGCTTACGGAATTTTTTGAGGACTTGAAAGGGGTTTATTTTACAACAAAAGAGTGCTCTTTGAAATTTAGTAATTTTCAGGATGAAACTAATTTTCAGTATTGCTAATTGATGGCAGACTTTGTTCCCGTATATATAAACTAAATTTATGGTGAGTAGGAAGTAAAAGTTCCAGTTCAGACGATGATTGAACGAGATTATAACCACATTTCGTTCATTTAAGGAATAAGAAAAGCTTTAGAGAGAATAGGCGGAATAAAATTTATGATCGGTTGAAAAAAATACAAATCATGCGATTTTCCCTATCAATTTTTAGTTGTCAGCAAAGAAGTTATTAGGTTGGTTAGACATGCCAAACCCAAATAGTTTTAAAATAGTTTTGCAAACGCAATCGGCAGCAAGCAAACTTGGCAAAAAATCAAACCAAAGTGAAGTGAAAAATGTTTTGTAGATCTCGACTCCATAAATGAAAAATCTGTAAACATTTAGGTAGCTCGAGTCACAAACACTAACATAAATATATTTTGCCCTCCACCAATTGACCAAACAAGTATAAACTTGCTTAGAGCGATCGGGGAACGGTCTGCCAAATGGCGTACGCCGCCTACTTCATCGACTTCAAAAAAAGCGTTTGATACTACGAGGACGTTTCAATAAGTACCCGTGTTTGATAACAGAGGTCGTTCCTCAGGGAAGTTGGTATTAGCATCGTGTGCTTCTATCTATCAAACGACGGCAAAACAAATTTCAGACTGATGGATAGGTTAGTTTGGATTTGGCAGCTATTCGAGTAAGACGTGTTTCGTGATTTTCGCTAAAATGGAAAAAGAAGAGTAAGTGTTTGGTAATTCGTTTTTATTTTTTGACCACTGTTAGATATTGTTTCAACGAATTTAAACGTGAGCGAACACCCGTTTTTGATGAGGAGCGACCAGCGCGCCCGGCAGACGTGGTTACCGAGGAAATCATTGAAAAAGTCCACGACATGATTCTCGCTGATCGCTGAACGAAAGGGCGCGTAGTAACAGAGGTCATAGGCGTGTCGACCGGAATGGCAATTAATATTTTATACTATGATAAGTTGTCGGCCCGATGGGTGCCGCGATTGCTCACGATGGACAGCAAGCTGATGCGGCTGTTAACTTCGAAGTCGTGTTTGGAGCAATTTAAATGAGATAAGAAGGAAATTTTGCATCGAAATGTAACCTGAATTAATCATTACACACCAGAAACTAGGCAACAATCGATCTTTTGGAAACGAGGAAGTCATCGCCGAGACAGAGACGTATTTTGGAGAGTTCGTGAAATCCTATTTTTTGGAAAGGTTAAAAAAATGGTCGGTACGTTGAGAGAAGTTGTTCTGTATGTGTACTGATAAAATCATCAACCTGGTAAAAGAGCTGTAGTCAAACGCCAGCAGTTGATTTAGACATAAAAACATCTTGCGCAGCGGTATCCAAATGGACATAGGGGTAAGGCAAGGATGTGTACTGCCTCTGCTCTTATTTAACCTGGTTCTTGACCTAATTATGCGACAAGCTTCCGCTAAGAGAAAAAGCATTTTCTGAGGCTTGGGCGACATACCTGAATACCTCGACTATGTGGGCGATATTTATTTGCTATCGCACAAACACATGCATAAGCAGTCCAAGCTGGAGGCGGTAAGCGCATTTGCTGCTCAAGCCGGTTTAAAAATTAGCATTTCCAAAACGAAGATGATTTGCATCAGTACCACAGGAGCCCAACCTTTAAAAATATGCGGTCCCTACATCAAAGAAGTAAAAGAATTTTGTTATCATAAAGTGTTCGGCTTGTGGAGGTCCGCTCAAATACCATATCTGGGCGCACAAAACTCTGGATATTCGATCACAATCTCGAGTCAGTTGTCTTGTACAGGCGCGAGATGGAGAACACGTATGTCAGAGACATAAATATCGCCTTGCTAACACTATATACACCATTTCCCTATAGAAGTTTCTTCTGTTCAGATCCCTCTTACTTTTGCATAAAATCTATTATAGGAAGGTACCTCGGTACGTCGCCTTCAGAATAATTGCCACATCAGTGAGAAGCTCTAAATGTGTCGCTGCTAGATAAGAAACATTAACGTCAGAAAAACAGCACTTGGTGCATGGCTTTAGAGCTCGACTTTGGAACTCTCTTCCACAAAATTTAGTATCTGTAAGTAGCATGAGCACATTTAGACGCGAACTTCAGAGATATATATTATAAACGTTAAGACAGATAATCTTTAGTCAAGTGCTGTTTCAATTCTATATGGAATGTCAATACAAGATCACATGGCTAGAGCTCTTGTGAGTGCATCGAAAGAATAGTAGTCGTAACTGTATATAGTTACAAGAAGGTTGTTTTAATAGTTGTCGCTTCTCGACACAATGGAAAACCTTCAAATATATTTCTGCCATGACTATCTTATGTCATATACACATATACACATCCTCATCCTCCAAATAAGATGATCGCCGATAATGATTATGGAGATAATATGCCTCCAAATAGATTGTGTGCAATTCATAGTTCTATCACGTCTTCTAACTCAGTTCTCATGGGTTTGATTAATGAAAACTTTTATGCAACTGATTGTTTCCGGTCTAAAAATGGATGCTCCAAAGAACCGCAATTCAAGCACCAAGCCTTGAACCCCACAATGCCCTGGTACGCACGTAAATTCAAGCACATTCCACCTTGCAACGGATTTTAGCCGCAACCTACATTCTTGGACTATTTTTGAAGAGATGCGCGCAGTTTCTGATACCTCAAGAGCAGTTTGGCTGACACAGACCCTGATTTTAGTTTCTTTTCACCTATCGTCAATTATCAAATCTGCTACTTTATACCAGTATACCAAAGACTTCCGATTGAAAGACTGCTGTTGTGGTACCTAAAACAGTAAACCTGCTGAAGTATTGTCCAAATGCCATCGCGTATCAGTATCATTTTCAGTCTTGGAGTCGTCGATGTAAAAAGTTCTTACGTGTCTGAATCTCTCCATTCCCCATTGATATGGACTGCTCTCTCGTTTTCTCTTCTTAGATCGCTAAGTCCAGAGGTAGCAAATCAAAAGAACTATTAATAACCGATTCTGTCGTTGTCTCATTGCCATGAACATAGAAACCGTGGAATTCCGCATGGTGGTAACTTCTCGACAACCCACACGCTTACACTAAGAGTAAGTTAAACGATGTTGCCTTGCACTCACTTATGAGTACTATTGAGAAATCTATCCCGGTTAAAGAATATACTTTAGTAGCCTTCCGCATTTAAGGTTATTAATCTCCGGAGAAAATACTCTCGGCTCCGGAGAAAAATACTCTCGGCTCTTTGTAAGGTTAGACTTGATAATTCAATTTCAGACTACTAGCACGTAACCTACTACCTGGTACGGAAAACTGCTTGCTGTTCTTTACTGATAGCTTAAAGCTTAACGATCAAGTTGGCTTTAGCGTCCGCTATAGTAAGCGTTTCGGCTCATCTTCCTAATCGCTGTAGTGTATTTCAAGCTAGCCATTAATGGGTAGCTGTCTGTGTATGGAAAAATTTGGATACCTTCAGAGAAGTTTATATTTATTTTGATAGCCAAGCGACAATTAAATCTCTTCGTGGAGTTGTCACTAATTCCATCATTGCACGCAAATGCTGGGCGTATCTTAAGGAGATGGCGGAATATTTTCGCATCCATTTAATATGGGTGCCAGGGCATAGTGATATACCAGGGAATTTAAAGACAGACAAATAAGCGAGAGAGGGTATGGAGACTGTAGGTATACTTCTCTCAGTATACAAACTGCGTAGTACAAGTAGCTATGTCACTCCAGCCAAAACGAGATGGACTGATAGTCTGACATGTAACGCTGCAAAAAGAATTTTTCCAAAATGCGATATCAGGCGCTCAAAGACCCTACTTAATCGCTCAAGGAAAAGCCGCTCTATATTGGTTGCTTTCATTCCAACACACTGTCTCCTCGGTCGCCATGCTCAAAGCATGAATGCACCCCATTTCGACTCTTGCAAAATCTTCATGAATTAGGAGGAGGAATACTCTGCCAGACATCTTCTCTGTTACTATCCCGCGTGTAGGTATAGTTAGATACTTTAACTCTTGGTTCTTGTATGATACTGATGATCTTAATGAGTTTGCAGTTAAAACCAAATGGTTTAACGAAGAGTAGCAGATAAACTGCTTACAATCGATCGGCAACAATGTAGATGAGTTGGTTTAAAGACCGACTGCCACTTCTACCTACCTACCATGGTTCTGCGCCACCAAACTACACTGGAAAATGTGACGATTGATGTGAGATTGTCAGTAGATTGCAGACTCTACGCGAAAACTTATGGCACTCGATATAGCTTTATCTCCACTTGAGTTTTCTATGTCAGCTTCATATGTAAAGCGAGCCCTAGATATTTCACTTCCGCGGAAGGACTTCAGTTTACGCCTCTAAGTACTGAAAGGTTGAGACCATTAATAATTTATTAATTTTTTTATTTATTTTTTAAGAATATATCATACAAATTTGTGCAATAAGAAATTATTTAACAAGTAATTGCTTAAAAGCACTAGCAAAGAAACGCCTCTGCCTGTTTATAATTCAATAAATATTCCTGCTTCTTAAAGCATACGATTTCTATGGCGTAAAAGTCTAAAAGTTTGTTATTCAAATTAAGCTTCCGTAAACACTTCTCCTGATTATTTGTATATGTATATGCGCACACACACACTACTGCAAAACAAATCATTTAACTCAATAGGAAAACTTACTTAAATCTTTTCTGCCAACACTTTTTTAATAGTTATTACCACAAAATTGGAACTTTTCCAATTTACACTATTAAATCCACCACAAAGCAGCACAAACCTACTTTTACAACAGTCATGCATTTGCAACATCGGATGCGACAGCACGCCAGCCTGAATTTCATTTCATAACTTCTAATATAATTAAGCGATCATGTACTACAAGGATATTTAATGCACTCGCAGGTTCTCATCAACTCTTTACCCAACCGACCCAGACTCAACAAACCAACAAACCAACGACCAACAGTCGAAAACCGACAACCAACAAACTTAAAATCTTACTCGACATAATCCTTAAACACATTTCCAATTAACATCTTAATTGCTGTGAGTAGTCTGGCTACCAACACACATTCCTACTTACTATATTATATATGTACTTGTACATGTGCATGTATATATTCAAACAAATACTCCAACAGGGCTGAGTTGGAGTTGAGAAGACACAAGTAAGCACAAGTGGCTGCCCTTGCACTATAAAGTACAGCAAGCAGTTGAGCACAAAATGAGGCGGCAGCGCTCAGAGATACTGAAGGTGGGAGATTGCCATGGCATTGGGTTAGTGGGCGCTCTGCCACAGTTACAATAAAATATAAATTTCAGTGAGTTGTTGGCATAAATGGTAATGGCAGGGATTCACGTCGTTTATTTTAAGCCTTGCCAAAGGATACATTCATATGGAGAGAGTTTTCCCCACTCGAACGTTTACTATGCATTTGCTCGTATGTGTGCGCATACTTATACTTACGCATATATATATGTATGTTTGTATGTAGGTGGTAGCTCGTTAGTGCGTTCATGCAGTACATATTATACAATTGGCAGAGGTTCAAAAATGATGATGGCGCCAATAGCAGCAACAAACATCGCAACAAAAAGTCCTTCGTTTGCGTGAGAAAAGTTGCAAAGATTGTAATGAAGCGCCAAGTGTTAAATTAATTATGTTTATTTATAGCCAATGGACATTGAAAAGTGTCACACGTATGTGTGTGTGTGTGTGTGTGTGGATAAGTGGGTAGGCGAAAGTGATCCACTTAAAAGGGTTGTCCTTAGTTAAGAATGTTACTACAAAGGTAGCCAAGATAGCTAATTTAAAAATGTTGTTGAAGTTCGATATATAATCGAGTAACGGTAGATAAGACAAAAATATACGAATATATCCTGAATTTCATCCAGGGTCACCTTACCAATGTCTAGTTGGCTCTCGAATATGGCAACATTGTAGGAAGTAAAATTAGTAGTCGAGATAACCAAACCTGCGGTGCGATTCACAAACTTTTAACGATTCGACAGTTGTTATTTTTGCTTACAGTATTTGCCGTTTACATTAACAGTCGCCGTAGCGGAATGGGTTGGTGCGTGACTACCATTCGGATTTCACAGAGAGAACGTACGTTCGAATCTCGGTGAAACACCAAAGTTAAGAAAAAGATTTTTCTAATAGCCGTCACTCCTCGGCAGGCAATGGCAAACCTCCGTGTATTTCTGCCTAGAAAAAGCTACTCATAAAAAACTGTAGGTCCCTCCATTTCTGGAGCAAAATCAAGACGCACGCCATAAATAGGAGGAGAAGCTCGCCCAAACACCCAAAACGGATATACAAACCGATTACACGGTGCTACAAAATAAAAAAATCGAAGGAACTCCTCAAGTGATATAGTCCACGTTTTAGGTCAAGACCAGTGCAACACAAAGCTGTGTTTAGAAAATTCAAAACACCCGAAAATTTTTTATTTATTGTTAAAAAATCGATTTATGGTGTTTTTGATAAAGTAAAAATACATAACTAACCCATTGATCAAGACCTATTAAAACTTAGCATAAGTGCATCTAACCTAACCTAACCTAACCAACTAACAAAGTGTATTAAGTAAACATAAATCAGAAATTTTAACAGTATTTTATGTTGAAATGAGCCACTCTTGTATTACATGGAAAAAACTCAGCTCAGGTCGCATTAGATTCGTTCAGGTTAATGAAGTTTGGTTAGATTGATTTTAGTTACGAATTTCCTGTAAGGTTATGTTATTTTGTGTTATGCAGGTAAAGATACGTTACGTTTATTTGTAGATGTTTTGAATCGAGTACACATAGAAGTAAATGCAATCGGTTCAATTGTGTTACGTAAGGTTCTATTTAGTGAAGTGAGATTAGGATAAGTTATTCAAGGTTACTTCGAGTTTGGATAGGTTGGCATTGCAAACTAATCAAAATGATTTCCTTTTGCAATGCAGAAAAGCAGTACAATGGGTTTGATTGTATCACATTGTGTATGGTTGGATTGATTACGATAACATTAGGTTAGGTTAGGTTTAGTTAAGTAATACTACGTCCGGGTAAGTCAGAAAATTGCATTTCCGATTGGTTCGGCTTATACCGAAATTAATAAAAATTAATAAATTTGGCCGAATTGCGAATCAGTTCGACTTCGGCTTCCAAAAAAGGTCTTTGGTTGTTTTCTATTCTTATGGATTGTCTGTCTGTAATATAAAAGTGAAAGCATAATCTAATTAATCCAGTTAGGGGGTTCCCAATTCTCTACCTTCGCGGGGAAATCACCTCACATGTGCCTTGTCTGGCCAGCTTATCCGCCTCACATTTTCTTGCAATATCGCTGTGACGAGGAACCCAGATGAGGCTTATGTCAAAGAATTTGGACGGAATCAAAAGTGAGGCCAGACATTCCCTGACCAGTTTCAAATGCACCGTCACTGACCCAGGAGCCCTTATTGCCGCTTGGCTGTCGGAGTAAATATTTAATTTCCTGACTGTTAGTACGCATGTGAGCAGCTAATCAGCTGTCTCCTTGATTGCGGCTACCTCTGCCTGGAACACATTGCAGTGGTCCGGTAACCTGAATTTGAGTCTGATGGGGAGCTCCTCGCTCCTCCGAGTTCTCCAGGCCCTGTACCCAAGTGTAGACCCTCGTTCACTCTTCCCTTGATGGAATATGAGTGGAGAAAGTTCCGTTTGGACTAAGCGAGGGTATACATTGATCCGTTGACAGAGGGATGATGTCGAAGTTTCTGAAGATGCTTGAGTGCCCATAAGTGCGGCCCAGCCTATAGGCCGAAACCCTCAGTCTCATTGCTGCAATTCTGCATGCGAAATAACTCTGAGGACGAGGAACTAACTCTGGAAGTACAGTCTATATGGGAAGCCTCGCCCTCATACAGGATTGCCAAAATAAAGCTAGGAACCTACAACATGAAATCAATCAACATTATTATATCACTGCCAAGGAAGGAATGTAAAATATTGGTTGGAGTACTGACGAGATATTGTCTCACTCCATATCACGTAGTTAAAATGCGATTGGTCCAGAACGAAGAAGTTAGGGGTACGTTAGAACATCTCCTTTATCACTGACCTCCTCTAAGAAAACCCCGTTACAACCACCTGGGATTCATCTCTGAAGGATATTGCTGACAAGTGTTTGAACTGTTTATTAAAACTCGCCAAGATATGTATCACAAAGTATATTTAACACGACTACAGCAACAGTGGTAACACTACGGACCCTTGTGGTCTATGTGAGATCTCTTCAGGTCAGTCAGATATACCTAACCTAATCTAACAACGTTAGTTCGAGTATTGGATTTCATTTCCATAATTTCCATAATTATTGAATAAGATGGCATAAATGAAATTCTATTATTGAAATCACATCCCTAGCGTTTTCTCAGTGTTTGTATTTATATAACTTAAACACATTCTGACAAATTCTTCGCAATTAAATTTCACAGTTGTTAATAGGTCTATGGATAAGTTCGTGCGGTTTTACAACAGATGGCGTAACTTGATTATTATTCCATCGATCCACATTTCCAAACATTCATTGGAGAGCTACTGTCGTAAGGCACAAACGTCAGTATAAGTTTTTTATTTGAAGCGTAAACAACAATATTTTTACCACACTTGAAAATGTCGAATTTCGTGCCAAATAATGTGTTTTTGCGGGGAATTCTTCTTCATTATTTTAATATGAAGAAAAAAGCAGCCGAAAGTCATCGTATCTTGGTGGAAGTTTATGGTGAGCATGCTCTAGCTGAGCGAACGTGCCAGAAGTGGTTTGCACGCTTTAAAAGTGGTGATTTTGGCCGCGCCGCCAAAGTTCATGGATACCGAATTGGAGGAATTGCTCGATCAAGATCCGGCTCAAACGCAAGAAGAGGTTGCAAAAACTTTGGGAGTTGATCAATCAACCATTTCCAAACGTTTAAAAGCCATGGGAATGATCCGAAATTCAAATTATTATATTAGATAAAACCACTTGAATGATACACTTATTTATAAAATATAAATCAGCTTTTTATGATGAAAAAATTAAAAAAAAGAACAATTTTTTTTTTTTGGTAAATTAATTATCATAGAAGAGGCTTTTTTTATACAATTTATTAGGTATAAAAGAGCAATAAGGGTATCAACGTCAGCCAGTAGGAGGTAATCTTTCATTTAGCTGTTATTTTCGGACATGGTAAATGTCATTCTCTACAGAATACCATTTGAATGCTAATGACGAGGAGCCCAATTATGCAAAGCATTTGAAATAATGTATTCATTAAAACCGCTCTGTACAACCCCTTGAGGACGCTACTAAGCAACAAGCAACAGGCTCCGCATTCAATGCGATTAAGCGGGTGAGATTGTCGTTCCAAAAAAACAAAAACGCAAATTATGTAAAATTCACGCCCGCCAACCATCAGGAATCACTGAGAATTTTTTGGGCTTTTTTAAGATGAGGAAAAATTTGGCACACAAACAAAATGTCAAACTCTTGCACAAAAGGATGGTGAAAATAAAGAATCTTGAATGGATGTAATATATGTATGTATGAATGTAGATGTATGTACACAAATGTCTACACAAATCGCTAAACAAAAGAATTGTAGCAGAACAGAAGCAACAGGGGCGAAACGGGTGACCTATCGGCTAACAAAATCTCTGCTTGGCACGTATTGGCGCAGTGCTTTCATACCGCCTGACAGCCGGTTGCCGACGCGTCGTTAACGGAAGCGGAATGTTTTGTGTTCGTAAGCACTCAGCTGGGCGGAAGAAGACCTGGGAGAGTCGTTCAGTACAGCCAACAGCGTTTGGCAATGCCGATGTTCGCTAGCATTCGCATACACATTCACCCATCGGATTGAGTGTTTTATAGCGCAGCTGTTGCTCTCAAAACGGGCTGGTGTGTCTTATCAACAAGTCGCCACTTAATTGAATTACATTATGAACTGGGGAATGCCTTGTTGTTTGTCGTCGTCATTCTCTGAAGCTAAAGGCGCACTATAGTTAAAGAGAATCCATGTATGGAGGCATTTACATACAAATAAAGGGTGCTTTGTTTAGAGACGGAGTAGGTTAAATGAAAATAGAACACAGAAAAATTGTTGAGTATCCATTAAATTTGTTTTATTTGACAAGTCATTTTATGGCATTAATACTTGAATAGGATTTCGGAGATGTGGCCACCGTAACTACCGCATACATCACGCAAACTGGAGGTTAAATTTTCGCGTGCTCTACGCGGTATATCAGAATATATTTAGGTAAAAGCGGCATGTGAGGTCAGGCCCGACGAGAGGGGGGAGGGGGGATTGGGTACTTTTTCCCCGGGCCCGGAGTTCTCAGAGGGGCCCGGACTCGAGAGTAATTCGAATTATATGAATCAGACATAATTGGAAAGGGCCCGCATTTGCAATTTTCCCCCGGGGCGCGGATATGCTCTCTACGGCCCTGTGTAAGGTAGTGTTTAATTCTTTCTTCATAGCGAAAATATTCTTAAAGAATCAAATTGCACAAAGTGAATTGATTGTCGTTTCATTGGCTTGCGGATTATCATTGTGAATTCAATCATATTTCTCAAAAACAAAAAAATTCAACAAATTTCAAGCACTTCTCCGGCATGAGGCCGGATGATGATGAATTGCCAAGTCAATTTAACCACAAAACATCCAAAAACTGTCAAAGCAGCTGTCACAGATGGCAGTGTTACCAGTTTAAAGTACCCAGCCTTTGAAAAAAAATTCTACACAATATATTATATGTAAGTAAATGTAAAGGATACTTCAAAAAAGCATTCCAATTTAATTGTAAAAAAGCTAACTGTTTAATTAATATTTTCACTAGCAAATATTTTTTACTTTTTTTCAAGCAAATATTTTTATCATTTTTCTGTCTGCCAACGCAGAGTTGTTTTGTGCATTCTAGCATTTTTTACCGTGTGCAAACGTAATAATCCGTAAAAACTGTAACCAAAAATATTGTACAGTGTTGTTCCGTATATGTTTGTGGCAGATATGCTTCTGGCAACAACCTCAATGGAATTGACACAATAAAATATCATAGAGCTTTGGGGCAATGCGCATGAAAGATGGGCATTTGACAAATCGAGCCTGATGCCTTTCAAATATAGGTTGCGGAAGTACCTCTACGTTGCTTTAAAAATATAAGTCCTTAAGTTACCAACAAGCGTCCATTTAGCAATAGGAAATTAATCACAGTCGCCAAAAGGCAGATGGTTTTTATGAGAAACTGTTTCATGGTAGAAAAGCACTAGTAGGTTTGCCATTGCCTGCCGAAGGGCGACCGCTATTGGAAAAACATTTTCTATCATTTGGTGTTTCGCGCACGGGTTTTCGAGCCCGCGCACTTCCAAATGGTAGTGCAACAACCCATTCGGCTACGGCGACCACCGGATAAGAAAATAATTAATTTAAATAATTACAGGCAGTTTGTGAAGTAGTTAGGAATGTGGTAATAATCGTGACTTGGGAGTCAAAACTTCAAACTTACGTGGGCAAAGCATGCTAAAGTAAGGCGTGAATATGTTCTGAGTTTGTTTTGAGTCCAACAAATTTATGATGAATCCGCTACTTCTATGAAATAATTCATTAGGGTCATAATCAAACTTTGGAATTTGGATTAAGTAGACAATTGAGTAGAGGACTTTGCTCGACTAACAAAATTCACTCTTTATAAGGCTCTCATCATTCCCGTCGTATTGTATGGCGCAGAAGCTTGGACGAAGACAACATCCGATGAGGTGTCCTTGCAGTGCCTGAGAAAAAAATTCTGCAGAAGATTTTTGGACCTCTGAACGTTGGACCTTTAAGCTTTTTCACTACATTCGGAGGTTTGCCGAGAGGCGACCGCTATTAGAAAAACTTTTTATTCATTTCGGTCTTTCACCGATATTCTATCTGAATTCCGAATAGTAGTCAGGCACCAACCCATTCGGCTACGGCGGCCGCATATTCATAGCGCAGCGAATAAAGATTCAGCGACTATGTTTTCTAGGTCATGTCCTTCGAATAGATACAAACGCTCCGGCTCTGAAAGTATTCGATGCGATACCAGCTTGTAGTAGCAGAAAAAGATAAAGGCCTTCTCTGACTGGTGCGCCAATCATAGAGAAGATCATAATGGTGTCAGTTTAAAATTTAAAAATTAATTCACGAAATATAATTCAGGGGTTAAGTTAAACTATTTTTTGTTAATATCACACTAGGCATTTTCTATTTGTACCATATATTTATTTATAATTTAAGTAAAAAAAACAATTTTTTGCCACCATATTTACGAAAAAGGTATTTAATTTTTCCACTTATTTCACCCTACTTAAATGCGACCTTTTGGAAGCGAATATCAGAATTATAATTTCAGAAGTGAGCAAACCTTTAATAATTGAATCATGGTTTTAGTCTACTTTTTTATATATTCGTACTTATTTTTCCCTCAATTATCTATCGTCACTTAAATGAAACAAATTTCAGGTCAAATCACCCGAAAGGACCTTTTTCTCCTCACGTAATGTATGTCTGTTCTTAACCCAAATCGCACCGGAAGTACGATATTTGGAAATATCTCGACGAGAGCGCTGCCTATCGGAACAAACTGTATTTGTATTCGCCCAAAAGCCTATAACACAAAACTGCATGGCATTCCAAATCAGGCCTCATAAATTGAATTGGTGTAATACTTGATCGCAAGCTTCATTGGAAACTGTACATCGAAAATCGGTTTAAAAAGGCCGGGATAGCGTTCTACTCCTGTAAATATGTATATGTTCGGCAAAAATGGCATATTCGCCAATTTTGGCATATGGCTGCTTAGTTGGGTAGGTAGCTTCTCGAAAGGGATATATCACCACTAAATTAGAGATAGTGTAGAGGACAACATGTATTGACATCACTAGGGCATATTATTTCGCTATCCTTAACGTCAATTTCTCTTGTTCACCGACGGACTCAAGGTGGAATCTAGAGTTGGAGCGGTTGTTTTCTCTAAATCAGACCTTTAAACTGCCGAAAACAAGTAGTGTTTTTCAAGCAAAGGTCTTCAGGATCCTGTAAACATGTAAAAACGTAGGGATCACTGTCGGGAGGGAGTCATAAATATCATTTCTGATAGTCAAGCTGCAATCAAGGCTTTGCTGTTGACATGTTGCAGCTGTCTTCTGGTCAACATCTGTTAGGAAGAGATCAAGCGTCCCGAATGTGCAGGAAACATTTATCTTATCTAGGTTACAGGGCATAGGAATGTAGAGGGAAATGAAATTGCCGATGAGCTTGCCAGGAAGTGGTCGAATGAATTGGTTTCATTTACCCCCCATCTCAGACATTGGTCGAAAGAACTGGTTTCATTTACCCCCAATCTCAGACATTTGTGTCCTCTCGTCAGTTATTAAAGGGAAACTGCACAATTTCCTTCTTAAAAAAGCGCAGATAGATAGAGTTCTATCGTGTGCTATCTCAAAAACATTTTGACTTCAGTAAAACAGAAGCAGGACGCTAAAAGTGCTGGGAATCCCTCGCGATTCAATTTCCAAATTTATAGCGGTGGTCACCGATTATTGAGTGATCGGAACTCATGCGGAGAAGCTTGGACTTCCGCACAACTTCCATTGCAGAAGCTGTGGGGCTCCGGCAGAGAAAGAAACTGTTGAACACTTTCTTTGCCAAAATTCGAATTTGGCGACTAGGTGCTTGATGTTCTTTGGCGTGCGTTTTGGGGATAGCCTGAGGCAGATTTCCAGCCCAGATTCCCTTTCTCTCCTCTATTACATCTAGTGGTACTTGTAATGTGTCCGTGGTACTTTTAGTCATCTAACCTATCTACCTATCTACTTAACCAACTACGGGCCATTTTGGTATCAATGATTATTTTTCACCATAATTTTCCCAAAAAATAATTTGTTACATAAAATATTTTACAAAATTCGTCCGTGGTATGTATACAATGCCTATGGTGTACTCGTATCTTGCCAAATTCCAAATAATTCTGTAGACACACCCTGTATTAGCGGTTTCACTTAAAAGGGTACTGTGTAATTTTATCCCCCCTGTCTACATCGCTCCCCAATTAGTCATATCTGATATTTCATATAGAAGAGAACAGATTCAGACATTCACACCATCGTTTACCTTCTTACATACTCGTATGTATTCAACGGAGAAACAATACTCCCAGCAGGTACATCCATTAGTACCGAACGATATTATGTATATACCCTTTTAAGCCCTCTGATAAAAAAAGTTACTTTTAAGCCAATTTTAAATGAAATTTACATATTTACCTCTGATGAAATAAGAAGATCATTTACCGTGGGCGAATTATTTGCAAGGTCGCTTTGAGCGCAATCCATTCTGGCACGCGAGTGGGCCAAGCGAGGAACTGGATGCATTTTTTTAGGTAACATCAAAATTATTTCCACGAGTCAAATCTATTGAGATATTACGACAAAAGAACATCTTCCATAAGCATATACAAGGTGGCGCAAAATGAATCATAACTTTTGTTTATCAATAAATTTTGAAATAAGATAAAAATCAATTTGAGTGATGAAATCTTTATTTGGACCTTTATGTGCTCCATTTCTTGTCTAGGATAAATAACTGCCCTTAAAAGGGACCCACTTGGATAAATAATTAAAATTCGGTCGTCCTGATACCATTTAGGAGGGGAAACCGAAGGAAAAAAGCCAAACAGGTGGAAAAAGTAAGAAGGGGATTTGAATTAGAGGCTGACAACCAACAGTGGCTTATTACGTTCGTATAAAAGATTCAAACAACTGATGAAATTTATCAGCTGTGTAATACAGACAATGTCCTGTCAAATACCTACCAAATTTGAGACCTGCAACTTTGTTAGCCTTAGAAGGTCTCTCCAGCGCCCCCAAACTACCTGTGGCCAGAAGATTTGTGCATCAGCCCAGCGCTCACTCGCTTGACTCGGGGACTATATTTCCAAGAGTAAGCTAAAGTTTCTCAAGGAAATTCCTGTACTCTCGTTTTGCAATGAAACCGTCTCCAGGGATACTTGTCTAGTCAGCTCATAAGGGGGGATTCCCATTTCAAACGCCAAAAAATACGGTTTTTTTACGAATTTTTATTGGGAAAACTATCAGTTGAATCTTTTGGAAAATTTACAGCCATATTTATTATGCATTTATATAAAATCAACTTCAATTTTTGGTAGATTTCCTGGAAAATTGTGGCTTTGACAACCCTCGAGGTGAAATTTCTTTGAAAATTCCTGGTCGCTGACCGCCACGATAACTCAGCTTCTGGTTGTCTGAAAGGAAAAATTCAAATGGCATTTCACTCCTTATGAATATAGTTTCTGTATGAGCTATTGAAAAAATTTTTTTTTGAAAATTAATATAACTGCGATGGTTGAAAGACAAAGTTTGTTTTATCGCAAATTTTTTCCTCGGATTTTTATTTATAAAAAAAAGTCATGCATGTATCTTATTTTCCCTAGTTTATGATAGAGACAGATATTATTTCGAGATTCGTGTCAAATTTGACAGCATTCGACCAAATAGTTCTCGAGATATCATGGCGGCCGTATAGAAAAATGCTGTTTTGAGAAAAACGCATTCAAATATTCAGTATTCTCAGTATTATGGAGCGCGCCGAGTTCATTGATCACGCATAACTTCGTCAATTTAACGAATTTTGTCATGAAATTTCGCACAGAGTTCTTTGAAAGTATAACAAACAAGAATCGGTTAAAAAAAATCGATTTTTTTAAGCCGGGGAATGGGAATCACCCCCTAAGCCCAGCAGTTTCCCTCTTTGCCGCTATGACCATGATCTCAATCTGCCGCTGGGATGAACTCAAAGTTTTTAAGAATAATAGAGTGCTTGTGGCTTAAGTCTGCCTTATTGCTCGAACACCTCAATCTGATTGCGGCGTGTGCAGCAGCAGTTTTCCTGCGATGTTCACTGGTAAATTATACGAGGGCAGTTCAATAAGTATGCATGTTTGATGACAGAGGTCATTCCTGAGGGAAGTTGGTATTAGCATCGTGTGCTGGCATCTATCAAATGACGAAAAAATAAATTTCAGACTGATTGATAGGTTAGTTTGGATTTGGCAGCTATTCAAGTAAGACATGTTTCGTGAATTTCACTAAGATGGAAAAAAGCAGAATCGTTTGGTAAATCGATTTTTGTTAGTGAATGGGGAAAAAAGCGAGGAGATAAAAGCAAAGTTGGATGTTGTCTATGGGAACGCTTCGCCATCTATGACCACTGTTAGATATTGTTTCAACGAATTTAAACGTGAGACGCCCAGCAGACGTGGTTACCCAGAAAACCATTCAAAAAGTCCACGACGTGATTCTCGCTGACCGATGAACGAAAGTGCGCGTAGTTAAAGAGGTCATAGCTGTGTCGACCGGAACGGCAATTAATATTTTACATGATAAGTTAGCGATGAAAACATTGGCGGTCCGATGGGTGCCGCGATTGCTCACGGTGGACAACAAGCTGATGCGGCTGTTAACTTCGAAGCAGTATTTGGAGCAGTTTAAGTGAAATAACAAGGAATTTTCGCATCGAGTCGTCACGTTGATGAAATCTGAATTCATCATTACTAAGAAACCAAGAAACAATCAAAACAATGGGAAACCCTGATCCATAGAAGGCGAAAACAGTCCCATCGGCCAGAAAGGTCATGTTGACGATCTTTTGGAATGCGAATGGCGTCATCCTCATGGCTTTTTTAGAAAAACAAAAGGATCACTGAACAATGCTACAGTGAGTTATTGGACCGCTTTCATAAAAAATTCAAGTAGGCACGGCCGCTTTTGGCGAAAAAGAAGGTACTGCTTCACCACGATAACGAATCAGCACATTCATCTGGAATTGTTGTCGCCAAACTGCATGAGCTACGTTATGAATTGCTGCCGCACCCCCCGTATTCACCCGATCTGACTCCTTGCGACTTTTTCTTGAAGATAAGGCTCGTGGAAAAAAAATGTGTACAAACGAGGAAGTCGTCGCCAAGACAGCGACGTATTTTGGAGAATTCGTCAAATCCTATTTTTGGAAGGGTTAAACAAATAGTCGGAGTGTTGGGAGAAGTGTATCTCTGTAAAATTGGACAAATTTTTGAGAAAAATGGTATCTTTGTTTCTAACACGTGTAAATGAGGTGTGTAGTTTGCAAGTGTCAAATATGATTGACGTAAGACACAATTTTAAGAGTGCAATTTCGAATTTAAAAAAATACTTTTCTCTGTATATTGGCTCAGGTCACCAACTTACTACATCAGCGACTGTGGTAAATCACTGGGATACAGTAGTAATATGCGCGACAGACAATTATCGACATTACTTTTGATACTTTGGACACCTTTAAACTCTGCAGACAGATATCGTTATTCGCGACATGAAAAGCGAGTAGTTCGCAATAGGCGAGAATCAGAAATATTATATTATACTTCACCAGTTCAAATTACCCACTCAACGCACCAACTCCATGCTAAATACATTTTTGCATACGTACGCCATAATATGTAATATGTACATACATACATACATACATACATACATACATACATATATACATACATACATACATACACACATATGATAATGCCATGCATAGGCGCGTAACTACTTCGACACTTTGCCACTCTGTTACATCAACATTTGCATAGTCTGGCGGCAAAAAATAAGACATGGAATACTGGTGCCTAGCGTCTCTCGGAGTCTCTCCTAATACGAGTAATATGAGTATATTATGACAGCAGCTAGTGTGGAAATACAAACATTTGTTCTTGTTACAACTTTCCAAACGTATGAGGATAACGCGATTTCTAAGCAGCATCGCTCCCATGTATGTTTGTATGTACACATCTAACTTACGGCGTGTTATTATTCTGACTATCATTGTGTAGTGCACGGGTTCGAAACGACAAATTATAGAAGCAGATTTTTCTAATAGCGGCCGCCCTTCGGCAGACAAGGGTAAACCTTCATTTCATCAAAACCGCACTTATAAATGGTAATGAATTACTTAATATTAATATTTACTTGAAACAGTTTTGTATTAAATTTCACGATTACAGAATTTGAATTTAGCACAAATCACTTTAAATAGGAAAGTTAGCAACGGTGCGGTACAGTGTCGCCATGTAAGCGTTGGCCGGAAAACCGTATTCCGATTTCGATGAAACTTAGTGAATGCTATACTTTCACTCAGAAAAGAAATGTGAAATATGGAAAATATTGACGTATTGCCACGCCTACTATATACTGCTTTAATCGATTTATACACTGGTTTTACCTAGAAAAATATAAATATAAAAGATGGTATAAATTCGCTTACAATCATCGCCAACACCTAGAGCTTATTTGTGGAGCCCAGGGCAGAAAGGTTACAAGGTTTGGCCGTACGAAGTAAAATTATGAGGCTAACTTCACTGACTGCCACGTCATTGGGTACTCGGTAGCCGAATTCTGCCCGCTCATTTCACTCGTATTCACGCACTCGTGCAATCAGACATTGTTTAAACGGCCATGAAGTAACTTAAGGAAGGATATGTTGATTTTTTTCATATATCATCCATGCACGTTTTTACGTAAGCCCCGATTACGTTACCCCGATTCAGCTGATTCCTTCGAAATCACTGAGAGCCGGCTAACGGTCTTATGTTGCCCACATCACTGCTTTCTGTGGATCGTATGTGGAGCCGACTGCGCACATCGTGAAAAGGTTTTCAGAGGTGTGCTGTCCAGCGAGTTTGACAGAATCAGCTGATGGTCTGACGTCACTTGGGATGTGCTTACAAATGAACTGAGATTGTGTTAGTGATATGCGCAAAAAAATCAACACGATTTTCGCTCATGTTGCTTCGTTGTTATCTGAAGAACGACTGATTGGCATAGTCTATGAATACCTGTGAAATGAGCGTGCAGAATTCGGATTGACAGCAAAGTTCCTCTCAAAACTTTTTTTCCCCATTGCTAAATAGCAAACTCCGTATTCTATCAGCCTTGGGCGAGCTTCACACCACCTATTAGACCAATTCGTACATTCAAGCCCATTTGTACTGTCCAACATAGATGTGAGCTTTAGGGAATACTTCAAATTCTTCAAACAAGCAAAGCCCAAATATAGCGAGTAGAGAAGTAGCGAATCGAAGGCGCCTTTAGTGTTATATTTAATTAATCATCTAATTTGGTTTTTGGATTACTGTTTCACAAAGTACACAAACAAAAATGATTTTGAGTGATGGAAAACTTTCTTCTGGCCTTCACGCGCTCCATTGCTTATTTGTGTGTATATTGCTGCAATCTAGTTCAGTCTATTCGCATATAATTGATGCCATTTACAAAAATTATAAATCTTGTGATAGGGTGATTAATTTTGCGTCAGCTTGTATATATATATATTTTTTTTTTTTTGTTGAGGTGGCACAAAGCATTGAAAGCCGAAAAGTGTGGAACTTCCCTTTCGACTCACCCCCCAAAAACCCACCCCAGCTCCGTTTCCCTCCCACCGCGCGAAAACAGTTGGGCATGACTTCGCGGGAAGGGGAGCCGCCTATTACTTCGTCATGAAGATCTGCGCTGTTGTTCAGCGCGACGCAGTTTGGAGATTACTATTTTTGCCATATTACATACAGCGGACCAATGTTCTTCTAACATAATATCCACTAGGTTATCAGCCGAAATTGGCTTCCCCACCCTAGTGCTCGAACACAAATCGCGGACAGACAAACAAAATATGTTCTGCGTCTTCTACAGCTGGTGCACAATGAGAACAGTACGGTTCGTCTTCGTGCTTAAACCTATATAGATAGGATTTAAAACACTCATGCCCCGTCAGTATTTGGGTCAGATAATAGTCTAGCTGTCCATGTTTACGGTTAACACATTTGGCTATTAAGGGAATTAGACGGTACGTCCAGCGTCCGTTCAGGGACGAACTCCAATTTCCCTGCCATGAACGCAAGCTACGCTCTCTTGCTTCCTTGCGTATTGTCTGCCGTTCTGAAGTAGCTTCGGTTTGATAAACTTCAGCGTACTCATTTGCCATTAAATTTATTTCGAGTAGTCCTGCAATAACCATAATAGCGTCTTCGGATACTGTTCGAAACGCGCAACACACTCTGAGGGCACTCAGTCGATAAACTGATTTCATACAACTCACTTATGAGCTGCAATTAGTTGCTTGCGCCCATGCTGGAGCTGCATATAGCAAAATCGATGAGACCACGGTATTAATTTGCGATTTTGCCTAGGGCCTCTAGTGTTCATCATTATGCGCGTCAGTGCTGTTACTGCCTATGCCGCTTTGCTGCTCACGTAAGATAGGTGATCCCTGAAGTTCAACCTATGGCCGATTATTACGCCCAGGTATTTAATGAACGGCTTCGATCCTATGGTATTTTCGCCCACTATTATATTTGCTGACTCCACCTTCTTCCTGCTGCTAATGAGCACTGCTTCCGTCTTATGATCCGCAAGAGTTAGACCGTTCTTGCGCAGCCATTCTTTTACCATGCCGACAGCCTAGTTGCAGGTTGCTTCAGCTTGGTGGAGTACTTTAGCTACGACCATAATAGCGATATCGTCAGCAAACCCTATAATTTTTGCATATATGTACATATTGGAATGACATAAGGCGACCCGGTCTAGAAATTTCCAAAAATCTTTTTTTTTATATTTCGAAAGTATAGTATCTGAAGAATATATGTACTGTGAAATTTTCATGCGGAAATTCCCAATATTATAGCTTCTACAGACCATTAACTAGGTAGAGAGCGGTCCGCGCGCTCCTGTACCTCAAACTTTAAACTCATTTATCTAGAAACGACTTTTTTCGCCTGGTGTTGTCAAAACAAAAACAAGTTGTCGCTCGTACTAGAATTGTGTTATTATTTTAATTATTTCGTTTTTTTTATTAAAAAACTGAAAAAAAAACGATTCTTAGAGTGCCAAATCCAAAACCGCGCCATTTGTCAATTTTTTTTTTTTATTCTAGTGGCGGGACATAGCTACAGTCATACTGGTTAATAATTTTGTGTTTTAGATAAATGGATGGGCCAAAATGGACAACACAGTCCAGGTCCAATTTTTCGGGAGCAGGAACTTCAGCGCCATTTTTAAAATTAATTAAATTAAAAAAAAAAAAAAAAATTTCATTTTGAATCTAAAAGAAGTTAAATAAAATGTGTTTAAATATCGTTTTTCATTTTTTTATTGTAAAAAAATCTTGAAAAGACCCAAAATTTTCGAGCTCTAGCCCACCGGGACCCCATGAAATTGAAATTGAAATTTGAAGTTTGCCAAGGAGCACCAGGATATTTGGTGGCTCCTAAAACACTCAGGCTAAAAAGCCCATTGTACTTAGAGCTCTGGAAAGAGGGTAGATAGTCAAAGAGGGAAGGAGAAAAGTATCAGAAAAAGAGATAGGAAATAATAGAGACGGAGATAGAGATAGTTAGTCCTGTAAGAATTTGCCAGATTCTTTGGCAAATCTGGCGACTATTACTCATTCTCACGACATCGGAACCCAAAACTCGTAGCCGTTTGCCTCTAGCAAAGGCATGACACTCACAGAGAAAATGTTCAGTGCCATATGCCTCCTCCAAGCACGATAGGCACATTGGGTCCTCAATGATTCCAATGGTGGTACCCAAAAGCACAAGAACACGAAAATCACTACAAAAGGTAGTGAACTATATAAACTTCAAGTTAATATTTCATTTCATAAAATTTGGAAATTTTAGTATTGCGTATTCTTTTTTTACGGCAGTTTTCATAAACTCGCTCGGAAAAAAAATCGAAGACTTCTTGAGTAAGTGAAAATCACAAATTAAGGTCAATTGACTAAAAATCGACCAGCAAATCTTGTTTCTCTATAAAAGCTCTATCGAAAGGAGCACTCAGCTCTAACAAAATTATTATAAACCATTTTCCTCCTTGAACCAGTCTTAAAGTAATATGCTAGGCAATTAGCACATATCAGTGAAGAACGCGCAGTGCTGGAGAAGGCATTCAAACATTCGCCATCTCACGCAAGATTTGTCCGGAATATGGGAATGGAACGCCGTAAAAACGTTCCCGACTACAGTCGTGATGAGTTCAACCACATTGACTAGGAGAGGAAGGCCCAGAAATGACAACAGCAGTTACAACTACAGCAACAGCAGCAGTAGTAGCAAAAATATAGATTTTTTCCCCTTGTTCACTCCTCCCGGGAGCATAGGGCATCGACAAGACTCAGACTTGCGCTGGTTTCGTTAATCTGATTCCTGACAGGGTAGGTGATTAGCCTGCCGCTATAAAAAAAAGATAGATTAAGTATTTAATAATATTATAAGGCAAGGCCAGCCTGGGTATTTTTTTTTGTCTTTTTTATTGAAGCTCTTTTGGACGTATTTCGCCTGATACGTCAGTACTTAAGGTGTCCCGGTGCTCTAGAGCTCGAAAATTTAGAGTATTTTCAGCAATTTTCTTTACAATAAAAAAATTAAAAACGATTTTTAAATTTTTTACGCTTTTTATTTAACTTCGTTTACATACAAAAATGAAAACAATTTTTTTTTTTATTTTAATAATTTTAAAAATGGCGCTGAAGTTGACCCTCCCAAAAAATTGGACCTGAACCGTGTTTTTTATTTGGGCTCTTCTATTTATCTGAATGACTGTAGTTATGTCCCGCTACTAGAATAAAAAAAAACAAAAAACTTCACAAAATGGCGCGGTTTTGAATTAGACATTTTAAAAATCGGATTTTTTCAGTTTTTTAATAAAAAAATACCAAACAATTCAAATAATAATACGATTCTACTACGGGTGGTAGCTATTGATGTTGTAAAGAACGCATCAAAATTTCAGACGATTCGGTTGAATAGATTTTTTTTTTTTTGGACAACACCAGGCCGAAAAAAGTCGTTTCTAGATAAATGAGTTTAAAGTTTTGGGTACAGGAGCGCGCGGACCGCTCTCCACCTAGTTAATGGGCTGTAGAAGCTATAATATTGGAAGCTTCCGCATGAAAATTTCACAGTACATATATTCTTCAGATACTATATTTTCGAAATATTGAAAAAACAGAAAACCGATTTCTTAAAATATCTAGTCCCCTTAAGTTAGTAAAGTCATAATTCGGCAGCTTGAAAAAAAGCCATCTATTTTAAGCCTTTCTTTTTCAAAGTTTTGTAAGCACTTTTGCCAGCAGCTGGGCATTGGAGAAGAGCTGGTTTAGACAAACCGACGACAGATACAGCCGCTGGAGTCAAACCCTTACATACTACAGCATTAAACAGAAGACAAGACAATAGTTGATGAGTATCGGACTATTGCACATTTTCCGATATTTCATTCCCCCCATGCTTAATCGATTTTAGGCGATTTAACATAGTAAGCCAGTCATGTGGATTCGAATCAATTGCAGTGCGTGCGACGTCACTTGATTATCTTCTAAGAATGAGTCCAAGCCAGACCCATTTCCTCTTCAGGACTTCCGTTTGTATTGGAGTTTTGTCGCTGATACTCCATAGGCTGCTGTTTCGTATGCTGATGAGCAAGAAAATGCGTTGTAAGCGTTGCATGTTTGAAACGGCAAAATTCCAAGTTTCGCAGCCATCCAGTAGAACTGACTTGATGTTCGAATGGAAATTTTGTATCTTGATGCTTCATGTGATTATTGACGCGCACCAGATATTTGTAAGGGAAAGTCTGCTTGGCTTTTTTTACGCGATTCGTAATATCTTCTTTTGAGCTACCAATTCAGGATATTATGCTGCCAAGATAACAAAGGCAGTTAACTTCTTCAAGCGCAGTGTCGGCAATTTCAAATCTTTGTATGCAGGTGGAATTTAAACGCATTACTTTGGTTTTACCGATGTTTATCTTCAGGCCTACTTTTGCCTCTTTTTCTTGCGCTAGCACTAATTTTTTTGACATGTCAGTGAAGGTGTGCGTTATTAGGCAGATATCATAGGCTTAGTCCCGATCTTCGAACCGTCCGTTTAGTCCCCATATTATTCCATTTATCTCGCGTGTTGCTTTGTTAATAACTCTGTCCATGACAATGTTGAATAGTAGCGGCGAGAGCACGCACACGTGAGAGCACTCCCAATTGCATGATGGTAAAGCATGTCGAAAGCTTTCTCGAAATGTATGAAAACAAGATAAGAGGCCCTTGCCTCTCTTCAGATTATTCTAAACTCGAATTCTTCATCAGAGAATCAGTATGGTGCCTGAAAGATGGAGTAAAATGGGAGCTACCAATGTTTTTTGTTTAAATAATTTGTAACTTTGGCTAAGAAAGGACCCAATAATTTGCGCAATTATTTTGTTGAATTTTTCGTAATATCTTCTTCGCATTTTCACATCCTTTTCATGCATTTGCTCCAGAATGACGTTACGCACTCTCTAATAGGCGCAATCTTATTTCTATCATTCTTGCGTTTACCTCATAAAACTGGTATGACTCACTATTTTCGATGCTGTCAACTTTTTTTCCGATATGTGGTAAGTTTCATTAGAATGCGCCCATACAGGGAAATTCTTTTCGATTCAACTTGTTGCAAGTTTTGTTGCACATTCACTTTTGATGTTGCCCGTCGTGCTCAAACACCTTGCAATTCTTAGTTTTTAGTCTACCGTCTACAATAACATTGAGAAGCACAAGAACACAAAGGAAGTTGACAGAGCGCGAGCATCAAAAGAAAGTTGCCCTGTACAAACGCGGTATTACTAATACTCATTAATTGCTTCATGAGTTAATATACGCGCGTATGTATAATATTTATGTGTATGTAAAAGAAACATTCTATGCTCTATGAAATTTCTATTCATTTTAGTCAACTTGGCGAAAACAACAAAATCTCTTAAATACTTAACGTCGAACTTTCGTGAAAACTATACGTGTATATTGTATTATACATATACATGTGTGTTTGTGTGCGGGTGTCGGCGTATTTTCTTTAACATGCGTAATTATGAGAATATTCTCACTTGAATTCCATTACTTAAAGTATTCTTCTTTAAATCTACTGAAAACTGTAAAGCTTGGAAGTCCCTTAGAAATAACATTTGCCATGTTGACATTAAAATGTCGCTAAGTTGCGACTGTGCGTCTACTAATATCATAAATCACATTGCCTACACTCACAAATATATGTATCTATACAATCATACATACAAGCCACACTTGCTTACGCTCATACAAAAGTTAAGAAGAAAATGTCATCGCAGTGCCTTCACACCACACACCACCGCTACTGAACTTCAGCATGACTGCAATGGTATTTACCCAAAATATTTTTAAATGCAATCCTTAAAATCATTGCCTTTCCCGCCATTATTACTGTTATCATAGCAGCTGTGATGTGGATAGTAAATAAAGCCTCAAAACCCGGATCATCTTATTAATTCAGATTTCGGGATGGTGGGGCTTTAATTTAAATATTAGGGGAACTCCGAGGCATTTTTAAAACATTTTTGGATAATATTTCCATATATAGCAGCTTTGAGCTGCTAGTAATAAATCTATAACTGTATCACCCGGTTCAAAACATTACCACTCAAACTTAACGACCAAGGCAGACGCAGTTTCGATATAAGGAAAATACCTTACAAATGTTAAAGAGTCAAACTTTCTCACGGTGAGACACCCGTTCTTTGGGCATTCTTGGATTAGACGCCTGTTGAAGAAAGTATGCTTCAGTTACATATTAATTTTTCTTCTTATCCATAAGACACAAACAAAGTGTGCGTTTCTATGGAATCATTTCTATTAACTTTTTCATAAATTTAATCTTCTGCGTTTTATTCACACTAATACTATTCGGGGAATATTACTGATTACAGAGTTATGCTGATCTGATTTAGCTTCAGTAATAATTTCGGCTCTGAAAGTAGCAGAGGAAGAGGAAGGTCTCCTCCCCGTTGGAAGCATCAGGTGGATATGAACTTGGAGAGTCCGGTTAGCACAAGAAAGAAATGACTAGCGCGCTTTTAAATTTATTTGTTAAAAAATGTGTACCCATATTGTGTGTGTATTACGTATGTGTTTGAGAAAATGGCGGTTTCTAAAAAAAGTCGATTTTTGACCAAAATTTCGGCGTTAAATTGCTTATAAAAGAAAAATATTTATCGGTGAGAAAAAATCTTCGAAAGCTCGTGTTAAAATTTGACACTAATCGGCTCAGCCGTTTTCAAGTAATGTTGGTCACCGACTTTGAAAACACAATTTTGAGAAAAACGCGTTTAAAATTTGAAAAACACATGTAACGGTCTGCACACTTATCACACAGCAAAACAATTTTTAAGCCAAGCCTTCGTTCAGAAGCAGTTTGAAACTTAACATTTCCGTCACACATCTTACATTTCGCATATTCAGAAATTGTTGCAAACACTGTTATAAAATTTAAAATGCGATACTCAACAGACGGATCACGCGGAACTGAGATTTCCTCTTGTTCTTTAAATTTTTTCGCTGAGGCACTGAAACTACTTTCATCCGTTCCAGCTTGGATGAAAAACATTTTTGCGCTTTTTTGTTCTCGACTTAAGTATGTTGAGAGATTTCTCTAGAAAACTTCATTTTTACGAAACAATTACAGAAAAATATATGACCGAACTCACAAGTTTACTGCTTAGATGCCACTATTAAATATATTCCAGTTTGGGAAGAGAAAAATAAAAATTTACCTTTTAGGTATAAAAACCAATAGCACACTGTTGCTTTATGCATCTAAATACATTAGAAGGGAGCATTTACAATAGGCAGGAGCATAAAAGGGACAGCGTTACGGGTAAGCGCTGCCGCTCCGGCCCTTGTACTTCCAAGCACTCTGAAACGCCTTTGAAATTTGTGTGTAACTTCGAAAATATTCACCGCAACGATATTAAATTTTCTGTGTGTATTCTTAAATATATAAACATTAAGAAAAAAATATCGAGCTTTTGAAAATTCTAACTGCCTAACTTCTAACTGTATACAACTCGTCCAAAATCGCGTAAGCGGTTATCGCGGCAATCTAGAAGAAGAAGAATACTCTCATTACTAATTATTATATATATCATACATATATATAATTGGCGTATACACCCTTTTTGGATGTTTCGCCGAGCTCCTCCTCCTATTTGTGGTGTGCGCCTTGATGTTGTTCCACAAATGGAGGGATCTACAGTTTTAGCCGATTCTGAATGGCAGATATTTTTATGAGGAGCTTTTTCATGGCAGAAATACACTTGGAGGTATGACATTACCTGCCGAGGGGCGACCGCTATTAGAAAATTGTTTTTCTTAAGGGGGGAAGCTGGTCTAGAATTTTGAAAAAATCGAAAAATTTTTTTTTGTCTTAAAAGGTGCTTTAGGGTCTTAGAAATAATATACCAAATGAGGGATGCCAACAAAAATGTCTAAATGCCCAAATTTTTCATTCGACGGCAGTGCCTCGCAGGTATGCCCCGAACGCTACTTACAACTTTAAACGCGTTTTTCTCGAAATCACTTTTTTTAAACTGGCCGAAGACATAACTCGAACAAATCTTTACCGATTCTTACGAAATTTTGACAATACATTCGAAATACCTTTCTCCGGAGACGTACGTAGGATTTTTTATTTATATTACATAGTTTTTTTTTAATCAACAATTTTATGTCGTTCTTTATAGTGAAAATTGTAACTTTTTGTTCAAACGTGCACCATTTCGCGAAAAAACAAAATATCGAAAAAATCCTACGTACGTCTCTTTCTGTTGTTATATAGAAACTAAAAAAATTTTATTTTTTGATCCAGGACAAAAATTAAGGAGTTTACGTCTTCGGCAATGGACCCACTAGAAAAAAGGCGCCTTAGGAGAACTGCTGGACAGCGGCCATTTTGAAATTAATTCAGACGAAAAATTTTGTATTTGTACCATGAAAGCTATATTATTAAACCTATTTCACAGATTTTCGATTGATTCCTTTGTTGAGTCAAAATAAATTCATAAAATATGCCCATTTTTTGCGCTCTAGACCAGCTTCCCCCCTTAATTTTGGTTTTATACGAAGCCCGAAAGCTTAGCCCGTGACCGGGATTGCCGTTCCTAGCATTAGATGTCTTAGGAGCAATCCAAAATTTTTGTTGCTATGTTTTGGCTTTTGCTTTAATTATTATTATTGTTGTAGCTGTTGTATGACAATCATTGTTTTGACAGACATTAACCTTTGGCTTAATTTTAGCTTCACAACTTTCGTCAGAGAAATCTCTCGCCATGTTGTTGTGAAACACTGACAGTGTCGGCGTCTCCTCTCTGAACGTGCGTAAAAACCATAACAATTAATCGTAAGTGTGACATTTACATATGCATATCCACTCATACATACATATAAGCCACTCATACAAGTGTATGTAGCTAAGTTCCTGTAAAGTGAAAGTATTTAAGTTGCTTCTTTCAGCATTTTAAGATTTACTACAGACTTCCTTGAATATTTCTTCATTATGTGCATGTATGTATGTATGTGTGCATTTTAGAAGCATTTACAAATAGATTATGCGAAGGTGTGTACATTCCAGGGCTGCACATATTTACATATACGAGTATGCAGACATTTCCCTACTTTTAACCATATTTATGTGCGGTTACCAACATCAACACTTTCTCACTTACATGCATACATACATATATTCTGTTGCCACTTCCAGCATCCAACTTCCTACTGCAAAGCGAATGATGGCCGGAAACATGCAACTTTTGTTTTCATGACTGTCAAGCAATTTCTCCTTTAGTGCTTCGCTCTCCGCCTTTTTGTTTATTCGTCACTATTCGTCTGACTACTTGTCCTTCTGCTTGTCTTGTCTTGTCTTGTCTTTCTTTCAGTCCGTCTATCACTTTGTACTCGTTTTTTGTATGCCCCATGAAATGGTTTAGCTGATTTTGTCGCACCAACATCTAGGAAAAGTGGTTAGAGGGGAATACTAAGAGGGGTAGTGTCCTCACTACCTACTTTCAGAAATTAGTTTTTTTTTCGCCTTCATAGTAACTGTGATACTTTCTGCTTTTCTGGAATCTCTATTCAGTTTATTGACATTCCTTAAATTTTTTGATTATTTTCTGGCAGAACTTCGAGAATTCAAGTTCCGAGTGGAAAGTGCTAAGTGCCATGTCGTAAGTAGCAAATGTCACACTGCGAGAGTGCATTGTAAGTGTCGAACGGGAATTGTCTCTCCATGCCGTTTGTATGTGTGTACATATGTACGTACTTGCATATATTGGGCGAATAAGTTCGAGTTTGCAGTGTAGTCGCATTCAATTCTGTTTATTAAAAGTCATAGCGAGTGAGGATTGTCACAGATGTGCAACAAAATTACTTTCGAGTAAATAACTAAATAAATTGAGTTATAGAAGAGCGAGGAGCACTGCTTTCTTTCAGTGGTACAATTTTATGTTGCACTAGGCACAGCAAATAAAGTGAACTCATATCTACCGGGTTGAAGAATTTATACTGTTGTCCAATATTTTCTTTCGCTTCGAGGTACAGGACATGTTTAGCTGAGGCAGGTTGTAGTAAAAATGCACTTCAGTTTTAATTTTTTGGACGCCATTTCAGAATTATCTTGAGCTTCTTTCACAAGGGGCGATGCATCTAGAGTTTGGAATTTCGAAAATATAATGCAGGCGTCTTTAGACTGAATATTTTTCAATATTTTTTTTTTATTAGAGCTAGTCGACATGGTCATTAAATATTGAATTGAAACTCATTCAAATGACTTCCCGGCTGATTTTATGTTCTGTGAGTCAAATTTGTCAGTACATATTCGAGACTGTCAACACTTACTTATGTTCCCAGTGACAAATTTGATTTCACGTTTCAACTCTTAAATCGCCGTACCACTTATTCTTAAAAGTGCCCTAAAAGTAGTCTAATGGAGTTAAAACCACCTTTCCAGGTGACCAATCTTTAATACCGTTTTTCTTTTCGGCTGATTATTCGAATTTCGGATATTTTCACATACTATCGCATATTTTTAATTATTAACCCTTAAATGCGCCTTGTTGCTTATGTACAACAGGATGACAATTTGCACTTACAGCCACTTCGTTTCGTTTTCTTCTGTTTACCCTGAATGTAATTATATGTTTAAGACTACAAAGTTCGGCACTCGAAGTGTAATCAATCAAAAAGGGCATAAATTTAGTTTGGAAAATTACTTTTATTCAATTCAAAGTAAAAAATGTGTGGAAATAATACAAAATTAAGAATCAATTTACTCTTGCTCGATATGAACTCGTTGGCCTTGACTATGGCCTTTAGGCGGTCCAGCAATGAATCGAAAGCTGCCCCAATGTGACTTGCAGGTATTTTGACTCACTTACGGACAATGACTTTTTTCAGTGCCTCGAGACTGGTGAATCTTTTAGTTTGGACTGTGACCCAAAGAGAATAATCTATCGGATTCGCGTCTGGTGAATTCTAGAGCCACTGAGCGGACGTTATAAAGTGCGGAACGTTGTTTTTTAGCCATTCTTGGTTCACTCGAGTTTTGTGAGACGGTGCCGAATCCTGTTGAAACGTCCATGGTCCACCACCGAAATGTTTGTCTGCCCACGGCTTCAAAGCGATCTCCAGAATAATTTCCCGATAATAACTCGCATTTACTGTGACGCCAGGCTCGATGAAAACGATGGAAAAGCGCCCATCAGCGGTTACAGCGGCCCAAACCATTAC
The DNA here is from genome assembly GCF_027943255.1 of Anastrepha obliqua. Taxonomy (NCBI): domain Eukaryota; kingdom Metazoa; phylum Arthropoda; class Insecta; order Diptera; family Tephritidae; genus Anastrepha; species Anastrepha obliqua. Next base: position 48,917,114 of record NC_072896.1, on the reverse strand, counting down.
CTATAGCGGGTGTTGTCCATATTGCCCAATCGATGACTCAAACTCTCGTATTAATGGTAGTTCAAATAAACCATATCGTCTTGGGAGTTTACAAATTGCTCAATTTGAAAAATTTTCTCGTCAGAAAACGCAATTAACCGTTTTCGCTCAAGCGAAGCAACTCTTTCGCTCTCTCAAGTCTGACTTGTTGCTGCTTTGGTGTGAGATCACGTGCCTTTTGGATCTTGTAAGGCTTGACTTTGAGATCATTTTTCAATATGCGGCGGATGCTATGTCAGATATTTTCATTTCTTTCGCCATTTGATTACCACTTCATCGGGGATTTTGCTCAAGTCGCTTCTTCACATTTCGAACCATTGCACGCGAAGTTGCAGTCTTTTGATGACCACCTCCATGACGTTTCGCGATGCTACCAGTATCATTGTAACGAATAATGGTGCAATAAACAAAAACTTTATTTAACACTAACAATCGCTGGTTGTGATTTTCCAGCCACACATAATGCAATCACTTTATTACGTTTGAAATCCATTACTGATTTTCTTTTTTCGCGTTTACTTTCGCCAAAATGCTTCCACGCGCTTGTAAACAATACTCTGGACTGTCATTTAGCCAACTAATCCACAGCTTGCGCCCTTGCATCAGTTGCGCAAGCAGTCTGAAGTTGGTTACGCTTCGAGTGTCGGACCCTGTGGGAACATACAGGGTGTCTGGTGGCAGAATTAGGAATTAAAAGCTCAATTAAAAAAAAAAAAATAGGAGTGTATATATATACTTTACACCCTGTTCTTGGCCAAGCTCCACCTCTTATTTTTGGTGTGCGTCTTGCTGTTGTTCAATAACAGCAGTTTTAAGCTGACTCAGAGTGGCAGATAGTTTTTTTATGAGGAACTTTTTTATGCCAGAAGTACACTCGCAGGCTCCCAAGGCTCCTAGTTTCCTCCCCTCTCATTTCTCCTTTCCCCTGTATGGTGTCACAACGGACGAATTTTGAATTTCTCTCAAAGTGGGCCCCAAGCAAGGGTTGCCATTTAACCTAACCTAACACTCACTGGCTTGCTCATGACTACCGAGGAGCAACCGCTATTAGAAAAGTGTTTCGTAGACTAGGTTACGAACCTGGACACTTCCGGAATGGTGGTCATGCACCAATCCATTCGCCTTTCGTGGCAGCCGAGCTGTATCCTTTAGGTGACCGATTTTATCAATTTCCAACCATAAACTTAATTTCTGATATATGACGGATGCTATTTTAACTATCACAGTAAAAAAACATTGTAGTTCATATCCAAGGTTAGGTTAGGTTAGCCTGGTTGGCAATAAGCCACGCATAGACCTTTTGGTCCCTAGCGATACCAGATGGAGACCGACCTCTATGAATACCTAAAGTAGACATCATGTAGGATGTCAGCACTTTTGGCGAATCTAAGCAGCGCTGGGAGATCCGCTTTTGAGATGTCCTCCAGACCCTCAAACAATGGGGCTCCCTTGCATTTTCAACGCGTTTTTAATAATGCCGGACAAACGCACAGACGGTGTTCTAAAGTTTCCTCAACATCCTCTCTGCATTTTCTGCATTTGTCCGTGTTAGCAATCCCTATCTTGTACGCATGTGCAGCCAATAGATTGTGACCTGTTAGCATACCTATGATAGTTCTGCATTCCTTTCGCGAGAGCGTAAGTACGAATTGAGTAAGTTTTTTGCCGTTAGTTCTACACATGACTTTTGCTGTTTTGCATGTGGTCAGGTTAGTCCACCTAGCTTCCACTTGCCTTTTCATGTGGTCGTCCATTTCGTTGTATATTGTGTTTAGCGGTCTTGGTATGTCGTTCTCTTGTTCAAATGGTAGTCTCACAGCACTTTTTGCTATCTCATCTACTATTTCGTTCCCCAATTCATATCCAAACTCGAGATGAATGTCGCCTGTGCTTCGTAGTAGCTTCGAGCAGATCCTTCAAGGGAGAAAGGTTTATGAATTTCTACACAGATGGTTGCACAAAAGTTGATAGCTACTTGGTTGCCCTATTTTTTTTTTCAGTAGAACTGGTTTAAACATCGCAAAAAAAAATTACCCAAAATTCGTTATTTTTGTTAAGTATGAATTAAACAAAAAAATTTAAAATGATTAATAAAACTGTTTCATATACTATTTGGTCTTTCGAAAAGTATTACATACATACTTTTTATGCGGATGTATTGGCTTTCATTTGATATCTCGAAGGGCGTGGCTTATGTCACCGGTCATTGGCTATTTGGCAGGCATTCCTTGAGACTAGGAATATTCTGCCATGAATATTGTAGAAGTTGCAGAGCTGAGGAAGAGAAAGCAACAATTTAGCACTTCCTTTGCAATTGCCCAGCCTTAGCTAAAATCAGAAAAGGTTGTCTAGGTAAACACTTCTTCAATTCTCTCTCCAGATTCACTAACTGGCGCAGGGATTATACCAATCTTGCGCTACATAAGAGCCTCAAAATGGTTTCATGAAAATAAATACATAAACAAGGTTCCCGTGTTGCCCAGTAATATCACAAAGGACCTGTAAGGTCTAAGTGAGTTGGTCATACGGACCGACTACCGCCATAACCTAACCTCATTTGCTATACTTCGCACTAAGATTGTCCCACTAGTTCATAAGAATTGCGCGACTAAGTGGAAATACACTTATTTTTTGGTTGAATAACGGTAAATTTATATAAATAAATAAATATCTCGAAAAATCATAAAACTCCATCAAATTGACTGAATTTTCGGATTTTACATACACCACATAGGTGGTATATAATGGCCTCTGGCGCGCAAAAAAATCAAAATTTGTATGCTAGTGATATTGGTCAGGGAAGGCATCCGATGAGTTGACGCTTAAAGTATTTAAAAGACGAGTTCTGTGTCAGATAAGATGCTCTACTACATCCGCAGTGATGAGAGCACGAAGCGCTACATGTTTAAAATTTTATTTGAGCTTTGAAATTTGAGCGTATTGAAATGTTTGCCTGGACGTGTTATTTTAAGTACGCGCCAGGATTCCCAAGGAGAAACAAAAAGCATTCAACCGTCACATTTGAATTAAATACATTCCCATCAATGGATTGAACCTTTTAAAGTGTGACTGACGAAATGGGATAAGAATAAATGCGAGGCTGTTTTGAAATACTCGATGGCAGCGATGCTGAAAGATCTAAGTTCAAACATATGCTCATACTTAAGTAAATAAATGCCAACCCCATTGCAAATATTTTACATACATTAGTACACACATACATATGCAACACATTGATAATATCTTTAATGCACAATAAAATGCAAACAAAACCACACGCGATTTCAATTTGGCGAAGTTCGCAACCACAAAGTGTGACAAATATTTGTGTAAGTCTTAGCTCAATATTGGTTCCTGTGCAGATGCGCGTACATATGGGAGGGTAGGTACGAGGGGTTTATTGCTCGCCATTGCTCTTAAGTATTTTTAGTATTCATGAATTTATGTACTTTTTCTCCATGGTTGACTTTATTTCGAGTATACCAACACACACACACGCATGTTAATGGCTGTGTGTGTGTGTGAGTTTGTGTGTACCAGCTTCACTTAAATGCTCCATTAACTTGTGTCAAGTGTGTCTTCTTTGGAGCTCTCAACGCAGCCACCAGAATTCTTCTCTACGCGCCAAGCAAAACATTTCGCTTTACAGTACTTTACTTTACATGGCTTTAAAACTGTGATTTTTTATTTCTTTTTTTAAATTATACTTCCTCGGTTTTGTTTTGCCATTTCTGGTATGAGAGACAAACTTAAATAACACCACACATATATACGTGCATGTGTTCTATGTATGTATGGGCATTTCCACGAGAAGGTGCGCCGCAGCCAAAATATTAAAGGTAGATAGAATTACATTGTTTTCGTATATTTCCATAGGGGGGGAAAGAAAAGTTTAATGAAAACAATTTTAATGCAGGTATACCTGATACTATTTTTACATAAATTTATTTAAATATGCAGGGTGTGTACAGTATTTGAGGACATGCATATATGTGGCTATAGCTTCTCCAAAACATCATTTTTCTTTTTGCTCTTCTTCAGATAAAACATGGAGGACTAGAAATTAACTCAAGAAATACAGAGACATTATCGTCGCTATATGTGGAAATCACACCGAATTAGAAATCACTCATTTTCTTAAGTGCACCCGTTCATTCGCCGTGAATACACCAGGCTGTGATGCAGAATCTGTTGCTGAATGCAAAAACATAAGGAGCTTTCTCACTTTGTCCGATCTGCAGAATTTATCCAACTAGTGCAAGTGAATGAGGACCTTTCAAAATCAATGAATGCCCTTGCGAAGAAGCTTAATGCTTCTCTCTGGTACAAATTCTTCATTATGCGCAGAAGTTAGTTTATATCGAAGCAAACACTAGAACAATAAATTATCCGGTCGAAACGTCTGTCAAACAAAATTAGCGCCTGAAGTGTTGTAGTTTTTTTGATGAATACAAATTTTTGAGCAAACCAAAAGACTAACCCCATAAATGACAAATGGGAACGGGATAGGAAAGTATATCCTCAAGAGGTTCCTATTATTATATACACGAAGTTTCCAGCCACTGCTATGGTTTTAGGTGTTGTGAGCAATTAAGGACAAGTCATACAACCGCACTTCTTTACTCAAGAACTTGGAGTGATTTCTGTTGCATATCTCGAGGTTCTAGAGACAGTAGAGAAGCCCTGCCTTGGTAGTGTAAGCTATGACGCCACAAGAAGGGATGACAGAAAATTCCCATGACCCCAAACTTTAATCGCTCAGATTACTACGCGTGGGGCGTAGTTGAGCGTGAGACCAATGAGCATCGTCATAACACCATTTCCTCCCTGAAGGCTGCAATTTATACCGTTAATGGTCAATATGAATGAAAAGCATTTGATTCGGGCTTGCAATCGTTTCTGGATACGGATCGAGGAGCTTTTTTGCAGCTAATGGAAATTTTATTGAATGATTTTGTAGATATATAATAAGTTAATGTTGTGTTAAAAAAATCATGAAACTTCAAATACCATACGCACCCCGTATATTTGTCTTCTACATTTAATACTACAAAATACTTTATCGGTATTACATATTTTTGTTAGGTTTGATGTTTGACGCGGGATTGGCATATGGTTCACTGATGCCTGTCATTTCTGCGACCAGTCCTCGGAGGCTTCAGCACACCTTCTTCTCGAATGTGCTGTCATAGCGTAAAGAAGGATGAGTTACCTCGTCCAGATGGGGTCTGAAAAAATGCACATACGCTCAGCCCAGCCCAGCTCTATCTTAGGTTTGCTAAGGAAACTGCGTTTGGGTGAGGTACTGTGATGAGTAGAGGGCACAAAAGACTATGAAGTCGAAGTGCAAAACTCATATTCATTCCATTTCAAATATTTCCCTAAAAATACCAACAAAAAAGCCTAAATATAATATATTGATGGAAAAAATGTTACGTGCCACATGTCCGGTTCGACAATGATCTAAATTTAAATTAATAAAATATATACAATTCTGGGTACAGTTTAAACAATTTTTGAGAGACATAAATGCACACCATTCTAAAATTAGTCACATTGAATTATTGGTTCAGGTACGCTGATATCGGCATTTTCATTGTTGGCTGCGAAAATCCCTTCAGTTTTTATTTCTTGCGAATAATAACATTAATAGTGAAAATAATTGGCGCTCAAGTTGAAGAAAATACTTTAATTTGTATTTTTTATATTTTATCTACCAATAAAAAGTTGAACACCCTAACTTTGTATATAAATATATAGTAAATCCCCATACATACGAGGGATCGCCAAAAAGTTAGTGGCATGTGGAAGAAGTGGCTTGAAATTATCATAAATACAAAACTAATTTTATTTTTCGACATACTCAAATGTAAGCCTAATAATGTATTATTACAGGTTTCAGATTTTTCATAAATTATTACTTAAACTGTACCATTTACTTTACCTTAGCTTTAATGCATCATCATCACTAAATTTTTCCTTAGATTTTCAAAAATTAACTGGTGAAGCAACAGTTTTGTTGTTCAGTTTTGTAACAAATGTCAGGTTAATAAACATCTACCACGATAAGCAACAGGTTGATAGAGCCGGAGCCTGATGATGATGCGCTCGAAACTAGTCGGAGATTTAGATTTATTGAAACGAGGCTCATTTTGAGTACCTGGCCACAGGAACATTGCTGGAAACTACTAAGCGGATGAGCTAGTGACACGTGAAGTAGTTTCTATGCAAAATGAGATGATTGAGATCCCCTTGACTGTCTGTGACCTGCTTCTAAGGAGGTGGATTTCGCTTCAACTCAGTAAGGGTGCTGGGCAAACACAGAAACTTGCAAGATTGCAATATTCTGGATCATAGAGGCTCGAGGGATATTCTAAGGTTAACAAAGCTTGTCCTATGCTGTGAAACTCCGTGCCTGCGCTGTATGGACCCGTTTTGCGGCAGCTGTCTGGCAAATTCTTCTTGGGTGCCCTGCTCACGCTGGAATCTTGGCTCTCACTTCGTTGCTAAGCCCTGCCAAGCGCAATCATATAACCAGCCTTAACCTAACCTAGACATACCTAGCTTATCTTGAATGAGACTCCAAGATTTGTTTCTTTTTCAAACTTGCATTTCCAGATTAAGTAATTTGACTTCTCCAATAACATCTGGGATGTCCGGCTGAACACTGGTAATCTTCAATTGGCTTTTTATTATGCTTGAATAGACTGAGCTAACCGAAAATATTTATTTTGTAAACGGGAGCGAGGAGCTTAATAACAACACAACATAACAGTTCTCGAATAGTTGGCGCTTCTCCTCCGACTGACTTGTTTTTCTCAAGTTATCTAAAAAACTTACTGTACCCTAACTTTTGGATCGCCCCTCGTATATGCATTGAATAACTTGCATTTAGAGAGCGTAAATTGGTGCGTGTTGAAACAAAATTTTTAGCAACATTTTAAACTGAAATTTCCAAATAGAACAACGGTAAGAGAACCCACAAGCAACATCGTCAACCAACCAAAAGCCAGCACTGAGCAGTTAAAAGCAACTGAAACCAACGACAGTAGTGTGAAAACTATGAAATTCCAACAACAAATACATGTGTACTCTTTTGGCGAATGCTGATGAATTTGCGGAAGCGTTCATTGCAACAACAGTCAAGTCTTAACTGTCGGTTGTGATGGGTATAACGTTCCAAAAAGGAAACATTTCAAATTTTCTCTTGAAGCTTTTGCGAGTGCATGCAAATACAACAACAGCCAAAATAATATTGCGTCAATAAAAGACAGTCACCATCACGAAATTCTCAGCTTTCCTGGCCCCCCCCCGCAAAAGGAAGGAGTCCACCACCACAATGCATGCCATATGATAAGAAAATGTATAAGTATACATTTAAATACCCACGCTTACCCATACATGCCACATATTTAGCACACACATTCAGACTTGTATTAATACCCTTCAGGAAATTGGGCTGGCTTGTAAGCGGTTGGGCAATGGCGGTTTCTGGTGCAAGTTGAATTATTTTTGAATGTTGCACTCGGATATCGGCAGTGCGATAAGTCCCAGGCCTCTAAACTCTACGGATCGATATAATAAAGAGTATTAAATTTACAACCTCTAAGTTCACACTTAGCTAAGGAGGAACCGAATGGCGATCTTAGATGGTTATGCTTGAAGCTTCAGGCGCTAAAATTTCTTCAAAGTACCTGGTTAAATTGTCTGTCTTGCAAGGCTTGCACTGCAATTTTAACTTCACGCAGGTTTGGTGTTGATATAATCACCGGAGGTCTGGGCTTGTACAATTGCGCTTGGTGACTTAAAAAGTTCTGCCAATTTTCTGCTAGACGTCTTTAGTTAGCCATATCTCACGAAATACAAACATGCATCGGATCACCATACACGGCGACTTAAAGGTCACATCCGTCATCATCATCATCCTCATCATAGCACTCATAGCTCGGGTTGAGCCAATGCTACCTTTATTATTCCGCTCCATACTTTTCGGTTCATTGCATGACCTTTTCCTGCGTTCATGCTACACAGCTCGTCTTCCAGATCATCTGCCCACTTTCTTGGTGGCCGTCCGCACTTTCTGCTGTTGTCAAGCATTTCAAGTGCATGCCTTCGCCATCGAACGCGTTGCGCCTTCAGGAAGCGCACTAGATTTTGTCCATTTACCAGCTCATCTTTAGAGTAAAACAGAGCAGTGATAGTTTTACTCTAAAGTGCGATCAATTTTGGGGGAATCGGATTTTAAATTTAAATAAAACAACGAAAGTTCAAATTAATTGGGCAAGTTTTATTATTTCTGTGTAGAACCATTCATGACATTTATTTTTTAAAGATAATCCCTTTCAGATGTTGGTCGTAAATGTATCGTAATTCGGCCATCCATAAACACCAATTTTGAATGACTCCCTGGAGGACTTCGGTCGGAAGCCAATCAATAACTTTAGTAGTGTTCCAACACCGCAATCGAAGCTGGTTTATCCACAAAGCTTTTAGACTTTTCATATCCCTACAAATAAAAGTCCAAAGATTTGACATCACACGATATTGGTGGTGAATTCACTGATCCTAGGCGAGAGATAAATTACTCACTGAAACGACGACGCATTACATTTATTGTTTCACGGGCTGTACGGTAAGCAGCACCGCTTTGTTGGAACCAAATATTGTGGAGTTAACCGGTTTCAATTTCGGGCATCAAAAAGTCGTTTAACGTGACGTAATAACGTTGACCACTCACTGTTACATTAGCGCCAGCCCCGTCTTTGAAGAAATAGGTGCCTGAAATATGAATCCTCTAGCCCACGGACCGCACCAAACGGTAGTTTTTAATGGAAGTAATGGCTGTTCTTGAACAGTTTCGGATTGCTCTTCAGCCCAAATATGGCAATTTTGCTTATTCACGTAGCCATTAAGCCTAAAATGGGCCTTATCGCCGAACACCATAAGTTGGCCTGAGTACTCGATGAACACTTTTCACCGAGCGTCGATTGTCGTAATACATTTGTACGATTTGTGAACGTTGTTGAGGCGTAAGTCTTTCCATTAGGAAATGTCAATGATTACTGAACAAATTATTATATGTATTTAATTTGACAGTAGTGGCGCGTGATCTGTCAAAAATTCTATTGGAAAAAGTAGCTCCAAACTGATCACCCTTTTATTACGTTAGCGTAATAAGAGAAAGAGAGACACAGATATATGGTATCTATTGCCCCAACCCGAAAGTAGTGGAAGGACATAGTAATTTTTATAATAGAATTTTGTTTTCTGTCTCAAATTTTTAGCGAAGTTTCTTAAGCGAGTATACGCGCTCATTTTCTTGACTAAACTAAACAAAATAACTAAATACATACATATATAAATGGCGCATACACCATTTTGGGTATGTGGCCGAGCTCCTTCTCCTATTTGTGGCGTGCGTGTTGATGTTGTTCCACAAATGAAGGGACCTACAATTTTAAGCCGTCTCCGAAAGGCAGATATTTTTTATGAGAAGCTTTTTCATGGCAGAAATACACTCGGAGGTTTGCTGTTACCTGCCGAAGGATGGGCGCCATTAGAAAAACTTGTCTTCATTTTGGTCTTTCACCGAGATTCGAACCTTCGTTCTCTCCGGATGCCGAATGGTAGTCACGCACCAATACTTTCTGCTATGACAACCGCCTCTTTTCATAAAATTATGCGACGCGCCGGATAATAGGTAGTGTGAAATAAAAACTAGTAAGTTTGGTAATACGTCGCAAGAAAACCGGTTGCTACTTTTTTCTCATTGGGCATGCACGTGCACACATACATAGATACGAGTACATACGTGTACATATTCTCGCCATACATATCCTGCTTCTGTTAGTGGCATCATTATGTCGTTTGTCGTCTGTCGAAATTATAAAAAAAAAACGTTTGCCACATTTTTTAGTAATTTCTGTTGCTGGAAAATTGTCGCTTGGCATTATTACCAACACGCAGTGCGGCGTAGCGGAGAAGTATTCGTATACGCATACATAATACTTATAACAATAAAGTACCACAAAAAAGGAATATTTATGTGCGAGAAGAGATGGTGAAAAACTATCATTTCCGGTCGCCGATGCCATGACGCTTTTCAACTACTTTAAAGCCTGTTGATGGCGTTGCTGCATACACATCACTGCACGTTCGCTTGCTGCCACTCCATAATGCAAGACATCTCTTGTTGCCGCTTTTGTGCACTCAAGGAATATTGCCCTGTTTTTTAGTGATTTTGAACATTTCATGCATTTCTATTTTTTTCACATTAACTCTTTATTTATATAACTAATTAGAGTCTATAGCGGAAATGAAAACAGAAAGTGCAGCTGAAGACGTTAGCGCTATAATTAATCATCATTGTCGGTGTGTCAAGGACTCTGTGCTTTGCTCGCTGCGTACGAGTTATAAATCATAATTGTGAGATTTTTGCATATTTTAAGAACATAAATTTAATGATTACGCAATAATTGATTGGCTGCGAAAGCTCTTTACTATTAATAAATTTCAATTATTACAAATACAATAATACGCAGAGAATTAATTATATAAATCTAAGTAACTTATGTTGCCTCTTAAAAAGATTTTTTGCCTATAAAGTCAATTTGAGCAATCGATTTTCAACTATCTTTTATATGAATCAGGCCATTGACATTTTCTGTATAATCATCTTTGAGTGACGTATGGATTTATGTAGACGGAGACATCTTTAAGAAGAACCCAATCTTTATAACGTGGATGCCTATAACACTTAATTCTTTAAAAGAAAATGGGGCAGCTTGGATAGGAAAGCCCAAGATAAGACGGAATGGAAAGCGGTTAATTACTCAACAAACTTAACTGCCCTCTACATAAATCTCAGAAGTTTGCCGAATTACAAAGAAGTATTCTAATAGCGCGAATAAAGAACAACAAAGCCGATGAATCCGACGGAGTGTCGATGAACTATTCAGGTATGGTGGCGAGGAACTGGTAACGTTGCATATATCAGCTTCTAAGCAAAATACAGTCATTTGAATGCACACCTGTTCATTGGAATTTAAGGGCGATTCTGCAGCATGCACCAATTACCGAAGGATTAGTCTATGCGCGAAAGGCTGAAGCATACCACGAGCCTGCAGAGAGAACCTTTTCAGTGTGGCTTCAAACCAGGAAACTCAACAACTCAATTGATTAGATATTCACAATACGCCAAATTTTGGAAAATACCATTAAAAGCAGAACAGACACACGCCACCTTTTCGTCCATATAAAGCTACTTTCGACAGCATGAAAAGGAGTTGCATATATGCCAATATGTCTGAATTCAATGTCACCGCAAAACTAATGCGGCTGTGATGCTGATCAAGCCCAGCTTCAACAGAATTGGGAATGACCTCTCCGAGCCGTTTGATACAACACAATGTTTCACACAGGGTGATTCCTTAGTGTGTGAAGTTTTAAGCCTGATGCTAGAAAATATTAAGCGAGCCACATAACTAAATCGCTTAGCCAGCATTTATTCTAAGAGCATACAATTCCTGGCGTATACTAATATCATCGGCCTCAACAACTGCACTGTTAGTTCTGCCTTTTCTGAGATAGCTAAAGATGCGATGCAAATCGGTCTGGTGGGCAATGAGGGCAAGACGAAGTACTCACTGCCATCAAGAAGACAGTCGGCGCACCATAGTCGCATCGGCCACTGCTGACAGTTATGATTTTGAAGTTGTAAGAGACTTCGTATACTCAGGAACCAGCTTCAACACCGATAATTATATCAAACTTGCCTCTCTTGCCAAGAAGTGCTACTTTGGACGAAGTAGGTAATTGAGTAGTAAAGTTCTTTCAAGTCCCAGTAAATCATGTTTTATAAGTCTCTCATCATGAAGACAGTCATGGCGCAGAAGCTTAAATAATTACAACATCCAATAAGGCGGCCCTTGGAGTATTCGAGAGAAAGATTATGCAGAAGATTTTTAGACCCTTTACGAGTGGATCCAATTGCTTCAATACGACGCAGTATCTACTGGTGACAGCAGATGAAGAGGAGTAGAAAATTATTTACTTGACGTGGTGTTTCTATCAATCTTCTTGATTATTTTTGCACTTATATTGAAAAAAACTTATAAGATAAAACTTAAAATGTTTTACTTAAGAGGCTAGCATTCGGTTAAGAGAGAAAATAAACTTATACATGTAGATAGGTGACCAGGGAAGAAAAAAAAAGATTTGAATTCATGCTATGACAAAAACGAGGATAATAAATGGAACTTACTGTGCGTCTATTTACGAAATACGTTTCAGGTGTAGCCCTGCGAAACCTCTAGAAAGAAGTAATAATATTCTGAATTAACGGGAATGTATAAAGGAAATATCTTAGAAAATAATGCTACAAATGCTAATGCGTCCTGAAAGATCTATTGTGCCCCTTTCGTGGATTCAGCAAATTTCTCTGGGCCCAACTTTCTTAATCCTTTTTTCGTACTTCTCCTACTTTACAGAGTTTTATTTTCTGCTCTGGTGAAATATATTTACCAGGTTTTTGACCCGCTATATTGTATGCCACAGAACACCGGTGGAAAAACGAAGCAAAGGAAGACCGCGGAAAAGGTGGCTGGACTCAGCCGTAAATGATCTAAGGACAATGAGCGTTGCTAACTGAAAGGTGCTGACTAATGATGGAATTCCATGGAGGAATGAAGCTGGGAAATCTTTGGTCTGCCAAAGACTGTGAAGCTAATGATAATAATGATGAGGGTATGTCAATGCTGAGCACGATGCCAACTCATGTTTGCCGGTTTCATCATCCTTTCTATAGAATCTGCGTGAGTATATTCTCATGTTAGTAAGATGATGATAGAATCTGCCCTCATAGAACCCATGTGACAATTCTAATGTTGTTCTTATTTAACACCATATAATCTCTAAATCGGTTTGAATTAAAGCTACCTATTATTGATTTTGATTGCGATAATCCTGACAGATTGTTCTAGAATGATCTTTCCTCTCCTTTCTGAATAGGAGAGTACAAGTTTCGCTTTCTTAGGTCAAAAAATCTACATAAATCAAATAAAAATTAGAGCTCTCCGTTACATTCCAAAAGTTCAGAAATTAAAACAAAACAATAAGGAATATTTGTTCATTCAACTTTGTTTAAAACTTTTGATTTTTTATGCTCTGCGGAGAAGTTCTAATAGAAAAAGTTTTAATGGCGCCACTGAAGTTTAAAACTCAGAAACATGTACTATTGAAGGGGAATTAGGTTTACATACATGCAACTAAGAATTTACCATACAGGGTAACTTTAACTTATAGAAATATTTATTCACATCTAAAAATTGCTTTACCCTGCACAGTAACTGACCTTAGTAGAGAAGGAATACTTTTGGGCAGAATATGTGTTCGTATGCATGGCAGGCATCACTTTTACTAAATTTTCAAATACTACTTTTGGCATCTAATCCAAGAAATATAAAGAAAATGCAAATTAAAATCTTAATATATTTTTACGAAAAAGCTCGATTGGAAACGGCCTGGATGGCTACTTTTCTATCTTAAAAGATAACTATCATCAATCCTTGATTGATATTTATGCTGGCAGAGATCTGGGTTAGCAGTATCGCAGCCTGAAACAGGTGCACCATGGAGAGTTTGATATCAGGTAGATTTCTACTTACCAATTTCACATTCTGCGCCAGCTCTGATTTCCTGGAGGACCTGCAAATATGCACGCATGTGTGAACAATCTGTATACCCACAACCAAGTGTCGGGAACTATTATTTCTAGTGAAACTTTTTAAATGAATAAGCAACATGCACAATTACATGCGGGTTTGTAGGTACTTCATGCGAATGTACTCGTAACTTTGCACAGCACTTGGCTAAGAGAAGAATGCAGCTAAGCGGTGAATGCTTGTATTGCTATTGCTTTTCTAAACTGTTGCAATGGAATTTGCAGACACCTCCCCATGCATGTATGTATATGCATATGTATACATATGTTGATGCACGTATGTATAATATGTAAGTTTGTACTTTTCACTTTTTTACCATATTAAAATTTTTTAGTTGCGTAGTCACTACAAAAAGATTCCCAAAAGCCGAAAAGGGTACCAAAAAATTGAGAAACAAAACTCTGAATCGTGCTGTTGAAGTGGTTCTTTAAATCTTTTTAACAATCGTGCAAACATATATAAATACAAACTTTCCAAATTATTAGAAAAATGGAAAAATAAATTAAGAAAATAGGAGCAGGAGAGGCAGACCTTCTTTAAAAGCGTTTTCAACACAAGCAAAAAAACTTCTTATCTACCTTCAAAAAATAAACCATATATTTACCTATTTACTCAACTACCTCACTTAAGGCATAACTGAGTCCTTTCATCAAAATTATTTTATATCAGTTGAGGTTAAGTTATGTTAGATATTGTCGTTTGTGATAGTCATTAAAGAAAAATTTCCATAGATGTTCATATCGCAAATTTATGCTGATCCCTTGGCGAATCCAATTAACATTTTTAAAGAGACTGTACTAAAACTGAATAAGCACTCGAAGAATGGATCGCATAGAAATGTTAAGATCAGTTTTTGAGGTGCTCAACATTTGCAAGAGAACCATTAGATTCTACAGATTAAATTAGATAAGATAAGATTAGAATGAATTAAACCCTAGAGGCGTTCCTTGGAGTGTTTGAGAGAAAGATTATGCGTAAGATTTTTGAACCTTTGCTCGTTAGCGCCGGCGTGTATCGCAGGTGGTGGATCAATGAGGTGCATGAGCTTTACGACGACAGAGGCAGAGTGCACCGAATAAAATCCAGCGGCTGCGTTGGCTGGATCGTGTCGTCCGAATGGATACATCTGAAAGCATTCGATGCGGTACCATCTGGTGGTAGCAGAGGAGACGATTAGATTCAATTAGTTTGAATTAGATTAGTTTAGATTAGATAAGATTAGATTAGATTAGATTAGATTAAATTAGATTAGATTAAATTAGATTAGATTAGATTATATTAGGCTAGACTAGATTAAAAAAAGAAATATGATTCATATGTTTTATATAAAATAAGACTAAATATTAGATTAGAATATATTTGATGATATTAAAATGTAAGAAGCGTGCCAACTGACTAATCACTGTGATCATAACTGACCTACTATAAGAAAACTATGTAGGCTTGCCATAAATTCTGTGACAAATTTTACAATGCAAATCAAATACGCAGAAAAAGTTCCGTTATTTTTCTTTTGCCCGTATAAATTGTCTACTCATAAATTATAAAAAGTTTCGTGTGGTTCGCACCAGTGCAGCCATAATTGCCGTTCGAGAAAGAATTCACAGAAATCCCGTTAGAAAGCAGAAAATCATTTCCAGGGAAATTAATGTATGGACCAGATCCGTGACAAAACTAATTAATCAACTGGTCATCCTTTGGCACCGCGCTTCAAGAAAACTATATTCGGCAGCTGCAAGCAGCTTCTTCGGTGACACGGTGACACACGCAGAAGATTGGCCGTCTGGAAGTCCACTTATGAATCCATTGGACTACAGTTTGTGAACAGAATTGGAGAGCATGGCCTGTGGAAGACCTCAGAGGAATTTGGAGAGTCTCAAACAATCTTTGGTTAGAGCAGCGACGTCAATATCCATGGAAACCGTACGTACTGCAATAGATGAATGGCCTAATCGTTTGAAGGCTTGTGCAAAAACACATGGTGAACATTTTGAATGAAAATTTAATTTTTTTTTTATGTTTGTATGATTAAATAAAGCTAACTTCAATAAAAATATTATTATAATTTCATTTCTACATCGGACCTAAATTGTAACAGAACTTATGGCAGGACTGAGTATATTATTCCGCAGCTGGTCTTCACCGCACTAGAGACATTGTTCCTTTTTCAAGCCCACACCTCCTACAGAAATCACTTGGAGAAGCTTTCAACCTAGCGGATATATCCAATTTTATAGTTCTCGCTTTCAGTCGCTATTCTCCAAGTATCCATCAAGGTAATGCATCAGTATCCTACAGGTGTTCAGCTTATTCTACACATCTTCTGTTAGTATGTATGATACTTAGCTACCCTCTAACCTGTGTGGGAGTTTAGAAAATAGCGAGCAGCTGAAATATTTGAACCTAAATTTTTTTGTTGACACTTTTTTTTTGTATTCCCATATTTTTTTCTTTTAGGGAGTATCACTACTACATTCCGCAACTATTATTATTAGCCTATGGTGCACTGCGAATAAAATGATCTACATTTTTAAAAGTTTAGCACATACTGAGGTTTATTGTTCTATAATTTATATGAATGGACGGCATTACCACTAAGGTGTGGTAGCCTGTTTCGGCTTATTGCAGGACATTTCTGAAGAATGCCTTCTGAATTTTCAATGTACATTTCATAGAGTCGGCAGATGATGGTCTCAGAAAGACCAATTTTGTTTAAATGATATCTCAGGCTACCGTGGCTTGTAAAGTAACTTGTTAACAGTCTTAAATCTGCTCTGCTGTTTGTCAGAAATTCCTCTGCCCAGCGTTAGGAATTCTTTCGCTCCGAGACAAAGTACTGAAGAACGAAATATCGAAAATGTTGCCGGTATCTTCGACATTCCTTTACACACCTCGAGTTGGTCATAAAAGAGTTACGGATTTTATCACTACTTGATTCTTTCCAGCAAATGCTTGTTTAATGGTTATGACATTCCGCAAGAGAAACCCCGAAACGATATGGGGGCCTGCAGGCTTTTAGCAATAGCTGGTAGGACATGTATTAGACATCATTCTGTTTTCTTATCACTCGCGAATATTGGAATTTCGTTACACTTAGAATTAAATTATTTCTGAAGTGAATGCTGAAGATTACAAGGATAACGATATGAGATAAAATGGTGAAAAGAGTTCAGAGGTGTGGCCAATATCAGACCGATGACAGAGATTTTGAAAGAATAATAAGCTGATACATGACATAACGAAAAAACTGCGATTGTATTAATGATATACAAATAAAGAATCAACGCAGCATCGCTAACTTCGTTGCTGGTTGAATAACGACAGATTAGACGAGTTTGTGAATACATTTGAAATGAGCGGACACAATTCTGCTGCCGAGTATCCGATGATATCATTTCTGATAATATACTACATCTCTGTTCAAAATAAAATAGCTTAACACCTGGTAAAATTTGTTTCATCGGAAGGATTTTAAGATTTCCGATTTCAACACAAGTTCGCCTGCGGAGTTATCCTAGATTTTTAATAATTTTGATAGTACTTAGAGACTAATTTTTATTTCATATAATGATTGGAGGTCCGAATAAGAGTTTGATTTAATACTTATAGAAATGTTCCGTTCAAAAACTTTGCTGTTAGTTGGTAACACATTTGACTTAAATCCGAAATAAGTTTCGCGAACAATTCGCCTAATGAAAAAGTGTTGATCGAAGCTTTGGTGAAAAATTATATTGAGCGAGAATCTTCGGCTTTACGTCACTGGTCACTCGGCAGCAGAAGTCTTCCCACTTATTTCACGCATATTCACACACTCGGCGAATAAGTCGGTATTCAGACGTAATCGAAATAACATGCAGAGTGGTTGTGTTAATTTTTCCCCCATATCACTCCTAATTTTTTGGTAAACAACCCGTTGTCATGATAACAGTTACATCTGCCAATCAGCTGATTAGTTCAAAATCGCTAAAAGCCGGTTAATGGCCTGATCTTGGCCAGACCTCTGAAATCTATTCACTATGGACTTTCTTATATTTTTCCGTGTACGAACTTCACTGATATTGGCGAAGTGTGCTACTCAATGTGAAAACATCGTCTCATAACTGATCTGAACCCTTCGCTTGGATTAACAAAAATTATGTACAAGCACCAGCCTGATGAGAAATTTTCTCAAAGATCTCGGTTCATACCTTTACATAGGTAGTTTTGGCATCCATCTTCAGGTAAGAAAAAAAGAGGTACATTTTTTTCGAAAATGCACTACCGTGAACTGATTTTAAAGACATGCCCCTCATTAGCAATCGAATGTGTGGATTTTTATTTGCCCACCGAAGTATCACGCAACCATGAAGCTCTTAAAAGCGGTTTGACCCACTTATATTTGTGTGGGGATTCCGTATACTTTGAAATATCGAAGTATAAATAATTGAAGAGATTTCAGAGTGTCATGAAAATCTTGTGGTGATTCATACGCTTATGGCGAATATCCTGAAAATCAATCTTGCAATAGAAACGGATATTTTCAACCAGACCTTTTGTGCCAGCTGCCTTATTGAAATCCAATTCTATAAATATTGGAAGTATTTCACCTTTTATATTGAAATATTCCAAAAATAAACTAGTACTCGGACCACCCTATTACACACACAAGCAAGTGCTCTTACGAAACTTGATGCCAATAGTAGTTTGCTTTTTTGTTTGTTTTGCATTTTTGTTTCGAAACCACCAAAACCGCAAACACTCATACAACACGAAAGACTTTCCCCCATAGACACGTTCAAATATGAGTATTAGTGCTCGGATGTATCTACAACTATCCAAAAAAGGTGGGAAGGAGGGCGTTCCCATCGGTGTCTTCTTTCGAGTGTTCTACAAATTGAATAAGTTAAGGTGTTTTTGTTATTGCTGGTGACAAAAGAGGTGTACAGAGAATGGATGTTAAGTTAAGGTAAAAGGCGGCAAATCAACATTTAAGGAAACCTTCACCCACATGCGAATTAGTGCACATACAAATCAATTATTTAGCCAAGGCTTGTTAGTCGTAAGTGTTGCTTAATTACATGCGATACAAGTGAACTACGAGGGTTACTACTAAAGTTTTGACATAGACGCGTAAAAATAAATATTTATTACACTGTGTGACTGATTTGTATGCATGCCGTTAGTCGTGTCATGACCGCCTACTCGAGCCTTATCTTCAGTGGAATTCACTAATTCATGTTGGTCTTTATACCTTTTAATTTATCCTTTTAATCCTTCTATTTACTTCTCAGCAGACTTTGTTTATATATAAAGAGGGGCAAAATAAATCACCCTAGACAACTGCAGTATACAAGCAGACAAGCACGTAAAGGACAAAATAAATATTTCCATTACTCCAAATTATTTTATATATTTGATATTATTTGGTAAAAAAGGTATTCAAAATTAAGATTGGATAATTAATTTTGGGCCTGTATGTGCAAAAATGAAAAAGAAAAACAAAATTGGTACATAATTTCCCCCGTGTATATACGTGTCGAAAGCTTAGGTCAAGTAGAAAATTGCTACATACTCAGAATTTTGAATTTACACTCAAAATCTGGATTTAGAATCAAAAAACCAATTTTTCGTAGGGTGGACTTTATATATTTATATTTATGCGGGAAAACATTTTATATGCCACCTCTTCTTCTTTCATAGCGTTACGACGCGGGTGCGTCAAAGCTTCATCAAAATGTTCCTCCAAAGCGGTCTATCGTGAGCTGTTGCTTTCTAGTTACGCATTCCCAACTTCTTAAGTTCGTGGTCCAGTTAAATCTTTCAGTTCAGAGTTCAATCGGATTCTGCAGGTACCATCATCTTCTCATTCTCATTGGGACAAAAATTTTCCTTTAAAATTTTCCTACCATGCTAGCAATCTGCTTACAGTCATCAACCTTAAGAGTCTATACCTCACAACCATACGTTAGGATTGGTCGAATAAGGAAAGAAGATATATTTACTACCTTGATCAAAAAGTTCCCTGAATATATGTTCAGAAAAACCAAAATTCAAAATTTATTCCTCAAAAGATGGAACTCTACTTTCTGTATGGCTATCAGAGACGCCTACGATTTTTCCACTACTTTCTTTAGGTTGTTAAAACGCATTCACCGCAGTGGTTTTTCGACTAGATCAAACAGAAAAAAACCGCAGCAAGCCACATCACGTAAATTCGATGGATGTTAGCTGGTATTCGTTTCACTCTTGTTCGAAAATTCACGAATAATGATGGCACTGTGCGACGGTGCGTTATCATGATGCAGAATCCACTAGTTGTTTTTCCTCAAATCCTTTCTTTTTGTGCGAATCGCTTCACGTAAACGTCTCATAACGCCTTGATGTACAATACCTGTAATTCATAATCCATACAAACCGTGAGCTTTGCTTTTTTGTTTTGACTGCAATCGAAGTGTTTGTGTTTTTTGGTCTTGCTTCAATTAGAGCTCTCCCCTCACTCGCCTGATGTCTGGTTTGCGTGTCGTACTCATAAACTTACGTCTCGTCCACAGTAATGATGCGCTTGGTGAATGTTAGGT
Source organism: Anastrepha obliqua (assembly GCF_027943255.1). NCBI lineage: Eukaryota > Metazoa > Arthropoda > Insecta > Diptera > Tephritidae > Anastrepha > Anastrepha obliqua. The sequence continues at coordinate 48,896,797 of NC_072896.1, read as the reverse complement.
CGCCTGATAAGTGCTCAGCCTTGAAAATCATGTCTTTCGTGATATCAACGCGGTCCCATTTTTTGCATTAAATTCAGTTCCTTTGAGACCAACGGACAACTTTGCAGCAACACGATGCAAATCCAAAGCATTAACTACAATGTCCTGAACGACAAATTCATATGTAATGTTCAAATCCTCTGCCAGCTCTCTGATGGTTAATTTGGGGTTACTGATTCACTTTCTTTTCATTTTATTGGCATTGCATTAGATCTCATTGCCGACGGGCGCCACTACGATCGTCAGCCTCGATGGAGTCACGACTCACGACTTCGCTACCGTTTACACTATTAAAAACGTATAGGTATTATAGTATGGTGTATATCTTGAAAAAAGTTTTTTTTTTTCTTTTTTACAAAGAGTAATAGAAAATGCATTTATTTATTTGAAACTTAATCCAGGAAAATCAATACCTTTCGTTTGAGTTTGGACTAATTTTCGAAGCACTTTTTCCTCTTCGTTTCAAGTAACTTCAAGACATGCTTCAGCATTCAGATTTATCACAGTGCCTAATTCCAAAGATTTAGATCGAATAAAGAAGTCATCATTGAAACAACAGCATATTTTGATGACCTCGAATGACTAAAAACTGTTCTGCGCTGGCACACGTACTCGTATGTCATATCCGTTTTCAAATCGATCGAGGCGTCGCTACGTGAATTAGTAAGTATGTAGATGCGAGTACGAACGAAACATCCCACTTTGACCCATTTAGAGTGCTCCAATCGAGTCCAAATGTATGACCGACCCCCACTAACTTTGGATGGCACAACCCCTGGAACTCCCCTGGGGGGTGCCCCATACAATCATTTCAAAATATTACCATTTTTGGCCTTTACATGAGAAAAGAACCTGAAAAATTCGATCCAAATTGGGGGACATCAGAATTCGTTTTAGAGGTATGGTTCCTTCGGCAAAGTTTCTTATTTTGATCCCTAGAATATGATTTTCACAGAGCAATGGGCGATTTTTTTGCCTCCCCACAAATCGACCCGGCCTAGAGTACATGCATTAAAAGTATTTTAATATAACTCGAAAAGTTATGGGAGTTACTTGGCATAGTCCAAGCTAATAATTGATTTATTTAGTTTAATAATCTGCAGTAGAAATTACAGACTAGGCTAATTAAAGAAGCACAAGCCAAATTAGGCAAGTAAAATATTAGCAATCAATACAATATCAAGCCACCAAATTTAAATTTTTTACCAAATTAGATCTAGATAAAGTGAAATCAATATAAGGCTGCAACTAGATAAATAATTGTAACCTCCAAGGGCGCGAGCAGTAGGTGCATTACTCGCAGATTTTGTTTTAAAGTTTTCCCCATAAAACGCGTAAAAGTTGCGAATAGTTCTTTGTGGATCATTAAAGCTAATACGCTCAAGTAGAACTGGACAGTTGGCGATGCCGTTAACAACACTGAAAATAAACAAAAGCGAAAGAACTGTGCTTCTTTCTACTAGAGATTTTAGATTAATTAGTTTTAGCCGAAAATTATAGGATGGAACAGTAGACTCAAATTGTAGGGTATAAATATTAGGTGCGCAACTAAGTTCCCGCTGTTTGTCAATAGATGCCGTCAGCAGTGTGTGCTAGTCGATTCTAACATAACCTAAACGTCATAAACCAAGCTTAGACATATGGTTAACAAACTGCGTCGACACATTAGTGATTTAGTTTTGGTATCATATACTTTTCGTTATGTGAAAATGTCTGATTTTGTGCCGAATAATCGTCATTTGCGGAAAATGTTGATTTTCCTCTTTCATTCGAAAAAAACGACGACTGAAGCCCATAGAGAGCTACAAAAAGTTTATGGAGATGCTGCTTTAAGTGAAACAACGTGCCGAGATTGGTTCCGTCGCTTCAAAGACGGTGATTTTAATGTTGACAACTGTCCGCGTGAAGAAAGGCCAAAAACCTTCGAAGATGCTGAATTGGAGGCATTGCTCAATGAGGATCCATGTCAAACGCAAGAAGAGCTCGCTTCAGTAATAGGAGTTACCCGCCAATCCATTTCCAAGCAATTGCATGCTTTGGGAATGTTTCAGAAATAGGGGTCTTGGGTTCCTTATGAGTTAAAATCAAGGGAGATTGAACGTCGTTTTTTCCCCTATCGACAACTGCTCCAGCGGCAAAAACGGAAGGGTTTTCTTCATTGCATCGTGATGGGTGATGAAAAATGGATTCATTACAACAATCCAAAGAAAAGAAAGTCATGGGGACTGCCCGGTCATGCTTCTACGTCGTCGCCTCGGCCGAATATTCACGCTGCGAAGGTTATGCTATATATTTGGTGGCACCAAGTTGGTGTTATTTATTATGAACTGTTAAAACCAAGCGAAATCATCACTGGGGATCGTTATCGACTTCATTTGATGCGATTGAGCCGAGCACTGCGCGAGGAGCGGCCGCAAAACGCGGAGAGGCATGAAAAAGTGATTCTACAGCATGACAACGCTCGGCCTCACGTTGCCAAACCCGTTAAAACCTTCCCGACTCAAATATTAAACAGAGTTAATATCTGATGAGCAAATAGCCCATAGAATAACCCCTTAAAAGAAGTGTTCAAAATTAGTTGTATGCACATAAGCCAGTCTTTATTCTCACATAAATTGCATTTCAAGTAAATATTTCATTAAGAAAACGAAAAAAATCAAATCCACTTAACATTTAAATTCTTTCAATTGAATAGTTTTCATATTTCCACAAACACAAAGTATGTTTAAAAGTCGATATAACAATCAGTGAAATAATTTAGATCAAATTAAAAAAAAAATATTTTAATTAAATTTTATCAGATTCACCTATAATTATTCCAAAAATAACAGATTTATCTTGAAATAAATTTCTACTTATATTAAAATGTGCGTACATACACATACGCATCCATACACCTATATATAGTGCGTAGTATGCTTTCATACCAACAAGTTCAAAGAGGAGCAGCATCATTCATTACGTTTAAAATATTTACATTTTTCAACCATTTCCCCTTTTGGGCCTACCTCAAGCCATAGCATTTCATTTAACATTTCATTTCTCATTTTCCCGACTTTCCAATCAAAAATTCAGCAGCCATTCTCGTAGCCGCAAATAAAAGGCTGGGCTGTGAAATTACTGCAGCGCAGCAAATCTCAATTTGTGCGAATTACCTCCAACCAAAATATGGTTAATTCAAAATGATTGAATGAATGAATGAGTAAAGTGAAACCATCCGCGAAACCAGAAGCAGCGCCGCCATCGTTGGCCAATACTCAATGGCATTGACCAAAAGCGGGCTAAAACTCGTATGGGCATCTGGTGTTGTTAGTCCTATTGATATGCAGGTGCCTACGAGCATAGCCGCATTTGAAAAACTTTAAAACAATTATTTAAAATTATTGAAAAAAACCAAAAATGTGACAAATACATTGAATTCGTATGAATTTGGAATTTATTTTATTTACGAAATGTATAATATAAACAAACAATTTGTATTTTTAGTTAAAATTTTGTTTGTTATTTTAATGCATATACTTTGTATTACAAGAAATTCCAATAATTATTGAATTAGAAAAATAAGTGGCAACGTCATTAGGGATATACTTTTTAATTAAAATGTTCTCAATCATAATTTGAGTGATACTCACATCCTAAAGCTTAATTCATCTGTACTATTGTTTACCATTTGCGCCTTAAGAGTAAGGTGGCAACGCCATACAAAAATAACTTTAATTAAAGCATCTTCACTTAGTCATTCGAAAACACTTTGTTTAATATCCATATCCCAAATTTCTTCTATTAATTTAGCAATTTCTTTAAAATTAAATGTTAACGCTTTTTAAAAATATAAATTAATTAAACCTATTTACAATAACATATACGAGGTGAAGTCCAAAATAAACAAGACTGGTGTCATAATAATGTTTTTGATTGGAAGTTACATCCCTAGCTGACTTGCAGTGAAAGCTTATTGACATTCGGTTCAGTGGAAGCAAAGTTATTGCGTCTAAAGTGTCAGTATGTTTGTGTCATCGGTACGAAAATGAGTTTCGAACAAAGAGCTAATATCAAATTTTGTTTTACAATCCGTACAACATTTACCAAAAACATTTGAATTGATGAAAAAAGTTTATGGCGATGATTGTCTATCTCGTGCCAAAGTTCATGAGTAGTTTACACGTTTCAGAGATGGTTGTGAGGACATAAATGGCAATTAACATACGGGCCGACCAAAATCAGTAACCACCGAAAACTACTTCGAAATTGGTCGCAACTTTTTCAAAAATAAACCGAAATCATAGTTGAAATTCATGGAATTGGAGTTGAATATCTCAAAAACATTGATTTATCGCATTTTAACTGATTATTTGGGCTTACGGAAGATCATTCCGCACAAGTTAACTGAGGACCAAAAATTGTTCGAAATTCAACATTCGAAAGACCTCATTAAAGAGGCGAGAAAAGATGAGAGCTTCCTTTACAACATTGGAACAGGTGATGAAACGTGGTGTTTCCAACATGAACCTCAAACTAAGCATCAAAGTGCCGAACGGAGGAGCCCAGACGAGCCATCACCCAAAAAATCGCGTTTGGAGAAGTGAAAAATCAAGTCGATGCTCATTTTTTTGTACGATTCCAAGGGAATTGTGCACAAGGAGTTCATGCCAACGGGCCAAACCGTCAATACAATTTTTTATCTTGGTGTTTTGAAGCGTTTGTTGCATCGCATTCGTCGAATTCGCCCTGAATACCGCGAAGGAGGAAGCTAGCGCTTATTCCATGATAGTGCACCATCTCATCGATTCACTCTTATGAATCATTTTTTGACTAGAAATCGAGTTTTAGCCATCAATCACTCACCATATTCACCTGATATGGCTCCCTGTGACTTTTACCTATTCAAAAAATTGCATTTGGCCATGAAAGGAAAACGTTTTGTGTCCGTAGAGGCCATCCAAAAGGCTTGTACCGCCATCCTGAAGGACATTCCGGTCAATGACCAGAAACACATTTTCAAAAAGCTTTTATATCGCACAAAACAGTGTATCGAGGCCAGAGGGGATTATTTTGAATAAATAAACTGGAATCAGAACCAAGCTGCTGTCGTTTCTATTTAAGCTTAGTCTTGTGTATTTTCGACTTCACCTTGTATATATTATTTAATCCTCTTTTTATAATTTTTTATTTTTGTAGTTGTTAGTGGAATTTTGGTTAACCCCGCTAACAGGTGGCCCTGCGTATTAGAGGGTTAAGTATCCAAAATGCATTTCCAGCAAAAATTCTTGTGGAAGAAAAACGTTGCTGAAAAAAGCGCAGTTATATAACCTGTGCACCTACATATGAAAGTGTTTCTGAAGGAGTTTTATCTTATATCACTATTTCCGGTTTGAAAGTCGGTTGCCAATATCCGTTAAAGTTAATTTATTTGCAAGAAATAAATAAAACTTCCCTTTGCTGCACAAAAAGACTCAAACATACATACATACATTTGCATATAAATGTATATTTATTTTCGTGTATGAATACTCAAATGCGTAATTTTGCCTTCATCACGTCAAAAATTTTACAAAAATAAAAAGAGACTCTGCAACAACTTGCAATTCATTGCAGAAAAAATAATATAACTACAAAAAATTTAATATCGGCAACTGTAAGTAAAAATAATAATAACTCACATGCACTTGCAATGGCCTGGCACTCATGCCCACATACCCACAGAAATCCATAAATACACGGACATATGTGTATATGTATGTATGTGTAAGACTGAATTTACACAGCAGCTAACACATTGGAGTGTGACCAAACGATAGCAAAGGGCAGATGGAGTTGGCACGTTTTTAAAGAGAGGAAAAGTATAACTGTAATTCTGTGAAAAACATTCGGTCTTGTGTTATATATTTCCCCTACTGCTACTTGCAGTTCTTATATATAAGTAGTAAAGTATAAGTATAAGTGTTTGTCTATTTAACATACATGGATTCCCCAAAAGGAAAATCTGAACTAACGAAAAATTTCTGGTTCAATGCTATGTACGTATTACACACCTAATGCATACGCTAGTGGACCAAATCCTAACCAGTCAAGAGCTTATGGAGACTCAAGTTTCCTTAGAAACTTTGCGTTCATTCCCTTAGCGACTGATCAACGTAAACTCTCGCTTAGTCCAACCGGAAAATTTTCCAGTCACACTTCATCAAGGAAGAGTAGGTGGGGTGAGGCAGTCGGTGTCAGGGCCCGGTGAACCTGTTCACAGATGGGTCGAAGTTGAATGGTAGGGTAAGCGTAGAAGTATTCTGAGTGGAGCTCAGTATCAGACTCAAGTTCAGGTTACCGGACAACTGCAGTGTGTTTCAAGCAGAGGTAGCCGCAATCAAAGAAGCAGCTGATTGGCTGTTCACTTGTGTAATAACTGTCCCGGAAGTAACTATCTATCCCCACGGCCAAGCGTATATCAGAACCTTGGGCTCGATGATGGTGCACTTGGAACTAATCAGGTAATGCCTGACTTCACTTTCAATCGCGTCCGCATTCTTTGATATACCTAAAGCTCAACTGGATACCAGGTGGTAACGCGATATTACGCAAAACTCCGAAGTTAATGAGCTGGCTGGGCAAGATACTTGTGAGGTAGTTTCCATGTGAAAGGAGAAAGTTAGAATCCCCTTGTCTACCTACGGTCTGCTCCTGGAAAAGTGGGCTTCGCATCAACTCAGCAAGCGCTGGTCAAGTACACAAGCTAGCGAGGTATCGAAATCTTTCTGGCCACGTGTGGATCGAAAGTGCTCGAGGAATCTTCTCAGGTAATAAAAGCTCAGCTCTCGTATTTCGTGGATGCCCTTACAGTACACTGTTCGCTGAGGGACTCGCCATTACTTCAAGTCGTTTTTCCTTCAGTTGTATGCAGGATGAGGTGGTATCATCCAGTCTTCCCCTCAATTCCCCTGCTCTTGTGCAGTTAAGACTTAGGCATCTTGGTTCTCATTTTTTTACTACGCCTGCTGACATGGCAGGCCTTAACTTAACAACCTGATGAACTTCCTCAGCACCGTGAAGCGGTTAACACAGCCGTAACTCAGTCATTGTTCGGTCATCATCCAAAAATACAACAAGCTAAATATTTATTTGTAGGCAAAGTGAAGCCGCAAATAAAATAAAATTAGATATAATAAGAGAAATAATAAATTTCGGCTACCTTCTACTGATGGATGAAGAAATTACTTGACCAGGTTTTAAGCTACGTTTTAATTACGAAAGTATTACTAGCCAGGAGAACATGAATAAGTAGTCATAGGTCACTGATGGTTTAAATATTTCCTGATAAGAAAATTGGACTACATTTGTGGAGCTTAATGAATAGAGTTATGACAGGTAGGCCCCCGTTTCTGGGCATCTTTTATCGTAACTTTTCTAGACTACGTTGGGGCATTGGATAAAATCAAATACAAGGCGGCGTAAAATTCATCTACTAGACAGCTGCAGTATCCAAACAGTGGAGCTACGGAATGCGTAAGAGTCAAAATAAAAACTGTCATCACCCATTTCTTATTTAGTAAAAAAGTTATTAAAAAAATGGATCATTCGAAATGAGTTTATTTATTTTCTTTATATATATTATATTTTTCTTCCTTCTTCTTCTTCTAAATTGGCGCGATAACCGCTTACGCGATTTTGGCCGAGCTTAACAAAGCGCGCCTGTCGTTTCTTTCTCGTGTTAACCGGCGCCAATTGGACACACCAAGTGAAGCCAAGTCCTTCTCCACCTAATCTTTCCAACGCAGAGGTGGCCTTCCTCTTCGTCTACTACCACCAGCTGGTACCGCATTGAATACTTTCAGAGCCGGAGCGTTTGTATCCATTCGGACGACATGACCCAGCCAACGTAGACGCTGGATCTTTGTTCGCTGCGCTATGTCTACGTAGTCGTAAAGCTCATTCAGGTCATCGTTCCATCGCCTGCGATATTCGCCGTTGCCAACGTGCAAAGGTCCAAAAATCTTACGCAGAATCTTTCTCTCGAACACTCCAAGCGTCGCTTCGTCGGACACCAACTAAAAATCAAAATTGAGCTAAATAAAATGAAATAATATAAAGTAAAATAAGGTAAAATAAAATAAAATAGAACAGAATTAGTGCAAGAGTAAGGCGAGACTTTACTACTCAATTGCCTCTTAAGTCAAAAGAATATCTGCTTGGCAAATATGGTTCTCCATTAGATTTCACGGCTGACATCCTCTCTGTTCTGTTATCTTATTCAATGCAAAAAGTTCAACGAACGATTGTTAAAAGCGGCTATAAAGGATGTTGTGTTTCCTTACTTTCTAGCACAATTCGGCACATAATGAAAATCTGTTCGATGTTAAATTTCCGAGTTCTAAAATTATATCAGTTCATTAACGGCTGGCATTAGATTTTCGCAGAAACTTCATTTCTGAATAGTTTGGGTAGCAATACGCAGACACACATGGCTTGTTTCGTAGATATTCTTTAGCTGCTCCTAATTTACTATAGCCAGCTCAACTGATTATGAAACTGTCATGAATGACTAGAGGCTCGATTTCTGCTTGTTCTCTCTTGATTCCGGTTAAGTCACATTCTCTCTCGATTGTTTAAGTTTTCTCTACACGTCGCAAAACTTTTTGTAAAGTATGTTCGACTTCTGTTTTAAACTCCTGATAGCTTCCCCGCATTGCTTACCTTGCTTCAGTGTCAACGCGTCTGTCACTTTTGCTCGCACGTGGCATTTTTTATCATACTATTTAGTCTTTCAAGCTCACTAGAAACCAGTAACTTGCTTGACAGCTCTATGCAAAGCGTGAGAAATATGCTTTGCTACCTCATGTCGTTGTCTCCAGTAAGTAGTTGCTGGAGTCCAGTGCCATAGTTGCTAGCTGTGCATTACAATTGAAGTTTTTTTCGTTGCCATATTTTCCTTGTGACAATCAGCGTGCCGGGGTCTAGGTGGCGTTATTTTAAACACGTGCAGCTGCCTACTATTCAGCAGGGCCTAGTTTCAAAGCCTGGGACATGAAACATCAAATGATAGAAAAAAGTTTCTGCTAGTATCGGCGCCCGTTGGCAGACAATAGCAAACATCCGAGCGTATTTTTGCCATAAAGACTCCTGTCCGGAGTCAGCTTAAAACTGTAGGCCAAAACACACACCACAAATAAAAGGAGAAGCTCGGCCAAACATCCAATAAAGGGTGTAAGCCCCAATTATATATATATATTTGGAAGGAAAATGTTTCTCTCTTTCCGTGAATAATAATTACACAACACTTTGGAGCTCTCTTTCATTAATTTCGGACTGATTTCTATCTGGTTGCTCTATCACCACCTCACCGAGCACTACAAAATGGATTGTGTAGCTGAGGTTCGTGTTTTTTCGGAAAATATCTTTCATTTCGGCTAATTCTGTGGGTTTTTATAGATAGAATTGTTGACTACCGCCGGAGGTGTCAAAAATGACGTCTTTTGTAACCAAAAAAGTTATTTTATTGCAAACGTGGAAGAGAATAGAAAGAAAGATTTTTTGTAACCAGATTAGCTCTTGGTTGAACCGCGTTACGCTCAACCACTATACGCTCAACCTTCTGTACAACAGCATATCCGAAGCGCTACTAATCACCTAGCTACACACCTTCACAATGGGACTCTCTCTATGCAGGCATAAAATTCAAATATACGTATGTAAATTTAAGTGGTACATAAATACAAAATAAATCCAAAGTAACACCTCCTAAAAAAGGAGTGCCAACTAATCAGGCTTTAAAATCCACTACTGCCATGCCCACCTATTCCAAACCAATGGGCTTCCCTGCAGGGTTTATATATAAATGGCTTTTGTAAATATGTTGTTCTCGAGGTTCTGTTTTGTTGTTGCTATTTTAATTCGATTTACATATACAAACAATGCCACCCACTTATAAATCGAGAGCTGTTGTTTTTAGCGCCCGATGCATGGAAAGCAGAGAATGCAGCTGGAGAAGAGGTGGCGTGCTGGCAAGTGCGTACATTGGCCTGTATTCACAAGCGGCAGTTGTTGACTAGCATTGTTGATGCCGCATTCGTTGCTTCGAGTTTGAAACCGACTTTTCCACATCAGTAAGCGCATGCAGATGCACAAGCGTTTATGTTATGCGTTCATACATTTTATGCTTTCAAACATATGTAGCTATGCATGTAGAACGAGATTTCAAGCATGTTTATGCATACTCACATAAATGAACATTTATACATACATACCTACATGCATATGGAGATACGTGCTTAAACAAAACTGCAAGTGCGAACAACTGCGCAAACTAACAATCACGCCAATCAAAGCAAAAATATGCGCTTGTAAAATACTCTTAAATGCAACATTGGCTGCAATAAAACTTAAAGCTGTGGCGCACAGTGCAAGAAAATTCAAAATTTGTTTCTCAAAGCTCATGAGAAAATCAATATCTCATCCCTTCTCTTTATCCGCCTTACGCATCTCCTAGGTGTCAGAGGCATAACTAACGAAATGCTTAATTATTGTTTTTCATGCGTTTTTATCATCAAAGTATTAGTTTGGGGAATAAATTCGTAGCGTTTTTACCGAAGACTTTTATTTAAACAAAAACAATAATTGTAGATATAAGTTAATCACTTATATTTTCGCCATTGCTGTTTACAACCTCTTCCCACCCGAAGGTAACTCCTTCATATGGTTTGAAAGGGAGTGGAAAATATGGTAATCGGTCGATGGAAGATCTGGAGAATACGGCCGGAGGACCTCCCATTTGAGCTCTTAAAGTGCGGCTTTGGCAATTTGTGCAACATGGGGCCTGGCGTTGTCGATCAGGTCTTTTCAGTCGAATAGCCGCTTTCACGCGGTGTAGCTGGGCAATGCAGATTTCCTTGTTGACCGTTGCATTCTTTTCAGGGATTTTCCAGTGCCACATGCCCTCCCAATCCCTTCAAACACATATAATGATTTTCTTTGGATGAATATCCGGCTTGACTCTCGGCTCTGATGTATCTTCTGGAGTCACCCACTCCTTTATTTGCTTCATATTGATGTATAGGCACCATTTCTCGTCACCGCGACGATTCGGTACAAAAGGCGCTGTTTATGATCGCGTGGTGCTCGGTGGCGGGCGAGATGCTGAGAAGCAATTTGAAGGCGATTTTCTTTGTGAGGCACCCAGGCTCCCAATTTTTCGGTAAGTCCCATTGAATGAAAGTGATTGAGAATTGTCTTATGATCACGTTCATTTTTCTCGCCAATTCACGACTTTTTTGGTGACCGCTCTTCTTTAAAAGTGGTTTCAAACGTTCTTCATCGAATTCAGAAGACCTTCAGCTGCGGGACGTGTCATCGACGTCAAAGTCGTAGTTTTTGAACTTTGCAAACCATTTTCGTGTTGCAGACTCGCCTATGACACCCTCTCCATACACGTCGCAAATGTCCCGGGGTGCTTTGGTAGCATTTTGACGTCAAGAAGAGTAGGTGTCGAAAATGTTGATTTTTGCCTCCTTGGTGTTCCATTTCTAAGCCTCAAAACTAATAAAAAATTAAATAACTCAACAATACAACTAACACAGATTTGTAGAGCAGCGAAGTTCTATCGAATGAATACTAAATCTTGCCAAACAGCAAACAGTTCGTTGTAAAATAAAAGAAAATATAAAAACGGTATGAACTTTCTTTCCAACCAATATATATTTTGTTTGCTGTTTTTCTTGATGAAAATACAACTTTATTCTGAAAAAATGATTACAATTATCATTTAAAGTTTTGCTCATCGCTGGCTACTACTTTTTCCTATCTTTCTCGTAGATTTCGTATATCGTCGCCTCATCTTTTGAGGCTATCCACGGATCAAGCCATTTTTTTATGTCTTCATATGAATGGAATTGCTGGTCAGCTAGACCATGTGCCGTCGATTGGAACAGGTGATAATCGGACGGCGCAATATCTGGAGAATATAGCGAGTGGCCTAGGATTTCCGATTTCAGTGTTTCCAGGTAGGTTTTAACGGGTTTGGCAACGTGAGGCCGAGCGTTGTCATGCTGTAGAATCACTTTTTCATGTCTCTCCGCGTATTGCGGCCGCTTCTCGTGCAGTGCTCAACTCAGTCGCATCAATTGAAATAGATACCGGTCCCCAGTGATGATTTCGCTTGGTTTTAACAGTTCATAATAAATAACACCATGTTTTCCCCACCAAATACATAGCATAACCTTCGCAGCGTGAATATTCGGCCGAGGCGACGACGTAGAAGCATGACCGGGCAGTCCCCATGACTTTCTTTTCTTTGGATTGCTGTAATGAATCCATTTTTCATCACCCATCACGATGCGATGAAGAAACCCCTTCCTTTTTTGCTGCTGGAGCAGTTGTTCACAGGTGAAAAAACGACGTTCAACATCCCTTGGTTTTAACTCATAAGGAACCCAAGTCCCCTGTTTCTGAAATATTCCCAAAGCATGCAATCGTTTGGAAATGGATTGGCGGGTTACTCCTAATATTGAAGCAAGCTCTTCTTGCGTTTGACAAAGATCCTCATTGAGCAATGCCTCCAATTCAGCGTCTTCGAAGGTTTTTGGCCTTCCTTCCTGCGGACGGTCGTCAACATTAAAATCACCGTCTTTGAAGCGACGGAACCAATCTCGGCACGTTGTTTCACTTAAAGCAGCATCTCCATAAACTTTTTGTAGCTCTCGATGCGCTTCAGCCACCGTATTTTTCGAAGGAAAGAGGAAAATCAACACTTCCCGCAAATGACGATTACTCGGCACAAAATCAGACATTTTCACAAAACCAAAAGTACAGGGTGGCTGATGAATTTTGCTACATTAAGAAACTCAAATAACTTTTTTTTTAGTGTATTAAATTCATTTATTTTTTTTTTTTTCAAGTTGAAGGTCATTAAATTTTATTAAATGTAGCTTAACTAGTTTTAAAAATAATTGAATTTAAATGCCCCCCATGCTCGTTGACACAAGTGCGGCATCTTAGTAAAAAGTTGTTCATTGCTGCTTTGAGAGTTGCGACAGGAATAGCCGCAATTGTTGCCCGAATGGATTGTTTTAGTTCATCCAAATTTGTTGGCTTTGTTTTATAAACTTCTTGTTTACATAAACCCCACAAGAAAAAGTCAGGTGCAGTAAGGTCAGGCGACCGGGGGGGCCAACGAAATTCGGAGTTTCTTGAAATCAGTTTATTGGGAAATTTTCGTCGCAACTCTGTCATAACAGTCTGGGCTATGTGAGACGTTGCCCCATCTTGTTGAAACCACACAGAGTTGAAAGGAATTCTCTTTCGGCGTAGTTCTGGATAGAAAAATTCTTTCAGCATTTTCAAATAACGGTCTCCAGTAACCGTAACGGTGTGACCATTTTCTTCAAAAAAATAAGGCCCGACAATACAGCGTGAAGAAACCGCACACCACACTGTCACGCGAAGAGGATGCAATTCCGTCTCGTGGAGTATCTGTGGGTTAGAAGTACTCCATATTCGACAATTTTGTTTGTTCACATTGCCGTTTAAATCGAAATGGGCCTCATCAGACATGAAAAGGCAGTTTAACATGTTTTGGTCTTCTTCCACCATTTGCAGGATCTTCTGGCAAAATTCCAAGTGAATCGGCAAGTCTGCTGCATTCAGTTTGTTAACCATTTGAATTTTGTAGGGAAATAAGTATAAATCGTTGTGCATTATTGTTTGCAAAGACTGTCGGCTGACACCAAGTTGAGCAGATAAGCTTCTTGTTGAAACCCTTGGATTGCTTTGTATAGCTGCAGCTACAGCAGCGATCGTTTCCTCCGTCCGAACTGGTGGGTTTCGATGATAAGGCCTTCTTGCGACTGTTCCTTGCTCAGCAAAATTATTTACCAGTCTCATTATGGTCCATCTGCTCGGGGGATCGCCGCCAAACATCCGCCTGTACTCTCTCTGTACCAAAACTACGGACTCCAGTGCGTGATAGCGGCGGACTATCCAAATTCTTGTTTGCGTGTCCCAGTTATCCATTTTAATAAATTTTAAAGATCAATCTGCAAATTAAAACAAAAATGGAACAGATAACTTAAAAAGAAAAAAAGTTATTCAATTTTTGTTTGGTAGCGGCTTTCATCAGCCACCCTGTATATGATACCAAAGCAAAATCACTGATGTGTCGAACCAGTTTGTTTACCATATGTTTAAGCTTGGTTTATGACGTTTAGGTTACGTTAGAATCGGCTAGCACATATTGCTGGCGGGGTCTATTGACAAACAGCGGGAACTTAGTTGCGCACCTAACAATTTAGTCCTTTCGACTGGAACACTTTGTGCCAGAAGTCTTTCAGAAGTGGTAAAAACTTACCGAGCTCGAGTTTTAACATGGGTTGAGTATGCTAGACTTCCGGCTTATTAAATTAATATAAAACTGTCTATTACACTCTTTATTGGGTGTTTAAACTCCTCCTTCTTTTCGTGGTGTGCTTCTGGATTTTGTTTCACAATTGGAGGGACCTACTGTTTTGCGCCACCTCCGAAAGGTAGATGGTTTTTTATGAGGAGATTTTTCATGGCAGAAATTCGCTCGGTGGTGTGCCATTGCCTGCCGAATTACGACCGCTATTAGAAAAAAGGTTTTCTGCCATTCAGAGACTCGAACGTGGGCAATTTCAAATGGGAGTCTCGTGCACCAATCAAGGCACTACGGTTTTATGACACCTCTGAGCAATAGATGGTTTTTATGAAATGCTTTTTCATAAGGAAAATTTAATTGGGGGTCTGCTTTTGTCTATCGTGGGGTGACTGCTTTGAACAAAATGTATTCTATCATTTGGTGTTTCATGTTCGAAGTTTTCAGCACTGCTGAATGGTAGTCACGCACCAACCCATTCGGCTACGACGGCCGCTTGTAACAGTAACAGCAAAAAGGACAAGAGTAGTTAGTTGGTATGAAAAATTTAAACCCGATGCATTGGTTATTGCAAATCTGGCGCCAAAAATTGGATGATACTGATCATAATTTTTTATTTTTTAATATACCACGCTTGCCACTATACAGTTTTTGCCACCACCGATAGAGTATTTATTTGCTTTGCTGTGACACACTAACAATTTATTAATGTAAATGTACGGTGCGAGAAAATATGATGCCTGTATGTAAATGTATACTCGTATCTGCTTATGCATTTGTGAATGTGGTTGTATGTATGGTAATTTGAATGTGTTGCTTTTTCCATTATTTTGGTTGCCTTTGGTTTTGTGGTTGCACGCATAAATTGGGGCCAGCCCACACGCATGGATTGCTTATTTAGTAGTGGTTGAGGTCGTTCTCGCCAAAGCCACTGTTGCAGCCACTATCACTGTCACTGTCAGTGTCACTTTAATCGAACATCCTTTTTTGCTGGCAATGATGTATGACCACACCAGGACATCGCCAACATCCTGTGAGATATTACAAACGTAATTTTAATATTTTAAAATATTTTCATACACCAATATTTCTTTCACATGGACTTACATTGTACAAAGTACATTTATTTAGCGATATATAAAAGTTATTTACTTACAGATGCATTCAATATTAAGCCTTTGTAAAAATATAAACTCATATAATCCACATACGAAAAAATAGTTTAAAAAGTTATTCGCAATTCGTATAACCAGATAAGCCTTTTAAAGTTGATATTTATGAAATATTATAATTTATGAGTTTGTAACTTAAAGCCTTAAAATATAACTTCTTACTTCTGGCTTACCTGGAACTGGTTGCAGAAACGACAGGAGTCCATGGGCCATATGCCAATCATTTGCAGATGGCTACGCATTTTTAGTTTGCCCTTAGGGAGGGTTACGAATTGCCTGGATCTCCATAATTTGTGCCAGCTCACGTCTCTTAGCATTAGCGCTTCACTGCTAAGCTTCTACTTTAGGGTGTGTTGCTCCATAGTAATGAGGGACTCGGCTCCTATTAATAACGAGGGAGGTCGCGTTCTCTCTAGCCAATGTAACCGTGACTTCGTTCGCAGTTATACCCATATATCCTGGGAATCATATTAGTCAGATGCGATTGTACATTCTTCGCAAACTAAACTCGTATCAGGTAGGCTTAGTTAGAAACGTACAAGTCGGCTCTAAAATTGACGTAGCATTCATCCACATTTATGGCAAGATCCTTCAATAGCAGCTCAACTATTTTTCTAACACAGGTTGGTTTTAAACCGAGGTTACATACTAATACGGGAATATGGGTGGACGAAGATGTAGTACTTATTGACATTCACATTCATTAAAAGTACAGAGTGCGAACGGTAGTTGAGGACAACTTGAGTGTAAAACTAATTATCAATAAAATTTCCATTAGCTTCAATAACCTCCTCGATCCGGATCCGAAAACAACTGGATGTCCGAATCAAATGCTTCTTATTCTATTGACCATAAGGAAATTAATTTCAGCCTTCAGAGAAGAAATGATGCTATGCGGATGCTTATTGGTTTCACACTCATCTATGCCCCATATGTAGTAATCCAAGGGATTAAGGTCTAGGGAGTTAGACAGTTATAAGTTCGGTGTTATGTGGTCATAGCTATCCAGCTATCCAATCTTGTGTCGCCATCGCTCTGTGTTTGAAGGAGCAGAGTTTTGCTGAAAGATGTACGGGCTGTCACCGCGTACTCTATCGATCCAAGTTTTCACTACTGTCTCCACAGGGTCTGGCACTTGAAGTGTAACCAATTAAAAAGTACATAAATTTAGTTTGGAAAATAACTTTTATTCAATTCAAAGTAAAAAATGTGTGAAAATAATACAATATTAGGAATCAATTTACTTTTGCTCGATTTGACCACCTTTTGCCTTGACTATGTCATTGAGACGATTCAGAAACGAATCGCAAATCTGGTGAATACGAGTACGGTGGATGCTCCAACAATTCGAACTTAATTGATGGATTTTAGCCTTTCTTAAAATGATCTTGTGATACCGTCCATTGTTCCGACGAAAGAGATTTTTTTCTTGTGCAAACTGTGTCTTTCTTTACGATTTTTTTTTTTCAGCTGGTCTAAAAGGTAACATTAATATTCATAATTTATTGTTTTATCAGTTGCAAGTACGAGGGGTGCCTTTTATATGTCGGGATTTGGCAACCATGGTGTTGCAATCTGGCAACTGACGGCTGTATCGCAAAGTTTGACATTTTTTGGCGTACTCAGAATGTTTTGAAATACCAGCGCATATGTGTGTGTGTGTTGTTTACAGTAACTTAAGAGATTCATCTCGGTCCAAAAATGGAATTAAATCGTGAACATTTTCGTGCGATTATTTTTTACAACTGTCGACGTGGATTAACTCAGCAACATTGCATGGATGAACTTAATTCATTTTTTGGCGATGAAGCTCCATCAAGGACCAGTGTTTATCGATGGTATGGCGAATTCAATCGTGGTCGTAGTTCACTCCAAGACGAATTTCGGGAAGGTCGTCCAAAATCAGTTGTTGCTCCGAAAATTGATGCTGTGCGCGAACTGATATTGCAAGATCGTCATGTGACCTATCGTGAGATTGAGACAATCTTAGGCATTAGTGGGACCAGCATACATTCAATATTGCATAAACATTTGACTGTCAAAAAAATTTGTTCGCGTTGGATCCCACACAATTTGTCAATCGCTCAAAAAGAGGCTCTTGTCGATTGGTCGAAGGAAATGCTCAAAAAATACGGTCGCGGGGCTTCGAAACACGTCTATGACATCGTGACAGGTGATGCATCATGGATTTACGCGTATGAGCCCGAAAGTAAACAGCAGTCGACTGTATGGGTGTTTCAAGATGAGCCAAATCCATCAAAAGTTGTTCGCGCACGAAGCACTTCCAAGCAAATGGTCGCCTGTTTTTTCGGAAAAACTGAACATGTCGCAACCGTAGCACTAGAAGAAGGCAGAACAGTAAATTCTGAGTGGTACACAACCATTTGTTTGCCAGTTGTCTTCCAAGAAATTAGGAAAACCAATCGCCAAAGACGGATCACTCTTCGCCAGGACAATGCGAGCTCTCACAAATCGGTTTAAACAACTGCATTTTTGAGCACCCAAAACATCGAATTAATAGGTCATCCGCCGTATAGTCCTGACTTGGCAACGAATGACTTCTTTTTATTCCCGTACGTAAAAAACAAACTGAGAGGTCAACGTTTTTTGACACGTGAAGAAGCGGTTGCGGCATTCAGAATGCATGTTTTGGAGTACCTCATTCAGAGTGGCAAAAGTGCTTCGACAATTGGTTCAAACGCATGCAAAAGTGTATAGAGCTTCATGGAGAATATTTTGAAAAACAATAAAGTGATTTTCGATGATTAAAATTTGTTTTTGTTCTCTAATCCCGACATATAAAAGGCACCCCTCGTAGTCCACAAACAAAATTCCTTTTGGATACAAAAAAATTGTTGCTAACTCCTTCTTGACCGATTTCTGGACACGAACTCCTTTCGGAGCTGAAGAACCAGGTTCAAACCACTCTTTTGCCTCTTTTGTTGATTTAGGATCACGGTGGTAGTCCAAAGTTTCATACATAGTGATGAATCGAAGCACAAAGTCCACTTTTTCCCTTCGAAGATATTCCAAATGTTGCTGAGAAAATCGCATTCGAATGTGTTTTTGTTTTGTGTTTCTGAACAATTTTACTAATTCTCTTTCAGTCACTCCACGATTTTTCAATACTATATCCTGTATTTTTACTAAGATTTCTGGTGTTGTTGCTGTTTGGACGTCCGAGACGTAGCTCGTCTTCAAGGTTTATGACGTGGATCGTCTTCAAGCCGCGTTTAAATTGAGCAAACCCATTTTTCTACTATACTAACTCATGGCCAAAAGCCCTTATACGCTTTCAACATTCATTCATAAATTTCCTTTTTTTTTAACTTTCTAAAAATAAAAATTCTATCACTGCACGAAACTCGATTTTTTCCATTGTAGAAAATACTGTCACACGTCGATAATAAATGGCTTGTAAGCAAAGAATGAACTGAAAGATTGAAATGAAACTTCACCTTCATTCATATGAAGAGTATACCAACAAAGCAAAACAAAATATGGCTAGTAGCAAAGCCCGCTCTTATCGAACCGCAAAACTTATTGAACAACTTAGTATTGGAGTATGTTCGAGTTAGTTTTAGATTTGAGTGCGAATTTACATCAAGAATAGTACCAAAGCTAAAAAACATTGCAAATCGCTGCAAATATAAGTTCTATCATCCCATTTTCGTCGATTACGTGAAATGAGTATCAACCAACCATCATTTTTACGCATTTTAATTAGAACAAACAATTTTTATTATCACTACAGATTTTTAGTTCGTTAAATATTTTACAAAGTCAATTTTATTTACGACTGCTTTTTGCTAAAAAATAAATGAATGCAAGCATTCTGCAACTTTACTCTCCACAGCAAAATATTCCCTCTGTTAGTTTTCATTCTGCGCTGACCATTACATTTCCTTTAGTGCGCTGTTCATTATCGTTATTAGAAATGTGAGAGTCGTTCGCATTTTACTTTTTCTAAAACCAGATTTTCGCATTTGAATCTCTACTAATTTCAACATTTTCCTCTACGAGTATGCTTGAATAAGCTTCGTTGGAGGTGTACAAAAAGAAAGAAAACAAAAATAACAAATTAAGAAATGTGCAACCGTGAAAATGTGAACAACACATACTTATTTGCAATGTGCTTTTACATACTCAAACTCATACTCATTGTGAAAATTCTTGCTTTTAGTAATTTTCATGCTCATGGCATTGGAATTTTACACTTTCCTGCATTTTGCAACATTTACTTGCATGCCAATGCCATAACCCACCAGTGCGTTTACACAGTGTTTCGGTTGAGAAGCGGAATTAAAATATACACAAAGTAGTGGTAAATTATGAAAAATTCAGGGAAAATTAACCTTCAAATGGCAATAGGGGGTTTCGCTCATGCCACTCCTTCATATAATAAAAATGTTAATATTTTCTTGTTACTTAGGTTTTTGTTTCTATTGCTTTGCACATGAAGCTGTCGTCATACGTTTTGATTTTTTATATATATAATATAATTTCCCGTGGTTCCAAGGTGGAGCATAGGTAGGGTCTCAATAAGAAAATGAAAAATTGGTGTATTTAACTCCAAAACTTTAATTTGGCGCCAGGCACGCGGGCTTTTTTAGCTTCTGCTTCAACTGTTCGTCTTCACGTGCTGACTGGTCTCCCGCGTCTCCGAATTCTTTGAGGGTTCCAGTCTAGCGCTGCTCTTGTGTTGCCATATTGGACGCTCGATTTATATGTGGATAGGTGCTTGATTCAATAACGCAAGGCAGATATTGGTTGATGGACCTCGGCTGCATCATCAAGGCAGATGGTGAAGTTGATGAAGATGTCAACTGCAGGCTAAACAAAGCAAGGGCCGCATTTGGACGAATGCGTACAGTATGGCGGAGTTCGCAAATCTTCAGGCGCACTAAACTACGAATATTCGGTTCATGCGTAAATTCCATATTGTTGTACGGAAGTGAAACATGGCTGGTCTCTAACACCATCACACAGAGGCTACAATCCTTCATAAACAAATGCCTTCGCATCATCTGCAGAATATTCTGACGAAACACCATCAGTAACAACGCACTGTGGAGATTAACGAACGAGAAACCCATCTGTAGGGCAAATCAAATGCAAAAAGTGGCGTTGGATAGGTCACACATTGAGAAAACCACCAGATAGCATCACAAGAATGGCACTGGACTGGAACCCGCAAGGGAGCAGAGGTCGCGGTCGACCAAAAAACACTTAGAGAAGGTCGATGCTGCGCAACATCTCATGACACGGTGCGAAAACAACAGCACAGAATCGTGTACGATGGAAGTGTTTTGTCGAGACCCTATGCTCCCGAGAGGGGTGAACAAGGAGAAGAAAAAAACAAGTGCTTGCCTGGTTGCATCCTAAAGATCAACATTGGGTAAAACGACGGGTCAGAATATCCGCATAATCTTACAAAAACAACGGTTAAGGAAGAGCGCACGCTGTTATATTCCTTGTATCGCACCCATATAAAACTACTGACTTCACGTTAGCGTCGCATATCCTTAGCTTCGTATGTCTGGAAATGTAACTCGCTTTCCATACTTTGTCTAGCATGCCAAACGCAACGCGTCCCGTAGAAATTCGGGTGCGTATGTCCGCTGCTGAGTTACCAGTTTTTATAGTAATGCTACCGAGTCCCGGCAATCTGGGATTTGGGTTACTAATTGCACAAAAGACTATGAAATCTAAGTGCAAACTTCTAATAAATCTACTATATTAATTGTGTAACTTTCTATTTTTTTTATATTAAAATAAATCCAATTTGTGTAGTTAAAAATGGATTTCCTAACAAATACTCAAATTGGAGAGTACTTGCAAGAAATTGCTGATGATAGCTGAGGTGATTAATGCAATTATGAGGATAGCAAAACACCTGAATCTGAGGATAATGTATCGGTACAGCCAGAGAGGAAGATTTTAATGCCAATAACAAAGAGAAATACGAAGGAATACTTCTTTATCTTAATCGGGAGCAAACGAGTTTAGTGGTAGGAATGGGAACGTTTGGTCTTCTCTTTCACCAGCTTCGAGTCGAATACTTCAAAGTAGACGACGAATTTATTGCGAGAGGTAGCAAATAGTATAAAGTGGCGTAAAATTAATCACCGTGTGGGACGACTTATAATTTCTGCAAATTGTGTCGCACGTCAGTCATATTTTATACTTGCGAACTAGTCACTTGTAGACAATCAATGGAGCGCATAAAGGTCAACATAAAAATTACCATCACCCAAAATCATTTTTTTTTTAAGTTAGTAAAAAAGTAATTTAAAACCAAAAGTGGATATTTAATTTTGTGCCTCCTTTTATATATTAAGATGCATCCTGAAACGAAAAAAGGAATCTCCTGCAGATGAGCTTCCAGCAAAATTACAGAAACGGGTAATAACCTAAACGGACGGCGTGAGATTACAGGCGCAGTTAATTCTGATTCAAAATCTGGCATACGGTTGTTACGCGGAATAGTGAACAGCTGATTTGTTTATTGGATAGTTTTGTCAGTAAAAGGAGGACCCCAGGCAACAAATACCAGTATTAGCTGCTCTTATACTCAGAAAAAAATTTTTTTATTTAAAAAAAATCTTAAATTGCAATTTCTTAAACTGCTCCAGAATATCAAAACAATTAATTTAATTTCGAATGTCTTAGTGCAGACTAGCATTACAGCCCGTTTTTCTTTATTCTTCTCTTTAAAAGTTTATTTATTTTTCATTCACAATAGATATTGACTGTTATTTTTCGGCAATGTTGCCATCGAAAATTCCGCTAAGCTTAATTTTAAACTTTGAAATTTGCGAATTTCAAAGAGGTCAGCGCTCCACAAGAGATTTGAGAAAGAGTAATGAGGTGCCCGTAGATAGATCCACAAAAGTGCGCTAAAGTAAATTTCGTTTACTCTAAGGTTGGAGTTGATGTAAAATGTTAGAAATGTGAAATACAGTTAAACGGAAAATAATTTCCAAATTAGGTGTTTCTTGCAACGACCACACAGTTTTCAGAGGAACTCTTCAAGTAGGTGTTCTTTCTCCTCTTCTCCTTAATTGCTTACGCAGATGCCATAGCGATCTCTAGGTGATCTAGCGCAGACTATTCTTAATAAATTGTCTAGGTTAGATCTAAATAGCGGTTTGCTAGGGAACCCTCAGAAGATAGAATTAGTGATGTTCTCGAAGATATACAAAATTCCACAATTTGTGCAGTCGTCTAAAAATGGTGTAAGGCTAGAACTAAGATATAACGCTACATATTTTGGTGTAATTGTCGATGAGAAACTAAATTGGAACATGAATATAGGAGACAGAGTAAGGAAACCTACTGTTTTTCCTTACTGGCTGTATAAGACTGTTATTAGACCTATCCCTCTTTATAAGATTATAGGTTGGTGGACGGCACTGGATGAGACTAACATTAGAAAGAGGTTTCAGAGAGTTCAACATTTGCCGCTTGTATGTATCAGCGGTGCTTTTAGAACCCCGAATACTCTTTTATTCTTATATCCCCGGGTATATCCGGAAGTATCCGTGGCCCGAGAGGAACTGAGTTAAGAAGTAATTCACTTCCACGAAGTTCCTTTTAACCTATTTGCTTATTGATGGAATAATATTCGCCGTCCATCTGCCGCTCGGTTTAGTGTACCATAATTGAATTAAAATTTTTTCTATCTAGATTTTGTGACTTTTTTATCGTTTCAAGTCGTGGCAAATCTGCTCAAAACTCTAGTGGCGAAGGCAGTTTCGTTCTTATTTTCACTTCTACTAATTGCTATGCAAATAAAGATTTGACATGCTGTGTAAAGGTGTCAAAATCGTCATGAATGACCCCCTCTATTAAAAACTTTCACCCTTTGATCTGCTTTGAGTTACTCAGGGTAGCAATCCATATTTCTCTTTACAAAATTTATATCTATTAGAAGCACTCTTTTCGCAAATTTGCTGATGCTTTCACATTTTTTTTCCTAGCTTGCCAATTTGTCTGTGATGTTCTGGATAGTTAACTGCATCCTTCGGGGGACTATCTCTCGCTGCATTACTTTATACGCACTTAGGGTGATCGGATTTTCCTATTATGTGATCCAACAGTGATCTATTTTTGGAATTCTGAAAATATCCTTACCTAAAAAGTACTTCTGTTATATAGTCATTAACTCCGCTCCATCTAAAAGTCAAGATCTATAAAATGGCTGGCGTCCCAGCCTGTTATATGAAGAGGAATGCTGGGTTCTAAAAAAATAAGCCCCAGAAAGAAACCTTTGAACAGCAAAAATGAAAATGATGGGTTGGTCTACATGTTTCATAATATTGGAGCAAACCAATATATTCGTGGAAGCCTTAAAACTGCGCCGAGTGAACAAAAAATACAATTTCGTATGGACATGTCCAAAGGAATCCTGAATCCAATATCACAAAGATGGTTCGAAGCATAGTAATGACGCCTACGAAGCTAAGAGGATCCCAACATACATGCATGTAGAAGATCGAAAGCGACATGAAACGTGCGAATTCAGTCACCGAGATGAGCCAAGATCGAAAAATTTGGCGGTTCACACTATGAGAGCTGACCCCAAGTAAAATAAGAGAAAAGTAGGACAGAAGAAGAATTATTTACTTCGCCGAAGCTCCTGCTGTACCATACACCATATTTTATAAGCTTCGCTGTTTATCTCTCACTTGCTAGTTTCGCCAGCGGGCCTTCCACTGCTTTAAGCTAACTTATTTTATTTCTTTCTCTCTAGTTGTCCTACCTTTCTCTTCAGCCACCCTTCTCTATAGATAGCTAAGATTTATTACGGTAGACAGAGACAACTCTCAGAGCTGTCGTTCATTGCAACGAAGCTATGTAGGTTTCAAATTTTATGGAAAATCTTGTCCTTGATGCCATTCCTCGAAGTTCATTATAGCTTGCTGGAAGCGCTCCCTTGTTCTTCTGAATATGCTCGCAAGTTATCTTAAAATTTATCTAGATGAGCAAATAGCAGGTGCACGGAGACATTCTGCAATCCATGAGTTTGAAGCTGCCAAGCATATCAGGAATAAGCTTTTTATAATTCTCAGTCTTCCTGTTACCGAGGAAGCCATGGAAGTCAGGAAATGTAATAATTTTTTAATGACCATTATTTTCTTTATTTTTGGACAAACGAAAATACCAGTTTCAATTTTAGCCTCTGACAATTTCGGGCAAAATATTTTTAATTATTGAAGGCTTGAAGGTACAGTGGAGGCACTAACCCATGATCAGACCCCACAATTGGTTTATTTTTTATTTGGTTTATTTTTAGTTTTCCTATTTGAAACTCGGTCCGTTGAGGCCATGAGTGCTGCTAATAGCGAAGAGAACCAGCACCACTGTCCCATAACCAAAGGTAACAGGAACATTTAGTGTATGCGCCTTGCATTCCTACCAGAAAACCAAACATTTTGAAAACCCCTCACTGGCCTGTCGTACTTATTTTAAAGTTTGAAGCTCCATTTTACTGCTCTCGTTAATTTTTTTGAGCATTACAGAATGAGCCGGAGGAAGATATGGAACTTTATTTTCATTATGAATAAGAACTGCTTTTAAGCTTCTTGTAGATCTGCTAATGAAAAGATGTCATTCAAAAAAAAATTAAAGGTATTCCGATTGCTTCAAACTAACCTTTAACAACATTGCATAAATAACCAGAAAATATATGACGCTTTATTTGATTATTTGTTTTAAGGGGTTAGGAGTAGTCAGAGGGTCGAAAAAATTGTGATTTTCAATAATAATTTTTTTTGCTAGCCAATTGCTTTATTTTACAAAAATAAAAACATAGCATTCATGCATCATGTTTCGGCTTGACTTTAGCAAATTTTCAAAAAAAAACCTAAAACCGACAATTGTTAAAAAAAATAAAAATTAAAAAAGAAAATCCTTCTATCAAGCACGAGATTTTTATTCAAATCTACCAAGCTGTCGCCAATTCAAAAAACATAGTTTTGAAAAAAACGCATTTAAAGTTTTGCTATGGATATCCGAAGCGCCGGAGCACCTGAGCGCCCTTTGTTAATTGTTGGATAACTCGGAAAATATTTGTCGGGTTCACTTCAAATTTTCGCACAATATTTTAAAGGTATTATACTTTAAGAAAATGTAAAAAAATACAATTTTTTGAAAATTCTGACTACCCCTAACCCATTAACATTGTTCAACTGTTTTAGCCGTGAACCAGATATTTCTGATTTAAGTTTAGGTAGATTTGAATTTCTTACGAAGTCATTAAACTCTTCTGAATTATTGATATATGTTCAACAGGTGGTGATACGATAACGAACTTGCAGCCTTTACTACTACGAGACATCTGTGCACCCCGCTTTGAACTAGAAGTTATAGGACAGTTTTTACTGAAGGGCAGTAGAGCAGACGTTGATGGAAGATTTTGGTACTGAATCTTTTTGGCATTTTCGCCAGCGTGACGCTTTCATGGATTAGCCACACAGATTGGCCTTTATTTACACTCGGATGTATGCCACTTCCTGCCGAGGGGCGACTGTCATGAGAAAAAACTTTCTATAATTTGGTGCTTCATGCCCGAATTTCGGACTGTACTGAATGGTAGTCGGCTACGGCGGCCACTTTAAACTGGCCTCCTCATATATGCTTTCAGTCTTCTGCTAAGCTGACCTGAGTGCTTTATTTGCTCCCAAAAAGTTCGCTCTTAGAGGTCTTATCAGCAATTTCACATACATATCGATGGTTTTCGAGAAAAGCGACACAACTCAAAATTAACTCAAATTCGGAGTTTTGCCGTTAAAAGCAAAAATCAACTACAGAGTTTATATATTTTTATCTGGAAAAGCGTCATAAGCGAATCCTGCAGCAATTCTGAGAGATGGCGTTAGTGTCGTTTTGTCAGGTGATCGAATTGGCGCGTCAATTATCTAGAAAACTGATCCACCTCAGTATTTTGTATTTTTGAATTATGTCACTTTTCTCGAAAACCATCGATATGTGTAAGTACATACGTATTAAATGCATTCTTGTACCATCCAATTATTTGTTCAATATCTGAAATGCAAACCTAATTCTTGTGTGTAGCGCCCTAAAAATTAAGTTGCATAATTTTTTGTCTCATTTTTGTAAGAAATTGAATCACTGAACCCGTCTTCGCCATCGTCATCACCACCGCCGCCGCCAGCGCCTCCACCGCCAACTCCAATTAAACCACTCCGAATTCGTAACCCAAAACCCCAACCCCAACTATGTCGTTTTCGCACTCAAATTGCTGCGCATTTCATGTTGCATATTTGCAAAAATTACTGCTACAACGATGAATATAAACTACAACTGCTAATGCCTTTGCGGCAAGCCCGACATCCTACTTGTTGCCCCACGAATATTGCCCCTATTGTGGCAGCATGTCGCGCCGTTGCTTCGTCGTCAGTGAGTGTTGCAAATTTGCAAGAATTGTTTTTATTATTAAAATGCATAAAATTTAATTACGCTGCAAAGTCATTGTTTGCTTCTTGTTTTGCTGTTGCACATCGGTACTTGCCACTATCATTGTTGCCACCAAAGAGCTCTGTACCATAGCCGGGTTGGGTGTTGTTGCGCCATAAGCATCGCCATCTTGCAATTGTTTTCATTTAATGTAAGACAATTCGCAACCGCCAGCAGCCACTCGCTACTTGCACTTTTTGCGGCAAATTTTCCCACACACACATACATATATAAGATATCCGCACGATACCAACCGTTGAGTGTTCGTCTTTTTTTCTTCTTTTTTAGACATTCACGACGTTTCGACGTCTGAATGAAACCTACAACGAAATATCGGCAAAAACAATGGCACGCGCCTTGCAACGCTAATGCGAATAATAAGAAATAGCGGGAACTCAATAACCCTACCCCTTTCTCTCGCTCCCACCGGCTGAATTCGAGTTTGGGGAATGACTGCCCGCTGCGGTTCAAGCCACAAGTGCTCTAAGTCACTTTAAAAAGAAAGACACAGGAAAATGGCATTTTAAATGCATTGTCAGACATTTGCCCCCCACCGCGCCCAAACACCAGTCGTACTTTTTCCTACCCAACCGCGTTGATACAATTGCTGCCGCGCATCGGCATGAATAAAAACTTCGGACAGCAAGCTGTTGGGAGAGTTTCAAGCGGCCGAACAAATTATTCATTTAAACTGCATTTAAAGTTTTAGTGGCTTTGGCTGCTTGGTAGGTATACCGTTGGTCGTTCCTTGTGATTTGGGTCCCTTCCAACAAAATTCACCTTTGCAGAGATGGCAGAGAGTCACTATTGGAATCTATGTTTGGATGAATTCTGTAACGTCAAATTATTTTTTATACTTTTGCTTCGCTTCGGCACATTTTATGAAGATTAAAAGTTTTCGAATATTTAAATGACGGTCAGGCGAAAAGGAAATCGTGAAAGCATAAAAGGGTTGTGCTGCGTGCTTGTCAGGAGAACAGCCAACCGATTTATAGCTAAGCCGTTTGTACGCCAATTAGTGATTTCTTAGTTTCTTTAATTTAAACTTCGTGCGACTGGTGGATAAGATTCACAAATATATTCACAAAAATGTATTATTCAAATATTACATAATCAAATAATTTTTTTACAGCAAAAAGACAACTCTTGAAGTTGAATGGCATCGAGTTACAATTGAAATAAGAATGGGAAGGCCTCTATAATCATGGGTAGTAATCACACTTAATAATTTCATATAATAAATATCCACCATTACTTTATTATAACAAAAAGTAAGATTAGTATTCTCTCTGTTGTCTATGTACTATAATGAAACTCAAGCATATTCCTCTATAGATGCAGCTAATCCTTTTGCAGATTTCTTTTGTTCAAATTTTCATTTAGATTCTGATTTAATTCATGAGTGTCACTTCAACATGAATTCCTCAATCAATACTAGATTGTTAACCTCAATGCTTTCAGATGTTAAATAAGGCATTCGGCAACTCAAAGCATCAGCAAAATCTGCTGTAGATGGGCTATATTCATATCCTCTTAAAAACTGCTCTGCAATCGCCTATCCACTTTTATTAATGTTCAACAAATCCCTTGAACGAAGAGAGTTCATAGATGTGTAGAAAGTAACAACCTGGGTTAGTGGAAAGTGGCAATAAAAACAATATCGCCATTTGTAGACTAATTGCCAAATTATCTACGGCATACAATTATTTGAACTAATATGTATATAGATAAGCATTAGAAATGGGCGAAGTGGTGAATAACCCCACTCACCTGCCACACAAGGGTAATTTTCAACAGCGGATAAAACCGGTTATCTCTGTTGTAAAAAAAGGCAAATTACCAAAATTTCACGCTGAAAAAAAAATGTTAGGAAATTAATTGATTCGGGACCGAGTTTAACACTTCGTCATGTGTTTTATTTTGCACAGTTAATTTAAAGTGAAACTTTCAAGGCAGACAAAGAAAGAGCGAGATACCCGAGAGAGAATGAGAGAGACAGAGAGAGAGAGAGAGAGAGAGAGAATATATATCTAAATAAATTCACAACATTTGCAGAGAATACAAATAGACAAAATTTACAAAAAACGGAGAAGGGTCGACAGGTGTAGGTAAACGCCGGACACAAACCGTGACAACAACGCGCACTACTCCGA
Source organism: Anastrepha obliqua (assembly GCF_027943255.1). Lineage (NCBI taxonomy): Eukaryota > Metazoa > Arthropoda > Insecta > Diptera > Tephritidae > Anastrepha > Anastrepha obliqua. The sequence continues at coordinate 48,867,581 of NC_072896.1, read as the reverse complement.
GCGCTTATCACCCGCACAAACGCAGCGATTCCAGGACCGCAGCAACGGCACAAATTACCGCAAAGTAATACCAATAAATCCGACGCCGGAATGGATAGCACTTTATAGTACGCACAAGCACTAGCCGGGAAACGGAAATAAGTACCAAAAAGTAGGCACCAAAAAAAACAAAAAAAAAATTGGGACCATAAAACGCCCCAAACAGTAGGCACCAAGGAAATGTAATGCCAAAAAGTAGGCACCAAAAATATAATTCCAACAAGTTTGCACCAACAAACAAGCATCAAAAAATAGGCAATGTTATTTCTCACTAGAAATTAGCAACCACAAGGAAAAACTCAGGAAAAATAACCCAAAGTGTATCTAAGATATATATAAGGAGTAGCTCTCTCTCTCCTTTTCCTCTACGTTATATCTTTCTCTCTCGCGGAACGAAAATACCCAAAACGTTGTATGGCCCTGAAATTTAACTCTCCATTCTCGCTCGTCCATCGACGCCTAAGAAGTTTCACTTCAAAAATTTTCATCTCTATAAATTACTCAATTCAAAGTTTGGATATAAATTCATTATGCGGAGCTTGAGGCAAGAATCCTTGCACCATATCCTGACATACACCAGTTTTTATAAAACCATAAAACAGCGATTGAAAGAAAACATTCGCGGCTGGAGTCCGCAAAATTATTCAAAGTTTATACTGCAAGGCATTGGCTGAAACATGTCATTTGGTGAGCAATTGGGCCCGTGCGACTTTTTCGTGTTCCGTTGACTCAAGTTAACATTTCACGATAAGAGTTTTGTTGCGATTGAGGCGATACAGGAGAATAAGATAAAGCAAACATACAACAAAAGGACTTGAATGATAAATATAAATGAATAATTCTAGTACTAAATGATAGTGACATGCATTCTTGCTTATATATTTTACAGAAACTTAAAGAGAAGCATTGCGTATTTTATATATTTGCATCCCAACGAACATATCTGAAAGTAATATAATTAAAATTTCTGCAATTTGCTTTCCATCAGCTCTGACACTATTCAACCTTTGAGCCGCCTACAGTGCGCAGCAATAGTTGTTTCATAGTTGACGTGAAATTTTATTCGCTGTTTGTTCGCAAGGACAATTTTTTTTATCATTTCGGTGACAGTTGACACCAGATTGGCAGAAATACTCCTACTTTGTTGTTCTTCCGGTCTAGTGGTACTACTGCATTTAGTACTTGATATGTATGTATGAGCTCATATGGATACATAGCCCCTGCATGCGTAATGACTAATGATTCCAACTAAGTTTTTTATGCAGAAAGCGGGAGTAAGGTCAAAGCCTTTTCATAATCTTAAAATATTGTCTTAATAAAAAATATTGAAATCCTTAAAAACAAAACGGCTTAACATTCCCTATTAATAAAAATCGAAGAGTAATCTTTTTTGTTTGTTTTTGTTTTTGTTAAATTAAGCACAATTCAAATTGATCTTAAGCACCCATTGATTTCTAACAAAACGCAAACATAAAATGCATCTACGCGTTTGATTGCGCATACGCCGTGTAGACCGTCGTATTGAGCAGACTGAGACAAATTGTATCTGTACCAGCAATAGGCAAGTTTTCTCTCACAACTGAATGGAACGAACAAAAAAACAGCAAATGATTTTTTTAGTGTGAAACAAAACCTAGAAAACGAGCATAAACTTCAAATTGTTTGATCGATACTTTACGAAAGATTAATAATATGAAGTCTATGAACACAAAGTCCTTACATACAACAAAAAGTAGAATAACTATTGAACATGATTCAAATATCTAAAAAATGGAATATAAAGTAATTAGAAAAATTAAACAACAAATGGCGGCTGCCGTAGCCGAATGGGTGGGTGCGTGATTACCATTCGGAATTCACAGAGAGAACGTTGGTTCGAATCTCGGTGAAACACCAAAATTAAGAAACACATTTTTCTAATAGCGGTCGCCCCTCGGCAGGCAATGGCAAAGCCGCACACCACAAATAGGAGGAGGAGCTCGGCCAAACACCCAGAAAGGGTGTACGTGCCAATTATATATATATATATATATATATATATATATATAAAGTAATAAAAAACACACTTTGCGGAGAAGAAAAATCTGGTTGAAGAAACCCCGACATTGAATTGAATTTACTTAAGACTCGAACAAGAATAGCATTACGCGAACACTCCGTTTTACATTTAACATAATAGCTACGAAGATTACACTCTACTATGTTGCAATGAATTATTTCCAAAAGAAACTAAGAGTCTCTACTGTCATATTGATACTGATCTTCCAAGCAAGATTGCTAAGTTGGAATTGATTTAAGAAAACTCCATGAACGTAGGCGCATTTAAGAAAAAAATTTTGGACACGTACATTTCTTTTTATATAGATTTTAGAGTTGGTATCAAATAAACGCATCGTACTCCATATAAGATCAAACGAAAGACGTATAAATGTAAGAATTTAAGAATGTGAGATTGGAGGTACTTCCAATAGCGTTTTGTTAGACCACGCGTGACTTTGTCAAACTGAATACATAATTTACGAAAATCGACGCTCTGTGACAGGTGTTCATTGTGTGCTCAGGCGAAATAATGGTGTGCATAACCGTTCAGCAATGAGGCCCATTTTTGGCTTAATGGCTAGTTAATAAGCAAAATTGCCGTATTTGGGTTGAAGAGCAACCCGAAGCCATTCAAAAACAGCCATTATATTCATTGAAAATATTCGTTCGGAAATATTATCGGCCCACATTTCTTCAAAGGCGAGAGTAACGCCAATGTAACAGTAAAAGGCGGCGAACAGCAAAATGACTTTTTGATGTCAGAAATTGAAGCCCATTATCTCCACACTATTTAGTTCCAGCACTACTTGCCGCACAGCCTGTACGGGCGTCGTTTCGGTGAGGAATTTATCACTCCTATCGGTCCTGTGGATGGATCACCCAGGTCGTGTGATATCGCAACTTTTATTTGTATGAGGTATGTAAAGTCGAAATGCTTTGGATAAACCTGTTTCGATTGAGGTATTGGAAGCCAACATTAGTAAAGTTATTCCCAAGATACCGACCAAAGTCCTACATCGAGTCATTTGAAATTGGTATTTATGGATGGCCGAATTACGATGCAGTAGCGGTCAACATTTAAAAGGGACTACCTTTAAAATATAAATGTCATAACTGGTTCTACTTATACACAAAAATAATAAAGATTGTCCAATGATTTTGAATTTTCATTGTTTTATTTCAGTTTAAAATCCGATAAGTATAAATTGATCACCTTTTATTTCGCCTCAAAAACCGTAACTCCGAGTAAAATTTCGAAATAGTACCGCTTATATTATATAGAAAATGAGGATTATCTAATAGAAAGGCATGTCAGTAGATTAAGAGCACCATCCAATGACTATTGCAGCAGTTGTCATGCGGGTGCATGGCTCTGGGTAGAAGACGGTTGAGACTGCTCGGTCTCACTTTCCTGAAGAACATGCAGATGTTGCGAATCTCAAACTAGCTAGTATAGCCAGCTTTTTGAAGGCCAAACAATGCTTTAGAGAGAGAACCAAGTAGAGTAAGAATAGGATAGTTCCGGTGGTATCACAAGGGGCCTCTAACTGGCATAGGTGCGTCGAAAGATAGTAACTACATCTAACCTAACCTATATAAAATTAAATGTTACTCGATGAAATAACGTCAAGAACTTTAATTTGTAAGATATTGTGTGCTATCGAAGGCGATTTTTGATCTTTAAAGAAATCCGCGAAGACACCATAGCTACAAGGCGTCAATGCGTCATCTGGTTTCAAAATTTAGGAAAATACTTTTAAATCACCAGCATAGAACGGAAATTTCACGAAAGCACCGACTTCTGTAATTTATGAACATAACAAATACCAGCGGTCCTACTATGACTTGGGGAACGCCAAAGAGACAGTGAAAAGTTAAGAAGAAATGTCTCCAATTACTACAACGCAACTATATGAAATAAGTATGACTTAATACAATTTAGAAAGATGGGAAAGGATTGATTCCGAATGAGGAACCCATTCTTAGGCAAATCAAACGCAGAAAGTGGCAATGAATAAGTCACACATTGAGAAAACCACCAGATAGCATCACGAGAATGGCACTGGACTGGAACCCGCACGGAAGCAGAGGTCGCGGTCGACCAAGAAACACTGGGAGAAGGTCGATGTTGCGCGAACTAGCAGATGCCGACATCTCATGGGACGGTGCAAAAACAATAGCAAATCCAATTTGGAAACACAGGCTGTGTACCTCAACGGCATCCTCAAAGTTTATTCAATAATGTAAGAAGATATAGCAAGGCAGAATTAGCTTGTACTTATATGGGTTCCAGGATACCGAGGTGTTCAAGGGATTGAAATTGCCTATGAATTAGCCAAATGCGGATCAGCGATTATCCCACAGAGACTACAGACAATAAACGGAATCAGTTCTGCAGGAATTATGAATTGGATTAGCGATTATATATCCAATTTACACAAAGAGCGATGGTCCGCTTTAGAATGCTGCAGAATTGCAAAGTGTTTTGCGACAAGCCCGAATAGAGCTTCTTCTAAAGCTTGGAAGAAAAGACGTTCGCTTAATGGTCGGTATTATTACACGACATAACGCATGGGGTCAGCATATGACCAGCATTAAAATCATTGAAGCCCAATATCCCTGTCTTGCTTCGAGGAGACGGATAGAACTGAGCATTTTCTCTGTGAGTGTACTGCCTTTATTAGAACAAGGATACGAATTTTGAGATCCGATGTCAAAAGAATGAGTAATATTCGTTCGCTCATACTGGAGAACATTTTCAGATTTTCCAAAGAAACTGGAAAGTTCGCACAGGACTAGCTTTATCTGCTTCTATATCCATTCCGTTTTATCTCTTTCTCTCTATTTCTTCTCTCCTTCTCTCCTTTTTTGTTGACTATCTACTCTTTTACTTTCCGGAGCTTTGCATACAATGGACTTTTTAGCCTGAGTGTTTTAGGAGTTACTAACTTTCTCGCCTTTTTCAAATTTCATTTCAATTTCAACAGAGAAACTTAGAACTTAATTTAGACTTAATGCTGCAATAATATATTACTTTCACTCTTTTTTAACACAAACAACAATTTGTAAATTAAGAATGAAGGATACTCAGTATACTCCTTAGAAAAGATTAGGTGAAAAATAGATACTCATAGACTGTTGCACATTTGAAGGCCAAAGGCGAGTGGCAACCAACCATTGCTACAGAATACGGATGGCAAAATATTTTCAAAAGTGTATGTTGCATTAAAATACAAATAAAATAGAGAAAATGCACACAAAAGCAACAATAATAGAAATGCCAAACAGTCTACAATAACCACAATTTAACGCAAGTTCTGGAAGAAGAAAACTTTGCCAGCAAGCAGAAAACGAGGCAAAGCCAATGGCAAGAGCAAGGCACTCTATAGAATTTCAAGTAAAATTGCAGTTAGAGAAAGCCAGGCATTCTATGCATCGTACTGCTTTATATTTTATTCCATTTTTACTTGTATTTTTTTTTTTTTTAATTTTTTTTGTACTTGATGCAGCAGTGCCAGGATATTTACTGTGTCTGATAGTTATTTTGCTTCTTCACTCAGTTCAGTTTGCCGTTAAGTACACATGAAAGCCTCCAAGGGTGCATGTTGGCAAATAACATCAAGAAAAATATGTACTCGTATGAAGACATGTAGGGACGCAGCATACACAGAACCGAAGAAATGGGTTAGTGGAAGCAAAAGAAGTGAACGTGTCCTGCTAGTCGTAAGGAATTACTTAAATAAACTTGACCAAAAGTCATTATTACGGCATATTCGTCTTGGCCTCCAGCGTTTTTTTTTTTTACTTATCCGCAAATAGTTTGCTTGCACTGATGTGTTAAAATGTATTGTAAATACTATGTTATAGACGCACATAGATAGTATTTTGATAGTGTTTGAGCGTACGAGAATTCTACATACATTCATGCATGTGTATTTGCATTATTAGAGGTGTCCTTAAGCTAACTAAGCTTCAAACTATTATATTGCAAGCCAAAATTAGGAGCTAGTCTCACCGGCTAACGGGACCGAGAGCGTTTCCTCGGCTTCACTTGGGTAAAAAATGAAATACATCATCATCATCTTTTGGCACTACAGCTCTTTGTGAACTCTGACCTGCTGCACGTGGGACTCCATACAACTCGTTTGCCAGCAACTTTTTTCAATTTCTTATCTCAAGTTTTTTGATGCCATCCTCTAGTTCGTCGGCCCTTCCTATTCTCGGCCTTCCTCTTCCTTTAGTGTTTTCTTCTGCGACGTCGTGCCGTCCATTTTTGTTATGTGACCGACCCAGTCATCTTAACAGGTGCGCTTTGATGAAAATAATAACATTTTCGCCATTTAAGCTGGTCTAGCTCGTGCCACTCGCTGTGATCTTTGATTGCTCCAACAATTTTTCTGAGTATTTTTCTTCCGAAGTTTTGCAGTTTTGCTTTATCTGCTTCAATTAGCGTTTACGATTCAGCTACATAGCATAAGGCTGGTCAAATGATGGTCTTGTACAGAATCGACTTGCAATTTCTGTTTAGTAGTATCGATTTGAAGAGTTTCGTCGGTAACGCGTACGATCTGTTAGCTGCTTGGAATCTCTCATCGCTGGTAAAGCTTTTGAATTGACCCTACTCAATTTGAAGCCTGAGTAGGTAAAAGATTCCACAATTTGAAAAGATCATCGATTTTAAATTTTTCTGAGGTTGACTTATTTTGTTTGGGCATCATCATATATTTCGTCTCAACTTCGTTGGTTTTAAGGCCAATTCTACCAGCTGCAATTTCAATACCTGCCATGATTTTGGATAGGGCGTGAATACTTTTTCTGACAATTGTTACATCATCCGCATATGCGAATAATTGGGTAGTTCTGCTTAATATATTTCCTGTCCTCTTTAGGTTACTTTCTTCAGCGTTTCTTACAGAGCGTATCCCCTTGACTTACTACAGTTCTAATTCTGAATGAAATTTAAAAACTTTAAATTTAAAAAATGTTATAAAAATAAAAATGTTCTCAATTGTAAATTGCATGATACCTACGTCGTAATATTTAATTCATCTAAACTATTATTTACCATTTGCACTTTAAGAGTTAGGTGGCAACGCCGTTCCTAAAAAATATTAAATAATTGTTTGTTCATTGATTTGTTCATTTTTTTATACATTTTGTTTAATACACATATACCAGCCTCTTCTTATTATTTAATTAATTTATTATTTAATCAGATGGCAACACCATTCCAAATAATAGTTTTATTAAAGCTTCTTTAAAAACTTTTCGCCTGATATCCACATTTAGTATTCAAATGAAATGTTTTCGTAATAATTTTTCTTAAGTTCCAAAAAATAGGTGGCAACACCAGCTAAAAATATATGTTTATTAAAGCACCTTTAAGAAATATTCGTGTGATATCGAAATTTGGTATCCAAATGAAATGTTTTTATAATGAATTCCAAAAAAGGTGGCAACATCAGCTAAAATACATATTTATTGAAGCATATTTAAAAACTTTTCCACTGATATCCAAGTTTGGTATTCAAATGTAATGTTTTCTAATAAATTTTTTAAATTTCAAAAAAATAGGTGGCAATACCAGCTAAAAATATAATTTTATTCAAATTTTTTTAAACACTTTTCACCCGATATCCAAATTGGGTATTCAAATGTAATGTTTTCTAATACATTTTTTAAATTCCAAAAAAATAGTTGGCAACACCAGCTAAAAATACATGTTTATTGAAACTTCTTTAAAAACTTTTCACCTGATATCCAAATTTAGTATTCAAATGCAATGTTTTAAAATTGCTGTTTTTGCTTTTCAATTTCAAGTTCAGTCTGACATAAACATCTTACGGAATAAATTATTAAAATACTCAATAAGTAACTAAGCTAAAACTAGATTATAAGTTACTTGATAACTTAGTCTAAGAATAAAACGATTCAAGCATGAACCTAAATGCCGATCTGGATAATGAAAATTCAATATTAAATCTCTTTGAAATGGTAGACCTCTTCGATTCGTCAAGCGTTAGCAAAGGGCGAATATATGAAGGGACTGATATACATAAATCAACAAATGTTGGTAGCGCAGGGGCACAGATATCCCAAAAACTACATTTGTTTGGAATCACTTGATCAGTTTTAGTAAAACCGCATTCACACAGGGAAACATTTGTTACTTTAACGCGTTACTTGGATGCTCGTATTCTCTCAGCAATTGCTGTTGACTGTAGATCAAAAGCTAACCAATTACAAGGAGTGTGAATTCGACGGGCAGCATCAAAAGAGAATTCGCAAAATTGAAGTAATAAAAGTCTGCCTTTATAAACGCGGTCTAATCAAACTCTCTTGAAAGCATGCAACTTTTTGGTCAAGTTAACAGAAGTGGCGAATCGAACGCGCCTATATTAAATTCGGAAAGCACTTTGGAAAAATTGAAGCTAATGGATTCAAATTAACTCTGGGTGTGTTAAAATAAAATGTCGGCTTAAACCGCTTGATTCTATGCAGAACATACAAACCAATTTGTTCGAGTAATTCTGAACAAAACGCCAGGTCGAAAGAAATATCAACAACAAAATGGTTCTTCTTCTTCCAAATGACTGTGGGATTATTAGTTGTTAGCAAATCCGCTTAAAGTGAAAGCGAGTTGGAAAAATTTACCGGCTGCAGAGTAAAAACAAGGAATTTTCCTTAAATCCATTATATTCTAGAGCTCGAGATGATGGACTCACATTCCCATATTAAACGTATTAAAGCCTTTCACAAAACGCCGTTAAAAAGCTAAGTTACTGTATGTAAACAGTAGAAAGTAAAATCCGAATCAAAAACCACACACAGTTCAACGAAATCTTTAGCTGTGGAGAACTGATAATTTCAGATAGCGTAATGTGAAGAAACCCGAGGGTTTTTCTCAAAACTACTTAATTGATTTAGGTAAACTCTTTTTATTTTTCGACACAGCCTATTTTCAAGCTTATACACTGCGTCCAACGCTCCTCTAGTTTGTAGGTAGATACGTAGGTAGGGTGGTTGTCATAAGACACACTTAGACCTTCGAGCAGAGCTTCGTTAGTTTTAGATGGGCTATGTCCGCTACATCGGTTAGAAATGCTGTATCAAGAGTGCGCAGCCTTGTCATAGCTAGGCTTTCACACTCACATAAAAGGAGTCTGACTGTTTCCTCTTCTTGTGTATTAAGACAGCTTCTACAGAAATCGAAGTACGGGAGTCCAAATTAAACAATGACCAATTAATACACCTATCATTTTTCTTATAGATTCTCTGTTGAATCTTAGCAAGATCTTCGATCGACCGCTGTTGCAGTTCGGCCATGTCTGTCTGCTTAGTTCGCATGTTGTGAGGTTTCGCCAGCTTGTATTTACCTTTTTGATGGTTTCCCAGTCTATAAGTAATTTACAAGTGGCTATGGGCATGGGTATCAGCGCCTTATCCGGTTCGAGATCGAGCGTTGTACCGGTTCGTGCAAGTTCATCCGCCTTACAGTTTCCTGCAATGTTCCTGTGGCCTGGTACCCAGATAAGGTGCACCTTGTAGCACTTAGACACGTCGTCTAGTAGTTTAAAACATTCTAGAACTGTTTTTGACGAGTGCGTTTTTGATTCAAGCGCTTTTATTGCTGCTTGACTGCCCGAGTAAATGAAGACTTCATTTGTGGATAATACTCTCGTTTTTATTTCTTTAAGTCCCTCTTTTATGGCAGTGACTTCCGCCTGAAATACAGTGCAATGATCAGATAAGCGAAATGATTGGCATACTCCGAGTTTATCGGAGTAGACCCCTCCACCTACGTTGTCGTCCAGTTTTGAGCCATCTGTGTAGATGTTTAAGTCATTTATCTTAACAATAAGCCCGTTATCCCATTCCTCTTTAGAAGGAAATACTGTGACAAAGGATTTATTAAAATTGATGTCCTTGGTTTACAGTCTTACTCTAGTTTGTTAATCGCTTCTGAATAATTGGAATTTTTCGAAGTCTGGAAAATAGCCATTCGTTTCCGCAATCACCTCCTCATTTGAATCAAATATTTTCCCGCCAGCCATCTCTTCAAATTGGGGAGCAAATAATAGTCCGAGGAAGCCAGGTTTGGAGAATATGAGGGATGTGGAACGAGTTGGAACCCTATTTCCATTAATTTTGCGATAAAAACTACTGAGGCGCGAGTTGGTGCGGTGTCGTGGAAAAGATGAATGAAATTCACTCGACTTCCTCCACTTCCTCGATTCAAACGAATGCCAAACACAAATAAATACACAGATCTGGCTGAAGTTTGGTGGGTGTTCTTCACAAGAAGCTACTAACTAAACATAACCACGATACATACCAGTAGTGACATCTCTCTCATATATATACTTGGTGAGCTAGAAATGGAAATTTTTTCTATATGGAAGAAAACGCTCAGCACCATCAACAAAAACAAAAATCAACGCGATCTTTGAGGCACTTGAAAATTGCACTTTATCATTACAATATTCTGTGAGCTATAAAATTGTATATTGGAATTTAATTTACTACTAAATTGTATCTGCGGATACAACTACAGCAGAGCAAATAATATCCACCATCGATGTGCAAATGCTGCGGGCAATAACACAAGACGCGATCTTGAACGAGACGAGGAGATATGATAGATGTGCGAAATCACTGACATAGTTAAATGGAGGCGCAAGAGAAGAAAATAACGAAACCAGCATATAAAGATAATAGTTTTCAAAGCGTTGGCGGCAGGGATAAATATTAAAAAAAAAATAACAAAAATAGGTGTTTTATATTCTCGACCAGTGAACAAAGTTAATAGGTAGCATCACGAAAAAAACCCATCTTCCCCAAAAAATTACTATGGAACAGCGTCAAGCCAAGCTTCAAGTTTCTTTACGCACACATACATATATTGTATAATTTATTTATTCGTAATAAGAACTATCCTAATGTATATAACAACAACTTTGATAACGACTTTTGCTGCCACATTTTGAGACGAAAATCATTGAAGGCCAATTGAGGTTGCATTGTTGGTTGGCTCCATGCGTTGTATGCTCACTTTTATCCACACACATAGGCATAACATATAAATATGTATGTGCATGTAAAACCTACCAGCGCATATTTGTTGTTCCAATTTCGTCCGTTTAACTTTTAGCCCCACAAAGGTATTTACATATATGCCAGCACCAATTTTGGTTAGTTATGTAAGTCTCAGTTCATGATTTGTACAGCCATGTCCGTTATTATTTTTCGGCGCTGTAGTTTCCGTCTCTTGCAAGTATTTTGCAGAAGCGTATAAATTCCGTATGTATGCACTTTGTATGTATGTAGCCATTCTAAGGAGGGCAGTTTATTCCGTTTTCACTTTGTACTTCCTGCTGCACTTATTCTTATTCACTTAATTGCTTCACAACTCATTTCCGTTTTGCCTATGCATGCAATTATTTTGCGGAAAACATTAATTGTATTGTCATAAACTGCAAAATGAACTCTCATTATTTAGTACTATTATTATAAGTAAGTAACAAAAAATGTATGTATGTACGTATATGTGTATCGCTATATTTGTACTACAATTTATTTAAGCAGACTATTTTTTTATTCTTGCACTTTACCATAGTAGACCTCGAATACATACGAGGTGTGTTCAAAAAGTATCGCGAATTTTGTGTTTTTTCAAAAGTTATTAATTTATTCATTAATATATATTTTGTCCCCTTCAAAGTAATCCCCATGAGATATTATGCACTTGTGCCAACGTTTTTTCCAATCATCGAAGCACTTCAACAAATCATTTTTTTATTTGTGCAGCTCCTTCTTTGAAGCCGTCTTTATCTCGTCTTCATGGGCCTCTTCAGTTTCGGAAACAAGAAAAAGTCACAGGAGGCCAGATCTTAGGAATACGGTGGCTGTGGCATCCCTAGTGTGTTGTTTTTGGCCAAAAAGTCGCGCACAAGCAACGATGTGTGAGCAGGGGCGTTTTCGTGATGAAAGAGCCAATTTTTGTTCTTCCACAAATCCGGGCGTTTCTGGCTATGCGCAAAGTGCGCATAACTTGCACGTAATATTCCTTATTTACCGTTTTACCCTGTGGCAAGAACTGGTGATGCACAATGCCCCTGCAATCGAAGAAAACGGTAAGCAAAACTTTTACATTCGACCGAACTTGGCGCGCTTTGGGTCGTCGCGGAAAGAGTCCAACATCTCATTAGCAATGTTCATGCGATGCTGCTTTTGGTCGAAATTGAGCAGTTTTGGTACGAATTTTGCGGCGACCCGTCTCATGCCCAAATCAATGATCAATTTTTTCGTCTGTTGTTGAAGTGCTCGGGCGTCCGGTACGCTTTTCGTCGTTCACATCTTCTCAGCCTTCTAAGAACATTTTGTACCACCGATAAACGTTGCTTTGGTCCAAAGTAGCTTCTCCGTATGACACAATCAACATTCGGAATGCATCCGTGCACTTAATTTCGTTTTTCACACAAAATTTAAAACAGGTTCTTTGATCCATCTTTTTGAATAAGTAAAAATCGAAGACGAGCCGAAACACGTGCAAGCAAAGCAGCTGTCAACAATTAACTGAACACTCAAAATGGCCGAACTCGTCGGCATGAGTAAGAGACATGAGTACCAACATATCGCCACAAAAAAATCGAAATTCGAATGTACGTAACCTGCGAAATTCACAATTCCCGACACTTTGAGAACACACCTCGTACATGCATATATTGCATTTATTGGCTCAGGCAAGTCATTTGCAGTTTGAATTGCGATGCTGGTCATCTTCATTAGTGGATGATGGGGCTAACTTATGATTTATTTATAGGAATCGCAGACAGAAGGTAGGTTTAGGTACGGCTGACCAAACCCTTAGAGGTGCCCGATCACCTACCTATAGAATTAAGGTATGTTTGCGATATCTCCGTAATACTGCAAGCAAGAAAAATATGGGTGGAAAATATGGTGTTAGTCGAGCTACGGTATCCCCGACAATGAATGCAGTAGTTAACTGCATAATTGTGCATGCAAATGATTTCATTAAGCTTACACCTACCAATAGTAGCATTGCAGAAGCAATTATTATGGTGCAAGGCGCAAATTATTCACTCTCTCTCAGAAGATTCATAATTTATCAAGGCGAATATATTAAATATGGTATCAGTAAATCAGCTGATTTGTGCTTTTTCTTTCGCCGTGACCATGTATAGTCCGGGAGCCAGGGGTCAGTTTGACCTCATCATTTTATGCCGACTGATATTAATACTGAATGCAGACGCCATCCAATGGATGACGAAACCAACCGTAAGCTGGTACAGTAGCGGTGGGTACGTGTTTGGGATGCGGCGAAACGTATCGAAAAAAAATCCTACCAACTCATTTTATACCGTGTGTTGTTGACATTTAGTAGAATAAAAAAAAATAGTCAGCTCCGCCGTAGAGGGGGGAAAATACGTCAGCTGAACAGGCGAACTTGTAAAATAAATTAAAAAGTAGAACTACTTATGCCGATGGTCAGCTGCGTTTGTAGCGGTGGGAAGACCGTCAGCCGAAGCAAGAATGTATTGTATCATTGCGTTCAGCTGACGTATTTTCCCCCCTCTACGGCGCAGCTGACTATTTTTTTTTATTCAGCCGGTATATAAACCCACCGCGGGTGCGCCAGCTGACGTTCACTTTCGTTATTCATGAAAGCTAAATCACAAATATAGTCAAGAATTTAACGGTATAAAAACGCAGTCCAAAATCGACCCCTGGCTCCCGGACTAGTAGCTGGCAGAACAGAATAAAACAAAGCGAATTCATTCTTTCTTTTCAACTTTGCCAATACTTTATTGTGACAATCAAAAGCCTCTTAGTTTTCAATAGTTCTGTGATGTTGAGTATATTCATTGAAAACGTATGTCTGAATCTGAATGTTCAAGGCACTTATGACATCAAATGAATTTCCACAAGTGCTGCCGTTAGTTTGTTAATTTTGCTCGGGCCTAACACATAGATGGTACTAGTTTTATTGCATCCGCCTTTTTTTTAGTGAGTACTAAGATTAAAAAAAACAGCTGTTAAAATTTCATGATATTCTATTCATTAGTTCAAGAGCTATTGTGCTAAGGGTAGCGCCTCCCTTTATTTCAAAATAATGGATAAAAAAGAAGTTCGTGTTTTCTGCTCTTCACTGCTTCTTGATGGGAAAAAACACCGTTCAAATGAAGCAATGGCTTGAAAAGTGTAGTAGGGACTCCGGTCGATCAGAAACAACAGTAAAACGATGGTTTTCTGAGTTCAAGCGTGGTTGTAGAGACACCGATGATGCACAACGCAGTGGACGTCCAAATGTGGCGGTAACACCAGAAAACATCAAAAAAATCCTAAAAATTATTTTTAATGAGCAAAAAGTGAAGCTTCGTGAATTAACTGACATCATAAAGATATCAATAGTACGTTTTGGCTTTACATTGCATGAGCATTTGACTATGGAAAGATCTATTCAAAGTGGGTGCCGCGTTTGCTCATTGCTTTGTTTCATCAAGACAACGCACCGTGCGTGCAATATCAGAAATGCATGAATTGATCTTCGAGTTGCTCCCACATCCACCGTATTCACCAGATTTGGCACCCAGCGACTCTAGCTATTGGTAGACCTAAAAAATTTGCTCGCCGGTAAGAAATTTCGCTCGAATGAAGAGGTTATCGCTGAAACTGAGGCCTATTTTGCGGCAAAAAATAGTTCGTTCGACAAAAGTGATATTGAATCGTTAGAGCGGCGCTGGAATGATTGCGTTGTTCTTGATGGAAATTACGTTGATGAATAAGCTAATATTGAAAAAAAGTGTTTTCTTTGTTAGGCCAGGGACTTTTCAGCCCATTGCCCATTCAGATGTCATTGAGTCACATTCAACCTTAAGTGGTAGCACTGGAAAAGAGATCCCAAAATTTTTATTTTTTTTTTTTGGATTCACTTCATGAGTATCAGTAAGATCGTGTTCCAACAGGAAAACGTTTGTTGCTCGGTGCTTGCGATGCTCATGCTCTATCAAAGCTTTTTGTGTTCTTGTTCTACTCAACAAAAGCTAACTAATTGCAAGCAATGAAGTTGCCGTGCGTGGATCGGTCGGAAAAGATTACAATATCAAATTACTTGGCAGAATACAAAGATCAGCCTGTGTAATAACGGTTCATGCAATCAGATCATGTCCTAGGGAGGCTGTTGATGCACTGACAAACGTCAACATCTTTCCATCTAAGGAAGAATATAATAAGGGATTATCACTAAACAACTCCGACACTACAGTCCATACAGATGGCTCTGTAATGGATTGTAGATTTCTCATAGACTTAAAATTGAAAAATCTGTGCATCTCCCTAATACCAGCAGTATCTTCCATGCGGACGTACCGGGTATTGGAGAAGCTTGTAGGCTACTAATCGCAGATTTCTCAATCCAGGCTCTGGATTCGGCTACAATAACCTTTAAACTGGTGAAACAAAGTAGGAATAGCCTTACCAACTTGAGTGAATACCATAAGTCACTTTACTCTGGGGCCGGGACATCGGAACATTGAAGAAAACGCAAAAGGACGAAGTGACAAGGGGGGGATCTGCCATGAATGACGTTATTCAAAAATTTTGTATTAACACTACTTGGGTGCAATAAAGAATATATTATATATAATTGGTGGGTACACCCTTTTTGGGTGTTTGGCCGAGCTCCTCCTCGTATTTGTGGTGTGCGCCTTGATGTTGTTCCACAAATGGAGGGGCCTACAGTTTTAAGCCGACTCCGAACGGAGGAGCTTTTTCATGGCAGAAATACACTCAGAGGTTTGCCATTGCCTGCCAAGGGGCGACCGCTATTAGAAAAATGTTTTTCTTAATTTTGGTGTTTTCACCGAGATTCGAACCGACGTTCTCTGTGTGAATTCCAAATGGTAGTCGCGCACCAACCCATTCGGCTACGGCTGCAATAAAGAATACATTTCCTCAAAATATCTCCAAATCGCGAAATGTAAATGAAGAAACAAGACGATATGCAAAATTAGCAGATGGTTATGATCCACCTACTACTTAAAACAAACGTCAACTTTTATAATCATGAAACGACGGGGCGCCTGGAGAATAACGACAGTCATAACCTAACAACACATACTGTCACAGTTGTAAACAACTGGAGAAAAATGAAACGATTTTCAATTTCCACTGTGAATGCCCTGCACAATGGAAGGGGACAATGTCAACCATGGGCAAACCGCTGTTCGAGAGTCTCGAACAACTGTCTGGCCTAGATGTGAACAACCTAATAAGGTTTTTAAGCCCCACAGATTGCATAAAGTCATACTGTAAATAACTGTTAAACAAGTTGGTAACTGGGATGTGGCAGCAAAACCGTGCGAAAGCGCTATTTGGATTCTGGATAAATCACCACTTCAGCAAACCAATCAACTCTGGTGTGGCCACCTAACTTTTGCAACGGTAACTATATTCACTTTTGAATCAGCTATTACAATTTGGGAACCACATAGAAGACGGCTGAGGATGTTAAAAAACATTGCATTAAATAACGTTGCTGCCTATTTGTTATTACAGAACCTTCTTATCCACAGCACATCAACTGCATACAAAAATATGAAAATATTAAAATTTGCAAAATCACTTCGCAATCGCTAAAAAGAAAATTAGCAGTAAATGATGTTTCATGCAGAATCCCCTTTGAATGAATAATAAATAAATATACTTTTTATTTTTTTCTGAATCGAAACCGAACAACTGCAAAATATAATCCTTCACACTAAATCATTTAAAGCCAGTCAATTTCAATTTCGTGATTTAAGAAATATTGAATTTAATAATTTTAATAGCCTCTACTGGTTATTTAAACGGCAGTAAATTAATTTTCTATATTATATTAACATTCACAGCGCCTCAAATTTATTTACGCTTATTAATAGCCGTCGATTTGCTGACACTTGTTTGTTTGTTTGTTTTGTCGCTTAATGATGCCAGTTAACAGATTCAAAGAGCGTTCGCGTGCGCCCAATGATGAAGGCGAGCCGTATCGGCAACAGCAGCAACGGTTGCAAAACATTGTGGCCTACAATAAATCGTGTAGCGACTACATACAGACATACCTACGCACAAACATACATAACGCTCTTGGTTGGCGAAGTGTGTGTGTGTATTGGACTGAGTTGCTTGGCAAAGTATGTAAAAGTTTATTTTTTAATTCTTGTTGTTTTAACATTTTTCCCCAAATTCCTGCCTGTTGGCAAATTTTTTACACATTTCCCAGGCGTTTTTTTTTGTTTGTTGGCGTACTTTTTGTAGTAAAGCTCCTTTGTTAAAATGATTCGGTAATTTGTATGTACAGCAGTGCAAATGTGGTACTATATGGGCGAGTGGTTATAAGTACTAGGAGCATAAAAAGTTTTCGCTTTTAATGTTTTTTTTTTTTATTTTTGTTTGTTCTCTAGTGAAAAGTTATAAAAACATGCGCAAAGTTTTCACATAAAATTTACAGTTTACATTCATAAGCATAATAAATACCTTTTGTATGTAGTTTCGCATGATTGCACACACACGCGTACATATATTTGTGTGTATATGAGCATAAATATACGGCAGCTATTAAGCCTCAGGTTCATCAAAAAGAAATAAGTTAAATTTCGCAAAATTTCTCTGCAAACAAACGGTAATAGTGGTCACTCAGCGTAGGTTTTATGTTCGAATTAAAATCGTAAATAATGATGAATTTATGTACCTGCGTGTGTACTCATTGCGAACATGAAATATTAAATGATAGAAAAAGTTGTTTCCCCCATATTCGACCACACCTCTTTGAACGTTGCGAAACGTTCGAATGACTTTTCAGTCAAAAAAAAAACTTCTTATAAAAACCATCTGCCATTTGCAGCTGGCGTAAAATGGTAGATCCCTCCATTTGTGGAACAACACAAGACACGTAACACAAATTGGAGGCGAAGAGCAGGGCAATTAAATCTGAAATGTGAAAAAAGCAGGTTGCGGAAGCCTCTTGTAAATAGAAATACTTAATATAAGGTAGCGCAAAATCAATCATCCCATCAAAAAATTGTTTGTAATTTATACAAATTTTTTATTTGTTTTTCATTAACGATTCGTATTTATTTTTAGTATATAGATATAAGAGGATAGTAATAAGCAATTTTCATTCGATAATTTAACTTGTTTTAAGAAAAATGTTACTATATAATCGCTACTCGCTCTCCATGAAATCTGCTACTGTTGTGCGTTTTAAACGTCTTAGAGAAGAATTCAGCCGAAGTGACATAATTTTTTAGTCGTTGTTTGTAAGCTATGCCAAATTGCTGCGTTACTTTAGCCACATCCTGGCATGCCAAGATCACGATGAAGGTCGCAATTTCTTATATAGCATGGCGCGTTTACTATGATCCGCATGATTTTGTCTTGCAGACGGCTAGCGCATCCGTAAGTCCAAACCGGTCTTAGTCTTTGTTTGTAAATAAGTAATTTGTTGCAGATCGGTGAGTTGGAGTGTCAATGAGATAATTTATAAGTAGCTTATTTAGTTTCAAGTTAAGCTCTTCTAGTTTTTCATAAGCTTTCCAGCGCAGTTTGGTATCAAGCGTTTTAAATAGCAAGCAGCGTTTTTTAGAGAAAATACTATATCGTACGTGCTGACGTGCTTTTGTTTAGCTTTATTCTTTATTTCTTAGTCCATGTAGCAATAAGATTAACAGCTTTTTGTGTCTTACGTTTTCCATAGTGGTTTCAGTGCAAGTATGCCAGTGTCATCCGCAAATGTTAGTTACTTGCTGATTTGCCGATGAAAGGCTCGTCAGCAGCTTCTATACTTGAATGCTGATGCTTCTGTGGAGCCTCCGCTTTAATGATCGACCAATCGGTAATCAACACTGAGCGGTTGTGAGCCTGGAGGTAAGGAATCAGCTGATTGGCTTCAAACTCCGTGTTTGGTATCCAGATGCGAGCCCTCGGCCTGCGTGATATCTCGCTGGCTGGAATGAGCTTGAACTTCAAGCCCTCCCAGCTGCTCTGAATTTTGCCAATCGTGTTTATCAGGAAATGCAATGAGTACTGGTCATCGCATTTGATTACATGGTAGCCGCGAACCACGGTAGAACCACACGGAAGATGCGAGACAACCGCGCCTCGATCTCCGACCGTTTTTTGAGCACAGGATTGCCGTGGTTGGAAGTTTCGACTACCAAAGCCATTTGAAGATGGTCCCGTGCCACCTCACAGAATTGCTTGATAGGTTCGGACACAACCGCACCCTGATCTGAGATATTGTGTTTCTTTGTTGCCCTCTTGTTTTCGTCTTGTCAGGTATTCGTCCCGCACCTTTTGGCACCTTGCCTTGTCAGCCTCATCTTTGGGTTGAGTTTTACCTTCGGTATCGTTCTTTCGAATCCTGCCTCGATGGTGTTTTATTTACGGGCTTTTTCCCCAAGGATGTTGTCGGTTCATTTATAGTTGTTAGCGTGCTGTGGCCCACAGCTTTACCCTCAACTCATCCTCCGAGGCAAACCCGATCCCCAGTTTCTCGTGGATGACCGATTGCTTGTTCTGTCGCTTAGTATGTTTTTACCGTTGGTCTGTCCTATTCTGTAAATGCATTAGTCTGTCTTCCCGTCACTTAGTCCGTCTGTTTTACGCCGCTATCCGAGTTTCAATTGGTTCTTACGGTCACCTGCCCCGCCCAGGAAGCTCCGCATGTCACCATGTGCGACCTGTCGACCATGGCAGCGCCCCATTCTATGGCAAAGCCACCATTACAACCTGAGGCGATCTGATATCAGGAGGGCTCCGTTAGATGGAATTCTTATTTAGTCCCCCCGCTGCCAAGCACACCCAATAGGCACCAGTCGCATCACACATTGGATTGAGAAGTTTTTTTAACAAAGTTTACGTCTTCGGCTTGTGTGTTTCTCGGGAGATCTACTCTCCTATCTTCCATATCTGGGAGGTATTCCTCTATTTACCACCTGCGGACGCACCCTCTAGGGATGACAGGCTCCCCCTAGGGTAAAAAAGGGGTGACTGCTATTAGAAAAGACAGTGCCTATCATTTGGTGTTTCATGCACGGAGACTTGAACTTGCGCACTTCCGAATAGTAGTCAGGCACCAACCCATTCGACTACGGCGGTCTTAACTCGTTGCGAAAATTGGACGTTTGCTACAATATTGTAATCAGCTCTCCTTTTTACAATTTCCCAAAAATTTTCTATGGGGTTGAGATTTGGGGATTGTGGGGGTAAATCTATTATGTCTACTTTATTCTTCTGAAACCATGATTTTAGGTTCTTTGGCATGCTTCGTCCATTGCCTTGTTGGGATAACCATTGTATTACAAATTAAGTCTTTCACTAAAATTTGCTGTATAAAATTCTGTTGAAACCCTGTTACATGATTCGTCATCTGGTTGATGTTTCTTCGTTCTCAGCGACATCGACAGCTACAGCGGCGATATTCTCGGTCGAACGACCACTCCTATGGCGGTCACGCGCTGCAAGGATTCATATGGTTCTAGTCCGTTCGTGTCGAGTAGCTAAGGGCGGGAATATTTGCCCAGTTGGCGCAACACGATTAGGAAATCGACATCGATATTCACGCTGCGCCAACACCAACGGCCGATTATTGATAAAATAATCGGCACAACTATTTCACGCTCTTGCGGATTATAGCGCTTCATTCCCAGTCTGTTTGTATACACCAGAGTCATATGTGACTTCCAGCACAGTGATTAATTCTGCGCCACCATGTACTCACTGTATGGTATAATATTAATATCTACATATATCAATCGAAAGAGGATATATTCATTTTTTAAAAGAAATTGTCTTTACTCTTCAACTTTGTTCTTTAGCGACAAAAAACTGTTGAAAAACTCTTTAAAAAGAATAGTTGAACTGTCCTCCTATGAAATGAAGCATTCCCAATGGATATTATAGAAACCCAACAGGCCGAGGCTGATGTGAAAAAATCAGGGGTCGAATGGTCTAATATTTAAATATGCTTGTTTGACTGTAATTGCACGGATTACATTACGTTTATAGCCAATATTTACTATTTCATTCACACCGATCCGAAAAGTCACTATTTTAGCAACATACAGACATAATGGGAAGCGATTGGCAAATTACATATAAGTATATAAATGCACATGCATACATACAAAAATATTTATTGTATGGGACCACTGCAACGTTAAATCAGCCACACAGCTTAAATATACAACAGATTAGTACCACATTTATGCTATTTATTTTAGGGAATACAGTAAACAGTATTAAAAACACACATCCTTATGAACATATGAATATCCAGGAGGAAGGAAAAGGGGGGTTGTAAGAGGCAATGTATGAACCATAATATGTAATGTAGTTAAAAACAAAAAAACTGTGGTTGGTGTTATAGGTAGCATCTTCACGTCCGAGGGATGTCTCATCATTTCACGGCCTAACGATGACTCTGCTACTCTTTACTATTAACTTGACTAATAGTTAGTACAAATAGTAATCGCATTGTTATTTATTTATTTACATTCTGTCCAAAAAGTACCGGGAATTATTCAATGAAATACAAGATAATTATTTAATCATCAAAATTTATTTTGTCGCGTTCAAAATAGGCTCCATTCGAAATAATACACATATGCCAACGATTAGTCCAGTCATCAAAGCACCTTTTTAACCCGTTTAAAGAGACCGTCTTCCGTTCCTTCAGCGAATTCTCCTTACTGGCCTCTATCGACTCAAAGTGGCGCCCGCGGAGTGGCAATTTAAGTTTTTGGGAAAAAGAAAAAGTCACAGGGGCTAAATCCGGTAAATACGGTGGTTGCTCGATGATATTTGTCGAGTTTTTGATCAAAAAAGTGTTCACAATATGAGCCTTGTGAAATGGTGCGTTAACATGGTGGAAGATCCATGAGTTTTCTTTCCACAAATTCTCATATTCTCTCTCAAACGTCGCATAACTTCCAAGTAATATTCTTTATTTATCGTAGAACCATTTGGAATAAATTCCGAGT
Source organism: Anastrepha obliqua (assembly GCF_027943255.1). Lineage (NCBI taxonomy): Eukaryota > Metazoa > Arthropoda > Insecta > Diptera > Tephritidae > Anastrepha > Anastrepha obliqua. The sequence goes on along the minus strand of NC_072896.1, from coordinate 48,845,463 downwards.
GCACAACACCACGATATTCAAAGGAAACGAGTAGAATGACTTTCACTTTTGACCGACTTTGACGTGGTTTTTTGTTTTTTGGGTTTCGGCCCATGTGAATAGCGCCATTCAACCGCATCAGCCGCCTGTTGACTGGTTTGCATGTCGATGAATTTTTTGAAAGAAATTAAACTCTCTTGGAACGAGTCGAGAAGCCACGCGGCTCTTGCCCAATCGATGGTGTAAAATATTGCGAATTGATTTGTAAGACACGCTAAGGCCACGAGGTATCTCATTCAAACTTAAATGATGGTTTTCCAGCACCATTCCCTTACCTTCGTTGAAGACGTTATTGGGCGACCAGCTGCAAAAGCCTTAAACCACTCGTACAACCTGCTGTCCAATACGCTTAGGTACTCTGTCTTGCCTTCGCTTACCTTAATACCCACTCGCCGGGAATCTTTTTCAAAACAGTAACTAATTTTGCACTAATGTCAACAATGTCGATATCATCAGCGTAAAAAGTATGACACATTTATAGAAAATAGTGCCAAAAATGTAGTTATTAGCGCCGAATAATTTTCTCCATCATTTACTTGAAGAATTCGAATGATAAGGAATGGCTCTTTGCCAATTCTCACTGCGCTGGGGGTGTTTGTAAGGGTCATCCTGCAAAGCCGAATGTACTTTGCGGGAATTCCAAATTCAAGCATGACGACATATACACACACATATACAAATATTAAATGCATGAGCTAAGATAAAATACTAGTGATGTGGCGCAGAGAAAAACACTCGCAATTATTTAACTTTAAATATTGAACGTGGCGGGTACCAAACCCAGCGCACATCCAAATATCTCACATTAGCGAGGAAGTGAAAGGCCTCTTCTGCGTTAAAAAGATTAGGTCAAGAAATACTTGGCCGCACTTAGCGTGTCCAACTAGCGCCAAGACAGATATGAGAGACGCTGGCTTTGTTAAACTCGTCCAAAATGTTTAAGCCATGCCAATCAATAAGAAAATCTCTTAATTCCGTAAAATCAAAAAAGCATTGAAGACTAAGTTTAGTGCAGCAAATCAAACAGGAAAAAACAGAAGGCACTGTGCGACGTTGTGTTATGATGATGCAAAATCCACGAGTTATTTTCCCACAAATACTTTCTTTTTTGGTCAATTCCTTGACGTAAATGTCTCATAACGCCCAACTAAAAGTCCTTATTAACTGTCAGAGCTTCTGGGACAAATTCGGCGTCTACAATACCGTTGTAATCAATAAAATCATGCTCATGGTATCACTGAAAACGACGTACATAGTTTTTAGGTTGGCTCTTTTGGAGCTCTCCACTCACTCGCCTGATTGCTCTCATATTGTAACTTCTGCTCAAATATGAACAAGATGTTATCAATAAAACGGTCCGCGGATGACATATGGCAAAAATAAATTTTTTGTTTTTTGGTAAGACTGTTATAAGCTTACATGGCAATTTCAGCGTGATATATCACATAGTTTGTTTTCTGTGCTACTGTAACCAAGTCAAGCTCGAGTGTGTTCTTCGAATTCTCTTTTATGACTTCAATTGTCTCAAAATATTTTCCACGGAGCAGCAACTTGCAAGAACCATGACTTGTTGTCCCACAATTCCTTCTTTTTAAGGCGAATGTTCTCGCGCAAACGCTTTAAAACGTCTAAATAATATTCAGCGTTAATCGATTTTGCGATTTGTGCGATTTTCAAGCACAATTTCTTTTACTTTTCCGATGTTTTCGTCGTTTACTGATGTTGCTGGACGACGTTCATGAGGTAAGTTTTCAACCGATATACGGCCCTCTTTGAACGATTTGTATCACTGGAAAACACGTGCACGCAATAGAGTAGAGTCCCCATACGTTGTCTGCAACATTTTTAAGGCGTCTGAAGCCAAAATTTTGTTGGAATAACAAAATTTCAAACAAATTCTTTGTTCAACTTGAATTTCCATCGTTAAATTCGAAGAACACCCTCGAGCTTGACTTGTTTACAGTAGCACAGAAAACAAACTATGTGACATATCACGCTGAAATTTGCCATGTAAGCTTATAACAGTCCTACCAAAAAACAAAAAAATTATTTTTGCCATATGTCATCCGCGGACCGTTTTATTGATACCGTCTCGTTCATATTTGCGCAGAAGGTACTTATAAGCCCACGTCACGTCTCCAGTATTAATGCGTTCGATGGGCATTGGTTAGGATTCAGCTTTGTCTTTGGCGATATCGCCGCTATCCTTCTTTTGCATGAAATTCAGGTCCCTTGTGACCAACTTTGTTTCGTTGGTGGAAATTCAAAATTCATTATTAAAACTGTAGAAAATACACTGCAGAGGTAAATTTACTCAAGACGGCGTAACTCTTACAAATATCAAGTATTGCGATACAAGTTTGGTTGAAATGTTAATCATAAACGTCGCAACCCAACCAAAAATAAATCAAATCAATTGACTCGGAGCGTTACCTGGCTGTTTTTCCGGCCACTTTTTGGCGGCTCAAAAATAACCACCTTTTCGAAAGATTTAACATTTTTGCAAATGATGTCGTTCGTCAACCACATTTGACACTTTTGAACTAGACAGTTCCGGCACACAAACATATTCGTACAAGTTTTGGAGCGCGTAGTGGTCAAAATACGGATTTCCATCACTCAAAATCATTTTTTTTTATTTAGTAGAAACATTATTTAAAAACAAAATTGAATGATTAATTTTACGCCACCTAGTATATTAATGTATATCTATTCAAATAGTGCAGAGCTTGGTTTGATTTCGGCTAAAATTTACCTAATTTTGGGCAAACATTTCAACAAGCTTTAAAAAATATTCCGTCTAGCTGTAGCGTTTCTTGGGAATGACGAAGAGCGACTTTAGCAGTAGTTCAAGATTTTGCATGAAGTTTTTAATGCCAACGCAGTTTAATGCATGGCCATTGCCACTTCACACACAGAGGAAAATCTGTGAATGCATTACATTTGAATCGGCTGCTTCAAGAACCGATTCATCGCACATTTTGCACGTGGAAAACAGTTCACACATTCAAACATACTCCCACCGACTCATACCGGCAAGTTTACGAGCATTCATGCATATGCAACAAACGTGTTCCACAACTTTTACAGTACATTCATGCAAGTACGATTTCCGCCGTGCAAACTTGTCAAACGACAAATCAATTTATTGCCATCTTCACAAAGCACAGCGTACAGCACCGCACAGCAATGCGCTGCAAAGGTGGTAACAATGGCAATGGCACAGTCGTGCAACTGAATGCGTGCCCCAGCGTCTACACGTCACACACATACAAACCTATAAATACATGCATACAAATGCATTCGTGCCTACATTTATCGAGCCCTTGGTTAGCATTTAGAAAGCTTATCTCGTCGCTCAATGGGCAAGTTTTGTGTCACACTGATAATATTCAGCCTCACGAGCAAACGGCATACACTCGAGCGCTCGCAAATAATGCAGCAGCAACTTTTAACGAATGTTATCGACGTACCCACGTACCTACACCTACGTACGTACGTACTACCTGCCGCATTTTGTCTACAACGGAAATGATAGTACGACATACCCATAAAATCACCTCAATTGGCTGCCAATGTCTATACGATTGGCAGTGTCAGTTTATAGCTTTTGCTTTTCAACAGCAAATTGAACTACTCAATATACCAAATACCCTGCTAGGAGATCACTGATTGCGTGTTGTATTGCCATTGCAGTAGGTTGGGATGTTCGTTAGTCAACCACCCAAAACTTGTCCACAGCGGAAAGTTCAAAACGTTTCCTATTACATAGTACGATTGGCAGATAACTGATGCGGCTGGCATGAATGCAAAGGGTAACCATACAGAGACTTTATTCTCATAGATTACTTGTAAGTACAAAACCAGTTATAGATACAGACAGATATACATACATGTATTTATCTTCATATTTTCCACAGCTGCTTTTTTAATTGCCTAACTTTGCCTTTCGGTTGTCTTTCGGCATTTCGTGCAAATCGCTTTCTCCATTTTCGACTTTAGCTTTAACCTCTTTAGGCTCTTTGTATACTTTCGTGCACTCTTCTCTTTCTTTTCTAGAAGGTCGTTCGTTAAACCCTAGAACGCATAACTGGGTACCCGAGCAGAACTAGTAACTTTGAACTAGTATAGCTAACAGACCACTTCTATATATTAGTAAATTGAAAAATAAGATATTTTGGGTTGATTGAGTAACAATTAATGAAATTATGTAGAGTGCTATTGCAGCTATAAAATTGGTTCGGCCCAATACCCAGCCGAGTGCTGTATAATGAAATTGGCGCTTACACCCTTCATTTGGAGTTTGTCCGAGCTCCTCTTCCAATTTGTGGTGCACGTCTTGATGTTTTCCCACAAATGAAGGTACAATTTTGCGCCGCCTCTGAACGACAGATGATTTTTTATGGGAAATTTTTCATAGCAGAAATACACTCGGAGGTTTGCCATTGCCTGCCGAGTAGCGACCGCTATTACCAAAATTTGTTTCAATTATTTGGTGTTTCATGCCCGTACACCCCGAACCTCGGCACTTCCAAATGATAGCCACACACCAAGCCATTCGGCTACGGTGACCGCCGTTCTTACTTACATTAAGAAATATGAATATGAAATTTAAATTAAAATTTTACAAAAAAATGTATTGTTGTCACCTACTAATTATTTTATCACTCCCTAGAAAATACTGCAAATAAGGGTTGGAGTATTGACGGTACATTGACTCACCTCACATCACGAAGCCAAAATGGGATTCGTCCAGAGCGATGCGTGTAACACATGCGACGAAGCGATTGCTAGGGTCACTTTGGAACACCTACTTTGCCCTGCTCTTTGTATTACTCGATAAATGTGCCTAGGATCTACATATTTTTCATCCTTAAAGGATATTGCTGACAAAAGGCTGAACGGCTTGTTAAAACTCTTCGCCTCCAAATATTGGTAACACAATGGACCCTAGAGGCCTATGTGAGATCTTTTTACAGATTTGCCAGCACTACCTAACCTAATCTTATTACCGAGTGTTCCAGACCCATTGTCTTTTACAGATGTTCCAAGCTTTTCGTGTTTTACGTCTTCGTTTTGTTTCCTGTATGTGGCATAAATAGCAAGAGCCAGGTACTGGCTATATCGGGCTTACCGCAGCAGATATTGATGGACCTTGTTGCAAATTATCAATTTTTGTTAAATTTATGTGCGAAGCCAAGGGAACTAGCTTTCTTGCATGTGCCTCCAGAATATGTCTTTTATTTTTTTAAACGTTTCATCACAGGATAGTAATGCTAATTTTCACTGTTGAAGAAGTTTCTAATAAGCCAAACGACAAAATCGATGCTAAAACTTCTAAAGACGCAAATGTTGTTCCAAGGATTCAGCGTGGCGAGTGTCTTGTAAAGTCGTTACATCCCTTCATTTTTGCGAAAAAGGGGTTAAGTCCGGGGCAAAAGTGTACCAGCAGGATGTCTTAGAAGGCGTTGAGAAGAATCCGCACCCGGCAGTGGCCAAAAACAATATTCCTGCGATCATAGTTGCAGAAGATTGGCCGTCTTGAAGTCCAAATCTGAATCCATTATACTGCATTATGGTCTGTACTTATATATCTGGCATCAGTCCACCTTGCTCAGTCGGTATGCGTGCAGCCCCAGTGTATGCATCACCAAACCGTCTGAAACGCAGCATTGCACAAAAGCTGATGTGTTCTGCTAGGTTTGGCCGTTCAAAGTAAAATTGTGAGTGTAACTTCAACTACCACGTCATAAAGGATTCGGCAGCAGAAGGGTGCCCCCGCTCACTTCTCACGTGTTCTTACGCTCTTACAATCACTTTTTTGTTCAACGAAGTAACAGGCAATGGTTGCGTTTATATTTCCTTATTTCTCAAACACTTGTCGTAAACAAACCGCTGTCACATTCTCTATTACATCAGCAAAGTATCTGATTCTTGCGAAATCGCTGAAAACCGATTAACAGTCTGAATTCTCTCCACAACTCTTCGGCATCAAATATTTCAGCATGGAACTTAGTTCACTGACTACCACTAAAACAGTAATGATTTTAACCCATAATAATTGCAGTTATGCTTCTAAACCATTAAAAATTAATAAGTGGACATTTTTTGGTTAGCCGTTCTAGGGTCAAACAGAACTTTGATGGATAGAGTATAAGTAGATTATAAATTTAACTACAAGAACCTAGGTGAGGATATTACGTATTTTCGCATCCATCATGAAGAGTTTAAAACCCAGGAAAACAAGTGCGGATTTATTTTTTTTAATTAGTTTCTCTAAATGTCCATTATGTCGGACACGCTTTTGGAATTTGACCTCTGTACTCCGTATCACTTGCTGGAGTGATGATATCGGGATGCCCTTAGCTTCGCGAACGATATTTTCTTTTAGTGCTGAGATGGTCGCTGGATTACGGATATCGCAAACCGACAGAAAAAAGTTCATAGGGGTAAAATTGCGCGACCTGGTCAATGGCCTATCAGTTTGTTAATGAAGAAATCACGCAGTAGCGCCATTGTCTCTTTGGCTGTGCGCGAAGGATGTTCTCCCATTATTGACAGTAAATAGTGGTTCAGCCACGCCGATAAAAGATACCGTCCACAGAAATTGCTTGCCTTCGGCGATTTTCAAAAAAATAGTTAACGGAAGTCCCTGGGTAGCCAGCGCATGAAGTAAGGCTGATTACCATGCAAAGTTGTAGCGGCGAGAACAATATTTTCATTTGTTCTCGATATTCGGGTGGGCCCTGGCCGTGGGCTGCTTGCCACCGAACTTGTTGCTCGGAACCTTCGCACCCATGAACGAATTAAATCTTCACTTAGGGTATCGAATATTATAACGTGAACAAAATCTACGACGAGCAGTTTAAAAATTATTGGCATTGAAATGTGCTTGGTTTGCGAACACACCTGCGATATCGTTACTAAATAAACCCCATAAAAAACAAAGCTTACGCGATCCCTTTACGCCTCTTACGCTCAGCGAATAGGGAAAAAACTTTAAATTAAAACCTAATTCTGCCGCTGGACATCCTGTATGATATACCGAAGATTCTCGCAGCTGCAAATATTGTCTTTCTGTAACAATTTCTATAACATTTCCTCTAATAACATGCGCTGGGTATAAAAAGATAGGTTTCGCCCGAAGCGAGGCACACTTTTTTGTTGTATTATCAATTTGATGTTTTTTCTCAGCTTTTTGTTTGTGAAAATCCAACTAGTGAATGCGCTCATATATAGATACATTTGTTTGTATGTTTGTATGTACGCACATACCGAAAACTCGGTTAAAGTTATGTGTGAAAACCACTTATGAGAATCAAAAGCATGTCAATCAAAAAATTTTTCCACGAACCGAAAATGGCGAAAATTCATTCGACAGCTGCAACGAGCGACACCGATGCACAATAGGAATCACAGCTACTATGCGGCAGCAATAAGAAGCAACATTTGCCAGCGTAGCTGTGATAACGTTTTTCCGCCTGCCAAACAGGCCAACCACCCCCTACCCCCTCCACTCAATAACATCGCATATTCTTTGTTGCTGCTGTTGCATTTTTCCTTTGCCACTGCAGCGAAATCGAATCATATCCGCAACACTTGAACTACTGTCGTTTTCATTTATTTCTGTGCTTGCTGTTTCACTCCTCTCCTTACCGCTGTTATCCTTATTTTTCAACTTCCTCTCTGCACTCTCTGCGTGGTAGCTACATATTTCGTTTTCAGAGATTTTTAATATTGCTTTGACGTGTATGTATGTATGTATGTATGTATGAGTGTACGTATGCGCTTTTATCTTGTGTATGCAGTCGTTCAATCGAAGAATTGTGCGTCCCATGCCTCCCCGTTCACTTGGCCAAACTTACAATTTTCATTTTTCTTTGTTTCACATTCGGCTGCATACGCGCGTATCTCTCGCGGCTGCCGCGTTTTGCGCAGATACAGAGCAGATTGCTTTTCAACCAACAAGCCAACCAAATCGTCCGACCGATTGACTGAGTGAGCATTTGTCTGTTTGTTCGGTTTTCTGATTGCCATTGGAAGCTGCATGCGGCACCGATGCTGCCACCGATGCTGCCACCGACTGCTGCCACTGCCGTGCCAATTGCTGTATTTTGCGCCCCGATTAATATACGGATGTGTATATGCTGGTAATGCGAGTCCCGGAAATCCGCTAAAATGCCGAGATTAGTTTGTACTAACCTCGGCATCATGCAATATTTGAAATATCGGATTGAAAGAAAGAAAATCTTGCTTATCGCAAAATTTGGCTCGAACTTTTGAGAGTCATTCGAAAATTTCGTGCAAAAATTAAAGCTACTTAATTGTTTTGTGGTAAACTTTTTTATTTTTCGACATAGTCTCTTTTTAGGCTTACACACTTCGTCTAAGTTACTTAATCCCTTCCGAATAATAGGATTTATCCAAGTCTGAAAAATAGCCATTCGTTTCTGTAACCACCTGCTCGTTTCAATAAAATATTTTTCCCGCTACATATTTCTTCGCATTGGGGAACAAATAAAAGTCCGTCGGATTCGAGAAAAGGGATAGCCCCTTGAAACGAGTTGACACCATATTTCCGTTAATTTTACGACCAAAACTGCTAGAGCGTGAGCTGGTACGTTGTCGTAGAAAAGGAAAAACACTCGACTTCCTCGATTCAAACGAATGTCAAACAGAAAGTAATACGCCGATATGGCTGAAACTTGGTGTGTGTTCTTTCCCAGGGGTGCTACCAACTAAACATAACCGCGATACGCACCAGTAGTGCCGTCTCTCTGGATTCACTTGGATTTCTATCGACAACTATTCTACTGATTTCGAAGGTTTTCGTAGTGTATGGCCATCTCCATTTGCGCTCACGAATTTTCAGATGAATGGATTGTTGGTTACTGCGACTGAAGAATTCTTGGTTTGAAACTTAGGTATCTAGCCACGATATACGGAGTATGCCTCTAAGTCACCGATTCACGATTATTTCCAGTTTTCTGGTGCTTTCTGCTTACATGTGCCATGTTTTGCTACCATAATGAAAATACGAGTTTGGTGTCCTTCGAAATATGCATAGCGCACCAGGCAAAAGTGTCCTTTGCTTTCCTTATTCTGCTCCCCACATCTTTGTTGGCGCCGCTATCTTGCGTGAATTGGCTACCTAGATATAATAAGTCATTTACCCTTTCAAGTGGTTGCTGAGACATGGTGAAGCCTGTGTGCTGCTAAGTATTTACTCTCATAGATTTCATTTTTGAAATCTTAATTTGTAATTTGCTCCAGTCAATGGCAGTTATTTTTAGGTCTCGACTTCGTCTGTTCATTTTCTTTTTCTTTGTATCTTAAGGAGCACCGGCGTTTGTTGAGTTTTACTTCACAAGTCCGCGTGTGATGTAACGTTCGGCCAGAATATTTTGAAGATTATCCCTAGGCAACGTTTTATGAACACTTGCAGTGCATTATTGTCAGCCGCTGAGGCATCCTCGGTTTTGCGGCTATATAGCATTCACAGTTGTATTGAAGACTTTCAATTTCGTGCGTTTCGAAATATGTGAAGCATTCCAAACTGGCTGAAGTTTACCAAATGTCGTTGATGCTTTGTTGATGTTATTTTTGATGTCTTCACTTGAATGGCCTGAGGCTGACATAAGCTGCCCAAATAGATAGAATTGACGCTTTTTTATTAATGCGCACTAGCGTGGCAGTTATTTGACCTGTTTTTTTATATACAATATTTTTTTGCGGGCTACCCTCCAGTTTGGTTCCATTCTATATAAAAATTACCTCTGTGAAATTTGGTGCCAATCGGATAGGGGAAAGGTGTGCCCCCGAGCCTTTCAATATGCAAAATTTACCCCAAAATGACAAAAAAATTTAATTTCATTAAAAGTGTGTTTTTTATTTTACATGAGTATATATACAGCGTAAATAAGTATTAAAAGAATTTAATTGGTAAAGTATATTAAATTATACATATATAAATTGAAGAAGAAAATTATTATCCATACAGTATTTAGCATATATAGTTCCATATGACGCTTACTTCATTGCAATTTAGTTAAATAACAACATATAAAAAAAACTAAAAAAAAGAAATAACTCATTGAAGAAAATAAAATAAAAATGAATTAAAAATCTTTCTTTTTAGATATAGTTTGTTTATTGCAGTCTGGGAAGTTCTGTCGATAGTCACTTACAACTTGGAGCACGTACTGCATTTGTCGTTCGTTTTTTGTATATAACTTATTAAAATCCTCTACGAGTACTAGTTTAACACCTCTCTCCGCAGTATCATTTGTTACTTTAAGTTTATTAACTAATTTTAAAGCTTGGACGAAATCTTTATGTTTGTGCCACCTTTTAATACTTTTTTCACATTCAGCATCAGTTTCACGATTCAACGCCTTTATCATTTTAATTTTTGATTCTGCCGTCACATTTGGGTCAAAGAAGGCCAAGGCGATGGATTCAGGTGATAAATACCACAAATGATTTTTGATTTTTTGTAAAACCACACGAGAGATGTCTTCGTCAACTGTCCGGTATTTATAAATTTTGGAAAGAACACTGAAATCCAAAAATGGTGCTTTGGCTGCAGAAGGTGCACAAAACCACGCTTCGATATATATACTGATAAGGAAAATGCAAATATCACAAATTGCATCAAGAACTCGGGAAACATCGACCGGATCCAAATGTTTTCTGATCTTCTTATTCACGATTCCGGTTTTAAAACTATTTACATTTATTTTAGGCCAAGCAGTTTAGAACTTTTTTAAGATTGGTATGGTTGGGCCGGTAGTTTTACCCATCTTCCCCTCGAAAACGGCTGGTACAGACAAATGTTTTGAGCATTGCAGAATTTCCTCTGAAGCACGCGCTTCTAAATCTTCTCCGCTGCTTGAACTCGACGTCATCAGTATATCAGATTGAGCTAGAAATAATATTAACAATATAAGTACGATTTAATTCGATATAATAAATATTCATGTTAAATAGGTAGCTAGAGAAGATGAAGATAAATACTTACTCAATTGAAGAACTTCATTATTGCTGTCGTAATTTTCGCTCAGAAACTCGAGTCTTTTTCGCACTTAGCTGGTAATCAATTCCATACATAAACCCCGGGCGTCCTTTCATCCGCTGATTGTTTAAGAACTGCTTATCTTCTTCAATGGATATGATATTCAATGCATTGGCGTGTGCAATATCGAAGAGATCCTCGAGTTTTTCAACGAAATCTTTGTCTTTTTTCTTATGATCCATCGACGTTCTTGCAGCATGAAGTTGAAAAGTTGCCGCCACTGCTGATAGAGACCTTCTAACTTTGGTATACAGTTCTTTAGTTCTTGCGTCGGAATTCGGGCTTTCTCACAATATATCATCACTTCCCGCACAGCTAGTGAAGCACTGCCTCGTATTGTTAACTTACACACCCGTAAATTGAAAAAAAAAAAACTTGTAACGTTTGTTTTACAGATAGAAGTTTGTTTCCAAAAATTTCATTTGAATAATACCCGAGCAGATAAACTTTTCTCGTAATAGAGGTCGCGACATTGTACTACCGAATGCCTTCACGTCAACTGTTGTACGCAACTAATGACCTTTTTTAAAAACTTTAATACAAAACTTTTTTAGCCATAAAAATTTGAATTACCGTTGTTATTTCAGAAACGAAATGCTCGCCTACTTTATTTGATACTAGTACTAGTTTTTGATATTGATATTATCCAAGACACGATGTGTACGTTAGTCAAAACGCGAACCCAATTTTTTATGCGCGGAAATCTGTTTGAAGAAATCTATTTTCATTTCGAATTTCAAAATGTGATCAGTTTTGTTTTTGTAATTCAGAAATTGAAGAAAAATGGAAAATTTTTGACAGAGTTGTCAAAAAGCAAGGGTCGAACGACTTGGTAGATTCTGCATTGAATATATTTTTTTAAGAGTAATAATTTGAATTATCACTGTAATATGATAAACTAAGTGCTCGGCTACTTTACTTACTACTAGTACTTATACTACGAATTTTCGGGTTTTTTGAAACTTTGAAGGCCCGGGGGCACACTTTCCACTTACCAGATTTACTTCAAATTTTTTTTCCACCATTTTTATACACAAAGGAACCAATCTGGGGGGTAGCATCAATAAAAAAATAATCTTGCAAAATAACTGCCACCCTAATGCGCACAGATTTCGTTTTTGGGATATTAAGCTTTAAGTCGGCTTTCGCTTCCATTTCTTACAGCTTATATGTCATATCCGATTCAGTATGGTCAGCAGGCAGATAGTCAAGGTTCACGTAGTCAAGGTCCGTTAGTTGGCCCTACAAACGTCGGGTGATTCCGCCCCCAGCCTTAACTTATGCCTGTCAGTACCCTAAACCTGTCACCCAGACGTTGTTCATGCATTAATCGTATTAAGCGCTTTAAAAAAGTCGATAAATATCAGGAATAATGGTGCTCTGAATTCAAGTGGCTACCCGATAATAACGTCGAGAGAATTTTTGTGATCGATGCATAAACGATTTGATCTGAAGTCTGCCTGCTCTTGTCTTAACTCAGTCTGCAACACCTAAGAAAGTCTTCTATTTATGATCTGAGCAATAATTTTATTTACCACACTGAGCCAGGTTATACCCTTCCAATTTTTGCACTCATGAAGGCCTCTTTGGCAACGGGATGAATTATGTCCGCGCTGGCTTCGGGATCTGCTTTTAAAAGTTCTGGCAAGATATTATTTTTTATTAAGTTGAATATTTTACCCGGCACGCTTCTGTTTTCAAGTGAGTCTCTGATGCTTTGACGATTAAGACGATCAAAGTTGAAGAAAAAAATAGATGCAACGGGTCTTGCAGTTTATTCATTTGTTCTATTATTACTATTAAGAGTTGCTATATGATCTACCAACGCCTGTTTAAAATTATACTTATAGAGTAACTTAAGTGTTACGCACAAAAACATAATACCTCGCCAGTTTCCGCATAGAGTTGGATCGTCTTTTTATGTACCATTTCTTTTTTAGTACCTTAACTAAAATACCTGGGAGCATTCTGATGGAAACGATTCACAGTCCCAAAACTTCTTGAATAGGCCATAAAATAGCTTTGCTGTCTGCATTGTTTTCAGTTTTGAGCATTTCCTGACAAAAGACCATCGACCCCTGTCGGATTTTAGGCTCGATATAGCAGCCTTTCTTAACTTCGCAAAATTCCTTCAACCGAAAAACTATAATTTATGCGATGCGCAGATAAAAGAAGCTGACATTTTATGTATTGATAGAATTACGGGTCATTATCTTGAAATGGCAGATTACAACCTTTTGACAGTTCTGCCGACAAGTGTTGACTTTAGTTATGCGGTCTGTCTAATGGAAGCGTGACCGGTTTAATTTGAACTTGGATTTCCGTTACAAAAAAATTTAAATGCTGCTAAATATTGGTATCCCTTTCGCAGTTCGCGTTATGGAACTTGTTAGTTTTGTGAGGAATTTAGAAAGCGTACATTGTTTTTAGAAAATGAATTCCGCGCATGAAAAACGATTTGAAGCAGCTTTCCTATGTATTCATCCTAAAGGTTCAAAAATGTGACGTACTTGTGCAGCAAAATATTTGAAGAAGTCAAAGTCGTTCATAAATAAATGGGTGCAACGATATACCGAAGTTAAAAATCGTTAACGACCGCGTCGGACGAGGTCCAAAACATATAACTCTTCAAAGCAAGATCAGAGGATCATTGATGTGTTTATTACAAAGCCGAACTTATCGTTGGGTGAAGCTGAAGCAGTTTTATTTAAAAGTTGTGTTAATGTACCCAAAAGCTCCATTCGAGGATGTTTTCACTTTGGAAAAAGACTTGCAAAGGCTAAGGCAAATTCAAAATGGAATTGGACAAGCGTAATATTCACGGGTGAATCTTCTTTTTAGACGAACAGTTGCATGCGTCGTTCCTGGTCTTCTACTGATAAACGACAACTTTAACGAACTGCTATAAATCCAGTTAAGGTTCATGTTTGGAGCTGCTTCTCCGAAAAATGGCTTGGCCGTTTATTTATGTTTATCACCAAGTTGAATGCAGTTTTGATTAAGAAAATTGAAGAATTATTACAAAAAGCATTATTACCATCAGCTGCGAAGATTTTTGGAAGAACTAGCCAACCTAAAATTTTACAAGAACGCAACAATTCCAAATATCGAAGCGGAAGCTGTGTAGAGTGGAAACTGCAAAAAGGTATTGAAATGTTGGATAGGCATTTACAGTCGCCTGATGCTAACCCTATTGAAAACATTGCTACACTATTTTTGAGCAATAGCCGAAACTGAAATGAAAACAAATATGGACGGTCAAATAGTTATCAAGGCAAATTCGGCTGATTTGGAGCCTGACAACGTGCGCGGAGATTAACACGAAGTATGATTCAAAGATGTGCAGCCATTATACCTATGATAGCTAATGGTGGTGACTATGCATTTTATTGCTGTTTCTGCAACCAATCTCAAGAGACCTACATACTGGGTATTGTAAATATTACAAGCCCATACAATGCACTTAGACTGGAATTGGTCAAATAGATTCCAAGTTATGGCGATCCCGCTCCCATTAGACAGACTCTATACGAGTTCTTATGTTTGCTTTATAGAATAAACATCTTTAAAGATTTTGGTTTTTGTATTTTTTTTTTTCATATTAATTATTATTTACAATAGTTATTATTAATAGGACTATGAATAAGTTCGTGCGGTTTTACAACAGATGGCGTAACTTGATTATTATTCCATCGATCCACATTTCCAAACATTCATTGGAGAGCTACTGTCGTAAGGCACAAACGTCAGTATAAGTTTTTTATTTGAAGCGTAAACAACAATATTTTTACCACACTTGAAAATGTCGAATTTCGTGCCAAATAATGTGTTTTTGCGGGGAATTTTTTAATATGAAGAAAAAAGCAGCCGAAAGTCATCGTATCTTGGTGGAAGTTTATGGTGAGCATGCTCTAGCTGAGCGAACGTGCCAGAAGTGGTTTGCACGCTTTAAAAGTGGTGATTTTGGCTTGGAAGACGAAGAACGCGAGGGTGCGCCGCCAAAGTTCATGGATACCGAATTGGAGGAATTGCTCGATCAAGATCCGGCTCAAACGCAAGAAGAGGTTGCAAAAACTTTGGGAGTTGATCAATCAACCATTTCCAAACGTTTAAAAGCCATGGGAATGATCCGAAAGGTAGGCCATTGGGTGCCGTATGAATTGAAGCCAAGAGACGTTGAACGCCGTTTTATGGCATGCGAACAACTGCTTCAACGGCACAGAAGAAAGGGTTTTTTGCATCGAAATGTGACTGGCGATGAAAAGTGGGTCCATTACGACAATCCAAAACGTCGGGCAACATATGGATACCCTGGCCATGCTTCAACATCGACGTCGGCGCAGAATATTCATGGCCTGAAGGTTATGCTGTGTATCTGGTGGGACCAGCTGGGTGTTGTGTATTATGAGCTACTGAAACCGAATGAAACGATTACGGGGGATGTCTACCGACGACAATTGATGCGTTTGAGCCGAGCACTGCGAGAAAAACGGCCGCAATACGCCGATAGACACGACAAAGTTATTTTGCAACATGACAATGCTCGGCCACATGTTGCACAAGTGGTCAAAACATACTTAGAAACGCTCAAATGGGATGTCCTACCCCACCCGCCGTATAGTCCAGACCTTGCGCCATCCGATTACTATCTCTTCCGATCGATGCAACATGGCCTGGCTGACCAGCACTTCCGTAATTACGATGAAGTCAAAAAATGGATCGATTCGTGGATTGCGGCAAAACCGACCGAATTTTTCACAAAGGGAATCCGTGAATTGCCAGAAAGATGGGAAAAAGTAGTAGTAAGCGATGGACAATACTTTGAATATTAAATTTGTAACCATTTTACGTCAATAAAGTTTCAAATTTCGAAAAAAAACCGCACGAACTTATTCATAGTCCTATTATTATTATAAATTAGTAGTATTTGCATCCCTATTTGCGACGTACGCGTTTTTTAAATAACAAAGAAATGTATTACTTTAATTGAGTTTATTTCTTGTAATAATTAAATGCTTTCAGTTTGTCACATTTTATATACTAATATCATAAAAGTTATGTGACAAAATGAGACCCGTACGAATACCGGAATAGTGATAATACTTTTAAAATATCCCGTAATACCGGGGATATAAATTTGCATTTATATTGGCATCCCTAGTATACACATATTGTGCATACACCTATACAAATATACACAATGAATGTTTGTGAAAGTATTCGATAGCCATGAAACTTTACTTTGGTAAGTTGTTATGCACACCAGCAAAGGTTTCGGAAACAGGTTGGACTCTATATGTGGCGCTCAATCGATTTGAATCATATGCATATATATGTATGTATGTACATATGTATATGCATTAATTTTCATAGATTACCTGCTACCTCTTGCTGCTTTCAGATGAAGAGCATATTTAGGGATATAACTGTATTCACTTGTTTTTAACTTCAAAAGACTTGGAGTTGGTTTATTTTTCAGATTGAACATCTGTGACTATTAACCCAATGTAATATTAAGCCATTTCACATAATCGAAAATGTTTTTGAAACATCGATCACTTACAACATTGAAGCATCGATCCTGTTCCACGTAAAGAGCGAGAAGTTTTGCTTCACTGTTACCTTTAGAAAAAATTCAGATGAAGCACGCACTTTGCTCGAGGAGGTCTATGACGAACATGCAACAACGAAAGATTCTTCGGATGATTAGTTTAAAATGCAGTGATTTCGACTAGATGATAAAAAACGCACTCGCTATAACACGAACTAAATAAAACCAGCCTTGATTGCAGATACCGAATTTGTTCGACTTATCACTTCCGGATGATAGTCACGCGCCAAGCCATTGGGTACGGCGGCTGCATATAATCGTGCCCATAGTTATGAAAGTGGTCTAAGTCAAAATTTCAAAAGTATGATAATCTTCCATTACACTCCACTACTACACCAGGGTTTACTACCACACATCCCTCCAGTTTATCATGAACATTTTAAGAATCTTAAAAACTAGAAAAAATGAAAAAAATGGAATACCTTTTAAAAATAATTAATAAATATTCATGAATTATTTCATTAAAATTATTGATTCAAATATTACTCTTAGTTTTTTATTGAAGTAAGTGCTTTATAGGACATTCAATTAATTTTTGAAATGGTTTAAGTCAATTAGAGCTTTAAAAACAACACTTTCGTATGAAATTCGTACAAAATTTCATATTGATAAGAAATTTCTTTTAGTCGAGACTAAAATTATTATAAATTAAAATGTCGCATAATATAAAAATATTTTTTAACTCGTTCAAACGCAATTCATTAAATATCTCAATAACAGATATATAATATATGCCTTAGACAACTTTCATAATTATGGGGCACAATTATGTTGTTATACATTCACTTGTCAATGCTACCAATTACAGAAGGCCGTCCAGCCAAACTAATGATGAAAAACCAAACGAACAGAACTGATCATAAATTGGGCCAGATGGCTATCAGGATCATATCTTTGTTGTTGAATTTGCATGCAAAATTATCACCTTGATTCCATTGACCATTAAAGCACAGCTATTATTTGGCTTTGCGGCTCTTCGAGTTCCTGCGACTGCTCGGTATTACCAGAACGCAGAACTGCATTTGTCACTGGATAAAAGCGGTGACCGAACTCGTGAGCGGCTTGAGTCAAACGGTTTTATCTATTTTTCTAATTTAACTTTTCTTTTTAGAAGCGTTGTGGAAGTGCACCTAGTATATACAAGTATAAAAGGATACTAATAAGCAAATTGCATTTGATAATTTAACTTGTTTTATGAAACATTTTACTATATAATCGCTGTTCACTCTTCATAAAGTCGGTCACCGTTGTGCGGTTCAATCGTCTTCGAGAAGAATTCAGCCGAAGTAAGCTGGATGCTGCATTGTTGACATCATTTTTTAGTTCCTGTTTGTGAGCTATGACAATTTCTTCGTTACTTCAGCCACAACTTGGCATGCCAAAGATCACGATGAAGATCGCTATTTCTTATATAGCGAGATCAGTTTTCTATGATCCGCAAGTTGTTTTGCAGACGTTGAAGAGGGGAGATGCACTTTTTGCTAGCTCATCCATAAGTCCAAACCGGTCTTAATGTTTGTATCTATATAAATAAGTAATTTGTTGCAGATCGATAAATTTGACCGCCTACTAATGAGATAATATAGCATATTTAACTTCAAGTCCTCTCGTTTTTTCTCACATGAGCTTTACGGCGCAGTTTTGCACTAAGTGTTTTGCACAGATATTTGGCTTCGTTGACTATGGGGTTACTGACGCATCGATGAAGATTAACTTGTAAGTAGCGTTTTTTAGGGAAAATACTTTATGTCCATACTTGCATTTGCTTAGCTTTATTCTCCATTTCTTAGCTCCTTTAGCAATAAGATTAACAGCTTTTTCTGGTTTATTAGTTACGTTTTCGATAGTGTTTTCCACTGCAAGTATGCCAGTGTCATCCGCAAATGTTGCAGTTACTTGATGATTTGTCGATGAAAGGCTCGTCAGCGGCTTCCACTTCAACAGCCGTCGCATCCTGTGAACTATGTGTATGATGGGATTAAAAATATCTTTAAATGTTTTTTGGCTACAATACATGATCTGGGATTACCTTGAAATCGCTTATAATAAAGATTGTAGTTTCTTCCCGAGAACCCCTTCACCTCGTTGCTCCGCACCCAGGGTTCCTGGATTAAGGCTATGTCAAGGGTTCTTCTCCCCTAGGAGAACGGTTATGTTGTCCGTTGCAGTCTGTGAATGCTGTAAATTAATTTGGACAACCTTTAAAACTATTTTTATTGGTTTGCTTTCCCAGGCTCGGCGTCATTTAACTGCATGCCAGTTAGCAGTTCACTGGTGCGTCGACTTCATCCTGCTTCTCCTACGGATTTGCAGAAAAGAATATCTTCAGTTGGGCCTTTTGTGTACTGAACCGAAGTTTATTTTCCACTTTTTGCAGTGGGCAAGGCTCTCGTCTGTGATTTAAAAAAGGAAAGACACGCTGTGCTTCTGCGGAGCCCCCGCTTTAATGATCGACCAATCGGTTATCGACACTGAGCGGTTGTGAGCATGGAGGTAAGGAATCAGCTGATTGGTTTCAAACTCCATGTTTGGTATCCAAATGCGAGCCCTCGGCCTTCGTGGTATCTCGCTGGGTCTCAGCTGCTCTGAATTTTGCCCATCGCATTTATCAGGATATGCAATGAGTACTGGTCATCGTATTTGATTGCACAGTAGCCGCGAACCACTTCCACCGAGTCGAAATCTGGTGATTGACCCTCCGGGTCCGCCATGACATGGTCGACGATTATGCGACACAGCCGTGCCTCAATCTCCGACCATTTGTCGAGCACAGGTTTGCCGCGGTTGGAAGTTCGTCTACTAGTGCCATTTGAAGATGGTCCCGTGCCACCTCACTGAATTGCTTGATAGGTTCGGAGACTATTGCACCCTGATCTGAGATCTTGTGCTTCTTTGTTACCCTCTTGTTTTCGCCTTGTGAACGGTTTCGTTTTTTGGATTCTGTCTTTCGGGTGGTTTGGAAGTATTCGTCCACCACCTTTTGACACCTTGCCTGGTCAGCCTCATCTTTGGGTTGAGCTTTACCTTTGGTCTGGTTCTTACGAATCCTGCCTCGATGGTCCTTTATTTACGCGCTTTTGCCCCATGGCTTTAGCGGATGTTTTAGTTTCATTTATGGTTGTTGGCGTGCTTTGGCCGACAGCTTTACCCTAAACTGTTTCCTAGCTAGAGGCCAAGAACTCATCCTCCGAGGCAGACCCGATCCCCAGTTTCCTCGTGGATGACCGATTGCTTGTTCTGTCGCTTAGTATGTGTGCCCGTTTGTCTGTCCTATTCTGTAAATTCATTAGTCTGTCTTCCCGTCACTTAGTCCGTCTGTTTTACGCCGCTATCCGAGTTTCCATTGGTTCTTACGGTCACCTGCCCCGCCCAGAAAGCTCCGCATGTCACCATGTGCGACCTGTCGACCATGGCAGCGCCCCATTCTATGGCAAAGCCACTGCTACAACCTGGGGCGATCTGATATCAGGAGGGCTCCGTTAGATGGAATCCTTATTTAGTCTCCCCGCTGCCAAACACACCCAATAGGCATCGGTCGCATCAGACCTTGGATTGAGGAAGTTTTTTTAACAAAGTTTACGTCTTCGGTTTGTGTGGTTCGCGGGAGATCTACTATCCTACCTTCTATATCTGAAGGTGTTCCCCTATCCACCAGCTGGGGACGCGCCTTCTAGGGATGACAGGCTCCCTCGAGGGTAAAACAAGGGGTGATTGCTATCAGAAAAAACCGTGTCTATCATTTGGTGCTTTATGCACGGAAACTCGAACGTGAGCACTTCCGAATAGTAGTCACGCACAAACCCATTTGACTCGTTGCGAAAATTGGACGTTTGCTACATTATTGCGATCAGTTCTCCTTTTTACATCAGATAATATAATATACGTACTTGAGAGCTCGTCTAGAGACATTGTACGACACATCATTAATATACTAATAATATACTATTGTTTATTGCAGTACTTAATAATATTAATTGATAATAAATAAACAAATATAAAAAAAAAAAAAAAAAAGTTACGTTTTCGATAGTGTTTTCCACTGCAAGTATGGCAGTGTCATCCACAAATGTTTCAGTTACTTGGCGATTTGCCGATGGTAAGTCGTTGGTATATACAACAGATATAGCAGAGGGCCCAAAATGCTTCCCAGTGAAACACCTGTGTTTATATTTTTTAGAGCCGAATATTCATTTTCGTGTTTACGTGAAAACACCTATGAGAGAGCACAATGAGATATGACGAGAGCACCTCGCAGTATTGTGTAGGGAGCATTGGCTTGAGTTTCTGGAGGAGCTGTTTGCGCCATACTTTGCCGAAAGCTTGCGGAACAGCAGAGAGCGCACTTTTTTTCTCCATAGCGCTTTGATGAAGGTTTCATTGATGTTTTCGGAAACCGAATTTGTGAATAAGAATCAGATGTTTATTTTCAATGAATGACTGTAGGCGTTTTAAAAGTATTTTTTCAAAAAAATTCGTTGGTCAAATAGACAATTCAACTTTTCCGCAGATTACGAAGCACATCAGCCGTGATTAAATTAAAACTGGGAGACGTTATAAGCTCAATTTTGTTTATTTTCTCACCAAATTTATTGGCGTAACAGGAATTTTTATTGCTTGTGTACTTTTTTAAGTTCAATTTCGTTTTCATCTCTGGAGATCTGGTTTGTTGCCAGCGTTTCTGTAGTTTCTGTTTTTTTGCTCCCTAAGTTTCTGATAAAGAGGTCATACTTTTTCTCATTAGAGTCTGTTTTGGTGTGGATGGAGTGTTCCATGCTGCCAACTGTAGTTGATGCGTAAAATGAAGCACTGCGTCATCAAGCTGCTCGCCATCAGTGATATAACTGTATTTACTGCTCGAGCTGAACTTGAAAATATTTCTAGTCATTGATTAGCTTTGTCGCCCTCTGGTTTTGTGCTGCAATTCGAAATGTAAAAGCCTCGAGGCCGTCGAAAATAGTGGAAATATCAGGCAATTAAAATGCCAGACAATCACCTAGCCAAAGTGGTAGGAAAACCTACAGCAATGAAACCCACAGAAAGACCGCTAAAGAGATCGAACGAATGATGTGATATTAATCCTTTTGCATCATCGGAAGGAATAATCCGCGAACCAAAAACTCTCTTTTATCAGCAAGAACGGAATAATCTGCAAATTTTTTTTTTTTTTAAGTTTGGTAGGTAGGTGAAATGGTTGAAGTACCAGTCTGGCACTAAAGCCCCGTTTTGATACCATTATGAGACCTACAACAGGCAGATATCTACAGCCAGCCAGAGCTGTTGATATAATGGAGTAGATTGATGGAATTTAGTATTATAATATATATTGTACTGGAGCCAAAGGGTTTTCGAAATAGCACATGAAGGAATGGAGCTCCATCTTTTCTGCGCTTTCCTAAGAAATAATTTGTGCAGTTCCTCTTTAACAACTATCAGGTGGATGCCGATGACCGGGTAGGAGATCTCTGAGACCAATTCAGTTCCCTTCCTGGCGCGCTCATCAGCACTTTCAATTCCCTCTATGTTCTTTTGTCTTGGAACCCAGATTAGAGAAATGTTGCCTGCACACCTAAGAGATTTGATCCCCTCCTTACTGGAGTTTACTAGTTTCGTTCTCCACCATGACTATCGGAAAACTGTTAATATTTTCCTTGCTGCCGTGTTCCCTAATCATTTTACATGTATGCAGGATCGCAAAGGCTTCTGCTTGAAAAACACTAACAGTGTTCGGCAGTTTAAAGGAGATAGATAAACTGGCAGATTTAGAGAAAACCCTTGCTCCGACTCCCGATTCCATCTTGGAACCGTCAGTGAAGACAGAGCAAGCTTCGGTGCAGATTGTCCCCTCGATCCAATCCTGCCTATCCTGATGCCAATGCATGCAGCCCTTTGCACCCTCCCCAGTTTAGTAATAGTATTTCCCTTCCGAAGAGCTTCCCACCAAACCAGGCATCCATGCGTTAAAATAGGCAAAACCTCTGTGCTGTGTGCTAAAATTTGAGGAAAATAAATAATTTTGGCAATCTGGTAACATCCTTTTTCATTAAAACAAACAGCAAAAGTCTTGCCGATGCAAGGTATTATGGGCGCAAAGTCTTTTGAGTACATCGCACATATCGAGCGGCGATTCAAAAATATTTTTCTTATCGTTATTGCATTTTTGTTTAAAGCATCCAAGTAAATGTTGTGTAAGACAGGTTATTATCCGAAATAACGCATTAACAAAAAAAAATTAGCTTGAAAAACTTTGTGAATATTTAAAAGTAAAATCATCGTGCTAAAACTTTTTTGACTGGTATTTTCATGATACGAAATGGTCACTCTAAGATGTTCTGCTTTAATTAAGCTGAACACTGTACCACTGCGCCTATCTTTATATGCACAATTTTGAGCTCAAAACGGTTCTCATAAGACAATAAAAAAAATCAGTATTAATTTGCTCTTTCCGCAATTCCGCCTTTATTAGATAAAAATGTTTAAAGAAAAAAAATTCATAAGGAAAACAATGTTTAAAAGACTAAAAATGAAAAGCACAGAGTTTAGGTGCCTCACCGCTAGGGAAATGACATTCAAAAGGAAATTACGCACGTAAATAAAATTATAAATACATACATAAGAAAATTATAAAAATATACTTTAATATTTGAAAGAAAAACTCAGAACGATTTACAAAAAATAACGGCACTGAGGAAGTTTTTAGTAAGCGCCTCAATCTGTTCCTGTTGCTTTCGCCATGAAGCGGCTGCCCCAGCTGCAATTCAATTGAAACATTTGAGAAGCGGCAACAAAAGAGAAGAAGTGGGGATGGATACTTAACACAAATAAAACTTATTTTCCCCTCCAAGTAGCAACCGAAAAATAAATTAGAGTGTAGTGCTAATAGTAGATTAAAAAAAAAAGAAAATAAGTAAATATAAAAAATAAAAAATAAGAAATAAAAATATAAAAACTATAAAAAAGAATTTAAAGTAAATGTTTTGTTTGCATTTTCTCTCAAATTTCTTTGCAGAACTTGTTTCGGTTTTTATGGCAGAAGTTTGGATTGCTGCAGTTAATGTGCACCAGTACTACGGAGTAAAAGTACAGCAATTCACCGTACACAGAGAGCTATAAAAATATCAGTGAGTGAGCCGAGTTGCAAAAGAAGCTGCAAAACAACTACAACAATATAAAAAGTAATCACAATAAAAGCAAAAACAAGCAGTGCACGCAAGAGTATAATATTATAAGTAGGAAATGCAAATAAAGTAGCCATAAGCATTTACAACAGCAAGAACAACAAACGTGTCATTGTAAAACAGTAAAAAAAAAAAACAGAAAAAAAGGAAAAACAGAAATCGTACGCTTGGACACCTGCGTCTCAAAGCTTCAGGTGTGACCTGCAGCAAATGTGTAACTGCAAAACAACTGCACATACGTCATCAACAACTACAACTGCAGTGAGTTAGGAGGCGAATAGGCGATATTGGCTACTTCCATTATTCCCACCTTTGCTTTCCTGCGCCCCGGCTTGAATATATGCATATGTATTCTAACACATCTAGAGTACGCGCACCTTTTTTCAGCGACGTGCGCCTTCCCCTCGACGACTATCAATTCTGCGCTCATTGCACTCACGGCTGCTAAGCACATTGGCTTCACCGTCGCCACCACCGTCGCCGTCGTCGTCACTATGGGTCAGTTTAAATGTTGCTGCGTAGGCACTTTGTGGAGTAGCGTTTTTTTGCTACTCGTCACAATCGGCTACCGGAGTGGAAGCGGAAGTGGCACGCTCGTGTTTGCACAAGGTAGGAGTCAAAAGCACATACACATACACATGAGCGCGTTAACATGCTGGCACTATTGCAGCCACGTTTGGCCTTTTATGTGCTTACGCGTGCAAAATAGTGAAAGCATTTATATGCATACAAACATACATAGATATATATATGTACAGTGGGGTGCACAAATGAGTACATGTTAGTACTCCGTACACTTCCAAGTGCATAACAGTAACAACAATAAAGCAATTCGCAAAATTTTTTTTCAATTTAATTTGTTATTAAATTCTTAGTAAAATAAATAATAACACAAAACAAAAAGGAACAAATTCTAGGAAATAAGCGAATAAAACAAAAACCACTTCTATGTACTCAATTTTGCACTTTTCACCAATTGTACGGATAGAGTATGTTTTTAGTATTTTGTCCATAAACCTTTATTACGTATGACATTTTTCATACGGTTTGGCATACTTCTTACTAAATTTTGTGTAATTTCAGCCGGAATAATTTGCCATTCGTGCTGTACACGCCGCCACAATTCGTCTGTATTGGCTGGGGCTCTTTGATATTGTCCTAACCGTCTTTTCACGATTGACCACAAGTTCTCAATCGGATTGAGGTCAGGACTTTGAGCGGGCCACTGCATTACCTCGAACTTTTGCCCAGCTAGCCATTCTTTCACAATTTTGGACGTATGTTTGGGGTCGCCATCCTGTTGAAATATTATTTCTTCTTCAGGATAAGCGGCTATGTCAACAAAATGGGGAAGATGAGTCTTTAAAATATGCAAATATTCCTCCTTCCTCATTATTCCGTCAATTTTTTGCAATGGCCCAACTTGCCACCACGTGAAACAGCCCCACACCATGACGTTTCCGCCACCGTGTTTCACCGTTTCTTTAATATGGTGTCTTTGTATGGTTTCTCCGGGACGGCGCCAGCAATACTGCTTACCATCGGACTGAAACCGATTAAATTTTGATTCATCTGACCAGATTACCCGCTTCCAGTCATCTTCAGTCCAATTTTGGTGTTCCCTGGCGAACTTCAACCGCGCCTTAACATTTCGTTCCGACAGTGCAGGTTTTGGTTTTTTTACCGCTGAGATATAGCCGATGTTATGAAGGGCTCTTGCTGCAGTCCATCGGCTAACGGGTTTGTTTATAGCTATAGCCGCGTCCTTTGGGGTTAAACATTTGTCCTTTTTCAATTGTGACATCATGACACGTGCATCTGAATCCGTTAAAAGTTTTCGGCGACCTCTAACTTGTGCTTTAGTGACCACCCCTCTCCTTTTCTGGACTCTTATAACCACTGATTGGCTTATGTTCAGCTGCTTGGCTATTATTCGCGTCGCGGAACCAGCATTTGTCATGGATATAACACTGTCCTCAATTTGTCGCGATAATTTCTTCATGACTTTAATTACGTATTAAATTATTTCACTAACTTCCTCTATTTTATTCAATTTAAATGTGCCGCGTTCACAGTTTGCTTTAAACTAAGTAATCTTAAAATTTTCGAGAAAAAAACCAACGGTAAATAAATTTTTTCGCTGATATTATTGAGAGAAAACTGAGATTTTGCAGGTGCAAAATTGAGTACATAGAAGTTGTTTTTGTTTTATTCGCTCATTTCCTAGAATTTGTTCCTTTTTGTTTTGTGATATTATTTATTTTACTAAGAATTGAATAAAAAATTAAACTGAAAAAAAATTTTGCGAATTGCTTTATTGTTGTTACTGTTATGCACTTGGAAGTGTACGGAGTACAAACATGTACTCATTTGTGCACCCCACTGTATATCTACATTTACATACATTTGTACGCACACATTCATACACAGGCACACAAAATCCGCGCATAGAAATTTTAATTTGAAAATTGTGCGCAAATATTTGAGTTCAAAGCCTCGTTTTTTCTATTTCTTAACTCTTTCCCTGATAATATTATTGCTATGCATAACATTTTGCGTTAGTTTATTAATTTTTAGTAGTCAGCCTTAAAAAACAGCATTCATTTTTTCAATCATAGTTGTACAGGTATACGTAATTTACGAATATTTCCGAACCTATTTTTTTATTGTGCAAAAACGCATTTTGAATACGTGGCTTGGGACATACCCGAGTGAGTTCGTGTGGGACTACCATTCAATATTTGCCCAGTAAGGACATGGAAAAGATAGAATTGATAAGATGAAGATGAAGATTTTTTCTAGGAACACTTACCTTCTCGACAGGTAATTGTTAGCCTCAGATTGTGGAGTAGAAAATGAAAAGAATGAACAAATTAACATTCAAAATTCACTTCCTACTATTCCGTTCGTAATTACATACTCGCATATACATACTAGGTTGTTCAATAAGTTATGCTTTTCGATAAGAAAAACACAATTTTATTGCTTCAAACTTTTACACTTTATTAGTCAGTATAGTCTCCCTGAACATCAAGACATTTGTTCCAATGAGATTTCAATTTATGAATTGCATGCCTAAAGTGAAAATCTGAACAGGCTGCAAAATACGCTTCCACAGGTGTTATGACCTCATCATTTGATGAAAAATGCTTTTCACGCATGCAATTCTAGATCTGGAAACAAGTGGAAGTTGCCTGGGGCTAAATCTGGTGAATACGGCGAATCCTCCAAAGACTTTTTCCTTTTGTAATCAGGTATTTTCTTCACGAATTGTTTTCTTCAAAGACATTAAATGCATTGATGTGAACCACCATAGGGAGGACTACTTGCAGGCGACTTCTATACAAATTGACGACTTTAGTGGACATTTAACCCTTTCTGCCATATACTGCCCTCCTAAACATAAAAACTCTAAGACACTATATTTTGACTTTCTTAAAACTCTTGAAGGCCGTTTTATTGCGCGCGGAGATTTCAAAACAAAGAATACTTTTTTATGGGGATCCAGAATAATTAACACAAAAGGAATAAACCTTTACGATGCAATAATAGAAAATAAAAGTAACTTTTTAAGCTCTGGAGAACCAACTGATATGCGGAAGCGACCTGATTTAAATGACTTTTATATTACGAAAGATATTAAAAGTGAGCAACGGGAAATAATTCCAACCTTTGACCTCTCATCTGACCATTGTCCAATATTATTAAGCTATGAAACCAGTCCTATCCTAAACTACAAAACACATAAATTGATCAATAATTATACGATCTGGAATTTTTTTTTGTGCAATTATAGTGCAAAGCTTTAACATTAGCGAAAAAGAAATAGACTCCGCAATTGCATACTACAATGGCAGTATAGTGTATGCAACAACAACCTCCACACCCATAATCAAAATGAGTAACAACAAATACAAAATATCCCATAAAATCTTGGAAAAAATCAAAGAAAAACGAAAACTAAGGCAATAATGGCAATCTGAACGTT
Source organism: Anastrepha obliqua (assembly GCF_027943255.1). Taxonomy (NCBI): domain Eukaryota; kingdom Metazoa; phylum Arthropoda; class Insecta; order Diptera; family Tephritidae; genus Anastrepha; species Anastrepha obliqua. The sequence goes on along the minus strand of NC_072896.1, from coordinate 48,817,576 downwards.
CATCAGATATTAAAAAAGATTGAATATAACAACAAAAGAAATGAAAGAAAAATTTTAAAAATATATCCCATTACTGGGAGATATCAGAGCTAGAAACCATACACTATGGAAGGCCTGAAAAAAAATCGACAAGGTAGTTATGCACCAACCCCCTCTAAGGACAAGACAAATTCTTGGGCGCGAACTCCAAAAGAATCATTAAGGGGTAACACCACTCTACACGCGTAAAATAAACACGATTTTTAAAGAATTTTTTTGTATAGAAAGGGAAAACAATCACTCTGATTTGGGAAGTTATTACTTATATACTAAAATACAAAACTACAAAGTTTGATCGAAAAATTTTACAAAATGGCGGCATTGGAGACATTTTTGTAATGTGGTTTCTCTTGAAGGAGCTCCGCGGCACGCAGCACAGAGGGTGCAAATTTTAACCTGGAACAAGGAAATTTTTTTTTTCTTAATCTAGATAAGAATAGCTAGAGAAACACGTAGGGGATTTAAAAAATATTTATTTTTGTGGAATTAGCAAGGATTTGAAGGAAAAAACTCTATTTTGGACTAAAAAACGGCACTTAAATAATTATAACAATCGTTTAAATTAATCTATCGAAAATCCCCTACGCTCTTCTCTTAAGAAGGTTATTATACAGACGTAGTGAAAAACCTGATTAAAAATATTTAAAATTGTTTGAGTTATGCTGCGTGCCAATTTCAGAAAACGTGTTTTGAGAAAAACGCGTTTAAAGTTTGGAAATTTGGAGAAATCGTTAGGTATCAGTCACTAACGCTTGGTTAAAAGCTTAAAATATTTATGAAATAAACTTCGGTAACGTATAAAACTTTTTGTTCTGTATTTTAAAAGGTTCAAATAATAGTTTAAGCTTATAAAAAAAAAATTATTTTTTGAAATTTCTACAGTGGTGTTACCCCTTAAAAAAAAAACAAACATTGTACTATTGAACTCTATATTTTGTTCAGTTAGATGTAAGTTTGTAATTGAATTATGTATATATTTTCATTACCATTTTTAGTTTTAGTAATCAGTCTGGAATTATATTTTCTTGACTTTTTGAAATAAATAAATAAAAAATACAGAAATTGAGCACATTCAGCACACTCCACGATGTATTTTATGCAGGATTTCCAAGGATGATAGATTACCGGCCAGCTATGGTCAAAAACAAAATTGTGAGAGTAACTTCGGTTGCCATGACACAAGATTCTCGGATTCCCTCGAATTCAATGCCCTTACCTACGTTTTTCAACCATAAAATACTTACATATATACAAATTTACAGGCATAAACCAACACACAGTTTTCAATAAAATTACATGTATGTAAAATGTATTCCGATATGTACACAAGACGCATTAAAAAAAGAAGCCGAAAAGGATGTAAAAAGCTCTCTCTATTAAGCAAAAACGAACTGTTTTCGTCAATTATTTTTGGCGCGTTTCTTCTGGCAGCCCGCCATGAGCGCGCTCTCTCAATTTTTTCTTAAACAAACAGCTATGATTACGCCTGTTGCGTCAACCAATCAGCTGATTCTCTCTAATTCCCTGAGAGCCGGTTAATGACCTGATCTCTGACATATTTTCACTTATGTACGAGTGCAATACTCGTAGTTCTATTTTTGCCACCGATGTCAAGCACTCACTTAGATTAATGAAAATTATGGGCAAGTAAGTAAAAGACTGATGAGAATTTAGTCAAAGATTCATATACAGTCAGCCAAACAGAGGCAAATTTATTTCAAAAATGCGCTACAATGTCATAATTGTCGATTTTTTCGCGAACTGATTTTAAAGACATTTCCCTCATTAGCAATCGACTGTTTGGATTTTTATTTGTCAAGTGGACTCCACAGTCATCCTCAGACCCTTAACTGCAATTTGACCCACTTAGAATTGTTTGACGATTACGTGTACTCAAGTATGAATAGTTTGAAGTAGTTTCAGAGTGTCTCAAAAATCTTGAAGTAATTCATACTCTTTCTCAAATACCCTAAAAGCCAATCCTGCAATAAAATCAGATATTGAAGAAGTGAAATCAATGTACAGCGTGTCGATGGGTCGTCACCACCTTACTCATCACTCACGTCAGGTGGGCTTACAACCGGCTGCCAAAAGGGCAACGGGACTGTCTGCGGCGCTGATATTGACCCGAGCCCATCTGTTGCGCAGCTCACATGTATGTATGTATATATTTATAATTGGCACATATGTACACCCTTTTTGGGTGTTTGACCGAGCTCCTCCTCCTATTTGTGGTGTGCCTCTTGATGTTGTCCCACAAATGGAGAGACCTACAGTTTCATGCCGACTCCGAACGGCAGATATTTTTATGAGGAGCTTTTTCACTCGGAGGTTTGCCATTGCCTGCCGAGGGGCGACCGCAATTAGAAACAACTTTTTCTTAATTTTGGTGTTTCACCGAGATTCGAACCTACGTTCGCTCTGTGAGTTGCGAATGGTAGTCACGCACCAATCCATCCAGCTACGGCGGCCGCAGTTCACATAGTTAATATTATTATTAGGCTACTGCACAATACGAGCAAAGTAGATCTATTGTCCAAAGGATGCTGAGGTACCCTAAATTTTAAGGCTTTTTAAACATTTTAGCGGGTGGTACTGCCGCTATCAAGGTTCTGTAGCCTGTTTCTGCCCAGAGCAGGGCATTCCCAAAGAATGCGTTCTGAACTTTTAGTGTCCATTTCACAGAATTGGCAGATGATTGTCTCAGAAAGGCCAATTATTTTTCAAGTGGCTGTAAAGTTAAAAGTCTCAAATTTACTCTGCTAAGTGAAAGTAGATTCCCAGAAATTCCTCTGTCCGGCGTTAGGAATTAGGAGGGAGTTTCGCCAGTGTTCAAAAACTTCTTCACATGGTTAAGCAAACATAAAATCTTCAGCATGAAATTAAAATGAATAATTAATAATTGCAGCTATAAAATACTTTTAAATAAAACCAATACTTCAAATTAAAATGTTTTACATTATTTTTAAATTACATGAAATACTATTCAAGTATTGAACAGTCAACGAGGCCTTCGTGCAAACTAAATATGTTATTGAAATCGTTTTCTAACACGAAGGCTGTATTGATGTTTTTCATATATCACCAACACAGTCTCCGTTTTTTCGTAAATAAGCCGCTTTCAAGGCCCTTGTTACGTCAGCCAATCAGCTGATTCGTTCAAATGCGCTGGGAGCCGATTAACGGTCCGATCTTGGTCACACCTCTAAAATTCTTTACACATCGGTTCACCAGAACAGCGAAATGAAAGGTTCGATAGCAAAACTTGCTGAAAATAAAAATCCATTAAACTTCAAGATTGCCATATGGGGTTTAATTTTCTTTTGTTATTTAGCCTAATGTGTCCGAATGCCTACAAGTAAGAATACAAAGTAATTCGCAAAAAATCTGCATTTGTTATATTACAATGGTATGTATTTAGTTTAAGCGCCATAGAAACAGAGGAAAAAATAGCATACAAATGCATAAAAATACACACACACACTTATATACATAATAATAGTACTTTAGAATTTCAGAGGTTCATACAGCTTAAGTGAGCAATCGCAAAGTGCACTAGATGGCTTGCAGTCTTGTTGTTGGAATTTATAGTCCAGTGTTGTCAGCAAATTTATTTGTGCCACACATGTGAGTTGCTCACTTAACCGCCCATTCTCACTTGACGCCACGGTGCACAAACACACCCACCATACACGAATGTCCGCAATATACAATCTTCCATATTATACTCACGTTCGCAATCCATTCAACCGAACAACTAACCAAACGGGCTGTCATCACTTCCATTTGCAGGCCATAATCAACCAGATGAGCCGGAGCCCGAGTTCTTGGCGCAATTGACCAACTTTACAGTGCCGCAAGGGCGCGACGTCTCATTCACGTGCGTCGTCAACAACTTGGGCCAGTACCGGGTAAGTACGAACATTTATGCACCTTCTAAGCTCCATAAGGACATCCATTTAAGGAACTTATACATACATACATACATACACTCGTATAAATGCTTGTCTTTATATACGAATATGTGCGGTTATATCCGGTTAAATTCAAAAGTACAGGGGACATGCGGCATTTGTACGAATGTGAGTGTTGCGTTGCATGCATAACGGTGCCAGCGTTGCAATAAATTATTTTGCACTCTCTGGCGAAGAGCACGTTCTTCGTGCCGAGGGTGGCAATATTTATGTGTGTATATGAGTGAATGAGTGAAGGCACGAATGGCTGACCTTAACACGGCCTTTACGATGGCTAAAAAGGAATTGGAAGTATATGTAGGTGCGTACCATGGTGCAGATGTTCATACACACACGCATGTGCATACGTACATTAGTGTGAGAATGTGTGCACTTTTGTCACGCCTGAATGAAAATAAATGAATTACTACCTTTTAATGAAGTTTTATAGAATTTTTTTAGAAAAATAGGGCACATAATTCAAAATAATAATGAAATGCACTGGATACGGAAATTGATTAAGTTATTTAATAAATAAATAATGCCCAAAACCATAAAAAATAACCAGGTTCTTACGACGACTTATCACAAAGGCAGCCAAGAAGTATTGGGTATGGTAATAAGTTTCCGTCCTTTCTTAGCCAAAGTTAAGAATTATTTAAACAATTAAATAATAAATGACATTTTGTGTGTTATGCGCCATCGGAAGCTACCACTTCATTCCATCTTTCAGACAGCGTACGAATTCGTCTTACGAAAAATTCGAGTTCTTTTTACTTGACCCATTCATTAGCCATTTTTCGATACTCTCGTAAGAAGTGAACCGCTCTCCAATAAGGGCTGACTACATTGATCGTAACAGAAGGTACAAATGTCTGGGGGGTGGGGCAGGACTTCCGCACTCAGTACCTCTAAATATTTCTGGACTGATTAAGCAACGTGTGGCCTGGCGTTGTCATGCAGCAAAATTAGTTTGTGAAGTCTACCGTCCCATTCCGGCCGCTTTTCTTTGAGAGTTCGATTCAAACGCATTAGCTGCAGTCAGTAACGATCGCCAGTGATGGTTTCAGATGGTTTAAGGAGTTCATATTGAAGTGAAAAATAGAACGACCCTTTATACTCTTAAATGCAACCCTGCTCATACAATGTATCTATAACTTTGATGAATAAACATGTCTGCCCCTTCCGGTTTTGAATTTCTACCAAATGTATTGTGTTTTATTGACTGCGTACAATTTTCTAGTTTTTCAACAGTTCATAATAGATTACACCCTTCTGATCACACCAGACGCACAACATAACCTTTGAAGCATGGATATTTTTTTTCGCTGTCTATGGACCTGGCTCACCTGGCAGGCTCCAACATTTTCCACACTTGGGGTTATCATAATGAATCCATTTTTCATTGCCAGTGACGATGCGATGCAGAAAACCTTTTTTTTCTGCCGTTCAAGAAGCATCTCTCACGCCACTAAACGTCTCTGAATATACCTCTCCTTCAATTGATGTAGCACTCAGTTACCTGCTTTCTAGATCATTCCCATCGCGTGCAAACATTTACCGACGGCTGATCTGGGTATGTCAATAAGCAAAATTGTCGCATTTGGAGTCAGCATAATCCACAAGCCATTGCTGAGACGCCGTTACATCCTCAAAAAGTCACTGTTTGCTGTGCTCTATGGGCAGAGGGAATCATTGGTCCATATTTCTTTAAAAATGAAGCCGGCCATAATGTTACAGTCAATGGAGAGCGCTATAGAGCCATGATTAATGACTTTTTCGTGCCTGAATTGGACGATGTTGATGTGGACGACCTTTGGTTCCAACAAGAAGGCGCTACATGCCATACAGTCAACGCAACAATCGATTTATTGAAGGAAACTTTTGGTGAGCGCATTATCTCGCGCCATGGACCTGTGGCGTGGCCCCCAAGATCGTGCGATATAACACCGCTGGACTATTTCTTGTGGGGCTATGTGAAGTCGGTTGTTGGGCCTCTCGGCTGGAATTTATTCGAGCCAGCCGCGGCGGCCACTTGCCCGAAATCATTTTTAAAACATAATGGCAAACCCTTATCTTTATAATAAAGCTAAATTCTTGGCCATAACATTAAATTATATACGTTTTATTTCAACTTGAAAACCTAACCTCTAAAAAAAACACCCTTTACATGATTTGAAGATAATAATGAAACACGGCTTCCAGCAAATGATGATCTTTCGGGACGAACGTAGACATTTTTGGCGTCAGATAAAAAAGGATATTTACGCTTCAAACGAATATCAAAAATAGTATCAGCCTGTTTTACGAGTGCGGAAATTTATTCCCATACCCAATAATATCGGTCATTTCTTAATTTTGTATTATTTTCACACATTCCTAACTTTGATTTGAATATCAGTAATTTTCTAAACTAAATGTATGGCCAACCTATTACTTCGCGTGCCGAACCCTGTACATAAAGTCAAAATGTATTACCCTTTTGTTCCCACGACAGTCGGTTCTATGTAACTGGACTGGCCAAGGACTGTCACTTCAGTAGCACTCCCCTATATGTATGGCGAATGTTTGTGCTGCTGCAACAACAACAACAACCATTTTGTCACTCACTTTTCCGTATTTTATAAAAGTGTGCAAGGGTAAGCCTTCGTATAAAAAAGCCTCCTATATTTGAATTTTCCTAAAGCTCTGGGAGAAATGTAGACTTTTACCATCAAAATAAGTATTCAAACTCCATTTAATTTATAGTTACAGCTTGGCATTCTAAGTAAGCGGATCATAACTCATATTGTATTTGTTGATTTAAATTGCAAAAAACAAAAACAAAAAAAACTTTAATAAATTTTCATTAGAAGCTTGAATATTGAATCATTTTGCTCATATCTCTAATTGCAAGCAAAAAGCTTTCAAATTTGGTTTCTGTGGTCGATGCAATTATTATTCCCTTTCATCAACAACTCTTAGCCGATTATTTAACTTCAGGAAATAAAATATTGCTTACTTGCAGTTGACTTTTGTACTAATGTTAATTTGAATGCTTATATCTGCTTTCTTAAATGTGCTGCAGCTTACTTGTGCATCTGCACCCAAACAATTTAACAAACCAACTGTATTTTATTGCTGCAGTTGTTTATTCTGCTAGAAGATTTGTGCAATATTTACAAAGTGATCTATAAAACACTTTCTGACAGCTACGTAATACCGTAAATAAACCAATAAATTTAATCATTTAATGCACCAGAGCACTCACCGAAGCCTATAAATATGTGCAATTATGCATACTAATGCACTTGCCTACTTGAATACATACATGAAAACACATACATATGGGCGTGTGACCTATCCCTGCAGAGAAAAGCCAAACTAGTATGAAAACATAATATTCAGATGCCGGTATTTAATAGAGGAAAGCAAAGTAGTTCGTCATTGAGTGGACCTTTTTGGGTGATTGATCCAGTTTCTCCCGGCTGTGGCGACTGAATATTGCTCCACAAATGGAGGGGTTACGCTAGCGGGGTACGCCGCTAGTGAACGGTAAATGATTTCTTTTTCACTAGCAGCTTTTTCTTGGCAGAATCAAACTCGGAGGTTTGCTATTGACTGCCGCAAGATGACCGCTATTAGAAAAAACTTGTTCAATCATTCGGTGTTTCCCGCCCAAGCACTTTCGAATGGTAGTCGCATACCAGACGGCCGCTGAACAGAAATAATACGAGTAGTAAAATTATCAATTTCCCTGCAAAATTTTATTTTTTTATTCAACAAAGTTTTAGACTCGTCTATGAACGCGCCAATGGGCCGTGATGATAAGAAGATTATGTATAAGGAGATAAGCGCTATCTCCGCCACGACATAAAAATCGTGCTTGATGACTTCAATGCCTGGGTAGGCAAGGAGGGAATTTTTCGTCCCACAGTCGGGAGATTTAACCAGCACTACGAAACATCCGGTAACGGACAGAAATATTTGTAGTCTGTAGCACCAGATTCCAGCATAAAAACATATACATATACATATAAACATACTTGACCCTCTCCTGATCGAAAAACGCGAAACCAGATCGATCATGTTGTGATAGATGGAAGACAAGCTTATAGCGTTTTAGATGTACGTACGATCCAAGGACCTTGTTGCAGCCAAACTGTGCCCACTCCTCTGTGCAGCAAAAAACGTACATCTACCTACGCAAAAAATGTTCGACATCGGAAAGCTGTAATCGCAACAAATAGCAAGAAGATTCGCCACTCTACTCTCACTCCTGCTCTCAGAAAGTACTGCACAACAATCTGGCATGCACGAACAATGGAGTAACATTTCTCGTTCTCTACGTACCATCGCCGAAGAAAAAATTGGATTTCGGCGACCCCGAAAAACAAGTGCGACTTCGAAGAATGTTATGCTACCGCACAAAAAAAGAATGCCGCCTATAGAGCCACACTGCAATCGGGCGAAACGCGAGCCATGTGGGACCACTACGGAAGCTAAATACAGAAGAGAGACGCATGATACGTATGAAGAAACGAGAGGCCAAAATACCTAAGTGCTTGAGATACTGGTCAATAGGAACAACGCCCGAAATTCTACCGGAAAGTTTGGCGGCTTATAGAAGGCTTCAATGCACCCAAAGCATATTTAAATTATGGAGAGTATAAATTCTTAGCGAGAGTATTATATGAAAGGCTGAAGCGCACCATCAACCAACTGAATGGACCTTATCAGTGTGGCTTTAGTCCTGGAAAATATTCGATCTGATGTTCACAAAACGCCTAGTCATGAAAAAGACCCAGGAAAGAAGAATCGAGACACACCATTTTTTTGTAGATTTCAAAGCTGCGTTCGACAGATCGAAAAGTTGTTGCCTATATTCCGCGATTTCTGAATTTAGTAATATAATATATTTCCGTAAAACTAATACGGCTATGCCAGATGATGTTGCTCAATACCAGCAGCACCGTAAGAATTGAGAAGGACCTCTCCGAGCCGTTTGATACCAAACGAGGTTTCAGACAGGGTGACTCGCTGTCGTGTGACTTCTTTAACCTGATGTTGGAGAGGATCGTACGAGCCGTACTTAATCGCTCAGGCACAATTTTTTATACGAGAGCACAATAACAACCGCGCTATTAGTTCTGCCCTTTTCAAACTGGATAAAGAAGCAAAGCGAATGTGTGTGATGGGAAAGGAGGATAAAACGAAGTACCTCCTGTCTTCAAACAAACAGTCGGCGCACTTGCGTATCGCTACTCACGTCACTGTTCAGTTATGATTTGGAAGTTGTAAAAGACTTCGTTTATTTAGGAACCAGCATTAACACCGATAATAATGTCAGCCTTGAAATGCAACATAGAATCTCTCTTGCCAACAAATGCTACTTTGGACTAAGTAGACAACTAAATAGTAAAGTTCTCTCTCGACGAACAAAACTAACATTATATAAGACTCTCATCACGTCCGTCCTAACGTATGGCACAGAAGCGTGGACGATAGCAGTATCCGATGAAGCGACGCTTGGAGTGTTTGAGAGAAAGATTCTGCGTAAGATTTTCGAACTTTGGCGAATATCGCAGGCGATGGAACAATGAGTTGTATGAGATTTACGACGACATAGACATAGCGTAGCGACTATATCGGCTCATGTCGTTCGCATGGTTACAAACGCTCCGGCTCTGAAAGTATTCGATGCGGTACCAGCTGGTGGGAGCAGAGGAAGAGTAAGGCCTCCTCTGCATTGGAAAGATTAAGTGGAGAAGGACTTGACTTCACTTGGTGTTTCAACTGGTGCCGGTTAGCACGAGAAAGGAGTGCCTGGCGCGCTTTATTAAACTCGACCAAAATCGCGTAAGCGGTTATAGCGCCAATTGCGAAGAAGAAGTTGGATTTCATCCGAACCAACACAAGACTTGTGTATGCTCAATAAATAGTCACAAACATACCCAGAAATAGATTATACGCATGCGGACATCTCATCTCAACATCTCTCTTCTCCTTTCTAAATCAGACTTAGAGTGAACTATAGAAATTCGGTTTCAAAGGTGCAACTCTCGCCTAAAGACTAATTCCAGAATCGAAACTTTGTAATCAACAGAAATCAGATTAGGCTGAAAAGCGATAGCACGAGCTGCATAGATTGAAAGTGGAAGAAAAATTTTTCGGGAATATTTTACCAGAAAAGTAGGGAAAATTTTGGTAAGAAACTTCTGTGCACAGGGACTTAAAGTGCAATTCCAACTTCTACTAAATTTTGATACCTTTGGAACGAAAAGGGAATAGTAAGAATCCTATTGCACTAGAGGCAATCGATATCCCAATATCCTAATATCCTTTGATGAAAGACGAATAGGAATTGCTTAGTTCCCGAAAAGAACATCGCGCAGTTGATGTGTTTCTCTAAACTATGCAAATATGCACAGCGAATCACGTGAGTTATAAGCAAACTAGGATCCATCACTTCGAAGGTGAGCACAAAAGATTTAGTGTGGAAGTAAGCATTTTACAAAACAACACCAAATATTTCTGCAAGGATAGGTTGTGTGTTTACGGTCGCCCTTATGTGACCATTTGTTTTAGTTTATGTATTCTACAGCCCTCAAACACTCCCACATACACGCAACTACCACTGCATGATTGTTCGTGTAAGCACCTATCCACTTAAAGTATTCTGCTACTTATTTGTGTTTATACTTCCATTTTATACAAATATGTATGTATGTGTAAGTTAATCATTTTGTATATGCTTGCATGTACGTGTTAATAAATATGTATTTTCTATTCTGCCATATATTTTTTCAGGTTGCATGGATTAAATCCGACTCCAAAGCAATACTCGGCATTCACACCCATATGGTGTCACTTAATCCCAGATTATCAGTGACACACAATGGTCACAACACCTGGAAACTTCACATATCCCACGTACAGCTCAACGACTCGGGCAGTTACATGTGCCAAGTGAACACAGATCCCATGAAGAGTCTGGTAAGTTAACACAACTAACCCAATTGACCAAGTGAACAAAGTAGTCGGACATGTGATGAGGGCAATAGCATGAAACAGACGAGCCTTGGCGCTCCGTGGTTGAAGCTAAGCCAGAGGTTGAGACATGAGCTCTAAGTTGAGGTTGAGTAACTTAAGCTGCTGAACCAAATACGGCACTGAACTTATGCTCGGATTCGTATCATGCACCATCCTACCAACTACAATACCAATGTGCATACCTACCTACGTACACATACACATAAAGCCATTCAAATACCCTTAAGGCATGCATATGCATACATGCGCAGATGTGTGCATAATTGAGGTGTGACCAGTAATTTAAAGTGAAATTTTCCTTTGCTCTTTCCACTGGATTTTTACATTTTGTTACACTAGCCAATGTTGCTTAAGCTTAGCTGCCAACTCCAAGTTCAGTTATGTGCTCGTTTATACGAGGTGTGCTCAATAAGTAAGATGACTGCTTTCACGAAGACTGTTTATTTATTCGTCCACATCTCTTTTGTCCCCTTCAAAGTAATTTTCCACTGACGAAGCCTTTATGGCAGGACTTGGGGCCTTTAGACTCAAAAATTATTCATTGGATGTGTACCGTAATGATTAGACCGATCATCACTTATGCCTGCCTTGTTTAATGGCCGAAAGCCAAGTAACCACTGAGCAACTACTTGGTAGTTGGTACTTGGTAGACGGAGCTTTTCGCCATAATGGAAACAGTGGAAATCGTATCCAACAGAGGGTTCGAAAAAGTAAAAATTGAAATACTTTTGGACAGTCAATCAGTCCTCAAAGCCTTCAATACTGGGTTAGGAAATAAGTTAGTAGCATTTTCACCGAAGACTTTTATTTCAACAAAAAACAACAATTGTATCAATAAGCTAATCAATTATATGTATATTCGCCGTTGCGGTTTACAACCTCTCCCCACCTCTTGACAAATTTGTTGATGTTGTTCTGCCAAAAATCGCCTAGCCTAGTGTCAGAGAAGTTGTTGAAGTAGTTTTTAAGGACCTCTTTGTTATGGAAGTAACGCCCTTTATATGGTTTGACAGGGAGCGGAAAAGATAGTAATCGGTCGGTGTAAGGTCCGGGAATACGGTGGATGCAGAAAGAATTCCCATTAGACCCATTAGATTTCTGCAACATGGGGCCTGGCGCTGTCATGAAGGAGTACCGTTTGATCTTGCCATTCAAGTTTTTTTCAGTCGAACATCCTTATTCACGTGGTGTAGCTGGGCAATGTAGAGCTCCTTGTTGGCCGTGGCATTCTTTTCGAGCAATTCGCAATGCACCATGCCCTTCCAGTCCCACCAAACACATGTCATGATCTTTTTTGGATGAAGATCCGGCTCGACTCTCGGTTTGGCATATCTCCTGGAGCCACCCACTCCTTTCTTTGCTTCATATTGATGTATAGGCACCATTTCTCATCTCCCGTGACGATTCGGTACAAAAAGTGCTGTTTATGACCGCGTGTTGCTCGATGGCGGGCGAGATGTTGAGAAGCAATTTGAAGGCGACTTTCTTTGTTGTTCTCATTGAACTCGTGAGGCACCCAGGCTCATAATTTTTCGGTAAATCCTATGGAATGAAGATGATTGAAAATCGTTTTATTATCGTTCATTTTTCCGTCCAATTCACGATTGGTTTGGCGATTGTTCTTCTTCAAACTTGATATGAGACGTTCTTCACCGGGACGTGTCATCGACGTCAAAGTCGACATTTTTGAACTTTGCAAACTATTTCCGTGCTGTAGACTCGTCTATGACAACTTCTCCATACGCGTCGCAAATGCCCCGGACTCCTTCGGCAGCTTTTTGACCTCAAAAAGAGCAGGTGTCGAACATGTTGATTTTTGTCTCCTGAGTATTCCATTTCTAAGCCTCCAAACTAAAAAAACAATCGAATAACTCAAAAATGCAATTAACATTGTTTTAAAGAGCAGAAAGAGGTCTATCGAATGAATACTTAACCTTTTCCAAACAGTAAACAAATCATTGTAAAATAAAATAAAATATAAAAACGCTATGAACATACTCCCCAACCCAAGAGATTTACATATATTTACTTCAAAAGTCTTTATAGAGTGCAACAATGCACTCAACAAACTTTCGATTCGTAATCAGACCTCTGTGACTTGGTTACTAGATTACTCTGTGAAACACTTACCGGCCACTTTTCCTGCAATAAATATTTAAGTACTATAATATATAATATGACTATCTAGGACTTAATGTATATTCTGCTGCGATGAAGAGGAGTCCATGGAACACTCAATCACCAATTGTGGAGCATTACGTTACAGGAGTCGGGAATCCTGGGCTCGTACCAACTAGAGGATTATGGCTTACAAATGCTCCCTCCTAAGAACTGGTTCAAGACCTCGCAGTACAAACTAATTAAAATTTAGCAAGAAGTGCACAATAGATCAATCTGGTCGCAGTGCATAAAGGTCTTAGCCTAACCCGTACAATCATTAACATTACCATTAACATGCTATGGTACTCGTATTAAGTGGGCAGAAGCTAAATGCAGGCTACAGAGTTAGAAAAATATTCAAAGGATTACCTGTTAGGAAGTGACATAAGTACTCCCTGAAACCAAAAGCATTATTCGACATTATTTACCTTGGAAGAGGTTCTAGTGTAGGGAAAATTCTGGTAGGATAGCTGCTCGGTTTACTGGCGTATGCAGGGCACTAAAGTAAGTGAAAGAGCGGGCACAAAAGGTCTTCTTACTAAAATTATTATTAAATGGGGATCAGCTTAGAGGTATCGAATTTTAAATTGAAGTAACAAAACGAAAATTCAAATTGATTGGATAACCTTTATTACTTTTGTACAGAACTATTCATGACATTTATTTTTTAAAGATAGTCCCCTTCAAATGTTGGCTGCAACTGCACCGTAAATCGACCATCCGTAAACACCAATTTCGAATAACTTGCTGGAGGACTTTGGTCGGTATCACGAGAATAACTTAAGTAATGTTGGCTTCCAATAGCTAAATTGAAGCTGGTTTATCCGCATTTAAGCTTTACATACTCCCACAAATAAGAGTCCAAAGTGTGATATCTAAAGGTGGACAATCTACTGTTCCGAGACGAAGGATAAATTGCTCACCGAAACAACGACGCAGTAAATCCATTGTTTCACGTGCGGTATTGCAAGTACCGCCATCTTGTTGAAACCAAATTATGTGGAGATCACGCGCTTCAATTTTCAGTATCAATAAGTCGTTTATCATTGGCGATAGCGTTCGCCATTCACTGGTACATTACCACCAGCCTCGTCTTTGAAGAAATATGGGCCGATGACTCCTCCAGCCCATAAGCCGCACCAAACTGTTGTTTTCAATGGTTCCAAGGGCTGCTCGTGAATGGCTTCGGTGTGCACTTCAGCCCAAAAATATAGCAATTTTGGTTATTGACCTAGCCATTAAGCCAAAAACGGGCCTCATCGCTGAACACCATAAGTTGGCCTGAACATTTTCACAGAGCGTCAATTTTCGTAATAGAATTGTACGATTTGTAAACGTTATTGTGGCGTAAGTCTCTCCATGGTGAAATGCCAATGAATACTGAAAAAAAGGTATTTAGCTTAACAGTAGTCACGCGTTTTTGGTAATCCCTTGAGTTGTTTCAGCGATTCACCTTTTATCTACTACATCGTTGCAAATCTCCATATTTTTATAGGTTTCTTCAGTTTTGAGGACAGCAAAAAGTCGCAGGATGCCAAATGTCTCTAGTTTTAATCCTTATTACAAATCAAAACATTCCAAATGCTTGCATGGTATGAGCCAACCGATATGCCAACATAATCGGCAACTTCTCTAATAGCGACTCGACGATATTCCCAAATTTTTTTCACTGCTTCAACTTTTTTATCTGTTGTTGACGTGTTGGGGTGTCCAGAGCTAGGCTCATCGTTGGCATTTTCACGGCCTTCTTGGAAAGCTCGTGCCACTTGTAAACATTTTTTTTCTCAGAGTAGACTCCCGTATAGTATTGTCAGCATTTAAAGCCATTGTCGGCACTTAATTCTATTTTTTACAAAAAACTTTGATACATTTTCTCCGATAGCAGAAACTCGCCGAGCACACCAAAACACATCTACCCTTTCGATCAAAAGCAAACTAGATATGCCGTCTATGTTCAGGCCATGCGTACCAATACAAGAAAAGCAAAAAATTAAAAAGCGAGTTTGCATTGCCTGCGAATTTGCATTGAAAAGTCGGCTTACTTTTTGAACACCCCTCGTATGCGATTATTTTGTTCATAGTTGCTGACAAACAATAATATTTTCTTGCAAAACTTTCACACCAAAATGTGCTTCTAGCCTCATTCCTCTCCCTTTTAATATTTTTTGTTGTTTATTTTTGTGTTACAATAATCGTGAGAATATTCGCATAACACCCCAATATGCGCTACTAAATAGCAAATATCTACTAAAGAGAATGAAAGGCGTCCGAATGGAGCTATCCCTTAAGCCTTGTGGGGAGGAAGGGTTGTCACAGCACATCAACAAAAACAAATGCTTCTTACAAGTATGGCATCAAAAGGTGTCGCAGTCGGCAAGTACTTGGCTAATCCATAAATATACATTAAAGCGATATGCTTATAATAATCCTTAAGGATCACAACTCACCCTCCTGTGCACGCGAACGGATATTTTATCAGTCGATCTCAAGTTGCGCCTTGTAGCCACACGCAAATGTAAATATGTATATGCGTACCCAGCTGTTGTTGTATGTCAAGTATAATGCAGCTTCCGGTCAACCCAATCGAACATTTGCACCATTATGGTCCTAATATTTGCCACAGCTGCCGTACATAAGCCGTTTTAGCTGAAATAATAATACAGTTGGTGATAATATTTTACACACATTTGAGCCTGGGTGTATATGAACCGCAAATAACTGGTGATATGTGGCAAATCTATATGTAATATAAGTATGTATGTGCAAATATGTGTAGATATGTACTGTTAGATGCACATATATATATATGCGTCTGGTTGTGAGTCATAAGTGCTCAGGCAATGCAGTAATAAACAAACAAAGACTGGGCGGAGGAAGGCTGAAAGATTATCATTATTCATTCGATTCATCGTGAACTTGTTTGGTAAAATTCTATACAACATTATCCAAAGCCTCTACGTAAATTTCTGTCTTCATCTTGCGTGAAATAAAACAAGTTGGGGTTTTGCTATGGTAGCTAAAACGAATTATGAGAGAACCGCCGTGGAAGACTCCCAAAAGTTATGACTATTGGGGAATTCGAGTCTATATAGCTGCTTAGTGGCGCGGTGTAGCCAGTCTATTTTAATATTTTAAATTAGAATCTTCACTCAAAACTTGCTGCATTCTTCTTTTCGTAAGTTCACATTTAATGTTTTGTCGTCGATATTAAGGTTTGGACCGGTTCTTTAATTTTGCCGGTAGATCTCGGGCATGATTATTTGTGATTTTTTGGTAAAATAGCTTTTTACGTAAGTTGAGTCTAGTAACCATGCCGACAAGCATACCTTGGCTCTTCCCCTTGGTACGACCGCCTTGAATCGATCCAATACGTGCGAGACAAGCTGACAATGACTTTCTACATAGCCTAAGTCGTTGAACGCACGATTCGGTAATGAACGAAGCATGTGAACCATTATTCAGAAGCGCCCGAGCGTGTTGCCGCCAACCAGCATGGTCTTGCAAATAAACTTCAGCCATAGTCAAGAGTATAACGCGTTCAGAACCAGCGTAGTGCGAGGCAACGTTGATAGTTTGATCGGGTGCAGGTGCAGACTATTGTTTGCTGAGTCTAACATGGAATAGGGTATGATGATGAGGTTGGCATTAGCGATAACGTGCCCATTACTCAGACAGTGCAAGCACGCACCTTGAGCCCTGATTGCGGCAAGCTTAGCCTTTTAGTTAAGTTGGCCAAACTTTGAGCAACTCCGCTGTTAGTTCATGCTCCTCTGGTGGATCAGCATGTATTTTTCTTAGAAGCCTGGCAGCACTCCTGCGATCCTGGTAGCCTCGGTCTACCACCCTCAGCGTCGGCCATTTATCGGTACTGGAGCTAGCCGTAGCTATATCACCGGCCGGGCCAAACTTTGCGGGCTGGATAACAGAAACCTACAAGACAGCGCACTTTTACTTGTGCTGGGGCCTGTGGTAATGGCTGCCTTCCACCGGGCTTTCGCTTTGTCGGTTGCAGGCTGTAATGTTCGGTCAAGATTACCGATACGATAAGTTTTTGGAAAGTTCGGTGTGACCGTAGCTCGAAAGGCGGAAATTGTCGTTCCGTGCCGTCTATGAGGAGGGCTGGTCTCCCTTAATTTTTTTTTTTTTTTTGTTTGGGAAGTTAATTTTTGTTCCCACGAGTGTCGGAGAAATGATGTCCGCTTGTGCATAGCTCCGAGCTACACAGTTAATGTAAGCTCTGTTTATGACTTGACTATTTTTGAAAGAGGGACCGAAGCCTGACAGATCCTTGATCCAGCCCTTTACCCCCGACCATGTTAAAAATATTTGGGTAATGCAAAGTATCCATAGTACCCCTAACTTAGCTAACTACCTCCTCAACCTAGGACAACTGTGGTACCTATTACCAGTCGGTTCAGGGGAGGAAGTTTTGCTAACCCCATCCACTATTTCTTGCATGAGCTTATACGTTGTGGTTAAGAAGTCCCAGATTTCGCTGTAATTGCTGTCGCTCTTCAAATAGTTACGAAGATATTGTAGCTTCTGTCCATCCGACAGAAATGCATTGGCATTGACGAGCGACAAAAATACGTCAAGGAATGTGATCTATTCGGTGGAATGTACCATTACTCACCTTGAATGCGGGATTGCTCTTCTATCTCAGCGTTTTCGTCACCACCCGACAATTGAACGTCTTGTTGAGCTGCACAAAAGCGGTGCCAGTTCCACCAATAATTCCATGTACTTGGGAATAACTTCTACGTCCGCTCAAAGTTCGTCGGCTTTGCCCGTTTTTAAATAGTGTTTTATGGCGAATACGGAATCGCGGACTTTAAGCGACGACACTTTGGACTGTACGGAATTAAAATATCGCGGTATTCGGCTCGAAGGACCAAAATGTACACGTTTAAGAGTGTTTGCAGGTTTGCTATGCGGGATTCGTATGAATAAAAAGTACGAATAATTTGCTCGAATTTATTTAGTAGAGATAAAAGGCGACAGAGAGTTTGTCTGCCGTCAAAAAATGCTGCCAACCAAGGCATTTAGCTACATTTATTTAAGGGCTAATTGCAAAGATATCGAGTTAGGCGCGAACAGATAGAGTTAGTAGATACCTCGATGAATTTTTGTACCCAGATATGTAACATTATCATATCTTATTATAGAAAACATTACAAAACTTTCGCTGCAAAAATATTGCTTTTATCTTTACTTCTCTCTACTACTTTATAATACATGCATATGTACATATCTTTAAAATGCACGATCTCTTGTATGAATTGGTATATAGTTTATTTATGTTTTACTTTGTTCCATATTTGTTCACTTTGCACAAATCTTTGCACTTTCATCCATCTCTTACCTGAAGTCTGGCTATTTGGATGTTGTAGTGCCGCCTGACATTTTGAATCATCCCGAGCAAAACCTTGAAGAGGGTATCAGCAACGAGGGCGGCACAATACTACTGATTTGTAGTGCCACAGGAGTCCCTGAGCCGACAGTACAATGGAGACGCGAGGGCGCTAAAGACATAGTCCTACGAACGGAGACAAGAGAGAAGCAAGGTAAAGTTATATAAACAAATTTTTTCCTAATAACGTTTTCTTAAATCTTACGAGTAATACAGGTATGCAAGTAGTTAGTAATGCGAATAGCACACAGCCATAGTTTAACCAAAAACTGAGGCCTTAGTCAGAAATATACTTAAAATCTTTGACGGTCAGAAAAATTCTTAATATCATACCATAGTCCTGAGTTAGGGCACACATCAATTCGAGTAAAACTGAATAGAAAAAGTGTATTTTATTTTTTCCCATATCATAGCCAGTTTAGTGCATGGTGGAGAGAATTCGGAAATCGTGGTCAACATCAGACCGTTAACCGATTCGCAGCGATTTTGAAGGAATCAGCTGATTTTCCGACGTAACAGAGAACTTTGTATGCGCGGCAATTGTCTTTAAAATGTGCATTGTTTTTAAATGAATGTGTAACGGTTAGGTACAATTTTATTTATGAGTTCCTTTTCAAGAGAAACTATTTTGTTAAGAGAACGACTTTTTCGCTATATTTCAGGTTATGTAACAAGATAAAGTACTCTTTTTTTTTAAATGTCGTTATGGTTTCTTCATTATTTTCTGGTACTTTGTTGCTTAATTTTACTATAAATAAACCTCTTGATGCCCTATGTCCCACTAAGGATTGAGGACCGAAAGAAACGATGACACCTCTATGGTTTTAATTCGCATTCAGTAAATTCAAACGCTTTTTAAAACGTGTAAAAAGTTTTGAGTTAAGAAGAGCTGAAGAAGAACCTTTTCGGAGTAACCTTTTCTAACATTCGTTTGTTTGATAATACAGATTTTTTTTTTAGCTTACAGTTTCGGTAGCTTTAAATTAAAAAAAAAAAAAGAAACAAACACCAAACTTAAAAATTTTCGCATTTTTGGTATGAAAAATCACTAAATTTATTGCGAAGAGCAAATTGTTGACAATACTGCATAACTCAGCTAATGCGGCATCACACACTCTCTGGGCGCAATTTTGTTTCTACCATTCTTGGATCTGTACAATAGTGATAGCCAAGCAAGACTGGGAGAATAAGAGACTGCACCTTCCGAATTCGCTGTGACGTCAGGCGTCATCCGCATAAATACGCAGAAAAACTATGTTTGGAATTATTTTTTATAATTCGTGTTTTCACAATTTAACTCGCAGTACTCCTTTTCATTTGTTTGTTTAGTTTAAATCTCACAAATTACAATATTGCCAAGTCATTCACTGAATTTTCACAAATGTGTAGTTTCTCCTCCTTTTGTTTGTTTTGCTCCTTTTTTTTATTATTATTAAAGCACCTGACGTTATACTTATCAAAATCGCGGGAAATAAAGTACCATAATAGTTTTGGGAAAACGCCACCTTCTGTATTTAATTCGATTTTAGCCAAATCAGTATACCAGCTGATTTGGTTTCTTTTTTCGCCCCGTACATTCAAGCGTAGATTCAAAGAATTTTACTACTAGACGTTATTCTATTCTGTCCAATGTGACGTTGACCGAAAAATTCTCCATCGTATAATTATTTCTATTTGCGAAAACTTTATTGGGAATACTACATATCAATCATCATGGGAAAACTGTGCCAATAACATTTGATTCATTCGAACTGAGCTTTTAAATTTTTAATAAATTGGATAAATTGGACTAAAATATTGCGAGTTCCTATATTTCGCCAATAAAAATATAGTATATAAATTAAGTTTTAGCACTTGATCTCACGGTAGTTAATTTTAAAGCCTAAATTTATATTAAATACTTTTGTATTTCGTCGAAACTGATGGTCACGTCCACTACTTGGTATTCTAACTCTGCAGCTATTTTTTTGATTCCATTGATGACATTATTCCGCAAAGTAGATAATTGTTCTGTCTATAATTTAAATATACCCTAGTAATTAATAACAAAGTTGGCTTTTTGTTCTTCATGGAATCCGCATACAACTTGAAATCTTTTGTAAGCCGCCATGATTCCTAGTAAAGTTTTCGAAACTTTTTTCTGCATGCCAGCACGTCAAGCAAGCGGTTTCTCATTCTTTTTTTTCGAATAATGAGTTTCTCTTTCTCTCTCAACTCACAGCAGATATTCCTCACGAGTCGCGTTTGTGCTCAATTATGGCGTGGCGCAGTAGGCAACATAAAATTAAAGAAAAATTAAATAAAATACTTCTACAACAGCGTGACATCTAGTCGTTTCAGTTATTTTTCCGGATTCACCGATATGGTCCTTCTCCTTCGGCAGCAGTGACTCATCGCACGATTCCTTTTGTTATGCAGTACATTTGAGCGCACGTTGGCTGAGTCATGGAAAAAAGATTTTTTGAGGTGTAGCCAATATCAGACCGTCAACTGGCTCTCAGAGGATTTGATAGAATCAGCTGATAGGCTAACGAAACCGGGGGTGTGTTTACAAAAACAATGATATTGTGCTGGTGATATACGAAAAAAAATCAACACAGTCTTCGCTTATGTTGCTTCTTTGCCGGCTGATTGGACGAACATGTGAATACGTGTGAAGCGAGCGTTCGAAAATCGACTACAGAAAGCACTGTGACGTGGCAGATGAAGTTATACGCACAATTTTGTTTTTCACCATGACTGATGAGAACATAGACAATGATATAGGCATACCTTGCAAACATGTAATAAGCAGCTTTGAAGAAATTTTAAGACCATCAAAGGAAAGTTGACGTAATGAAACGCAGAATGGCCCGACAGCTGTTGCCGACTCTGTCGGCAGTCCTACAGTCTTAACACACTGATTTCAGTCATAATGACGCACTGGCCAATCGGCAGGCACGCACAGAGGATGGGTTTGCAAACATATGACTTCTGCTGAAGTTGTTTAGATGAGGAAGAGACGATACTGCACCTTTTGTGCCATTTTCCTGCTCTATCCAGACGTAAATTAACCATTTTAGGTAGACAATTCATTAATAAATTGGCAGATTTAGTTCTGTTGAAATGAGGGATCTTCAACAATTTTTGAAAAATACACACTGGTTTTAGGAGAGACAAGGACAATCTCCCCACGTGGCATCCGAATGGGCTATGAGCCTGAGTGTGTCCCACAGTGGGCATTGCTCAAGAATGATAAGTTATAAGACTTGGCCACCCGAAGCAAAATTGTCAGCGTACGCTCTTACGCTCTTTAAATCGATCATTGTTCAGATCGCAACGAAGTAACATGAGCTGTAGCTACGTTGATTTTTTCTTATATCACCAACACAATCTCAGTTTTTTCATAAGCAAACCACTGTCAAATCACCTGTTCCGTAAGCAAATCAACTGATCCTTCAAAGTCGCTGTGAGTCGGCTAGCGGTCTAATGTTAGTCACATCTTCTGAATTCACTCCATCGTCGCGATTGGCGCTTTTCGACGACGAGCTTTTCTTATGATTTTAGCAGCGAAATGTATTTTTTTAATTGTATATAGAGCCGGCTTGCTAGAAGAGACCTTAAAAGGCTGAAACGGCGTATCAGTGGTACTATTAGAGTAGTGGATCAAAGTCGCCCTGGCCAACGACACATCTTTTCTCACCTGACTACCCAAATCGATATTTTTGCCGGTATGCACCTTTGTAAATCAAGTCTTCAATGAAATATCCGTCTAGCCAAGAGCAAAAGCAAAAACAAGTCCAGTCCACTTCTTTCGGCCTCTTAAAGAATCAAGTCACATTTTATTCAAATGATCTGTAAGGTAGCTGAATATGTTTTTCAAAATCAACACAAAAGTTTATAGAGTACACATAGGGCGATTAAATGGTAAGTAAAGCGATACTCATTTATATGTTGGAACCCTAATTGAGCGTTGGAGAACAACTTAAGGGGACAAAGGAGGCAAACAATCCACTCAGCCACTTCAACCTTCCATAAGTACACTTACACTTCTTTGTAAAGGTTGGGTGCAAATGTGTTGGCGCAAGCGATTAGGTGTTGAGGACACTCATCGTACACTGTAATGGTTTGTTGCTGCTGTAGTGTGTGTGTATGTGTGGCTGATCAAATGTGTGTATCTTGTACATAAACGCAAGTGTCTGGCGTGCCACATAATGACTGTTTAGCAAAGTCGCTGTCCCCGCTCTAATGGTTACTTTTATTTTTTTTTTTTTTACTTTATCTCTTCTTTTCTACTTATTTTTTTCCCGGGAAATGTATGAAGTTCAAGGGGATAAAAAAGGATTGAGGAATGACACTCAAACACACACAAATGCATAAACTTTATTTTCTACCCGTATTTGTGTTTGTCTGATTGTTTGTGGTAAGGACACAAATAAAAAGTAGGGAAGCTACGTTACATTAGCATTCGTACGTAAGTCAAACTGAAAAGTTCCATACAAACACATACATACATGCATGCTTACCCATCTAAATACATAGACTGTACAAAGGAATGTGATATACAAAACCGAAAAGTTAATTAATTAGGTCGCCACACTCAGTTTGTTTGGCTTTCAATAGGAGACTTTGTGAAATTTCTTTCCTTGTTTATTCAATTCTTTTGCAAATTCGCTTCCTAGTGAGTGTGTGTAAAAAAACCACATTTGAACCACATTTGAAAATGTCTCCGAAATGCATACCGAATTTTTTATTTGGTTTCTTTCGCCCTTCTATAAATAAATACATATATTGATATTTACACATGTGTGTATGTATGCATGTGTGTATGTAGTTATATATCCTTACATACATATGTAACTTACATACATATGTAAGTACTTTCCTGACTCATTCACTCTTTCAGAAGTTTCCTACATTTACTATTTACAACTTTTGTTTGATTTCAGTGGTCAAATCAGTGGAGGGCGAGAAGCTGGTATTGACGAATGTACATCGCACTGACATGGGCGGATATTTGTGTATTGCCTCGAATGGTATACCGCCGTCCGTGAGCAAGCGCTTCGACGTGCATATCAATTGTAAGTACCACAACAATAACAATAACAATCGCAATTACATTTGAATTCATTGGAAGAATGCAGTCACAGCGAACCCAAATAAGGAATATTTGAGAAAATTTGATATCGAGTTTTGTGTTCTTAGAATTCTTAATATTGAAAATGCTGGTGACATTCTACACAGAATTTAGTTTATATTGTGGCTTATTACAAAAAAAACCTTTTTGGCAAAATTACATTTCTGCTTTACATTAAAAAAAAAAACTATAAATACACTTAAAGGGGGCAGTTCCGCCAGACAACCAGTTTTTCAATAATTTTTTGCGAAAACCTGAGAGTATCTTTTTATCCTAAAATAAATTAAATATTAATACTCATGCTTAAATTAATGTACAAATATTAAAAAAAAAAATGGCGGCGGTACAGCTGCTCAAACGTGGATCCTTTAATTTGCGCCGTGGAATGTACAGGCTCTTGTAATCAATTGAAATCAACTAGACAAAAAGTTTTCATTTTAACAAAAAAAAAATGAAAATTTTCAAATAAAACAGAAAAAAATTACACTTTTTTATAAACCAATTGATCGAAACAATATTTTTAATGATAATTAATAGAAAATTTGAGGTATATGCAAAGGACAATATGTTAAAGAGTATCTCTATAAAATTTTAAGTTGGTATCTTAATTACTTTTTGAGTTATATTCGACAGCGTGTAAAACAATGTATTTCGATAAAAACGCGATTAAAGTTTTCGTTTTTATTCATCTTCGATGCTTAACACTTCATGATTTTATATGGACTTTTTAGACTTTCTATTAAGGGGTTACATACGTCCAGCAGCGCCAAAAATGCGCTAAACGAAAAACTGTTTTTAGAAGTCATAGCAATAGAAATAAATATAAAAAAACTTTACACTTGTTTATTGGTACTTAAGCTTTATCAACAAATTTATTTTAATTTTTCTTTACAAAAATTAGTATCTAAAAAATCACGGGACCCAAAGCACAATGAAAACAGTTACTCCACGGTCTGCATCATTTCTCCTTGAAATGTTGATGGATCTGTAAAATGTAAAAAAATGCTTGTAATAATAATTATAGTTGTCGAGCCGAATTTTTAGAATTTCGAAAACTTTTGCAATTTACGGCATTAAAAAAAAACAGTATGCGTGTTACGTCATAAACGTCACACTTTAATTATGTTTATAAATTTTTTAAATAAAAATATCGAAATCCGGCTAGACAGACTATAGAGAAAACACTTTCAAATGTTTAAAAAAAAAGCCGCATCAAAAAATATTAAAACACCAAGTGAAACCAAGTCTTTCTCCACTTGATATTCGCAACGCAGAGAAGGGCTTCCTCTTCCTCTGCTACCACCAGCTGGTACCGCATCAAATACTTTCAGAGCCGGAGCATTTGTATCCATTCGGACAATATGAGATACTATACTCACGAAATATCGAAAATATAAGCTTAAAACAATGAAAAGATATTCTTTAGATTGTAAATTAATTTGTAAAGCAAAAAAAAAAAATTAGTAAATTTAAAAGTGCTGGAGCAGAAAAGTTTTATATTCTGGTTTTTTCTTACGGAACTATATATAAAAACTAGTTGTGAAGTAACCGTTGAAAGGCGGAAAAATTATTATCCGTTGAGAAAGACGAGTATATACAAGTAGACTCCATGAAAATATTTGTTCTTTTGTCAAATAGTACTTACCTTTTACTCAGACCCATCAGTTTGTCCTATTTTATCCTTAAAAATCATGAACGATAGCATATCTTAGAGAAATAAGATTACAACTACACGAACTACAACATCCTAAAATACCTATCTCAAAGAGAAGCATGGAATACAAACACTACTCACTCGTCGCCCTTAAAAACGTTGACACAAGCTCCATAAATATGGCTCCTAATATGTTAGGCTCGGACAAAGGTCTCAACGACTGAATAAACAACATGCTTGAAACTAGAATAATCATCGGCAAGGTGGGCAGTAGCACTCTGTGAACAGAGGAACTGCACAGGGGAGCCCAGTTTTTAAGGACCTCTTTGTTATCGAAGGAAACGCCTTCCCCATGGTTCGACAAGGAGCGTAAATAATGGTAATCGGTCGATGCAAGTTCCGGAGAATGCGGCGGGTGCTAAAGGACCTTCGAGCTCTTGGAGTGCGGCTTTGACGGCTTGTGAAACATAGAGCATGGGAAGGAAGGAATATCGTTTGACCCATTGTTGACCGTGGCATTCTTTTCGCGCATTCTTCAGTGCTACATGCCCTCTCAGTCCACCAGACACATATAATGATCTTCTTTGGATGAAGAGCCGGATTGACTCTCGGTTTGGCATAACTCCTGGAGCCACCCACTCCTTTCTTCGATTCATATTATATACTCATAAATAAAGAAGCTGCGGTGGTAACTAAAATAATTCGGACGTCTGCACATTTTTCCATATCACAATCTACGAACAAAATCTTTTCAAAATCGGTACCCTACTGGTCAACCGAACTATCTCAGCTGAGAAAAGAGAAACAACTTTACTGGTCTGAATATAAACGTTTTAGAACAAACATCAATTTGATTCGCTATAAGAAAGCAAAAGCAATTTTTCGCAAAAAGTGCAAACAAGCTAAAAGAGACTGTCTGAAAAAATTCTCGGAGTCCATTAATCATAAAACTAATCCGAAGAAAGCCTGGCTCGATATTAAAAGACTATCTGGCTCTTACACCCAAACTCCGGCAATCTCTCTTAGCAACTCAAATGGTCCCATAACTGACCCAAAAGAAATAGCCAACCACTTTGCTTCATTTTGGTCCGATAGTTCTCATGACTCTAATTTTCACGAATCATTTGTAACTACCAAAAACCAGTACTTAAGTAGCAACGACAACACCGGTTGCACCTTTTCCCAATACCTAGACTCCAAGATAGAACATATAGAATTAGAATCCACCCTCTCTTCTCTGTCGGGCAAGACCCCTGGAGCCGATCGTATATCATATCCCATGTTACATCATCTTCCTCTCTGTCTGAAGATCAGACTTTTAAGACTCTATAATAATATCTTAAACCAGGGAATTTACCCCCAAGCGTGGAAAAATGCAATAATTATCCCCATCCCTAAACCAAATGCTACTCCAACAGAGGTCAGTGGGTTCAGACCGATATCGCTACTTAGCTGTCTGGGAAAACTCTTTGAAAAGATTATATCAATGCGTATCTCCTGGCATGCCACAAAATTTAACTTAATAAGTCCACGACAAGTAGGCTTTAAGGCTGGGCAGGGCACAATCGATGCTCTTCTCTTTTTTGAAAACAACGCATCTACTACTCTTTCCAACAGAAATCACCTGTCAGCCCTTAGTATCGACTTCGAAAGAGCCTTCGACCGCGTTGGAGTTCACGTTGTGCTTCGTCAGTTTCAAAATTGGAATCTAGGCGTTAAGTTACTTAACCTGATTAAAGATTTTCTCACCAACCGCAAACTTGTTGCAAACGTTAACAACGCCTACTCTAATTACCATCCTTTGTATAATGGTATAGCTCAAGGGTCTCCACTGTCTGTTATCCTGTTCATGGCAGCCTTCAATGAAGTCAGTACTGTAATTAACAAGTACAAAAATGTTTCTCACATTTGCTACGCAGATGATTTATTATTGTTTTCTAAAGTTAATGACTTAAATGCTGTAAAGAAAGACTTCTTAGATATACTCTCAGACATAGCTCGTTGGGGCGAAGTCTCAGGTGCTGAAATCTCCATTAAGAAATGTAAAAATTTCCATATTTGTCGCAAACATAAATGTAATTATTTTAATTTAGTTCATAACGATATACCAATTGTCAGTACAACTAGTCTTAAGTTTTTGGGTATAATTTTTGACAAAAAGCTAACATTTAAAGAACATTGTTTAGACTTACGAAAGCAACTGGCTGTCAGACTAAGTATAGTTAAATAATATATTTATCATCAAAACATTGTTTAATTAACCAATCTACTCTTATAAATGTAACCAAAGCTCTTTTACTGTCCAAAATTGATTTTGGTCTCCCGATATATGGCAATTGTGCGAGAAGCAACATTAAGCTTCTGTATTCCCCATATCATACGGCCGTTAGCAGGAGCATACGCGCGTTTCCAAAATCTCCAATAAAATTCGTATTAGTTGAAGCTGGATTACCGGCAATAGAAGAAAGATTTGATGTATGCCTCATGAAACTCATTCCAAAGTTATTTCTGTGCAACAACAACACTTTATATGAAACAGTGTTAACCGAACTTCAGCGGAAAAAAACGCCAAAACGGAAATCAACAATTGGACTTATCACCGACTTGGCTAAAGATCTTGGCATACACTCACCAGTAATCTCAGAAAAAGAAGACTTCTCGCCCTGGCACATAAACAAATCTTTTTTCATCTTGGAACTAGAAAAATTCAATAAAAGTGGCACTAGCCCAATAACCTATCAACGCTTATTTTCAGAGCTCACTAACCCTCTACTTGGCGAATGGAACATGATATTTTCTGATGGATCAAAAACTAAGACAAGTACATCCTTCGCAGTCGTGGATTCTTCGGGGAACACTGTCTCAGCAGGCATCCTTCCCCATTTTGCCTCTGTTTACACAGCTGAAGCCACAGCAATCCTGAATGGGCTAATTTCTGTTGAAAACTCAAATCGTAAAACAATTATATGCACGGACAGCAGATCAACAATAGCGTCAATACTGAATATAAGAAATAAAACGTATGTTATTTCCCAAATTCGCAACAAACTGATCGGCAATAACAACAACATAAAATTAATGTGGGTACCAGGCCACGCAGGCATTAAAGGGAACGAAATAGCGGACGAACGAGCTAAATTGGCCACCATGGAACCGCTCAAAACATTTAACAAGTTTTCAAAAAAAGACTTCAATAAATATGTAGTCAATCACCTGTATCAAAAGCAATTGGTTACATGGGGATCTACACAGCACCAATACACTACATTTAATCCAAACAGGCTAAAACCCGAGTATCCATCTTACTGCCGTTGCAATGATGTCAAAATGTTTGTTCGGCTACGGCTTGGGCACACGATTGCAAGCCACTCCTATATATTCAACAGAACTAACCGGCCAAACTGCCAGCACTGCCCTACATCACCACTAACATCAGTTCATCTTCTCGACAACTGCACACAATTTTCCACAGTAAGGAGCAATATTTTTGGGGACCAAATCCCATCATCACTATTAAAAAATATATGCTACGAAAATATTAAAAAAATGTCAGATTACTTAGCACAGACCGATTTAAAGAAACTTATTTAACTAATTTACCATGACTTTACCTAGCTTGCCTGTAATTAATTCATAATTCTTTTTATAACAAATCAGAGAGCCGAAGGTCCTGGCAGCCAGTGCTCCTATTCTCGTGTTAGAATAATTATATTATATTATTATACCACGTTTGTAAATAAATAAATAAATAAATATATACTCATACAGGCACCAATTCTCATTTCCCGTGACGATTCGGTACAAAAAGCGCTATTTATGACCGCGTTTTGCTCGATGGCGGGCAAGATGTTGAGAAGCAATTTGAAGGCGACTTTCTTTGTTGTTCTCTTTGAGCTTGTGAGGCAGTTAGGCGCGCAATTTTTCGGTAAATCCCATTAAATTAAGGTGATTGAGAATCGTTTTATGATCGTTCATTTTTTCCCTCCAATTCACGACTGGTTTGGCGATCGTCCTTCTTCAAAAGTGATATGTAGTAATTTTTGAACTTTGCAAACCATTTCCGTGCTGTAGACTCGTCTATGACACCATTTCCATAACGTCGCAAATGTCTCGGACTGCTTGAGCAGCTTTTTGACTTCGATGAAAAGCAAAGAAGAGCAGGTGTTTAAAATGTTGATTTTTTCCCCTAGGTACTCCATTTCTAAGCCTCAAAACTAATAAAAAATTAAATAACTTAAGAATATAAATAACACAGTTTTGTAGAGTAGAAAGCAGCCTAAAATCGTTGTAAATTAAAAGAAAATATAAAAACGCTATGAACTTATTCTCCAACCCAATAGCTTCAGGCACTTTTTCAGCTGTAATCAGTGAGATCATGGAAGCAGCCACTGAACCACAGACTGTGGTTTAAGTGTAAACCTGAGTATAACACAACTGATGCTATTTACTAAGAAAACCAAGATATCAAACTTTAATGTACCAAAAATGAACGGCGTTATTGGTAGATTTGACATAGAAATCTGCACTGATTATTCTAAGATGAATTGTGGTGTGGGAGCTGGCCTTTATTCGGAGCCGCTCAAATTATCCGAATCAATTCGACTTCCTGACTATGCCACCGTGTTCCGGACAGTACTATCACAATCTGGCAGAACTATAGCAATCAGAGAAGCGTGAACATCACTAAAATACTACAAAGAAATTGGTGCAAGAGTAGCTATCTTTTCAGACAGTCAAGCAGCTTTCAAGACCTTAGATCCCAATTCCATTTCATCGAATCTATGTAGTTTCATAGTTTAGAAAGGAGCTAGAATTGCTTGGCCGTTGACTTCAAATTACTCTGATAGGAATATAGAAGGTAATCAGATAGCGGAAGAGCTAGCAAGAAAAGGTTCGGCACATGATATAGTAAAGGCGGTAACAATTGCTACCCCATTCAACCCAATAAAAAAAGCCATTGGCTCACACTACTATGATTTAGCCGAAAGAATGTGGAAGCACCACAAAAACGAATTACTTCTGGGATGCTCTTTCCCAAACATTTCACAATCATTGCGACCCGTACAGATCAGGTAAGGGACCATGCAGCCAGATTTAACCTTCTTTTCAATCCCATCTACAGAAGCCGTCAGGTGGACCCGGTGAAAGAAAGTATTTTTCAATATTTATACGAATGTCCAGGTCTATCTAAGACTTCGCTCTTTCGGTAAGCTTTTCCTACAGTAAACTAATGAAATCTCAGACATGGAGATACTTGGATCTGACGCAAACAAACAATAAAACAAGATATCACACGAGATCAGTGGTGGTGAAATGGCGCTAGTCCCTAATTAGGATTATTTCAGCAGAAATACTCCACTTCAACAATAAAAACAACTTTGTTATTGTTTTTTGCAAATTAATCACTCGTACTTGAATTCTGCTTTTTCACCCACTTGCACAAAAGTGACGTTATCTCGAAATTTCATAAAATCATCACAGTTGTTTGCGTTATTATATCTAAATACATGTTTGATAGCTTAAAATAGTTTGAGTTATTTTATAATATTTAATTTAACCACAAAATTTATTCGAAACTGATAATAATTATCTAGAAACTCTAAAGCAAAAATAAATATGGAATACATAAAGTCAACGTAAAAAAAAACAAAAACACGTATGCGCCATACAATGACAAGTATATGACAACAATACTTATTTATTCACTTTTTAATTTAAATTTTTCCTTCATAAAAATATAGTTCATACTACAACAAAAACCATTTTTATGAATAGTCTGTCAGCACAGTAAGAGTAAATCCCACTATTGCTCAATTGCATTCCTGCAATACGTGTCGATCGCTGATTGGTCGATAAAAAAGCGAAGAAAACGGGGAGATGTTTAGCAAAGCGGGAACCGTGTGCGCAAGGAAAGGGGCACACAATGAACAGAGGGCAGGGCGATAGGCACAAATTTCTTAATTCTTTGAATAAAGTTAAATTTAATAAATAAATTTATTACGGATTTCAAAAAAAATTTCATTTTAACAACGTAAAGTATTTGGCCCAATACGTGAAGAAGATGGCAAGTGCATAATCAGGCACATTAAGGAGCTGCTAAGTCGCTGCAAGGGCGAAGATATTGTAAGACTTATCAAGTCGCAACACATCAGATGCGCTGGTCGCATCATCCGCAAGGACGGCAGTAGGCCACAAAGCTTCAAAGCTACAATCGTTTATGCCGAAGACTTCGTGGTGGACCAAAAACAACTTGGCTGCATAACGTCACCGAGGATCTGAACAAACTGGGCGATTACTGGAAGATTACTTAGGCAGCTAACGCCCACCCCGGGCTGCAAAGCTAAAGGGTGTTTTTTTAGAGGTTAGGTTTTCAAGTTGGCACTACTTTTTTCGTAGATGGTCTTTTTGACAGCTGTCACTTGATTTATGCTCAGTTTAGTTTGCCATTTCATAATGAATAGACTTACACCTGAACAACGTTTGCAAATTGTGCAAATTTGGGCCCAAAACGAGATGGCCACCGATCCCGATTTTCACAAGACAAATTTTGTTCAGCGATGAAGCTCACTTTTGGTTGAATGGGTATGTCAATAAGCAAAATTGTCGCATTTGGAGTGAACATAATCCACAAGCCATTGCTGAGACGCCGTTACATCCTCAAAAAGTCACTCTTTGGTGTGCTCTATGGGCAGAGGGAATCGTTGGTCCATATTTCTTTAAAAATGAAGCCGGTCATAATGTTACAGTCAATGGAGAGCGCTATAGAGCCATGATTAATGACTTTTTCGTGCCTGAATTGGGCGATGTTGATGTGGACGACCTTTGGTTCCAACAAGACGGCGTTACATGCCATACAGCCAACGCAACAATCGATTTATTGAAGGAAACTTTTGGTGAGCGCATTATCTGGCGCCGTGGACCTGTGGCGTGGCCTCCAAAATCGTGCGATATAACACCGCTGGACTATTTCTTGTGGGGCTATGTGAAGTCGCTTGTCTACGCAGATAAGCCCGAGACGATTGACGTCTTGGAAGAGAATATTCGGCGCGTTATTGCTGACATACGGCCCCAATTGCTACAAAAAGTGGTCGAAAATTGGGCCTCTCGGCTGGAATTTATTCGAGCCAGCCGCGGTGGCCACTTGCCCGAAATCATTTTTAAAACATAATGGCAAACACTTATCTTTATAATAGCGCTAAATTCTTGGCCATAACATTAAATTATATACGTTTTATTTCATCTTGAAAACGTAACCTCTAAAAAAACACCCTTTAATAGACGACATTTTCACAAAATTTCAAATGTTTTACTCAGAGTTTCCCAGGAAAACCAAACTGGATTTTGAAATTTTTTGCCACGGTCTCGTGCTCCATTTACTCCATTTAACGTCTACTCCAATTTTCTTTTTTGTATGGAAGAAAACACCGAACACCGTTAGCACAAACAGTTTTCAAAAATCTTTGCGATTTTTGAACCACTTGAAACTTGCCCTTCATTTTATTCAAATTTGAGGAGCTATAAAATTGCATACCCGAAATTGTTCCGAAAATCCTGAGTAAAACCTGTGACATTTTGATGCAAATTTGCCGAATTTTTAAAAATTTCATATGAAGGTCGAAATTTTGCATTATATGGTTTTTGTTATAAGAAAGGTTATAAAATAACTTTTATTGTATAAAAATCTTACTTACGCATAAATACTATTGTTTTTAATAAATAAAAAAATTAATAAATAAATGATTTCCTACGTTATCATAATTTTTAATTCAATAATTACACTGCAAGAAATTTGGACACCACTTTGATTGAAATTTAACAGGTCAGACTAATGGATATTTTTCTGTTAAAAATTAATCTATATAAATAAAGATGGTATAGCCAATGCCTTTGTTACTTTGGAATCACTTTGGCTTAAGAAACAATTTTTTAAATGTTCGAATATCTCTCTTAAATTTTTTTTAATCATCAAAATGGGCGAAGTAGAGAACAAAGTGAGTTCACATTCGTTTAGTGTTCAAATAAGTTTTAAGTGTTCTTTTCTTTTTTGTTATAATATGTACCATATTTTGCTAATAAAATAATTGAAATTACAAAATAAATAAAAAAGGAGTCAAAACTTATCGATATGGCATGTACACTTTCTTTTGACGTTGACATTATGTACATATATATTATATGTCCATATTTTTATGTAGGCATATTTTAGATGTTCCAAAAAATAAACAAAAAAAATGTTTTTTTTTATGCTGCCCCATACATTTACTCTATGGCCAAAACATTAAACGCCTACACCCACACATTTTTTATGTCACAAATGCTTTGAAAATTACCATTGGATTCTCATCGGAAAAATACACTTTTTTGTACATTTAATTTTTTTTTTCAGTTTAGTATAAAATATTTACATATCAGTATCATTTAATCCTCTGTTTTAAATCCCCTTCACAAATGTCCAAAAAATGATAGCCTGCGCTTGATTTAAAAAAAAATAAAATTATTTATGCTACTTTAATAGAGACAAATGGGAAATCAGTGATTATTTTTGAATCATTGGTGATAATATTTAATAAAAATAATAGATACCAATAAAACCAATAGAACCAATTTAAGGTGACACAAACAATTTTTTGTTTTTGCTTGGACCACCCTAGTAGCTATATATATTTCACATATATCTGCATATATTTTTATCCGCATCTGAATTATATTTTATAAATAACCACCGTTTACGCTATTTTTGGCCCAAGCAAATGTGAGCTGATCTGAATAAAACTTTTTTTTTAGTGCCGGTTAAGAATCTGCAGTTCGTACTTCG
Source organism: Anastrepha obliqua (assembly GCF_027943255.1). NCBI lineage: Eukaryota > Metazoa > Arthropoda > Insecta > Diptera > Tephritidae > Anastrepha > Anastrepha obliqua. The sequence continues at coordinate 48,783,397 of NC_072896.1, read as the reverse complement.
GCCAACAGGTCAAGTTTTCTCTATAAATGAGTTACCAATAAATTCGATATTCCGCCAAGAAGCATTACCATATAAAGCAAAATACAAAATATTACGTGCATTTGAACTACTGGTATTTGAAATTGAAATTTGAAATTTGAAAAGGTCAAGCCAAGGAGATTTGGTGGCTCATAAAACACTCAGGCCAAAGAGCCCATTGTATTTAAAGTTCTGAAAAGGGGGTAGATAGCCAAGAAGAGAAGGAAAAAAGTATCAGAGAAAGAGATAGGAAAGAATAGAGACAGAGATAGAGGTAGAGATAGTTAGTCCTGTGAGAATTTTCCAGATTCTTCGGCAAATCTGTAAATATCCTCCAGTTTTAGAGAACGAATATTACTCATTCTCACGACATCGGAACCGAAAACACGTAGCCGTGCTTTAGCAAAGGCATGACACCCACAGAGAAAGTGCTCAGTGCTATCCGCCTCCTCCGAGCACGACAGGCACATTGGGTCCTCTATGATTCCAATGGTGGTGCCTTGTAGTGATACCGACCATCAACCAGACGTCTTTCCTTCCAACTTTCCTGCTGGTATTTACTTTATTATTTTATTATGCTACCTGAAACAGCTGTTGTGTCCCAACCATTTGGCAGATTCCTCGGTTGCACAATGGACTATGATTGCCTGACTGAAATTATATACCTTCAAATTTAAGTTCGCATTTGCATCCCTTTTACATTTCTTCTACAAGGAGTTTCTCAACCATTCTCGGATGCTCCCGTGAGGGTATTTATGTAAGAACAGATTTGAGTAAAACAGCCCTTAACGATGGTCGCTTAGCGAACAATAGGCTTCCTGGAGTATCAGTTGTTTTTCTGCATAGCTTTTGGTGCAGAATTCATTGTACTCGAAGGCATTAAGTCTTCTTTGAGACAGCGTAGATACCATTTGATCCCTATGCAGCCAGTCCACTAACATTTCTGGCCTCTTGAAGCTGAGGGTTTGTACGAAAGTATGTCCAGTACTCGTTCTTGGCACTCTTGGAGCCTAGTTGCCTTGCATTTTCCTCCCATAAATCAGGTACAGCCCTGCCCTTCATAGACGCACACAAGCCCGACTACCGGCGTCAAGATTTAGGTACCAAGGAAGGGACTTACTTTGCCTGTACTACATAAAGATTAGCTAAATGGCAGCTTTGCCTCATACGCCTGAAGCGAATTAAAGGGGAATTCTATGGAAACCATTTGACGACACTTAATCCGCCCCTGGCTTTTATGTTACAAATTACAGCCCAATGTGCACCAAATTGTAAATTTTGACCGCGTGTTTCTTTCACCTACATTTCTCAAGCAGGCCGGACGCATAACTCAAAACAAATCTTGACTAACATACTTTAAATTGATTGATTTCAACTTTTCATTCACAATTACATTCTGTTTCAGTTTTTGGTACTTATAGTATCATACAAGGTGGCGCAAAATTATTCATATAATTTTGTGTTTGAATAACTTTTTTACTAAATAAAAAAAAATCATTTTGAGTGATGAAAAACTTTATTTTGACCTCCACGCGCTCCATCACTTGTCTGTTTGTATGCTTAAGCTGATTCCTTCACAAGTCTCAAATCAAGCTTCTTCAGTAAATTAAAAATTGCAAGTGCAATTGGTCCGGTCGCGCAGCCTTAAAAAAAAAGACTTTGTCAAAGAAAAGTTGTATAAGTACGGAAATCAATTCCTCCAATATTAGGTTAGGTTAGGGTGCTTACTTAGGTATAAGTCAACGCCCTTCGGATGACATCAGTGCTAACGTTATCAAAGGCACCTTTTCTCTCCAAGAATGCAGCCTTGGCATATTGTTTGTTTCCTAGACCACTATTGTTGAATTAGATTTGCCTTTAGGGTACGAATTTTGTGCAGTTGATATACCAGACCTCTTCAATGAGAGTATTTGCTGTATATCCAAAAGCCTTTCAAAAGTTCTTAAAAAGTAAATGAAAGACTGATTTGTCTTAAATCATGTCCCCATGTACCTACTTTTGATATGAAGCCGACCTTATCTAGCCAACAACTATGTGCAATATGGCCTAAATTTAGACACGCTTTAAGGGGTTATATACCTTGTGTTTTTCAAAAAAATCAAAATAAATTTTATTTCTTTATCGTAAAGTACAATCCCTTGAGAACATTTTCCAAAAATTTCATAGAGATCTGAGCAATAGATCGAAAGTTACAGCGTTTTAAATTGTGCGTCGTCACGTCTTGAGCGTACGGCCTCATGCGGCGCTTGAAACTTTAAACGCGATTATCTCAAAAACGTGTTTTTCCAAAAATGCTTTTGCGGTGGACGCGATTGCAAAAAAAGTATTCAACCGATTTTTATAATTTTTTTTAAATTGTTCGTAATTGATGTCGCCTCTTAGTGAACGATCAACTTTTTATGTATAAATTTTTATTTTGCAGATATGAATTTTTTAATGCCAATTTTAGGACTGTAGAAGTGGAGTTTTTTAAAAACATGTTCCTATTTTCACAAAAATCAAAATATTTAATATATTGATCGTTCACTAAGAAGATATAACCCTATACTAATGAAATCTTTTCGATTTTTTGATTTCAGTTGACTTGGTGGACTTGAATCGCGTCCACCGCAAGCCTCTTCCAAAAAAAGGGTCTTGGGGGAAAACGCCATAACTCCGCCATTTTTAAATATTTTTACACAAACAAAGCCTTTTTTTTCTTTAAACATTGTAATATCCAATAATAAAAACTTTTATACAATAAAATTATTGCTACATATCTTTAAAAAAAACCCAACTTTCGCTAATTTCACCGGACCACAAGGTATATAACCCCTTAAAAACTTCCACTAGCCATGGAAAGCTACAGTCCATTGTTTTCTTTAACATCTTTGCAATGATCTCATCAAAGCCCGAAGATTTGAAAGGTGCAAAAGATTTGATTACCCATGCAACTTTCTACTTCGTAAGAGATGCGAGATGCTGAAGATCATATTGGCTCCGGCTAATACTTCCATTCTACTTTCGTGAGTGTTGCATCCCGGAAAGTGGGTGCTTAGGAGAAGTTGTAAAGATTCTTCTGTTGTAGCACTCCAAGTATCATCTCGTTTTTTGACCCAAGATGACAATGCATTATCCTTGGAAAGTATACGGCTAAGCCTAACAGAGTCCACGGTAGATTCAATAAACAAGCAAAACTTTGTCCAGCTTTCTTTCTTCATGTCCCTAATTGCCTTCTTGTTCTGTCTCCGACTTTTCCTGTACAATTCTCAATTGCCTGTCGAGTAGTGGGGGTTAAAGTTCGATCTGGATTCTTCTCTTAATTTTAAGAGATCATTGCTCCAACAAGAAAGATGAGTTTTTTAGTATATTTTACCGAACGCGACATTTTGTAGGCCCTACTAAATGTCTTCTCTAATGTTAATAGGGTTACTACTCTAAAGTATTCCGTGAGGAGGATTTGGTTGATCGAAATTCTTCCTATCCTATTATTTATTACATTTTTGAACCATTTCCAATTTCTTAATGGATTTCGTTACGATATGCCTTAAGATCCAGATCGTAGCTGTGGTTCGAAAAAGAGTTTTTGTTGGAGACCTTCAAATTATCTATTCTTACTGAACTGTTTTTAGACAGTAAAGTAACATGACATACTACGTTCCAAAAAAGGTGAAGGTGGGAGTATTACGACTGTTCATACCTAAAGGTTAGTATTAATAATGAAATCGTAAAAGGGCTCACCTCGCTCGTTCGTCTCTGAGCTATCCCATAAAGCGTGCTTCGCGTTGGCGTCGCATCCAAGCTCAGACACATATTTTTATAAAATCAAACGCGAGGTTCGTTTGAAAAGTCCGTGCAAAAATAAGAACTACTTCATTTTTAACATAGTCTCCTTTAGGGCTTATACACTTCGTCCAACGCTGTTCTAGATTGTTAATCCCTTCTGAATAATAGATTTTTTCGCCATTTCTTCAAATTGGGTAACAAATGGTAGTCCCAGTGATCTTAGGGAGCCAAGTCTAGAGACAGGAATATTACTCGACTTGTTTTATTCAAACGAATGCCAAGCAAAAAAATATACCGATCTAGCTGTAAGTTTGTGTGTGTTCTTCCAAGAAATATTACTAACTAAACATTAGTGTGCCATCTCTCAGACATTGTACGGACTTTCAAACGTCTCTCTTTCTCGTATTTAACTTTATAAAAATATTTTATAAAAACCAATCCCATGTGAGCACGATTCTGATCTCGCTCTTAATTTATATTACAAAATGCCGTAACTTAACAATCTAAAATGAACTGCCCTCTAAAATTTTCTGAACTGGAAACATTACTTATATTTGATTTCCATATTGGTTTAAAGTTGAATTAAGTTTAGACTAACTGCGTTTTAAATCCGAAACATTTTAAGTTTTGACTTATTGCTCACACATCTATCCATATAACAGGTTGACGGAAAATTTATTGAAATCAAGGAAGAAAAGTCTGGCCATAAATTTCCGCTTTTATTGAGGAAACTGTAATTCTCAGCTGAGGGTAAAATCGTTTCCGAAGGCTTGCCATTTGAGAAATTGCGTTCATTTCAGTTCATTCTCGCGTATGTACAAAATCTAACCCAAATGTTTGTTGGGTTCGTCCTATTTTTAGCAAAGCATACAACTACATGCAAGCTCATTTGTCTATTTGCATTTAAAAATGAGTTTCGTTTTCAATTAAATTTGCCACTTGAAGGCCACGGAATCCTTTACTATTGACTGTCACACAAAATAAATGTTAAGCAAATACACAAAAAAATTATTTGGAATTTAGTAAAATGTAAAAGAAAAAGCTTAGGCTTACATAACCAATACTAGTGGTATCCATGACCTATATAAATAAGCAAATTCTATAATACATACATACAGTGATGGCCATATTTAAAGAGGTTGTTGTTGTACCTTAGATTTAATTCTATGATATAATGGATGGTGCAAACATACATACATACATATATATATATTTGCTCAGAACGATAAAAATAATTAGGAAGAAACTACATGCAAACATGCTTCTGTATATAATATAAACTATAAATATAATATAACTGTAAGTATGTAGGTCTGTATCTTTCCACAAATTAGATCAAATGCTTTCATATCCTTCAAACATTTTCTGTAAATTTGTGGGTAGACGAATTTGAGTGCCAAGGGGTTAGCGTACCTGATGTTATAAATTCTATTATGGGTACCAATTCGATTGTAGTGTCTAATGACGAAATATCGTTAAAGTTTGTAAAAAAATGTGCTTCTCTTTATTATAAATCCTCTTACTCACATAGAGTTACCTTTTACACCTTTTATACCAGGTGTACCTCAAGGTAGTATTTTAGGACCTTCGTTATTTGTTTTGTTTATTAATGATATTTGTTCGTGTTTTCCCTTTGCTAATTTTCGGCCGCCGTAGCAGAATGGGTTGGTACGTGACTACCATTCGGAATTCACAGAGAGAACGTCGGTTTGAATCTCGGTGAAACACCAAAATTAAGAATAAGTTTTTTCTAATGGTGGTCCCCCTCGGCAGATAATGGCAAATCTCCGAGTGTTTTCTGCCATGAAAAAACTTCTCATAAAAATATCTTGTGGAACAGCATCAAGACGCACGTCACAAATAGAAGGAGGAGCTTGGCCACATACCCAAAAAGGGTGTATGTGCCAATTATACATATATATAATTTTCTTCTCTATGCTGATGATCTAAAAATGTATGCTGAAATAGTGATTCCGTCCTACAGTCCAAGTTGAATAATTTATTTTCCTGGTGCCTTATGAATCGTCTATTTCTTAATATTGAAAAATGTCATAAAATCACATTTTCTTAGTTTCAAAACCCCCTAATACCACTTATCATATCAATTATACATATCTTGTTTCGCCCGATGTGATAAAAAAATTAGGGGTTTTCTTTGATACAAAGCTTAATTTTATCACGCACTTAAATTATGCCGTTTCCAATACACTTGCTATGCTCGCTTTTGTTAGACGCGCACATCGCACTTCACTGACCCATATACTCTTTCTTCGGTCCAAATTAGATTATCCTGTTTTTATTTGGAGACCTTTCATGCAGTCCATAAAAACCGAGTGGAGAGGGTTCAGAAAATTTGTGTGCCTTTCGCACTACATTCACTCAATTTCTCAGACCCGAAGTCATCATACGAATCCCGCTGTCGTTTGATTAGTCTCTTTCCATTAAGTAACAGAGGTACTTTTCAGACAAAGTCATTTATCTTTGACCTCAATAATTTTAAAATTGACAGTTTAATGCTCCTTACAGAAATTTTGGCCGTTGCAAGATTTTTCGCGTTGGTTTTAGTAGGGCATTATATAGTGCCAATGCACCACTCGTAAGAACATTGTCTGACCTTAATTATCTCTCCATCCTTTTGGATTTAGACCTTTCTAGGGCCAAACAAGTATTATATTTAAAATGCAATTAAAAAATTACTTTCTATTTACTTTCTATGTGAGAAATCAAAATAATACCTAGTATATTTTTGTTATTTTAGTTTCATAATGTTGATAATCTAATTTTACTACTATTTTTAAAATTTAATATTGTAAATATGTGTTTTAGTTCTGAATTTATGTCTTAAATGTCTGTTCTGAATTTTGTTAGACATTAATGAATAAATAAATAAATATTATATTTTATGCCCAGTATTGAAAACACAGTAAAATAATAATGAAAATTGCTTTATTGTTTTTCAAAATATACTCCTTGGAAATCAACACACTTCTGCATTTGCTTGAACCAATTTTCAAACCACTTTTGCCACTCAAAACTACAATAGATACCCCCAAAATGTGCTGTTTAAAGGCTTCAACAGCTTCTTCAGGCATTGAAAAACGTTGCATTTTATTTGTGATATTTTGGATCAAAAAGAAATTATAAGTTGCCAAATCAGGGCTGTAAGGCGGATGACCCATTAATTCTCTGAGTCGATACGTGAGAGTTCGCATTGTCTTGGTGAAAGATGATTCGTTCTCGACCCTTTGTTTTGATTAATTCTCCAAAAACTTCACTAGTGATACAGTTGCAACATGACCAGATTTTCCCAACAAATATTTTGCGAGAACCATTTGAATTGAGGTACTTCTTCCGTGAACAACTTTTGTTGGATTAAGCACGTCTTGAAACAACCATATTGTAGATTGTTGTTTTGTTACCTGCTGATATGCGTAGATCCCAAATACGTCATCTGCTACGATGTCATAGATGTGTTTTGAATCACGGCAGCTGAATTTCTTCAACATTTCTTAACAGTAGTCGTCCTTTTTCGGCCAGTTGTCAAATTGTGGGGTACGTGAACAAATCTTCAATCTCATTATCAATTAACGCATAAAATCGATTGTTTCCGGCACAACAACCATTTTCGGCGGGTTTCACGAAATTCATCCCACAAGAATCAACGGCCACGTCAGAACTCGTTATACCAACATTTCCGAGGGGCTAAGCGTGGTGCTTCAATGCTAAAAGTCACATCGAAAATCGTTATAAATCATCGCACGAGAATTTTCATGAGTTAACTCCATCTTTTAGGCGGAATGAATTTTTGAACTCACTAAAAAAAGAACCAAATAAACTCTTAAGTGAACATTATTATGTTCAAAAATACCCAACTTTTAAATAAAAATATCGAATTACAGCTCATCATTCGTAGTGTTGCGAAGGAGCAAATATTAAAGGTAACACTGGTAAATCATATAACTTCAAGTAAATAGTTTCCAGCGGCTTCAAAAAAACGAAATTACCTTGCCTGTTTCAAAAAAATCTCTTGCCTCTGTTTCTTCGGATTACAGACCAATCAGGAATGTACCAGTGTTTTCGAAAGTATCTGAGTCTTTAATGACCAGGTGTTAATGATGATTTAACTCTTTTCAGCCTTTTAGACTTTTCAAAAGCTTTTGACAGAAGTTCCACAAAACTTCTAGATAGCTAAAGGTGGAGTTCAGCAAGTCAAGGAAAAAAGAATTTAATTAATAAAGAAACAATAGCTTGCGTACCTCAGGGTTGAGTTCTTTGCTCTTGGTTATTGAGTATGTTTGTCGATTTTGGTGTACAAATATGGTGTATGTTAATGTTCAGACGTATGCGGTTGATTTTTATTATACTATAAATAATAAGTTAAACTGCTCTGACCACGTAAATATCTAAATTAGTTGGTAATTTGTAAATTACTTGCCTTTCGATTAACTTTACCCCACTCGACATCTTTTGAATTAGTCTACAGCAAACTTGATTCAATTTCGGCCGGAAAGATTAATGTAGCATTTAATAATATTGCGATGTGGCGTGTGGCACTGCTGGGGATGTTCACATGTCGCAAAGGAAAAACAAAAAGCTGGGCTGCAATATTTTGAATATTTTGAACGCTCACAAGAAACTATGTCTTCATGTTTAAATTTCTAAAGTGGAAGGCCCCAAAATAATTATATGACAAGTTTCCACCCACCAAGTTACTGAAACTTAAAAGCCTAATTATTCCTGAGTATCGGGTGTTTTTTTATTGTAAGAGCTTGAGAACTTAAAATATTTATACAAAACAGAAATATTCTTGGAGTTAATTTTTTTTATTATAATCTGGTAGACAACTGCATGGCATTTGCTTTTTCAATACGGCACCCGGTCATGGTCCATTTAGATTAGACCAATAAATCTGTCCGTAAGGCATCAATAGTGGCTTGAATATTGCAATAAATCGATTGTTAAGCACCCTGTATGCCTGGAACCAAATGACGTCGATGCTTAACTGATTAATTTTTGGAAACAAAAATTCAGTCAGCATGGGTCGATGTCATTCGCCATTCAGTGTAACGGCAGCTCCTTCCTAATATAGAAACTAATAAGGACCAACGATAACGGCAGTGTCCTATGAACTTCGCCAACAGATTTATCGTTCGTTGATCAATTCTTTGGAGCCGAGTTTCCATCATTGGTTCTACATTGTTTCTGAGGTCTTCGAATATTATTGGGTTGTTGGCCAATACAACCCCATGTAATGAAATTCAACGGCTTTAAATCGAATGATTTCTCACAAATAATTTCTCAAAATCACACCCAAATAAAATCAGCATAAGCAAAGTCAAGGCGAACGAAAGATATGCACAGCAGTTTCAACGCATAAGGAGCTCTGAAGTTGGAACTATTTGGATGCACAAAACCAAAAGTGACATACAAGTCAGATATGATAAAGTAGAAGTTATTATTAGACGAAAAAGCAAATAAAATTAAACACCGAGTTCTTTAATTTCATTGAATTTCTGAGGAATATTACCGAAGATGATATAGGTCGTGCATAATAGCTTAGCACTTTTGGAGAATTTTAGATGATATCACTTATTCGTTTTAAGATGCAGGATAAAGCTACGACACCAGTAACAGAATTTAGTAACATCATCCTAAGCCGTGGGACATCATCGGAATTGTTTGCAGTCGATAAAACTTAAGGCAATAATCTTGAAGGCGAGAGACGACAAATTATAATTCATAAAAAGAATAAATAGTTGAAGTTTTAAGCTACTGCCTTGGAGCACCATCGAATAGTCTATGAAGGTACTACAACAAAACCTCTATCGAGAGCGCGCAGCACCTGTTAATTAAGTAGGAATTCAGTGATTTGAGAAATACAAAGTAAAATGTAAGAGAAGCTATTTGCGTGGTAAAATAATGTGAGATGCCTTGTCGCCGGCTTTGATGAAATCATAGTCAACTTGCAGTCCATCTGAAAATGCATCAGTGCAGTATTCACCAAAAGCGGCTGGGTCGGAGAGCATAGACCTCTCTGAATTCCAGGTTTGGTAAAATGAAGCTTTTCACTCAAAAGTAGATTTTTCCTTTTACTATCATAAAAAAAAGTTTGGAGATTGAAGAGAGCATAGAAATATGCTATAATTAGTGACGTCATTTGTTTTTGTCACTTTTCCAGATAGCTGCTAGATTGCTGCTAGTTTTCAATAATCAATGAGAAGTCCTGTAATTAAAAATTTCCTAGTGATAAAATAGCATTAATACCCTTACTGATATCTTCCGGTGAGACAAGCAATGGAGGGCGCAAAGGTAAAAATAAAGATTTCCATCACTGAAAATAATTTTTTTTGTTAAAAAACTCTTTCAAAACTAAAATTGGGTCAGTAACTGGCGCCCCTTGTATAAGATGTAATTAAACAGTTATATAAAAAAATACTATAATGCATGCATCAAAAGTAAAGAGTTTTGAAATTCCTAATTTCATATACCGATTTTTACAAATTGAAACTTAATCGTAATAATTGGGTGCAAAAAAATAGAAACAGGGTTAAGTATACGCCTTGTCAGATCAATCCACCATTTTTCGATCATATAATTTACTCGTCAGTTATATTTTATTTACAAAGGCATCCAGTTTGTAAAACCACAAAATACCGAAAAATCACAGCATTTCATACTCATCGAGCAGCAGTAAATTATTCCCACATTTCCCATTTGTATCATTTATTTTTCGTTAAATTTGCTGCTTTGTTTCAAATTCACACCAAATTTAGAGCAGTCAACTTTTCTTTTTTCACATCAAAAGCACATAAACTTACAAACAAACATACAGACGTTTTGCTCCCCATATATTACATGACCTTAGCTTCCAAGGATATCAAACCAACAACATAACAATCAAAAACATCAAAACTTTTTAAAAGCGAAACGAAAACGCAAAACAAAACCCACATTCAAATGTAAGCCTTTCATTTTTACGTACTAAATAATTTTTAAAGATTCCTAGATTTATTTGTCGATGGAGGTCATTACACTTCGGGTGGTGTAGAAAATAACAAAATGGATAGAGATGCCTACTGAATATTCAGCAACGCAAAATACGCTGGGGCGAACACACAACTGGTTGATGTGGTCGATGTGTACATTTGTATGCTTTTATATGTATAAGTAGATGTGATATAAGCACTTACTTATGTATGGGTGCAAGCACAACCATAGACAAAACCGCAAAGTTGTTTTGTTAATTTTATGAATGCTGGAGTTTAAGCTGACTTTAAGCTTAGTAACAATTTCAAAAGAGTTCTATTTCATTTTGTTGTTGTCTCTAGGCATACACCTGGCAGGCATACTGTGCAAAGTTAAATTGTGCCATTCATGTACATATTTATTTTAAATGCTAAGTTACATTCATATATTACACGGGCATTTATGTGTTTATATACTTAAAAAATCAATCAAACAAAATATTAAATTTTTGTTACCAGAGGGTAATCAATGTAAAGGTATCCGGATTTTCAATTGAAATAAAACAACGAAAATTCAAATCGATTGGGCAATCTTTATTATTTTCGAGCATTCATTAGATTTATTTTATAAAAATAATCCCTTTGAAATGTTGGGCGCATCGTGAGTAACTGTAGTAATTTTGGCTTTCAACGCCTCAATCGAAGCTGGTTTATCCACAAAGCATTTAGACTTTACCTACTTCCGCAAATAAAAGTCCAAAGGTGTAATATCACAGGATCTTGGTGGCCAATCCACTGGTCCTGGATGAGAGATAAATTGCTCAACGAAACGACGACGCAGTAAATCCATTGTTTCACGTGCTATATAGTAAGTAGCGCCATGTGGTTGAAACCAAATTATATAGAGATCACGGGCTTCGACTTCCGGCATCAAAAAATCGTTTATTATGGGAGGGGGGGGCGTTCGTCATTCGCTATTATATTGCCGCCAGCCTCGCTTTTGAAGAAATATGTGTCGATGATTCCTCTAGCGCACAGGCTGTTCCAAACGGTTGTTTTCACTGGATGTAATAGCTGTTCTTGAATGGCTTCGGGGTTTTCTTTAGTCTAAATACGGAAATTTTTTTATTGACTTAACCATTAAGCCGAAAATGGGCGTCATCGCTGAACATCATAAGTTGGCATGAGCGCGCGATTACCACTTTTCCCCAAACGTCGATTATCGTAATACATTTGTACGATTTGTAAACGTTGTTGAGGCGTAAGTCTTTCCATGATGAAATGTCAATGAATACTGAAAAAAAATTATGTATTTAGTTTGACAGTACTCACGCGTGATCTGTCAAAACACCCCTATTGGAAAAAGTACCTCCAAACTGATCACCCTTTATATACCGTAACTTATATAAATTTCAAAACTTTTTTTTCATTACACACTAACAAAATTAACAGTACAGCCAACAACTCTTCCCTTCAGCTTGCTCCTGCTAGCATTTCACATCAGTATACAGTATCAGTATACAGATGGCTTTAAAATGGATTGCGAAATTGAAAAATCTGCGCGTCTTTCTAATTTCTGTAGTGTCTTCCAGGCAGAAGTACTGGGAATTGGGGAACCTTGTAGCTTACTAATCTCAGATTTCTTTCACTGGATTCGGCTACAATCACCTCTAAATTCATGAAACAAAGCAGGAATAACCTTCTGACCTTGAGTGAGAACCTTAATCTGGGTTGCAGGACATCGGAACATTGAAGAAAACGAAAAAGCGAGCGAACTAACAAGAATTTTTGCAGATCGGTATGCACCGTATTCACACTACTGGGTGCAACCAAGAATAGCGAAATGCAGGTGGAGAAATTAGACAACACGCAAAGTTAACAGAACCTTATGGCCCACATACAAATGTCAATACTGGCAGTTATGAAACGAAGGGATGCCTTCAGACTTACTTCAGTGATAACTGACTTCTGGTCTATCGGGGAACAAGCAGCCAAAATGGGCATCCCTCAGAACACACACTGCCACAATTGTAAGCGGCCATACGCAATTTTCCCTTTCGTCTGTGAATGCCCTGCCCTTTGGAAGGCGAGAATATCAACCCCTGGCAAACCACTAATCGAGAGCCTCGAACAACTGTCTGGCTTAGATGTCAAAAACCTAATAAGATTCTTAAACCGCACAGATTGTAGTTACATAGTCATGCTGTAAATAACCGTTAAACAAGTTGGTAACGAGGATGTGGCAACAAAATGACGCGGAGGCGAGATTTGGATTCTGGATCACAACTTTAATCAGCCAACCACCCAAGTGTATCTATCGTCAGCTATCTCTTTGTCACCTATTCTAGGCAGGATAGGTGAAAATCAGTTAGAGTTTAGACCCCACATTTTGACGAAAAATCATCCACGAGCTCAGATGTCACTTACTCTGAAGTTCATACTTTGATTATGGAATTTCAATGCAACTTTCTTTTCCAATTTATACATGCATAGTTTTGTTGCGTAAGCGTTTAAATACATCTATGGCGATGTTGAACTTTTTAATTTAAATCCTTTTTATATAGGAGATGGAGTAGGTTTATTGTTTTGTTCATTATCCATTCATTCAAGTATTGAGTATTTGTTCCATTTTACAAATGGTCACTAAACAATACAATCCGTCCCACTCCCCGCTCTGGCACTGACTAAGCTGCAGTCACTAAGAACAAACAATGGCATATACATATTTATGTTTGTTTGTGGCGTTGTTAGGTTAATGTGGCGAGCTCGGCTTAGTCAACAACAAGCAGAGCCTACGCGCTGCTAATGTATGCATCACACACATAAACACATTTTTACTCGTACATAATATAGTCATATATACAAGTATTTGCAGAACATATAAGTACAAGTATATGAACGTGATAGAAGTATTCATGTTTAGTCTGAATTAACAAGCTGGCCACACATTGTTTTTGTTGTTTTTTGTCTTCACATTGTTGGCTAACAATGTTGTTTGCACTTTAGTCGGTCGGAAGCATCAGTTGCATTCTATGCCATTGTGACATTCGTGCGGACTTATGTCGCCCAGTGGTAATAAATAGCGTACAATAAATACGTATTTATGTATTATGCATCCACTTAAACTAATTTTATATAAATATATGCACACACATACATATTCTTACATATGATGATATGATACACGTGCATATGTATGAATGCGTAGGCATATATAAATGAGCTTCCTAGCGTCGGCTGTTTATTTTCAATCAACTATAACGAACCACTCGCTGGGTAGCTACTGCCTGCCGCAGAAGGGTACCCCTACGCTCGTATCTGTACAATACAAGATTGACTGTTTTCTTCGATTACCAAGGCGTAGCGCACCATGAGTACCTCCCATCGGAAATGTCGGCAAACAATTCTTGCATTTTGCATGATGATAACGCGCCATCGCACCGAGCCCAAATTGCGCTGGATTATTTGACCAAACACCGAGTAAATACCATCGTACAAGCACAGTATTGACCTGATATGGCCCCATGCGACTTCTTTTTGTTTCCCAAGTTGAAGTTACCACTTCGTGGAAGGAGATTTTAGTCGATAGAGGAGATCAATGAGAAGGTATGGCTTTCAGCTCCTTCGTCGGCCTACCAGGGGTGCTTGGAGGACTGGACTAAATGTTGGCACCTTTGTGTGTTCAATGGCGCAGTGGGCAAGTTAGTGCGTCTCGAATTTGATGACAATGGAGAAGTCACCGTTGCATGGCTTGAATTTCCGGATTGCTCTTCTATAGGTCAAAAAATCAGAAACAAAGTTCCTGGTCATGATGCAGCGCATAATATCAGTAAAACAGCGGTACCAATCGGACGACGCACATCAACAATCCCGCTTAACAACAACAAAACGATTAGCGCTACGCGATCACATTTACCATTAGTTTGTGCCTGTGCGACGACCATTCACAACTCTCAGGGAAGCAGGCATTCTGAAGTTGTTTACGAATCATTAGTTTACGTTGCTTTATCACGAGTCACTTGTATTAAAGGCTTGTGGATTATAACGAACGGAAATGATTTTAGATTCTACCATGGTCAACGAGCATCAGTCAGTATGTCTCATTTACAAGATGAATTCGTTAAATAGGCTGGAAACTGTGGATAAACAAATAATCGATTTCATAACTCAGAGAAGAGGGCTATCTGTATATACTAAGAAGAGGCGAAGACAAAATTCCATTGATTCTCGGGGGAGATTTCAACGAAAATTTCGGATCCAATGATTCTTTACCGTTGATTCAATTTCTTCGAGAAACATTCGGTTTGCATATAAACAATAACCCTAAAGAATCAACAACAAAATCCGGAACTACACTAGATGCATTTTTCACGCGTTATCTAGAAAATATTGAATCACGTACATATATTTCATATTTCAGCTACCACAAACCAATTATATCAGTATTACCAATTGAACCACCAACAGATGATAGCATAATGTATATATAGTTAATAAAATCGAATTTTGGTTACACAAATTGTATACTGTTGTATTTCTTTTGAAATTATCCATGTCTCCTTCTCTTCCTCTCTCGCTCTTTCTCTCTCTATCTCTCTCTCTCTCTTATTCACACTCATTCACACACAGAAGTTTCACTTCTACCACGTGTACGATGCTGCACATGATTTTTTTTTGTGTGTTTGGCCGAGCTCCTCCTCTTACTTATGACGAGCGTCTTGATTTTGTTTCACAAATAGAGGGACCTATAGTTTAAGGCTGTGAAACATCAAAATGAAGAAAAAGCTTTTTCTACTAGCGGTCGCCCCTCTGCAGCTTCTAATAAAAAAAAATGAAGATAGCAGCCTCTAAATAAGCTTGGGCCAAAACCGAACTTTAAATACGCCATGCCCGACTTAACTTCAAACAAGATGTGTGTTATATCTTCAACTGCTTGGAGTTATGCAGATTTTTGCCTGTTTCCACAAATTTTGTTCAAATTTTATTTATTTCTGTATCATTCTTCTTCTTAATTGGCGCTATAACCGCTTACGCGATTTTGGCCGAGTTTAACAAAGCGCGCCAGTCGTTTCTTTCTCGTGCTAACCGGCGCCAATTGGACACACCAAGTGAAGCCAAGTCCTTCTCCACCTGATCTTTCCAACGCAGAGGAGGCCTTCCTCTTCCTCTACTACCACCAGCTGGTACCGCATCGAATACTTTCAAAGCCGGAGCGTTTGTATCCATTCGGACGACATGACCCAGCCAACACAGCCGCTGGATCTTTATTCGCTGCGCTATGTCTATGTCGTCGTAAAGCTCATACAGCTCATCGTTCCATCGTCTGCGATATTCGCCGTTGCCAACGTGCAAAAGTCCAAAAATCTTACGCAGAATCTTTCTCTCGAACGCTTCATCGGATGTTGTCATCGTCCAAGCTTCTGCGCCATACGTCAGGACGGGCATGATGAGAGTCTTGTAGAGTGTTAGTTTTGTTCGTCGAGAAAGGACTTTACTGCTCAGTTGCCTACTTAGTCCGAAGTAGCACTTGTTGGCAAGAGAGATTCTACGTTGGATTTCAAGGCTGACATTGTTATCGGTGTTAATGCTGGTTCCTAAATAAACGAAGTCTTTTACAACCTCGAAATTATAACTGTCTACAGTGACGTGGGTGCCGATACGCGAGTGCGCCGACTGTTTGTTTGAAGACAGGAGGTACTTCGTTTTGTCCTCGTTCACCACCAAACCCATTCGCTTTGCCTCTTTATCCAGTTTGGAGAAGGCAGAACTAACAGCGCGGTTGTTAAGGCCGATGATGTCCATATCATCGGCATACGCCAACAATTGTACGCTCTTATAAAAAATTGTGCCTGAGCGATTAAGTTCTGCGGCTCGTACGATGCTCTCCAACATCAGGTTAAAGAAGTCACACGACAGCGAGTCACCCTGTCTGAAGCCTCGTTTGGTATCAAACGGCTCGGAGAGGTCCTTCCCAATTCTGACGGCGCTGCTGGTGTTGAGCAACGTCATCTTACATAGCCGTATTAGTTTTGCGGGGATACCAAATTCAGACATCGCGGCATACAGGTAACTCCTTTCCGTACTGTCGAATGCAGCTTTGAAGTCGACGAAAAGGTGGTGTGTGTCGATTCTCTTTTCATGGGTCTCTTCCAAGATTTGGCGTATTGAGAATATTTGGTCGATGGTAGACTTTCCAGGTCTGAAGCCACACTGATAAGGTCCAATCAGTTGGTTGACGGTGGGCTTCAGCCTTTCACACAATACGCTCGCTAGAACCTTATAGGCGATATTTAGAAGACTTATCCCGCGGTAATTGGCACAAATTGCAGGATCGCCCTTCTTATGGATTGGGCAGAGCACACTTAAATTCCAATCGGCAGGCATGCTTTCATCCGACCATATTTTGCATAGGAGCTGATGCATGCACCTTACCAGCTCCTCGCCGCCATGTTTGAATAGCTCAGCCGGCAGTCCGTCGGCGCCCGCGGCTTTGTTGTTCTTTAGCCGTGATATTGCTATTCTCACCTCGTCATGGTCGGGTAACGGAACGACAATTCCGTCGTCATCGATTGGGGTGTCGGGATCTTTACATTCTCTGTGACATGCGCAGCTATCACTGTTTAGCAGGTTCGAGAAGTGTTCCCTCCATAATTTAAGATTGCTCTGTACGTCAGTCACCAGATCGCCGTCTTTGTTCTTACAGGAAAACGCCCCGGTCTTAAAACCTTCTGTAAGCCGCCGAACTTTCTGGTAGAATTTTCGGGCGTTGTTCCTGTTGGCCAGCATCTCAAGCTCTTCGCACTCACGTATTTCGGCCTCTCGTTTCTTCTGTCGGATAATACGTCTCTCTTCCTTTTTCAGCTCTCTGTAGCGATCCCACATGGCTCGCGTTGCGCCCGATCGCAGCGTGGCTCTATAGGCGGCATCTTTTCTTTCTGCGGCAGCATGACATTCCTCGTCGTACCAATTGTTTTTGCGGGCTCGCCGGAATCCGATTTCTTCTTCGGCGGCGGTACGTAGGGAACGAGAAATGTTGCTACATTGCTCGCGTATGCCGATTTGTTGGGAAGTGCTCTCTGAGAGCAGGAGTGAGAGTCGAGTGGCGAATCTTCTGGCTGTCTGTTGTGATTGCAGCTTTTCGATGTCGAACATTCTTTGCGTAGGTAGATGTACGTTTTTTGCTGCACAGAGGCGTGTGCGCAGTTTGGCTGCAACAAGGTAATGCTCCGAGTCAATGTTGGGTCCTCGGATCGTACGTACATCTAATACACTAGAAGCGTGTCTTCCATCTATCACAACATGATCGATCTGGTTTCGCGTTTTTCGATCAGGAGACAGCCAGGTAGCTTGGTGTATCTTTTTATGCTGGAATCTGGTGCTGCAGACTACCATGTTTCGGGCCCCGGCGAAGTCGATCAGCCTTTGTCCGTTACCGGATGTTTCGTTGTGCAGGCTGAATTTTCCGGCTGTGGGACCAAAAATTCCTTCCTTGCCCACCCTGGCGTTGAAGTCGCCAATCACGATTTTTATGTCGTGGCGGGGGCAGTGCTCATACGAACGCTCCAAGCGCTCATAGAAGGAATCTTTGGTCGCATCGTCCTTCTCTTCCGTCGGGGTGTGGGCGCAAATTAGCGATATGTTAAAAAAACGTGCCTTGATGCGGATTATTGCGAGACGCTCGTCCACCGGAGTGAACGACAGTACTTGGCGACGAAGTCTCTCTCCCACAACAAATCCGACACCGAATTTGCGCTCCTTTACATGGCAGCTGTAGTAGACGTCGCAAGGTCCTATGGTTTTCTTGCCTTGCCCCGTCCATCGCATCTCTTGGATGGCAGTGATGTCAGCCTTTGCTCTTACGAGGACATCAACCAGCCGGGCAGAGGCACCTTCCCCATTAAGGGACCGGACATTCCAGGTGCATGCCCTCAAATCGTATTCCTTATTTCGTTTGCAGGGGTCGTCATCGGTGTTGGAAGTTCTCATCCGAGGCTTTGTTGCTGTTTTCATTGGGGGGATTTTTAAGTGGCGGGTCCCAGACCCAGCGCACAACCAGCTATGCTGGGATGCTTCGCCTTCTCACGTTAGCTCACTCCCGAACGGGTGTTCGAAAGCTAACCAGAGGATACGTGGGCTAATCCCGGACGTTGTGAGCTGCTTGAACCATATGTAGAAGAATCGTCCTGGCCACTCCCAAGTGAATGGCGATCAGTAACTTTCCCCACTTGCGTGGACTTCTACACATGGAACCATCCTCTGTATCATTGCTTTTATTAAATTTTAGAAAAAATACGCATTTTTAGTATTGAAATGAGTAAATACTTATGGTAACTGTAAAACCCACTTTCTATGGAGGGTTGTTAATCGACAAGGGCCATTTCAAATGACGGCTTAAAAGATTACAGCTTTCCATAATTTTATAAACGGCGAATTTCTTTCTCTAATTTTATAGCGCATAACAATTTAGAACAACGTTTTTCTCCTAATTACTGAAAGTTAGTTTTTTTTTCATTTATGAAAATGGTCGTTATATGAGAGGCGGGCGTGTTCACTGTCCACTTTTACTTATTTTCAATGGCAACCTACCTCCAGTCAAGCATAACGAACTTTTGTAAAAACTTCATATAGATGGGTAAACACGCAACCATAATTAAATGGATTCATCTCACCATTTATATCATTTCTATATAAGCACTTATACCTATACCTTTACACTCGTAATGCTGTATCTGTACTAAACTTTCTTTAGTGACGAATATTAGTTGCTTTCTCTGTGTTTTGTATATTTTCTAAGCCACCAATAGATATTTTTGTCTTTACAAGAATCGCTTCCGTTTCCCATGTCTTGTTTTACTTTTCTCGCTTACGCAGTGTAAGAAACTTCTAGTAAACCGACTCAGCAGATTGTCGAGAACACGGAGTTACCATACTAAAACGGTTATGAGGATCCAAAAGAGTTGAATGCATCGACTTGCATGTGTTGGTAAAAAAAAAAAAAATTACTCCCATTTTAATTCGATTGTCGGTCAGACACAGAAATAGATAGACATTGAAACCAAAATTTTTTCTGGTTTGCAGTGGCTTGCACTAGTGACAATGGAACTGAACGAAATGGTCATCAAAAAGTTTTTAGCAATGAAATTAAGCAACATATCACTGTTGGTGAGGACATTGTAGGAAGCATTTTGTTTGTCACACAAACAAACAAATACGTACATCCTCGTATGTAAGAATATCTGCTTGCAAAGGACATGAGTTTATGCAGTGAGGCAGCAAAAGATGTCACCAAACACATTGTTCTTAGATTCGCAAATCCGTTATGCGCCGCAATGTATTTACTCTACATATATATGTATTAGCATATGTATATATGTGTATATGTATAAATGCATGTGTGGTACCTAAAAACCATGCAAGGGAAATTGAGTAGTTTTAACTTCGTTCTAGTGGCCATGACTGGTATTTTAGGATATTGCATTTTGACAACCCCACTCCATTTCAGTAATTTAATAGAACGAGGTTGGTGTTTCCTGAGCTATATACTTTGAACTAAATGTGGACTTGGCTTCACTTTGCTAGGAGCATACATAAATGGAAGGCTTAAACCCGCAAGCGTGAAGTATAAAAGATAAGACTAAATAAAGTAAGAGCAAATATTTGTTCCTCTTCCAATGAACTTTTAGGAGATGAGAGAGAGATGAAATTTCTTTCGAATCTGAGCAAAAGTTTATATACGGCGAATAGACACAGATCGCAGTTCACTTTCTTTTATGAAGATCGAAAAATAGTGGGGAGTACAATGTACCTCCTCATATTACCCTTGATCTATATATAGTATTAACCCCTTGCGATTCTTATTTATTTTGTACCTTCACTTCACTTTTTTTATGTATTTTTAATAATACACGTATCACACTGTACAACAGTGAAAGCTATGCAGGCAAAGTTTAATAGGTATGTTAGCGAAACTACAAATGTTATATGCTAATACTGCAAACTCAGCATTTTATTTCATTTTCTCATCATTTTAATTTTCTAAACGGCTTTACAGTTTTATAGGGCTAAAGTTTCGAAAAAAACTTTTTTTCATTTTGGTGTTTCACAGATTTTCGAACCAATGTAATCCGAGTTCCGAATGGTAATCATGCACAAACCCATTCGGCTAAGGCGGCCGATTTACTTGAAATACTTATACGAGTACTCGCTCTATTATATTAATAGGCATTTCAGAAGAAAGTGTACACCGCATACCTATGCAGTTCAGATCAGTTTTGACTATTTATTTATTCATTTTGTAATTTCAATTATTCTTTTGTAAAGATATAGTTCATACTACAACAAGAACCGAACAAAGAAAAGTTTCGAGATCTGAATAAAATTTGTAAGAACTCTGCAAGTTTTGATCAAGATTCCCAGCATTTCACTTAGAATTTTTAGAAAAATTTCGGGTATGCAGTTTTACAGCTCATTAAATTTCACTCAGATTTATCAAAAAAATTCAGGTATGTAATTTTATAGCTTACAAAATTTTGGTATACCAAAGTGCAAGTTTCAAGTAGATCCAAAATCACACTGATGTTTAGAATTTTTTTTTAGATCGCGACCTTGTGCATTTTCTCTATTTATTGCGTACTCCACATTTTTTATATAGAAGGAAACAGCTAACGCCATTAGCAGAAAAATTGTCAAAAATCAAAGCAATTTTTGAATCACTTAAAGTTTGAACTTGCAAAATTCAATGAGCTATAAAACTGACCGTTTACAAATAATAGGACTATGGTTAAGTTCGTGCGGTTTTTTTTCGAAATTTGAAACTTTATTGACGTAAAATGGTTACAAATTTAATATTCAAAGTATTGTCCATCGCTTGCTACTACTTTTTCCCATCTTTCTGGCAATTCACGGATTCCCTTTGGGAAAAATTCGGTCGGTTTTGCCGCAATCCACGAATCGATCCATTTTTTGACTTCATCGTAATTACGGAAGTGCTGGTCAGCCAGGCCATGTTGCATCGATCGGAAGAGATAGTAATCGGATGGCGCAAGGTCTGGACTATACGGCGGGTGGGGTAGGACATCCCATTTGAGCGTTTCTAAGTATGTTTTGACCACTTGTGCAACATGTGGCCGAGCATTGTCATGTTGCAAAATAACTTTGTCGTGTCTATCGGCGTATTGCGGCCGTTTTTCTCGCAGTGCTCGGCTCAAACGCATCAATTGTCGTCGGTAGACATCCCCCGTAATCGTTTCATTCGGTTTCAGTAGCTCATAATACACAACACCCAGCTGGTCCCACCAGATACACAGCATAACCTTCAGGCCATGAATATTCTGCGCCGACGTCGATGTTGAAGCATGCCCAGGGTATCCATACGTTGCCCGACGTTTTGGATTGTCGTAATGGACCCACTTTTCATCGCCAGTCACAATTCGATGCAAAAAACCCTTTCTTTTGTGCCGTTGAAGCAGTTGTTCGCATGCCATAAAACGGCGTTCAACGTCTCTTGGCTTCAATTCATACGGCACCCAATGGCCTACCTTTCGGATCATTCCCATGGCTTTTAAACGTTTGGAAATGGTTGATTGATCAACTCCCAAAGTTTTTGCAACCTCTTCTTGCGTTTGAGCCGGATCTTGATCGAGCAATTCCTCCAATTCGGTATCCATGAACTTTGGCGGCGCACCCTCGCGTTCTTCGTCTTCCAAGCCAAAATCACCACTTTTAAAGCGTGCAAACCACTTCTGGCACGTTCGCTCAGCTAGAGCATGCTCACCATAAACTTCCACCAAGATACGATGACTTTCGGCTGCTTTTTTCTTCATATTAAAATAATGAAGAAGAATTCCCCGCAAAAACACATTATTTGGCACGAAATTCGACATTTTCAAGTGTGGTAAAAATATTGTTGTTTACGCTTCAAATAAAAAACTTATACTGACGTTTGTGCCTTACGACAGTAGCTCTCCAATGAATGTTTGGAAATGTGGATCGATGGAATAATAATCAAGTTACGCCATCTGTTGTAAAACCGCAAGGAACTTATTCATAGTCCATTATTAAAAGAAAATTTTACTTTTCGCCAGCTTAAATGCAGTACAATAATATCTACTGAAATGTCCTTTAAATTTTCTAATAAATCAGTTAATTTTAGTTTTCTATTTTGTGTGCTCAAGACGGGATTAACACTGAAATAACAAATTAAATTATGAATTAATATAAATCGCTTTCATTTATTTGTTTTAATTATTTCTCTATTTTTCGATCTCAATGAGAAGTCATTTGTCAGAACCCTTGGCAGTGCTTAGTTTAAAAAAATGTTAAAAATAGTTGAACTAAGCCATTGAGATGGAATAGGGTATCATTAAAAACTGATTTTTGAACAAGATCAAGGCCATTTTTCAGCCTGTTAGTAGAGCAGGTGGTAATATGACTTTCATTTCTGAGTTCAATGGACTTCATACGCGAGTAAGGTCCAATTCTTATATAGAATTTTAAAAACAAAGTATTAATATTAAAAAATATGACTCTCAAGGCACGTCGATTTCTGCTTTCAAACAATTTATATACAATGCATAGGAATAATATCTGGTAGAAAAAAAAATTGTATCTAAAAAGAAAAAAACAAACATAATATCAAATTTGCCATACCGTAACGTGAATCATTTCAACAAATTACAATGCAATTAGCTCCTGCACCCTCTTTGGGTGTTTGGCTGAGCTCCTCCTTCTACGAGTATTTGTCGTCTGCGTCTTGATTTTGTTCCACAAATGGGAGGCCTACAGTTATAAACCTACTCAGAATGGCAAATATTTTGTTTATGAGGAGCTTTTTTATGGCAAAAATGAAGTCGGAGGTTTGCCATTGCTGCCGAGGGGCGACCCCTATTACTTCCGAATGGTAACCACGCACCAGCCTATTCGGCTACGGCGGCCGCAGTACAAAAGCAAATTTGTAATTTATAGGAGAAACTTGTTCACTCATTCAAGATTATATGGTATGTTTCCTAAAAATTTGGAAAAGGGTATACATTGCGTATACTTTATTTGATAGGAGAAAAGCAAAATCCAATATTTGGACTCACACGTAGTTGTAGTTAATGTAATCTGGGTTTGTTACTTTTCGATGTGATCTTTACAGTAGCGACATTATTGGTATATTTTTCTTCGAAAATGAAGGCGCCAATAATATTATGGCTCAATGGATAGCACTAGAGTGACACGCTAGCTAAGTTTTTTGGTATTATAAAGGATGTTTAAATTTCAAGGGCCGATGATGAATGTGAACCACACCTAAGCATCAACGACACCGTTGGACTTCTTTCTTTGAGGTTATTTGAAAGAAAAGGTGTACGTCGATAAGCCAGCAACAATTCAAGAGTTAATGGATGAGATAATTCGGCGCATTAACGGCATATAGCATCAATTATGCCTCAGCGTCATCGAAAATTTGGACAATCGGATGGACGTGTGCCGCCGAGGCCGCGGCGGCGATTTGGCCAATATTTTGTTCCATAGGTAATTGAGCCATACCAATATATTCATAATAAAGAATAATGAAAATAATTTCCTAAAAAAATTATATTTTATTGAAAATCAACACCGGCTCTTGAAACTTAACCACCCTTTATATTCAAGAACTAGATGTGGGATACTTTAAGTTCCACCAAGATGCTGCTAAATGACACACAAGTAAACCAACAATCGATATTTTGCTCAAATTAGCAAAATTGATGAAAATGTTATTTTGTCAGAGATTTTTGAATAATAGAAATGCAGTCGGAGGTTTACGATTTCCTGTTGACGGGTGATCGTTATTAGGAAACATTTTTTCTATAATTTGATATTTTTTGTGCACAATAGAAATGTCATACACCACTCAATTGACTACAGCCTCCAATTTACAATTTATTAATTACAAAAAGGTCGCATTTTCTCTTATTTCAAAACGCAAAGTTTCAATATGGTGTGACTTATTGTATATTTTCATAAATATGGCACAAGAAATTTCACACTTATGGGAGGGACCAACCCTTTGCCCAATATATAAGTATAGCTCTATGAAATCGGTATATACCTATGATCGCGCGGGCCAAAGCAACGGCGACTGCAACTTGTAGCAGATCTAAATCTTATCCGTGCTCCAGGAATCTGGGTACGCAACGTTCCTTTTACCGATAAGTGTTTTTCCCATCCCACGAGGGAACTGCGGTTCTCTTGGCTATCCGTGTACTGATCCTGAAAAAGTGTCATCACGGATCAGATGCACAAACTTGCCAGTTCATGACATTCTTCTGGAACTTTTAGCAAATCTGCAGCACTTCGAATATTATCGCAGGTTTATATATATTAGGAACCGCCTGATAAATTTTATCATTAGTACGGAGCTTATAACACTGCGTACCTTCTTATTGTAATTTGCTATAAGATTACATAATATTTTGTTTATCTTTCTCGTACTGGTAAGAATCCAGTCATTAGAAGACTAGTTGGATTCAGCCGAAATAGCCTTAATTGCATTCCGGGTATGTAGATACGAGTATCTTTCTCACTCCTCTCAGACTTTCCTTGCAGAGTGTTGGAGTGTTTACATACATACGCACTGGCATCCCTTTACCATGCAATGCTAATGTACACAAATCTTTGCATAGTGGCATATGTACATGAAAACGCTATGTACGAGTATATGCACGTATATATATAATATATGCATATAGGTATGTAGCTATGCACATGTAAATACATGCATACATACATATTTATGCATGCGATTGCTTGAGTCAGATTGCGTCTGTCCAGTTTGGAAAGTCTGATCGTGTTGTCATTGCAAAAACGGAAACATGGCTAGATATCACAATATGTCACATTTATTTATGTACATAAACACACACACACATAAAGTCATTCCATATATGTATATGTACATTCATGCATACATATGTATATTTAGATAACGGTGTAAGCGTAAAGTCTTGTTGCTGACAGTAAAATATTCAAATTTTTAATAAATTAGTTTTCCATTTATTCAACAATTAAAATGTTTATCATCTGGATTTTTTTGTAAAGGTATCTCTGTTTTAAACAGAAAATAATGACTTCCTATTCAAGTTGCTGGTTTATGCAAATGTGCATTCAGTATGGGGCATGCAATTAATATTTTGACTTTGTAATAAAAGTGTAATAATAATTAATGGATTAACATCCGCCCAAAGATTTATTTTAAATGAAAATATTTAAAATTTAAAGTTTACTTTCGAATATTGTGGCTTACTTAGTTACTTTCATTTACAGAATACGATTCAATCTTATGGACACGAGGCTAAGAAACTTACGCGCAAAATTATAAAAATTTAGCCATATTTCGTATACGAGGTGTGTTCGAAAAATAAGGCGAATTTTCAAATTTCGAGGACTACTACGACCTTCGATAATTATTTTTTTCATGTTGGAACACTTGTCTCGATGTATAGTTTGTTTATGGGAGGCATAAATAAGACAAGTGTTTTGCGTGTTCGGCGACTTTCTGCTATCGAAAAAAATGGTTCAAAGAAGTTGCGTCAAATTTTGTATAAAAAATGGAATTAAGTACTCAAAAAACACTTGAAATGTTGACAGTGGCATATGGTGAGGGTACCCTGAGTCAAATGTTTATCAGTGGTACAAGCTCTTCACAGATGGTCGAGAAGATGCTCGCTCTGGACGCACCAGCACATCAACAAACGAAGAAAATGTAGAAAAAGTGAAGAAAATTGACGAATCACAATTAAAGAAGTAGCTGAGGGTGTCAGCATATCGGTTGGTTTAGGCCATGCAATCTTTTCGTAAATTTCAGGCATGGAGCGTGTGGCAGCGAAACTTCCTCCAAAATTGGTCCAAATTTGACCATAAACAACGTCGTATGAGTAGCGCTCATGAATTGTTGAATGTCGTCAACGATGAATCCAGATTTACTTGAAAAGGGTCACAACTGGTGGCGAATCATGGGTAAACTCGATGGTTATGACATCGAAACATCGTCCCAATGAAAGAGTCCAGGAGAGCCAAGACAAAAAAAAGCACGCCAGGTTCGATCAAATGTCAAGGTTTTGCTCACTGTTTTCTTCGATAACTATTTTGTAGCGCATCAAGTTCGTACCACAAAGTCGTACGATAAATAAGGAGTATTACCTTGAAATTATGTGCCGTTTACGTGAAGTAATACGAAAAAAAAAAACACCCGGAATAGTGGGGAAAAAAAATTTATGGAATTTGCATCATCTTTGCTTGTAAAATATTATTTGTCCAAAAACAGCACCGTTATCATGACTCAGCCACCGTATTCACAAGATTTAGCCACCTGCGACTTTTTTGTGTTCCCAAGATTGAAGAGGCCCATGAAAGGGCGGCATTTTGCGACGATTGAGGAGATAAAAACTGAATCGCTGCGAGAGCTCAAGGATCAGAACGGCTTCGAGGATTTGCAAAACCGCTGGCACAAGTGTATTTTATCTGAAGGAGATAAAATAGAAATTGATGAATAAATAAATATTTTTTTTATGTCTGTTTAATGTGCACTAAGTGAATTTTGGGCCTTTTTAAATACTCGTAATAACAGTTTGTATGTTCCTTTTGCTAAATTTGCTGATACTAACTAGAAGCTTTCGATATGAAGTTTTGATGTTGTGCTTGGTGTGTATATTTTAAGAAGAGGTTGATATCCTTTATATCCTCCTTTTCCTACTTGCAGCTTAATTGCTTCTAGACTGAATTGATTTCCGCTGATAAAGCAAAGGCGTACGGTGACAGAATGCCAGATTCGCGTGTAGTGGAGTCGGTATTTATAGCGTAGGTTGAGACTTGCTTCGCTTGCGAACCATCAGAGTCGATGAATTTATGGTTTCTGAGATTGTTTTTCAATTTAAGGAGTTTTTATTTATATTCTGATTTAGGTGTTTCGAATTTAATACTGCTGCTGAGAGCAATGTTTACAGAGTTATGGGGAAGGATCCATAGTAGTTCTAGACTATTCTATTTTTATGGATGAAATATGTGGATGGATATTTAAATGGTATCTACTTCCATGTATAATTGTTAAGAGCCGTATTTTGAATAAAAATAGTGAAAGCTGAAAGAATATAAACTTGTATATGTTTTATTTTAAAACAACATCCAGGCGCGTTTTTTGAAAGACCCTTCATATGCTTTCAAAATGATGTGAAACAATGAGCAGATGAGCAAACTTCGCTCACTACCCATGACGAAATTCTGCAGTTTGCCGATAAAACTTCCCTTGTCACGTCTAGCGAATACGTAAAATACTGAAATTGGTTTAATTAATATTTATAACACAAAAGTATGTAGCGGACTATGTTGTTATTTATATCTTAATTAAATTCAAATATTATCATAGATTTACAAACCCAAATATAAAATAGACATAATCACACAAACATGCATATGCACGTATGTATGTACGTATGTACAAGGTGAAGTCAAAAATAAACAAAAGTCTGAGCTAAAATAGAAACGACAGGAGCTTTGTTCTGAAAACTTCGAGTTTATTTATTCAAAATAGTCCCCTCTGGCCTCGATACACTGTTTTGCGCGATCTAAAAGCTTTTCGAAAGTGTGTTTCTGGTCATTGACCGGAATGCCTTTCAGGATGTCGATGCAAGCCTTTTGGATGGCCTCTACGGACGCATGGACAAATTCAATTTTCCGAATAGGTAGAAGTCACAGGGAGCCATATCAGGTGAATACGGTTAGTGATTGATGGCTAAATGCGATTTCTAGTGAAAAACTCAGTCACAAGAGTGGATCAATGAGATGGTGAATTATCATGCAACAAGCGCCAGCTTCCTCCTTCGCGGTATTCAAAACGCCAAGATAGAAAATTGCATTGACAATTTGGTTTCTTGGCTCGAACTCCTTATGAACAATAAAGAATCGTAAAAACAAATCGTAGAATCAAGTCGATGGATTTTTAACATCTCCAAACGCGATTTTTTGGGTGGTGGCTCGTCCGGGGCCTTCCATTCGGCACTTTGACGCTTAGTTCCGGGTTCATGTTGGAAACACCATGTTTTCTTCACCAGTTACAATGTTGTAAAGAAAGTTCTCGTCTTTTCTCACCTCTTTAATGCGGACTTTCGATTGTTGAATTCTGATTAATTTTTGCTGCTCAGTTAACCTGTGCGGAGTGACCTTTCGTTTGCCCAAATGGTCAGTTAAAATGCGAGATATGGAGATATGCAACTTCGATACCATGAAATTGAATGACGATTTCGATTCATTTTTGATAAATTGGCAAACAATTTCGATGTAGTTTTTGGTGATTATTGACTTTGAACGGTCTGTATTTTAATTGCCATTTATGTCCTCACAACCATCTCTGAAATGTTTAAACCACTAGTGAACTCTGGCACGAGATATACAATTATCGCTATAAACTTTTTTCATGAATTCAAATGTTTCGATAAACATTTTACCGATTTTAAAGCAACTTCTGATACTAGCTTTTTATTCGAAACTCATTTTTGTATCGATGACACAAACATACTGACACTTTAGACGCAATAACGAATATCACAAAGTTTTCGCTGGGAGTGAGCTAAGGATGTAACTTCCAACGCACTAACTCATTAGTCAGTTTTGTTTATTTTGGACTTCACCTTGTATGTACGAAAATTCACTAAACATTTTTTATCCGCTTTCATTTAATTCCTGAAATCACTCTCCTCCATACCCTTGAAATCAGTTTGTTTGTATTTCTATTATGCATTAAGTGAACCAAATCCTAGCAAGATGTAAACATAATATAGACCATTCATCCCAACACCCCGCTTGAGTCTACTAAATTAATCGGGCCGCATTAAAAATGTTCAACGAAATTACAATAGTAAAAGTGAAACTGTAACAGGATAGCAGCGCGCATTGCATTCGAGAGCACAATACGTACACCAATTACTCATACATATACACATGCATACACAGCAGTCCCTATGTATGTACATATTTATGTACATTTGATGATTTTGTAAAAGACCAGCAGCGAGGCTAAGCACTTTAATCCGCCTTATTTATTGCATTGAATTATCCTATACAACAAGCAAGCAGCCGTAAACTGGCAGAACAGCAGCTGCATGGGATAGGATAAGTCAGATGTGCCGCTGTTGAAGAGATAGATGCCACAAAAGCAAACTCCTAATAAAAATGGGTAAACAACAGCAAAGCAAATACCAAAATCAACGTAAGCCACACTCAGTGATAGGAGGAAATGGAAAGCTATTTAGATTCTCAATAATAACAAAAAAGAACTCATTCATATTGAGTTCATAAAATAGGAAAAGCTCCATGCATACTTGTATATGGGTGTGTACATGTATGTTTGTATGAGTGTATGTATGTATGTCAGTTGAGTTGGCGTTGGAACAGCACTTGAGTGGGAGGCGAAAAATCCATCCCTCGAAGCACGTATGTATGTATGTGGTCACTGGGGTCTTTTTCGTAACGGTATGCCGAAATGGTCATGTTGACATTAGAGAACGAGACATTTAATCACAATGTCGTCTGAAGTGTGTTTATGACTCTGGATTACCCTTCGACAATCGAAATAAATAAGCGAACAAAAAAGTTGATGTCATTACGCTTTCGCGTAAATAAAAACCCTTTTCCAAAAATATATTATGGGCATCAAACGTCATAAACTGACTTCAATTCACGTCATGTGGACAACGCACCCGGCGGTTTGTTTACGAAAAAAGTGAAATTATGCTAGTGATATACGAACAAAATCTACACCGCCTCTGCGCAAAATACTTCGTTGCCATCTGAACAATAACTGATTCGATGGTAACGTGGCAGCCAAAGTTACTCCCACAATTTTGCTTCGGATGGCGAAACGTGGTAATCTATCACCCTTGACATATAACACATAGGACTAAGGTATCACTTATTCCTGATTTATTGGCTGAACTCACCACCGTAATCATATTCTATCTACGGTATTTACCGGACTCCGCCTCAAAAACTGAGACGGCTCATGAACGGGTAGGGATTTTTCACGTTTGAGAAGCTAAAGATTGCGTCGCTACTAACGCTCAAGGCCAAGACTATAAAAAGAGGTGCATGTGAGAAGTGATTCGAGGAATGGAGAAGCGCTAAATGGGCGTACTTCGAAGAAGGCAAAGTAGATTTTGATTAAATATTTCCGAATTCGGAAGTCCACGCCAATAAGCCGGAATGGAGCGACCCTTCCATAATCAGTATAACCTTTTCCTATCGAATCATTGAAAATTGAGCCTCTCCGATGCGTGTTATCGAGTGAAGCTGCGGCAGATATTTGCACAATGTCATTCCCATGCAAAATTGCTGTCTTATTTCCATCCAACGCGTGAGTGAAATGGTTGAAGTACCAGTCTGGCACTCATCAAGTGACATTAAAATGCCATTTTGATATCATTTTGAGTCCTCGACGGGGAAGGCTGATAAGACTTAGGATGGAGCACTGGCCCAGGAGCACCCAGTTACTTTAATCTTCTAGCTACCAAACCCGGACATTTACAAGGAAAGTTCTTAACAGTGGCCTTCTCCGAAAGGTCCCAACAACTTTGCAATGGCGATTAAAGTGTAACCTAGCTTTTCTGCGTGACTTCCGATCGTCCAATAAACTGGTAAACACAGTTAAGAGTTTGGAAATTGAGTGGCTTGGAGTCCCTAGAACTTTCTGGGTCCTACGTCTGTTGTACCGGTGACAAAAGGTTTTCGAAATAGCATATGAAGAGCACATGGAGCTCCATCTAGCCTGCGCTTCTCTGAGAAATAATTTGTGCAATTCGGCTTAACAGCAGTCAGGATGATCCCGGTGGCCGAGTAGGAGACCTCTGAGACCAATTCAGTCAGTCATTTCTTTCTATTCTCCTATGTTGACCATGACGTCGTCAGTCTTGATCACTGCTTGGCTATGCAGGATAAGTGGGGAATCAAATATCGCTAGCGGAGCAAAACAGAGAAACATCTGCTTGGAGATGCGGATAATTTTTCTATCGACAAGCTAAGGTAACGAATGGTCAGATGTTCTATGCTCCAACAAGGAATATATTGTATGTATATCTCTTACATTATAGCAGGCGAAGCATACCCACCGAATAAAATCCTACTGGGTAGGTCCAGAAGATATAAAGGGAAAGAAAGATCAAAACTCTGATGATTAGATGGCGTAGATCAATACTGGATACTGGAATTAGAGACAGATATCACAGCAAGCCAAGACCGGAACCGGGTTGTTGAGTTAACAACGATGGAGATGATGGTATTACACATGGAAATAAAAAAGGAGCTCGTTACTATCTCATATAAAGGTTGTTTTATTCCATTTCGGGCCGCGCTTCTGGCAAACCCACTCAAAACTGCGTATGCGACTTTAACAGATTTTGCTTTAAGATACTTTCAAATCAGAAGTGCTCACTCAAATCTTAATATTATTATTCCGATTAGTTCTGATAGAAAATTCGCAACTTTTTTTACACAGCAATGAAAATATTCTGTGCAGGCTTCCGAGGAAAGATGCTTACAAGTATAATTAAAACTACCACAAAAAATTGCGGCTAGCTAACGCAGATCACAATTTACTGAGAACCAGAGCACAAGGGAATAGAGGGAAATAAGAGAGTTGACGAGCTTGCTAAGGCAAGCACTCGCTTGCCTTGGATGAGCACGTCAAACATATATACCTCACTCTCAGTTTTAAAGACGGGGATGCCTTGACCCCTCACAGGGAGGGATGTAAAATATTGGATGGAATACTGTCGGGACACTCCATATCACGCAGCTAAAATGGGATTGGTCCAGAACGACGAGTGTAACTTATGCGACAATGAAAGTAGTACTCGTTACAACTACCTGGTACCGGTATACTTTTTATCTCTGAAGGGTATTGTTGACAAAAGTTTAAACTGTGTTTAACACGACTCCAACAACACTGGTAACACAACTGTGCCCAACTGAGCGGCGATCAGAGACTTTCCCCACTTGCATGGCGCTTCTACATATTGAACCATCCTCCAATATATTCTCAATATAGAAATATACTAAACGCAGACCGAAAAGCAAGCTTTATACAAGTCTTTGTTATTCAGTATTATATTATTGAGGAGTTTGACTGTATAAATGTTTACGCTGCTAAGAACTCCACTTGCTTTTGTTTTTTCTTTTGTTTACTTCAGATAATCAACATAAACTTATAGCAACAAAAGCAAAACCTTACCAGCTTTTATTAACTGTATCAACTGACCTTTGATTTCTTCACAGTTCCTCCGTCAATTAAGGCTGTCAATCAGTTGCTAGGCGCCCCCGTTGAACGTGAAGTCACACTCGAATGCATTGTGGAAGTGTATCCGAAACCGCTCAATGGCTGGTATCGCAATGAAGGTAATGTATCTCCGCTTAAACGCTATTAGCCACTTCTCGTCTCTTGCTCGTCTGTAATAAAAGGCAGTAACAGTAGTACTAAAGTCAACGTAATTGACGTAATTGCCTGTCATTTCTCATGCAACTCTATGTCTTTTCCTTTTTTGTGTTTGCCTTTTTTACCGCCTTCATGGATACCAATGTCCGGATAGGTAACTTGAAGCTGCACAGTAGCAACAAGTACAACATATCGGAGGCCATGATTAACTTGTACACGTGGCATCTCAACCTGACAATACGTCATCTGACAAAGGCCGACTTTGGCGCCTATAGTTGTTCCAGTGTCAATGCGTTGGGCAAAAGCGAAGCACGGATACGGCTGCAAGGTATGTATGTAATTACTGAGTATGTTTATATGTATGGTATATGTATGTATATGGGTGTATATATGCCAGAAGGGAGCTGTGAGGATTTTCTGTTAATGTTGGATGGCATGGGTTGAATTGAAAGTTGAGATGGATTGGGTCGTAATACATTGCAATTGCTTTGGCGGCACTTTTTTCCCATACTTGTCTGTCCAATGTGCATATGCATGCACATGTGTGTGTGTATGGCAGTAATGAAAGAGATCGTATAAACGTCAATACAGACAAGCCACTACGAGTATCTATTATGCTTTCTTTTGCCATTATATTAACGCGATAAATCAATAGGGATTTTGTGAATGGCGAACGGTGACGCGGGTAAGTGCACTAACGGAGGGAGTTGAGGCGATTTCTAGCAGGAACCGGCAGCCAGCCAGCCAGCCCGGCAGTATATGGTAGTTTATGTTATTGTTGTTCTACTATTCATAGATAAACCACTCGGAGCGGTAGATAGGATAGATGTATGCAACTCAGTAGACCAATCCATTCATCGCTTTCGCCATTGTTCCAAGCGGCAGTACAGGATCGAGATTCACCTATCGGTTGGGATGTGTGAACGTATGTGTGGTATGCGGCAATCACAAGTAAATGCACACATACACACATACCAACAGTAATGCATGCGCTACATCCACAATGAAGTATGGCACAATTTGGTGAAAAGTTTCTTCTTCGACAGCCGCTCGGCAATAGATCCACATCCATATCCGCTGTCAGCCGATAGCCTCATCTTCCGCCATAAAACAATGAAATCGCTCCACGTGCATACATGTGTACATGCATACATACATATATTCAAATGGTATATTAGTTTAATGTGTCTAATGCCGAAGGGATTTTCATTTCACTCGTCGATTGTCGATTGCCAACGTACAAACAAACAAGCAAACAAATCGCAAAGCCAATCACACACATACACTAACACACTTATCGAAAAGCGGTGCAATGGACATACACACCTACATACTTACCATCCCATGTGTGTGTGTGTGTGTATGTATGTACTGATATTCAAACACATTTAAACAATGCTTTAAAATACTGCTTTAAAATACTCCTTCACCCGAAAATCGGTCTCACCGACGCCGTTGTCTCTTTGGGTGTAATAAAATTTCATTTAAACGAATGAATGTGCGTCGATTCGATTTTATTGCCATTTTCCCATTCGCTATGCGGGTGACAGAACTGTAAATTGAATTCAAAGCTATGTTTGAATGCGGCAAGCTCCTTTGCCTTTTACTTTTTACCAAGCGGTCTGACGCTATTGTTCTGTCTTCGGTGCGACGATCATTGAATGTTTGTGTAGCTGTGTAGGTATGCATCTATGTGAATGTGCAAAAGAAAAATTGTTTTTTTAGAACTATGATTTAAATGCGTAATGCAACGAGAAATTGCTAGTCCTGTAAAAGCTTGTGACTGCATTTGTTGAATTTATTGCATTATGACAGACAAAATGCGCCATTTCGAGCAACACCTGCGTGTGAGCATATTTTCAATGTCAACTGTGTGTTTAAGAGAATTTCATGCAGTGCCTCTCAATGTAATATAAATATAATATAATATATGTGCACCGATTCGTGAAGGGCCTTATTTATGAAATACCACTTTTAACTGCTCACAGACATTTAAATGAGAGCTGGCATTTAATGATGTACTAGGACTCAACTCCTGGAGAAGATAGCTTCCCTCTTATATTAATACAAACAAGACTGCATTGTTAGCCCATCCGTTCACAATTATCTTTAATAAATCACTGGCTTCTGGTAAGTTTTCTTCTTCTTCTTAATTTTCACATTAACCACTTACGCGATTTTGCTCGAGTTTAACAAAGCACGTCAGTCTTTTCTTACTCTTGCTAACCGACGCCAGTTGGAAACACCAACTGAAGGCAAGTTCTTCTCCACCTGATCTTTCCAACGCAGAGTAGGCCTTCCTCTTCCTCTACTACCACCAGCTGGTACCGCATCGAATACTTTCAGAGCCGCAGCGTTTGTATTCATTCGGACGACATGACCCAGCCAACGTAGCCGCTGGATCTGTATTCGCTGCGCTATGTCTTTGTCGTCGTGAAGCTCATACAGCTCATCGTTCCGTCGCCTGCAATATTCGCCGTTGCCAAAGTGCAAAGGGCCAAAACTCTTGCGTAGAATCTTTCTCTTAAACACTCCAAGCGTCGCTCCATCGGATGTTGTCATCGTTCAAGCTTCTGCGCCGTAGAGCCTTGTAGAGTGTTAGTTTTGTTCGTCGAGAGAGAACTTTAATACTTAGTCCAAAGTAGCACTTGTTGGCAAGAAAGATTTACAACCTCGAAATTATAACTGTCAAGAGTGACGTGGGTGCCGATACGCGAGTGCGCCAACTGTTTGTTTGAGGACAGGAGGTACTTCGTTTTGTCCTCGTTCACGACCAGACCCATTCGCTTTGCCTCTTTATCCAGTTTGTAGAAGGCAGAACTCACTGTGTGGTTGTGCCTGAGCGACTAAGTTCTGCGGCTCGTACGATCCTCTCCAACATCAGGTTAAAGAAGTCACACGACAGCGAGTCCCCTTGTCTGAAATCTTGTTTGGTACCAAATGGTTCGGAGAAGTCCTTCCTAATTCTGACGGCGCTGCTGGTGTTGAGCAACATCATCTTGCATAGCCGTATTAGTTTTGTGGGGATACCAAATTCAGAGATCGCGGAATATAGGTAACTCCTTTTCGTACTGTCGAAAGCAGCTTTGAAGTCGAAGACAAGATAACATGTGTCAACATTCCTTTGATAGGTTTTTTTCCAAGATTTGGCGTATTGTGAATATCAGATCGATTGTGGACTTTCCAGGTCTAAAGCCACACTGATAAGGTCCAATCGGTTGGTTGACCACCATCAACCTTTCACACAATACGCTCGCTAAAACCTTATAGGCGATATTTAGAAGACTAATCCCACGATAATTGGCACAGATTGCAGGATCACCCTTCTTATGGGCAGAGCACACTTAAATTCCCATCGACAGGCATGCTTTAATTCGACCATATTTTGCATAGAAGCTGATGCATTCACTTTACCAGCTCCTCGCCGCCATGTTTGAATAGCTCAGCCGGCAGTCCGTCGGTGCCCGCGGCTTTGTTGTTCTTTAGCCGCGTTATCGCTATTCTCACCTCGTCATGGTCGGGGAGTGGAACGACAGTTCCGTCGTCAACGATTGGGTTATCGAGATCTTCACATTCTCTATGACATGCGCAGCGGCGACGGATGCATAAATTTATCCCACGGTCTGCAAAATCTCTAGTACACCTTAACTTTGACAAACTGGTTCATTATTTGATTCTCTTTCAAATTTCAGATCTCATATCGCCTTATCAGCATGGTTTTGTTAAGGGTAGGTTTACTGCTGCGAATTTAGATTTATTCGCAAAACTGTTTGAAACAGGCCAACAATGCGATGTAATATTCACAGACTTTTCAAAAGCGTTCGATAGATTCAACCATATTATCCTCAAATGAAGAGATGATTACAGAAACGAATGGCTATCCGACTTAGCTTCAGACTTGGACAAATCCTATTATTCGGATGGGATAAACAAACTTGAACAGCGTTGGACGAATATATAAAATATTTGGGTTTTCAGACTGAGAGATTGATTTTACATGGGACAAAGGTCTGATTGTGGAGTAAAAATATCATAAATTATTTGCTCAATTGCGTTAACGAGCTCAGTGCGCAAAATATCAATACTTTAGGCAGAATAATGCGCCCTCCAACTGGTGCCAAAGATCATTCAAGTGCATATCTTCAATTTCGGACCTCACAAGGCCGGTGTTGTATCGGAAACGGTATTCCCAACTTTTTCGAAAAACGGGTTAGTCAGTAGTGGTTTTTTTACTCGATCAAACAGAAAAAAAATCGCCGAGAGCCATAACAGGTGAGTTCGGTGGCTGTTATTTGATATTTTATTGTTATTTGTTTTAGCTGACGCTGTGCGCGGCACGTTATCCACAATTCTTCAATTCCTAGCGAACTTCTCCACGTAAACGTCTCATAACGCGCAAATATGTAGTAGTACTGAAAACGACGTGGTTTTTTTTGGTTTTGGTTCATTCGAAGCTCTCCACTCACTCGCCTGGTGTCTGAATTGTGTGTCGTACTCATAAATTCACTTATCGCCTCAAGTATGATGCATTTGATGAATGTTTGGCCCGATTCAGCCTTGATGTCTTGGCGATATCTACGCGATCTCTTTTTTACATTAAATTAGGTCTTTTGGGACCAATAACTAACTTTGCAGTAACAAGACGCAAACCAAAATCACTAACTACAATGTCCTGAATTGATTCATCAGAAATATTCAAATCATCTGACAATTCTCTGATGGTTTATTTGCGGTTATTGTTCAACTTTCCTCTCATTTTATTTATATTTTTATCAGTTCTCTATGTCGACGGCCTGAGACTACGTTCGACATCCTCGATTTACTCACGATCTCTTCTGTAGCATTCTTGCCACTCGTAAACGGCTATCAGCTGATTTCCAGAGAGTATCACATCATAAAAATTTTGTTGAAAAAATTAAATGGAAGAATGCAAATCAGATATTAACCAGAAAGTGAGAAAAGGGAAGTTGTTGAACATCTTTTCTGTGTACTCTTTATGCAAAAATTTTGTCTGAGGGACCCCTTGGTATAATTTTATGGCAAATCATTTTCTAGAACACTTCAACACTCTAGTGACCTTTAAATGCCATTTTGTTCGGACTTTCTAAAAAAGGGACTGAAACGACCTTTTCGTGGGAGAGCTATTGGGTTAAAATACTTTTGTATTCCCGCTAAAATACTATATGCACCTTAACAACATATTTCGCTCCAATATATATTTTAACTCTTTTTCAATCATTCCAAAATACTTAGCAAAATATTGCAAAGATATTTGTCCACAAAATGCAAAATTATTTGAAATTATATTAATATAATTATAATACTATATGGGATAAAGGCTTTTCATCCGGAATTAGAATCAGTCCGCCCTCAAACAATGGACCCTGAATTGTTGCACATTGCAATTAAACACTTACTCTGTGAGCAAATGTGACTTTTTTGAAAACTTTCATCAAAATGAGTGATTGATCAAATGCGAGCGGTTAGTCAAATGGTTAATTTTAGTCTATCAACCGACGAAAGTGTTACTGTTTGCCTTTTGAATACCTCAGGTTTACATGGTTTTTATTTTTGATACTGCTTTCCGATGTATCCTTGTGTGCTGAACACAATTCTGGATTAACAAGTGCCCATCACGTCATGGTAATCAGCGACTTCAAATATCTCAGAGTGTTCAATTGGATGAACTCTACTTTTCGATTTTAAGTCCACTAATTGGAATTTTCAGCGCCTAAAAATCCTGGACTCAAAAATTCTTGGCTTTCTAAATGTTATATGTTATACGATTTCCTCTCCTTCGCTTGAAGATCATACAATCGATCAAATTCTGTACCGTTTCTTTAGCATTCTTGCACCGAATGTCAATGTAATTTAAATTTCATTCGACCACCTGGTCTACTCCATTTTGGTCTATAATAAAATTTGGCTCGTAACCTAATTTGCTTGCGACGAGTCCCCGGTAAATGTCAAATCCATATGTTGACTTGGGCAACTGATTTGCCAGATAATCCTATAGAAAATTCTATAAATCTAAACATGTATCAGGCCAGTTCGTGGGTTTTTTAAAGGTCGTTTTAAAAAAGGTGCTTAAAGTATTTATTAATCAATAATATATTTTCCTCCATTACTTACAATGTCTTCCCAACGTTTAGGCAAATTTTTAATTCCCTGCTCAAAAAATTGTTTGTCCTTGGAGCCAAAATACGCTTCGATATCGCTTTTTATAACTTCTTTTGAGGAGTAGTTCTTGTTACTCATATGGGATTGAAATCCACGGAAAAGGTTTTTAAACAACTTTTTTACATTATTATCTGCGCAAGTGTTGAAATTTCATTTTGTTCCGAATTTAATACCTAAATTTCAAAATTAAGCCAAAATTTAAGTTAGCTTACGTAAAAATTCATACATACATACATGCACACATCTTAAAGTGTGCGGCAACAACTTCTTAACAGCTCAACCGGAAATTTTCACATTTGTCAGTTGCTCAAATCGTTCGCCGTCAATTCACCGCCAACGTGCACACACAAACATTTACTCACACACATAGAAATAATCTCCTTATTCGATGTAATAATAGAATGTTAGTGAAGGAAGAAATTTCCTGAGCTCGCGGTGTTTTGGCTAAAGCACTGCAACTGTGGCCACCTGCGATCTGGGAGAAATTGGAAAGCTGTGGTGAGATTGCTTTTTAACCTGCCACAAATGCGCCTGAAAATAACATTTCCACGAAATGACTGAAGCCAAAAACCACATGACTAACAGAAATGCAATAAAACTATCGCATCCACTGAGGCATGCTAGGAAGTAGGTAAGAAGGAAGGAAGGAAATGAAGAAGGCTATAGAAGTCAGACTGATGGATACACGGGACAATAAGTCCATCTCAAAATAATTGTGCAAACTCAATATTGCAAATTCTTCTACATATTGAATTACTTTTGAAGTTGGCCATAAAATATTGAAAGTTTTCTTAAGCAGTTATTAAAATTAAAGTAATGAAATACATTTTTTAAAGGAATTCTTACTTTTGAATTTCAAGACATACATTGCGTTTTTTTAGTATTGAGCCAAGTGGCATCTGAAGGTAAACACACAAAAACCTCTCCTTGTATCGGTGACATGAAATCGAATAAACTCAACTTAGGTTTGGTTACTTTCGACTAGAAGGTGTTTGAGTGCCTCGACCAGGTCAGGCGCAGGACTTGGGCACTACGCTCAGCCTGAATTCGCAGCCTAGCACGACTTTTATAAGGAAAGTCATATGAGATATGTAGCTTAGTAGATGACTTGTTGGGCGGACGTGGGATCTCAACTCACTGGTAATAAGTAGTTTTCAGTATGATCATCCGTCCGACTATTATGTATGCATCCGCAATTTGCATAAACATAAACATTACATAAAACCCCCAATATTATACGTCTAACTAAACTGTCTGCCTCTAATTCACAAGATCAATGAGAATCCGTTCAGCTAACTAAAGCGTTGAGGACGCTCTTCAGATGAAATCATATTTTCATCTTTCTTTAAGGAAATGCCCTTACCACCAAGTCTCAGACATGCATTCAGAAGAAGACCGCGGAATTGGGGAAGTGCAGAGGCTCGTGCTTTAATACTAGGGAAATTAGATAGATGAATTTTCAGTTGGCTAAGTGGCTATCAAGGCTTACTCCAATGTAATGTTTACATCCCAACTTCTAACCGGGGACACCCGTCAGCTTCAAGAAAGGAGGATCTGTGAACAACTTTATGGGGTACGAAAAGTTCTGTGGCCTCAACTACTGAACTTCGAGGTTTGCATTTGCTGACGGGAAAAAGCGAATTGTAGATTCATCTTGCTGGAAGATGAACAATAAGTAGGAAATCAATAAGTAATTAAGTAGAGCTGATATTAGGTTGTTTACTGGATACCCATCCATTGTCTACAGAGACAAATACATAACTTTTTCTTGAAGATATTAAGGAGTATAAGCATGTGAATGGCCGATCGTGATAAGACGTTGAAAATTCGGGCAACAAGCACATTTTATCATTTATGTACTATGGAAGCTGAGAGTATCTGGCACATCCAAGGAGAAAAGTTTTGTTAAGCCCGAAAAAAAGTTTGCAAATCGTTAAAATGTATTCCCGAAACTCACAACCTCAGCTCTTCACCCATTTTAAGTTGAGGTTATGTGTTTGCCTGAGTACGACGGGTTAAAATAGACTATATTAAATCGGTTTA
Source organism: Anastrepha obliqua (assembly GCF_027943255.1). Classification (NCBI taxonomy): domain Eukaryota; kingdom Metazoa; phylum Arthropoda; class Insecta; order Diptera; family Tephritidae; genus Anastrepha; species Anastrepha obliqua. The sequence goes on along the minus strand of NC_072896.1, from coordinate 48,741,985 downwards.
TGTTAGTTCTGTGTTCATCTAAAATGAGCTCACAATGTGCGTTCTGAAGAAGCTATTGCCACTTTTAATATACTAAATGAAGTAAGTGCAGCTGAGAATACAGATATCAACAATTCGGTCTCAGATCGCCCAGTACATAAAAGTTGTTGAATAAAGATCTGTGCCTACAGCCAGACCAACCGGCTCTAAACCAATTTTTGCTTCGGATGACCAAATCATTCTGGGCGTCGTTTGTCATATTTTCGGTAAGTGGACTGAAAATCAAATCGAGTTGAAATGCATTCTTACCGAAAAATCAATATTAGCGACAAAGCTACTATGAATAATCAAAATTACCATATCTGGAGTGAAAATAATCTCACGAAACTGACGAGACTTCCTTATGTCTCAAATCATTGGGGCTTACACGTACAAATCATACTTTTTGAGTCGTATGTTTTCAAAATTTATTTAGACATAATTAGTGGCAATGGTAAATGCTAAATGGCAAATGATTCGAGATTTCCTAGGTTTCCACCTCCATATCAATCGTCATAGTGCTAACTGGTTCCAGGAAGATGACACTGCAATAGACCATCCACTGTGTGAAACCAACTTCTGGTAGCCAAAGCATATCCGAATCCGAAGAAGGTACTTGCACGGATTCAGGGTAATCAATATTTTTGCGATAGTTTTTGCTATAAGTCAACATCCATTGATGACAGTGGTATAAAATTACTCTGACAAGAATTTCGTTTCAAAATCTAGTAACTAAATTATATTATAGCTGAATTCCAACTATTAGAAATACTTGCAGTTCTTACTATTGCTGCTCTATACTCTCAAAACTTTTTCGTACTTCCAAAACAGACTACCTCGTGCGGTTCTAGGGTCGAGCGGGATGTAGCCAATCGCTGAATATGGTACAAGGGGGCTTAGAATTAATAACCCTATCCGCTGCAATATACAAACAGGCAAAGCCAAAATAAAGATTTCCATTACTCAAAATCATTTTGGTTTTTATTTTATAAAAAAGTAGCTCAAACAAAATTCAACAATTAATTTTACGCCAACTTGTATAGTATAGTATACGAGGTATGTTCAAGAAGTCTGACGAATTTTGTGTTTTTTTTTCAGAAATTATTTATTTATTCATTAATATCTATTTTGTCCCCTTCAAAGTAATCCCCATGATATATTATGCACTTGTGCCAAGGTTTTTTCCAATCTTCGAAGCACTTCAAAAAATCATTTATTTCATCTTGTTCAGCGATGCCATCTTTATCTCGTCAATCGATGCGTAGCGTCATCCTTTCATGAGCCTCCTTAGTTTCGGGAATAAGAAAACGTCACAGAGGGCCAGATCTGGGGGCACGGTGGCTGTGGCATCATTAGTGTGTTGTTTTTGGCCAACAAGTCGCGCACAAGCAACGATGTGTGAGCAGGGGCGTTATCGTGATGCAAGGGCAATTTTTGTTCTTTCACAAATCCGGGCGTTTCTAGCGGATTGCTTCGCGCAAATTGCGCATAACTTGCAGATAATAGTCCTTATTGACCGTTTAACCGGGTGGCAAGAACTCATGATGCACAACGCCCCTGCAATCGAAGAAAACGGTAAGCAAAACTTTTACATTCGACCAAACTTGGCGCGCTTTTTTCGGTCTTGGTTCATGCGACACCACGATTTGTCACCAATAATGTCCCTCTGGAGCAAATTTGGGTCGTCGCGGACAGAGTCCAACATCTCATTAGCAATGTTCATGCGATGCTGCTTTTAGTCGAAGTTGAGCAGTTTTAGTACGAATTTTGGAGCGACCCGTCTCATTCCTAAATCATTGCAAAAATCGAATGGCACGAGCCAATCGATATATCTAGGTCCTCAGCGGTGACTCGACGATTGGCCAATACCATTTTCTTCACTTCATCAATTTTTTCGTCTGTTGTTGAAGTGCTGGGGCGTCCGGCACGCTTTTCACATCGCTCGTTCACATCTTCTCGGCCTTCTTTGTACCACCGATAAACGTTGCTTTGGTCCAAACTAGCTTCTCCGTATGACACAGTCAACATTCGGAATGCATCCGTGAACTTAATTTCGTTTTTCATACAAAATTTTATACAGGTTCTTTGATCCATATTTTTGAATAGGTAAATATCGAAAACGAGCCGAAACACGTGCAAGCTGTCAACAATTAACTGAATACTCAAAATGGCCGAACTCTTCGGCATGAGTAAGAGGCATGAGTACCAACATATCGCCACACAAAAAAACGAAATTCGAATATACGTAACCTGCGAAAATTCAAAATTCGCGATACTTTTTGAACACACCTCGTATGCTTGTGCTTATGAGGGATTAGATTTATTTATAATTATTTGGGGGAAAAAATTCATTATTTTCTCGGTAGTTAGCTGTAGTGATCGATATCTCGTAAAGTATCGATAAAATAATTTAAAGTTTATGCTCGTTGTCACGATGACATTTCATACTAAAAAAGATCTTTTGCTGGAACTGTGTATGCTTATGGTGACGATACTGTAACAGCTAAATACGTGGATTTTTGGTTTCGTCGATTCCGTTCAGGCATTTCTATTGTTATAAATGCACCTCACATAGGCAGGCCCGTCGCACAGTGCGGCCGATTACCAAAAAGCTGGCCAAAAGTCGAAAAAAAAGTTTCTAGATAGAGTTTTTTTGTCTTTGAGTTGGCTACAGTAATGCCTTGAATAGTGAAAACCGTTCATAGCAACGTCCTGTACCCTAAGTATCCTCTGTATTTTCAGTCGCAACGAGGCCTTCGTTTGAGCACCGTATTACTGTCGATGAATAGTGAAAGTTGTACACATTTGAAAGATTTCGTAATGGAGTAAATTGAACAAAACCAAATGGAATCATCTTCGGAAGGATAGTAAAATACGATAAATCTTTAGTACATATCAATACCTCGACACAAAATTTTTAGCTGCAGCAATACGTAGATACATTTTTTGCAATTTTTTTTATAAAATTTGAGTTTTCAAACTGTATAGTAATACAACGCCGTTATATGCTGCTTTGAAACCTATTAAAGGTTATTCAAAAAAGTAATGGTTACTGAATAAAACAAGATTCAGCTGCTACCACTTGCTACCTTGCGACCCCGAAAACAAATAAATTTACATGCATCTTGATTATGTTCTTGAATATAGGCTATTTCACGTGAGGGGGTGGCCAATAGGGGTGGAAGGGGGTGGATTTTCAAAATTTTAAGATCAAATTCGTAATCAGCGACCCCGACAACCCCCGAGTAAGAAATTTTGAATCAATTACTTAATTTTTTGAGTTTTGGCCAGCTTTTCGGGAATCGGCCGCACTGTGCGTCGTCGAAAATGTCGATAAAATCACAGAAATAATAGAAATGGATGGAGATCCACCTCCTCTATAAATCCATAAGCTCATCCCGATTCAATCCTTTGTTTTCAGTGGCAGGTACTAAAAAGCGTATCGTACCGCCTATGTGACACACGGATCACACACATTTACCTAGTTGGCCACTTTTGCAATGAAGGAACGCTAACTGTTCCACACAAAAACTATTATTGCACTTTTCTAAAATGTATGGGATGTTTTTTTAGCTGCATGATTACTATCGATATCGATACTAACTATGGTTTGGCAGCTGAGAATGGCAAACTGTGTTGACGTTTTTGTTCTTTAAACTTTGCCAAGTAATCACGAATAGAAATTAAATTTATTTAAAAAAAGGCATAAAAATATGTTAGCGAGGTTCATAGAGCACTGGCCGAAGAAGAACATTTTTATCGAATAATTGAGTTTAGTGATGAAGCTCATTTCGGTTTAAATGGCTATGTCAACAAACAGAATTGCCGTATAAGGAGCGAAGACAAGCGATCGAGCCCGATACTACCCAACTCTAGCCTTTAGGGAGCACTGACCAAAAAGAGTAATAAAAACATTATTACTTTCCTTAGATTCATTATATTTCGAAGTATTTGTTAAGCGATAAGAAATACCGCAGTGGATGGTCATATGTATCTATAGTCCTATACTCTCACTGCAATTGTAATAATAATACTTTTAATATAAAATAACAACAAACAAAAAAAATGTTCATACTATAAGTTCTGCAGAATGTGCAGGAGAAATGCTACTGTACTACTAACATCTGAAAATAAGAAGTAGTAGTAAATAGTAAATATAATATATATTTTTGAAAGTCTATGCTTAATTTATAAATTTTCTCTAAACATAGTAAATTATTTCAGTTTTATCAGTGTAACTCACTGCATCTGGTGGTGTGATATAAATTCTTTTAGTTTAGAAGCTAATTTTTGGACCCTTTGAAAAAATATTTTATATTTCATTATAAAATTCGGTAGCATAATTTTTAGTAATTAATTAACGTTATAGGCATAGGTTAGGCCAGAGTTTAAAGCATTAGCGAAGAGTTTGGCATTCATGAAATGTTGACCTGAATTACTAAAGCACATTAGCGCTCGCCTGCGATATTCGCCGTTGCCAACGTGCAAAGGTCCCAAACTCTTGCGCAGAATCTTTCTCCACTCTCCACACTCCAAGCGTCGCTCCCTCCACCTATTTGTGGTGTGCGTCTTGATGTTGTTCCACAAATGCAGGGACCTACAGTTTCAAGCCGACTCCGAACGGCAGATATTTTTATGAGGAGCTTTTTCATGGCAGAAATACACTGCAGGGGGTTTGCCATTGCCTGCCGAGGGGCGACCGCTATTAGAAAAATCTTTTTCTTAATTTTGATGTTTTCACCGAGATTCGAGCCGACGTTCTCTCTGTGAATTCCGAATGGTAGTCGCGCACCAACCCATTCGGCTACGGCGGCCGCCATGATACAATACAATAATTATGAACCCTACGATTTTGTAAACTGGAGCGAAAGGCAGCCAAAACTTAGTACACATGTTTGTCCCCACCTCATTTACTTATACAAGTTGACAAAAAAATATCGGGAATTGTTAATTTAAAAAGCGCGCGTTACACAAAAATCTGATTTTTTTTCCTGAATGATGGTACAATTACATCAGTCAACCGCAGGTGTGCTCTACGATTTTCACTATGGATAAAAATATCGAACAAAGATGTTGTCTTAAATTTTGTGTGTTTGAACAGGATTTCGTATGCCGAATCGTTGACACATTTGCAGAGAGCCTATGGCGATTCTGCTTCATCAAAACCCCAGGTCTACGAGAGGTATAAGGCTTTTGCAGAGGGCCGAGAAGTCGTGGAAGATTTCCCCGATCTGGTTGCCCATCAACGTATTCAACGAATGAAAACGTGGACAATGACAAGGAAATGGTGCTGGAAAACCATTATTTAAGTTTGAGAGAGGTAGCTCGTGACCTTAGCGTGTCTCACGAATCAACTCGTCACATTTTACACCATCAATTGGTGTTAAGACGCGGGGCTGCTGACTCGTTCCAAGGGAGTTGAATTTCCTTCAAACAGTTCATCGGCAGAACGTGGCTGAAGATATGCTTAAGCGAGTGCATTCGGACCCAACGTTTATCCAGCGCATCATAACAAGTGATGAGATGTGGGTATATGAGGTTGACAAGTAAAACAGTCAACAGGCGACTGAATGGCGCTTTCCACATGAGCCAAAACCCAAAAAACAAAAAACCACGTCAAAGTCGGTCAAAAGTAAAAGTCATGCTACTCGTTTTCTTTGATTATCATGGTGTTGTCCACTCGGAATTTGTTTGAAATGAGTCCATGGTAAATAAAGACTATTATTAGGAAGTTATGCGACGTTTGAGAAAGAATGTGCGTAAAAACAGCCCAATTTTTGGGAAGAAAACTCATGGATCTTGCACCATGATAACGCACCGTCTCACAAGGCTTATATTATGAACACTGTTTGACCAAAAACTTGACAAATATCATCGAACAACCACCGGATTTACCGGACTTAGCCCCCTGTGACTTTCTCCTTTTCCCAAAACTTAAATTGCCACTCCGTAGTCGCCGCTTTGAGTCGATAGAGGCTATTGAGGAGAATTCGCTGAAGGAGCTGAAGAAGATCTCTTCAAACGCGTTTAAAAGGTGATTTGATGATTGGACTAATCGATGACTGAATACTCATATGTATTGCTTCGATCGGAGCCTATTTTCCAGGCGACAAAATAAATTTAGATGATTAAACAATTATTTTGAGTTTTATTGAACAATTCCCGGTACTTTTTTGACAGAATGTATATCTGACAAAGAAAACTGTTGAGGTCGCATAAAAGCACGCCAACCTTTTTATTTTCTAAGACGAAATTTCGCCCGTCCGGCTCTATCTAAGCCTTACAAACAGCCCAGATGAAATTTTTGCGAAATGTGCACGGATTAAAAAAAATTGGTCCGGAATCAGTACTTTTTTTACTAGATTTTAGCAGAGTTTTCTAATTTTATTACATTCGTTGGGTTCTTTAAAAAAACGCATTAAGCCTATTGAGTTTTTACTGAATTTATAATATTTGCATATCCATGCCGGGGATACCGTCTCTTCTTCTTCCAGTTGTCAATCCCTCGTGGGACATAGGGCATCACCGGGATACCGTGATCATAAGTAATTAAAATATTCCGATATCGCATGCTCAAGAGTTGCTCTAAATATTGGAATCGGATGAAAAACGGCATAACGCCACACAACTAACTACATGCCAAGTAGAGGCACATTACGATCATATGCAATTCCATTTCGATCACGTTCCTATTCCATCTTTCTCCAATTTGTTTATATGTAAATTTCCAAAAGGTGCAGCTGACTAGTCGAACACTGCATACTAACGCACTCTTTTCAAGAAAAATATGTCTGATCGTAACTTACCTGGCAAATTCAACTCGCAAGTAGTTTTCTTCTAGATTCCCAATTCTTTCTTCTTTTTCTTCAAAATATGAATCAGTTTTGATTGTACTTATAAATACAAAAAGTTACTTTCAGTCTAGTCGAACATTAGCGAGGTGTTAAGAAGAAGTAAAAAAATTACCGGAATTACTAAAGTAGAAAAAAAAATAATAATTATAATTTATACTATTTGTTGCAGAACTGCGATTGCCGCCCAAGCCGACAACGACGCCAACACCGTACGTGCATACCACACCGAAACCCCGCCGCAAACCGCCAACCAACCATCAGAACAAAGGACTCAACGAAGTGGTGCGCGCGAAGGAGACACATCAAACCACAAATCAAATGCAGGAAAATGACATATACGTCGGTCTGGGCGGCACAGGTGGTGCCGTTTTTGGCGGCGGTAGTGCCGTTAGCGGCAATGGGGCGTTGGGCGATGCTGCAGGCGTTGCCCTGAGCAACAGCAACATCAACGGCTTGACAAACGGAGCGGAAGGTAAGTAAAAAAAATTATAATTTGTTGTAAAACGGGAATACCTCAGGGTGGAGGCTGCTGGTATTGGTGCTGATGGTAAGTGGCCGAGTAAACAAGAAAGCAGCAGAGAGGCAAGCGACAAGTCAAGCATCACACAGCTAAAATGCACACAAAGTTAAATGTACGTTTATATATACATACTTATTTAATGTATGGTATATACATATATGTGCATGTGTGTGTGTAGTAAGTCATATTTTAACAGCTACATACAACATGCACAGGTATTTGAACTCAGCGAATTGCAGTGAATCCTTACATTCCATACCTGCTCGAAGTCTCAAAGATGCCTGCAAATCTTCTTAGTTATGTACTGTATTTTATGCAACCGAATGACGTTGTATGCTACACTCGACGACGTCATTGACGTAATTTGGTGGCTGAATGCTTCGTTGCACCGTCGCTCAGCCACATTGCTTTGGGGGCTGACTTTCTAACCGACTGCACGCTGCATTCATACGGTCCATTCGGCATTTTGACACACCACAATACAAGAGCAACATTAACCTCACCAACAAAAGTCGTTCGTTTGGGTGTGAAAAACAACCCGAGCAACATCATTGGCATCTAACATCTAACATCCCCACGGTCTTGCTACCAAGTGGCATTTGTACGGCAACACAGTAAAAGCGTTGCGAGCGTAGCATCTTTACTTCTTATGCACTTCAGCGCCCACATGAAGTTAATTTTCCAGCAGTCAGTTTCAATTCTCAATGTGTTCGAGTGCAAAGCTCAAAAACCGGTTAGCCATGTGACTATTTCAGGGAATAAGTTCAACGAACAGTAACATGGGTAAAGCAATATTTCCAAATGTTACCAAGGACTATGTGGGCATACTCGTACTTTTAGTTGCAGCTTGCCTTTGCGCAACTTGTCAGTATGTTGTGTGAGAGCCGGTAATTCCTTAATTTATCTGGGGAAATACAACTTTGTAAATCGGTGTGTCGAATATTGGTCAGAGGAGGAAACATACATATAAGTAAATATATAAATAAGAAATATGTGCTTGTATGTGTATGTATCGAATTTATGAAGTACTTCTACAATCACTACCATCATTATTTTTGGCACACCTGCCACATTTGTTGTTTATAAAGCAGCCGGCATACAAATGCAAAAAAGAGGTGGTTCGAGGAAGATTTCGAAATTGGTGAAGGCATTGCCAATATTCCTCACTGGTGCACTCCCTTCCTTTCCCAACTAAACCGCTTTTCTTCTTGTAAATAAAGTAGTCAAAAATTAGTTCGGTGAAAAAATGGAATGTGTTAAGAATTTTAATCATTTATTTTAATATTTTTTTCTTTGATACCAACCTCCAATTTCATTCCAAATATTAAAAAGTGGCGCTTCGAAAAAAATTATTTTAGCGGACATCGCAACTTGCAACAGAATCATCTGAAACATGATAATCAAAATGTATGTGTTAAGAGTGGTATTTTGCAACGTGTTTTTGGGACGATTTTCGATTTTTGAATTTTTCGTCGCATTTGGAAGCCAAAAAACCGATATTCTCTAAAAAATCAAAGGAACAAAAAAATCAGAGACAAGACAAGAGACGCCAGGAACCAACGTATGAAAGTACAATTTGATGATATCGAACGATTGGAGAAGTTGCATGATAGTTGTCACTTGGAAAAACACACTGCAATTAATGCATTATATGACTCTCTCAAGCCCATGAATATTCTTCTTTGGAATGGGAAACACTTACTACAGGATCTGGCACTCGAAGTGTAAATAACTTCAGACCGCTCGCGCAGCGGATGCACGGGCATCAGCTGTCTGTTAGTTGGCTAAATGACAGTCCAGAGTATTGCATTTTGGCGAGAGTAAACGAGAGTAAAATGTAATGGATTTCAAACCTAATAGTGCGGTTACATTATATTTGGCTGGAAAATCACAACCAGCGATTTTTCGTGAGGTCGAGCGCCTTAACGTAACCAACAATGATACTGGTAGCATGGCGGAACGTCATGGAGGTGATCATCATAAGACTGCAACGTCACGAGAAATGGTTCAAAAAGTGAAGAAGTGACTTAAGCAGAATATCCGACGAAGTGCCAATCAAATAGCGAAAGAACTGAAAATATCTGACTATAGCATCCACCGTGGAGTGATAAATGATCACAAAGTCAGGCCTTACACGATCCGAAAGGCGTATACTCATACCAAAGCAGCAACAAGTCAGACTTGAAAGCGAAAGAGTTGATTCGCTTTGCCGAAAGCAGTCAACTCCCCAACATTTTGTTTTCTGACGAGAAAAAATTTAAAATAAGTAATTCTTAAACTCTCAAAACGATTGGGCTTATTTGACAAACCGCTCATACGAGAATTTGAGTCATCGATTGGCCACCAGGAGGCCGTACCCGCCAAAGGTTTGGACCACTATAACCGCAGATGGGCACTCTCCAATCGTTTTCATCGAGTCTGACGTCAAGTTAAATGCGAAATATTATCGGAAAAGCATTCTGGACGTTGCTTTGCAGTCGTGGGCAGACAAATATTTCGGTGATAACATAGATCATGGACATTTTAACAGCACTCGGTACCGGCTCACAAAGCTCGAGTGAACCAAGAATGGCTAAAAAACAACGTTCCGAACTTCATAACGTCCACACAATGGCTCTCAAATTCAACAGACGCGAATTAGGTGGATTATTCTCTTTAGGCCATATTGGAGAGCAAAGTTCAAACTAAAGGATTAATCAATCTCGAGGTGTTGAAACATAGCCATTGTCCGCGAGTGGGCCAAAAGGTCAGGCAAGAAAAACGTGGCAAGGAAGTAGACATCCTGAAGACAAAAGAACATTAAACTTGCTTACCCAAGAGCTCAAAGGTATTCTCAAAAAAGAACAGAACACATAACTTCAGAACTACCTCAGATCATGAAAAAGCTCACACATTTGCTCGCCACTTATCCGGAGTTTTTACACCCCATGAAGAAGCTCCGCTCAGAAAGTCAAAGACGCCCTGCAACTCATTCACCAAATAGACACGCCCATAAAAATATATTTTCGTAGAAAGCAGTAAAAGCGGCAAAAAAAATCTTAAAGCAAGGAAAGCTCCCGGATATTATCCCATCACAGGGGAAGTACTTAAACAACTACCAGATGAAGGAATCTCTTTTCTCACATATATAAACAATGGTTTCATATAAACTGGCTTTGTTCTCCCCCAATGGAAAGTCGCACAAATAAAAATTATCCCAAAACCCGGAAAAATTCCCGAGAAAGTGGAATCTTTTCGCGCCATCAGCTTATTGCCTACTGCCTCTAATTTTATGGAATCCCTTTTTCTCAAAAAAATGATGTGCATAATTCAAATCCGAAAACTAATACCAAATCACCAATTCGGCTTCAGAAAAACACACGGTACCATCGAACAGGCACGCAGACTCGTAAATAGTTAGAATTTACAAAGCTTTTGAGCAGAAGAAGTATTGCACGGCCGCTTTTCTTGATATATCCCAAGCCTTTGACCGCGTTTGGCATAACGTTTTGCTATGCAAAATCAAAGACGATCTACCCATAAATTGTTACACTTTTACTCCTACTCCAAAGACCGACATTTCTTTGTTAAGAAAAACGAAAAACACTCTGAGCTCTGTGAAAGTTTAGCTGGTGTACGTCTGGGCAATATAATAGGTCTAATCCTATACTTGCTCTACACCCACAATTTACCAGTGAGTGAGGATACAAACAATTGAGTAGTAAAATCCTCTCTCGACGAACAAAACTAACACTCTACAAGACTCTCATCATGCCCGTCCTAACGTATGGCGCAGAAGCGTGGACGATGACAACATCCGATGAAACGACGCTTGGAGTGTTTGAGAGAAAGATTCTACGCAAGAGTTTTGCACCTTTGCACGTTGGCAACGGCGAATATTGCAGACGATGGAACGATGAGCTGTATGAGCTTTACGACGACATAGACATAGCGCAGCGAATAAAGATCCAGCGGCTACGTTGGCTGGGTCACGTCGTTCGAATGGATACAAACGCTCCGGCTCTGAAAGTATTCGATGCGGTACGAGCTGGTGGTAGTCGAGGAAGAGGAAGGCCTCCTCTGCGTTAGAAAGATCAGGTGGAGAAGGACTTGGCTTGTGCATTTGGTGTGTACAATTGGCGCCGGTTAGCACGAGAAAGAAACGACTGGCGTGCTTTGTTAAACTCGGCCAAAATCGCGAAAGCGGTTATCGCGCCAATTAAGCAGAGAGAAGAAGAGGAAACAAACAAAATAGACCGCTGCAAAACAATGTTGACACTATTGGGTATAAATCTTAAAAGCCAGACACTAAAAATTTACATGAAAATTATTTATAATACAATATTTAAAGAATGTGAGACCGCAGGTGGAACAACACAATTTGGTTTTAAAAAATCTCTATGAACAATAGAAGTTATATTTAGCCTTCAAATATTTCGCCCTCAGACCAACAACAATAATGGCAAATAATTTGCACGATCTCCTAAAAATTATTAACAAAATGGAAATCACCGCAAAGGCTAAATATTAGTATCGATAAAGCGAAATTTATTATTGTAAGTAAAAGCGGCGTAGACTACTCAAATGCGAGGCTAAGCATTGGAAATAAAACAATAGAACGAGAACGTCGAATATCTAGGAGTATGGCTAAACTACCAATGGGACTATGAGAAAATAGTAGAACGGAAATTCATAGAACGGCCTTGATGCAGCTTAGTAAACTTTATTTACACATCGGGACATGCCAATTAAGCTAAGAACACGGATGATGAACCTATTAGCAGGCCATCGACATCGAAAACTGATGAAAATATAAATAAAGTGAAAGAAAAGTTAATCAATAACTGCAAATTAACCATGAGGTTAAACGTGAGGTTGCTAATGAGTCCCTTCATAACAGTGTAGTTGATGATTAGGTTTTCGCTGTGTTCCTGCAAAACTGGCACAAAGGACCTGAACGCATATAAAAAAGGGCAGGATTTCCAAGGCTGAGTCCGACCCAACATTCACCAAACGCATCATTACTAAAAAAGAGACGTTGGTTTTTGAGTACGGCACGCAATCCAGACATTACGCGAGTGAGTGCAGTGCTTCGCATAAGCCAAGAAAATAAAGTGTTGCTCACGATTTTACAGATTACACCGCAAATATTTGCCAGAAGGTCAAACAGTTCGGCGTTATGGGATGTTTTTGTGAAGCAGTTCACCTGGAATTGAAGAAAGTGTTTGGGAGAAAACAACTCGTGGATTTTGCACCATGATAACGCAACGTCGCAGAGTGCAATCATTATCCGGAAATTGTTGACCAAAAACGCAACAAATACCATCGAACAGCCAACGAATTCACTTGATATGGCTTCCTGCGATTTTTTTTTTCTTTTTGATCGAATCAAAAAACTACTGCAGCATTTAAACAGCCGAATGGAAGTAATGAAAAAATTTGGGACGGCTCTGATGCACATGCCGAACATAGAGTTCTAGAAATATTTCGCGAGCTGGATCAAATGCTAGCAGAAGTGCGTTGCAGTTGACGGGGAGTACTTTCACTTTTAATGAATAAATAAAAGGGAAATTTCTGAATATATTCCGGGAACTTTTTGGTCATCACAAATGTGAAAGAGGAGTAAACATATTCGTTTGGTATAGCGCAAAGAAAGGCACGTACGCTCAGACTAATTATATAGCTTATCAGGTTTAGCCATCAGCTATGGTAGAAAACAAAATTCTGCGCGTACCTTCTGCTGCCATGCCACCTGGTACTTGTCAGCAAAATTCTTCTCACTCATTTCACACATTTTCCCACACTCGTTCAATCCACAAACATGAGCGTAGACTATATTGGTTTTTTCTTATATCACTTAAAAATATTTTCCCCATGGTACAAATCTCCTTCCAGTTTCTTTCTCTCCTACAAAGCTGTTTAGAAGCGTGCAGCTTTTCTCCTTGCAATGGTAAAGTTTTTAAACCTTTTCTTCAGATAATTTTTCTTGAATGAAACTCCAAAAAAATTCTCTTCTTCTTAATTGGCGCGATAACCGCTTACGCGATTTTGGCCGAGCTTAACAAAGCGCCAATTGGACACATCAAGTCTGGTGCTGCAGACTACCATGTTTCGGGCGAAGTAGATCAGCCTCTGTCCGTTACCGGATGTTTCGTTGTGCAGGCTGAATTTTCCGACTGTGGGGCCAAAAATTCCCTCCTTGCCCATCCTGGCGTTGAAGTCGCCAAGCACGAGTTTTATGTCGTGGCGGGGGCAACGCTCATGGGAACGTTCCAAGCGCTCATAGAAGGAATCTTTGGTCGCATCGTCCTTCTCTTCCGTCGGGGCGTGGGGGTTTTAAGTGGCGGGTCCCAAACCCAGCGCACAACCAGCTATCCTGGAATGCTTCGCCTTCTCACATCAGCTCACTCCCGAACGGGTGTTCGGAAGCTACCTAGAGGATACGTGGGCTAATCCCGGACGTTGTGAGCTGCTTGAACCATATGTAGAAGAATCGTCCTGGCCACTCCCAAGTGAATGGCGAGCAGTAACTTTCCCCACTTGCGTGGACTTCTACACATGGAACCATCCTCCAAAAAAGTTATCGCAAGTAAAATCTGAAAATCAAGAAACTTAAATGCCAGGTAAGAATAATTGGAGATGTAAGTCAAAAAGCTCAAAAGCGGTCTCCGTAACCGAGTGCGTTGGTGCGAGACTACCATTCGGAAGTGCTAAGTTCGTATCTCCGTGCAAGAAAACTTCAAAATGAAAGAAAAAGTTCTTTCTAATAACGGTCCCCCCTGCAAGTTAATTTCTGCCATGAAAAATATCCTTATAAAAAATATCTGCCGTTTGTGAAAACATCAAGAGGAACTCCGCAAATAGGATGAGGAGTTCGGCCGAACAACGCATGAAAGCACCAATTATTTATTTTATATTTTAGTTTTCACCGACAAGGCACAAAGTGTGTAAAAGGACTCAAACAAATAGGAAATTTAGCACAACTCGCTTAAACACACAATGGCGCTTTCCCCTGCTATTTTGTTTTATTTATTGGTTATTTGCTTCGCTTAAAATTATTTCAACTTATCGGCTTTTGAGAAAATTTTAATTAGAACGCAAACATTTTAGGTGCTAAAAACTGCAATAAAACGAAAATTGTTCTCGGTGTAAATTAAAAGAAGATAGGTGCTGGATGCGTTCCGTTAAAATTGATTACTTAAAGTCACTGTGCGTAAAAGTAATTAACGAAAACGCATAAAAAACGATACAATTTGTAAGTGCATAGGTTTAGTTACATTTCCCCTTAGAATGTATCACTTAATTATAACTTCCTCGACTTGTGTACTTGGCTGCTGTTCAAGCGAAATAACCAGACTCTGAGAGATTTAGTGTAGCTCATCGCTTTAATTAATTACATTGTAATCCCCATATTGGTAATGCGAATTTGTCAAAAGAATATAAAATGAAAATAAAATAGCAAACACAAGGCAAAATTTTACTGAAAGAAATTTCAGTTTTTCTATCGCGAAATCAAATCGAAAAAGTTGCAAACAACAAAAAAACCAAAATGTGTCCAGCTGCTTCTCCGAGTGCACAATAAAAATTGCAACATTGTCCATACAGCTGCAGTTGTAAAACAAAAAATGCATTCAACGAACAAGCCGGACTTGTACTGCCAGTCGTACATATGTACACTTATATATTTATATATGCGGAAGTATAAGTAGATAGTCGCGGAATTGACTGCTGCAACGGCGGCACATTCTGCTTTGCGAATAGTAAATAAAAAGCGTACAATGCGGAAAAACAGCGATTTTAACTAAGTTCGCAAAAAGAAACCAAAACAAAGGCAATACTGCGAGTAAGAGCAATAAACACAAAAAACTTTACTACATAAACGTTTTTAGAGAAATTTACACTAAAACTTCCTATCGCAACACAAACTGATATAATTTGTTTAATTTCTGTGCTGTCTTCACATGGCAATTTTTTTTTTGTTGTTACTATTAATAGGACTATGAATAAGTTCGTGCGGTTTTACAACAGATAGCGTAACTTGATTATTATTCCATCCATCCACATTTCCAAACATTCATTGGAGAGCTACTGTCGTAAGGCGCAAACGTCAGTATAAGTTTTTTATTTGAAGCGTAAACAACAATATTTTTACCACACTTGAAAATGTCGAATTTCGTGCCAAATAATGTGTTTTTGCGGGGAATTCTTCTTCATTATTTTAATATGAAGAAAAAAGCAGCCGAAAGTCATCGTATCTTGGTGGAAGTTTATGGTGAGCATGCTCTAGCTGAGCGAACGTGCCAGAAGTGGTTTGCACGCTTTAAAAGTGGTGATTTTGGCTTGGAAGACGAAGAACGCGAGGGTGCGCCGCCAAAGTTCATGGATACCGAATTGGAGGAATTGCTCGATCAAGATCCGGCTCAAACGCAAGAAGAGGTTGCAAAAACTTTGGGAGTTGATCAATCAACCATTTCCAAACGTTTAAAAGCCATGGGAATGATCCGAAAGGTAGGCCATTGGGTGCCGTATGAATTGAAGCCAAGAGACGTTGAACGCCGTTTTATGGCATGCGAACAACTGCTTCAACGGCACAAAAGAAAGGGTTTTTTGCATCGAATTGTGACTGGCGATGAAAAGTGGGTCCATTACGACAATCCAAAACGTCGGGCAACGTATGGATACCCTGGCCATGCTTCAACATCGACGTCGGCGCAGAATATTCATGGCCTGAAGGTTATGCTGTGTATCTGGTGGGACCAGCTGGGTGTTGTGTATTATGAGCTACTGAAACCGAATGAAACGATTACGGGGGATGTCTACCGATGACAATTGATGCGTTTGAGCCGAGCACTGCGAGAAAAACGGCCGCAATACGCCGATAGACACGACAAAGTTATTTTGCAACATGACAATGCTCGGCCACATGTTGCACAAGTGGTCAAAACATACTTAGAAACGCTCAAAGGGATGTCCTACCCCACCCGCCGTATAGTCCAGACCTTGCGCCATCCGATTACTATCTCTTCCGATCGATGCAACATGGCCTGGCTGACCAGCACTTCCGTAATTACGATGAAATCAAGAAATGGATCGATTCGTGGATTGCGGCAAAACCGACCGAATTTTTCACAAAGGGAATCCGTGAATTGCCAGAAAGATGGGAAAAAGTAGTAGTAAGCGATGGACAATACTTTGAATATTAAATTTGTAACCATTTTACGTCAATAAAGTTTCAAATTTCGAAAAAAAACCGCACGAACTTATTCATAGTCCTTAAAACCTTGTACCGGAAAAGTCGCAATAGATACTCTAGGACGTTATTATCTAAGTACTTTGTGATTAACTTAACTTCTTTCGGGGTTTATCATTTTAAAGATTTTGTAAAAAACTATAGTATTTTCTTTTTTGTATGTACATCCATTTCTTTTTTTAATTTTTTGTTAAAAAATCCGATTTTTTTTTTTCTATTTTTATTAAAGGGTGTGCCAATTAATAAAAATCATCAATAAACTTTGTGCGAAAACCTTACAGCTTAAAAAGACAGCTCGAAAAAAATTGCCATTCGCGATTTTCACCAAGTATTTCCTATTTCAAATTATTACA
Source organism: Anastrepha obliqua (assembly GCF_027943255.1). Lineage (NCBI taxonomy): Eukaryota > Metazoa > Arthropoda > Insecta > Diptera > Tephritidae > Anastrepha > Anastrepha obliqua. Next base: position 48,725,011 of record NC_072896.1, on the reverse strand, counting down.
ACAACAAAAAACAACTATTCTGCAAATTATTTAAAACAAAAAGACATAACACTTAAACTGAATAAATAGTTCCCAGGCGGATTTATGTTCTAATTAGTGGAAGATAAAATTTTATAAAAAAAGAAAAAAACTTAAATTCATTACTAAAATAAAAAAACTTAACAATTAAAACTTTTTATTCATTATAATTAATTCTCGATATAACGAACTTTATTCCTTATTATTTTCCACCACGCTTGTTTTTAAATGCTGTCTCATTTCGCCATCCACGTCAGGTATTACTTGTTTCAGGACATCCGCATTAAATCTTCTCTGTGATCCTTTTCTTCTTATTGATTGGCGCGATAACCGCTTAAGCGATTTTGGCCGAGTTTAACAAAGCGCGCCAGTCGTTTCTTTCTTGCGTCAACCGGCGCCAGTTGGACACACCAAGTGAAGCCAAGTCCTTCTCCACCTGATCTTTCCAACGCAGTGGAGGCCGCCCTCTTCCTCTGCTACCACCAGCTGGTACCGCATCGAATGCTTTCAGAGCCGGAGCGTTTGTATCCATTCGGATGACATGACCCAGCCAACGTAGCCGCTGGATCTTTATTCGCTGCGCTATGTCTATGTCGTCGTAAAGCTCATACAGCTCATCGTTCCATCACCTGCGATACTTTCCTTTGCTAACGTGCATATGTCCAATACCTTTTGCAGAATATTTCTCTCAAACACTCCAAGGAAGTTTTAGTTTTGTTCGTCAAGAGAAGACTTTCCTACTCAATTGCCTACTTAGCCCAAAGTAGGACTTGTTGGCAAGAGAGATTCTATGTTGGATTTCAAGCCTGGAGGATGGTTCCGTGTGTAGAAGTCCACGCAAGTGGGAAAAGTCCTTGATTTCCATTCATTTGGGAGTGCCCAGGACGATTCTTCTGTAAATGTTCCAAGCATCTCACAACTTCCGGGCTTCGTCCAAGTATGCACTAGGTAGCTTCCGAAACCCCGTTTGGGAGCGAGCTAGTGTGAGAAGGCGTGGCATATCAAGATATCTGGTTTTGTGCTGGGTTTGGGATCCGATACGTGAAAATCCTGTCGCAATAAAAACAACAAGAAAGCCTCGGATGAGAATTGTGATCCTTTATTCGCTTTGTATTTAGGCTTCCTTAATTTTTCCGAGTCTAATAGTTGCAACTATGGTAGTCGACCTTAGAATCATATACTACAACAATAGATGTGTTGATTATGTTAATTATGTTTTCTGGATCTTCATCAAAATTACGCCCTTCTTATAATATGTTTTTGTTAAGTTTGCGGAACACACGCATTTATGCGAAAGTGGGCGTGGCACCGCTCATCATTTTTAACAAAATTGACTTCCATTGTATTTATTTTTTGGATTTATAATTTGTACCAAATATGTTTAGTTTTACTTTATACAAGATTTTTCCTTTTTTGAAAATTGCCATTATATGGCATTTTCAATGCCGACCTAGAGATATAGCAAGCCATTACACCTGTTTTTGGATATTTGACCCAGCTCTTCCTCCTATTTATAGTGTGCGTCTTGATGTTTTTCCAGAAATGGAGGAACTTAAAATATTGTGTCGCCTCCGAACGGCAGATGATTTTTTATGAGGAGCTTTTTCTTGGCAGAAATACACTCGAAGGTTTGTCATTGGCTACCGAAGGGCGACCACTGTTAGAAAAAACATTTTCTATTATTTGGAGTTGAATGCACGGAGATTCCAACCTACGCACATCCAAATTGTAGGACACTCCTACTCGTTCGGGGCTTATATTGTAATATTTATCAGAGAAATAAGGGAAACCACTCACAGCAAACAAATCGTCCTTAAGCTCGACAATGCAAGCTTTCACACATCTGCTCGGAGGAGAGAATTTTTATGCATTCAAAATATCGAATTGATGAATTGAAGCAATTCTTGGTACTCGAGATCACATTTTTCATTAAATATTCAAAACTGGGTCCGTGTTTCTTATATTAAAAACCCAGTACAACTTCTCTAAAGGTGACTTGCAATCCCTTCAGGAATTTAAGTATGTCGGCGTTATTCTTTATATTAAATTTTCATTCATCAGTGATATTAATTTTGTCGGCTACGCTATGCTTGATTTTGTGCTGTGTAATAGCATTGCATTTTCCGATCCGTACACCATAAAACTGCTTTATATCTCTTTTGTTCACCAGTTCCACATTGGGTTTCTCGCGCGCAATTCCTTCGTATCGTTCACTTTTAGCGCTGCTCAATTTGAAATCGCTCGACAAAAGGAGGTAAACAGTAATTACACTAACATAGCTCAGGAACGTTTCGCCAAGTTGTGATAATTTATTTATGCCTTACTTAATTTTAGTAATTTATTTATGGTAATATACATAGTTCAATCTACTAAAAAAAACCTACATAAGTCCAAGTTTTAAACTTTGTGCAAATTTGAAAACAAAAAAATTAAACTAATTTTCATCAAAGTTCCACACATCCTAGTAAGTAAAATTCCAATATGCAGACTAGG